>NC_065587.1:23600000-24214375 GCF_024542745.1 Macaca thibetana thibetana
AGAGAGAAAGAGAGAGAGAATGAGTATCTAAATAGGTTAAAGATAGAGAACGTCAGGGAAGGGAACACATGCCATGAAGAGACACGAAGCAGAAAGGAGGCTAGGTAATGTTGTTTTATTACGTGGGCTGGCAGCAAGCTCTCCCTAAGGGGACAGCTGGGACTGGAAGAGGGAAGGAAGTGGCATATGGGGAAAGAGCATCCCAGGCCAAGGGACCAGTAAGTGCAAAGGCCCTGAGGCCACCATGTGGGGCAGGCTACAGGGGGGTGAGCTGTGGGAACTTGGGGTTTTCCTCTGAGGGAGCTGGGACCCAGGTGGGGTGTCTCCAGCCGAGGAGGGACGTGACTTGACATACATTTTAACTTGCAGAATCAACAATGAAGAGTGGCACAAAAAACCTGGGGACACTTGGAGGCTGCTGCCATAAACAGGCGAGAGGTGCAGGTGGCCTGGACTTGGGTGGTGGCTGTGGAGGTGGTGAGAATTGATTGGACTCTGTAAAAATGATGAAGTTGGAAGCAACAGCGCTGGTTGTATGTGGACTGGAATGTGAGCAGGAGAGAGGAGTTCAGGATGACTGCCAGGTTCTTTTTCAGAGCAAGTGGGAGGGTGGCACCATCCTAGGCTGAAATGGGGACAGCTGTGCAGGTGCAGTAAGTTGTGGGGGTGTCAGGTGGGGATCATGGTTGGGGTTTTGAAGATGTGAGGTCTGGATGCTGTTTAGACGTCAAAGGGGAGATGAAGAGGAGGCAGGTGGGCATGGGAGGCTGGTCATAGACATTGGAGCTGACGGCACCCACGTGGCATTGAAACTGTGAGCTGAATGAGGTGTCCTAGGGAGAGCATGCAGGGGAGAAGAGTGGCTCCAGGCATGTCCTGTTGTCAGGAGGAGAGAGCCCCACAGAGCTGACTAAAGGCACAGCAGGTGATGGGAACACAGCAGGATGGGAGGTGCCTGCGAAAGAGGCAAGGACTCCTTTGCAGAAGGCAGAAATGACCTGATTCTGAGGAGCCCAATAAGAAAGGCTGAGTCTTGGTCATGAGGGAATCTGCAATGCAACTGGCCACAGGGGTGTTATTGGATTTACACCTGTCCCGATACATATTTCTTCTGTGAATTCAATGTTACTTTCCTACAACAGAGAATAAAATCCCTTTATTTTATAATGGGGGAAATGGAGGGTGGTCAGATGAGTCAAACTGACAGAACAGGGACTAGAAGCTAGATGTCTTGACCATTGTCCCAAGGCCATCCCATCCCCTGATCTGACGATTCTACAAGAAACCAAGCTTCCTTTAGGACTTCACTCTACCAACACTCTTCTCACGCAGGCCCTCAGGACGAGCCAATGAAGTCTTCTCGAGTTCACTTTATGAATGAGACTCTCTTACCCGGCCAAAGTCACAGAGTTGGAAGGTGGTGGGGCTGGGATTTGAACCTGGGTTCTGACTTCAAAGCCCATGCGTTTTCCCACTGACCTGGCCCTCACACATGTTGTTCCCTCTGTCAGAAACATTGTTCCCTCTTTTACCCTCTATTTCCTCCCTACCTCCTACTTACCTTTTCAGACTTAGTTTCATCGTCACTTCCTGGGAAGATCCTTCTACTGGTGTCTGCTCCATCAGGACCCCCTCCCAGGTCTCAAAGATCGCTGCTCCTTCCCCATAGCACCAACCAGAGCTTGGCATGAAATAATCACGGTGCCTGTGTTCATTTATAATCTGACCCTCTGTCTTGGCTCTAAATGCCAGGAGGCAGGGAGGGACCATGTCTGGTTCCCCTGCAGTTGCGCCCCCACTGCATAGCACAACACTTGGCGCATAGCAGGTGCCCAGAATATTTTTCTTACCTGGAAGGGAAGCATTCATTGGGTGTGCCCCGACCTTTGTTTTAAGAGCTCTCACAATATGTAGCAATTGTTAGCGCATAGGCCAACTTGCCCCTGTCCTTTGCCGATGGACCAGGGCTTCCCAACCATATTTTCAGGAAAGATGAAAGGAATGGAGGAAGATATCAACACCCGACTCGGGTGTCTGCACAAGTCACCTTGCTGGCCTCCCCAGGCCCCTGGTGACATCATCCAACACAGCCCAGCAGGGCCTTATCTAGTATCTTACTTTGTTTTATTTCCCTTCAAGCATTTATCACTATTGGATATATTGGCATTGCAGATGTTTAGTCGTTTCTGTCTCTCACCATTGGATCATCAGCTGTACATGGGCAGAAACGTGTCTTTCTCGAAGTTGTAACTTCAAAACCTAGCCCCATGGCATGGCCCAGAGAACGTACTCTGGTGCTAGAGACTGCGGTTGCTGTGATTAAGACTGTCAGGGTGCTTGCAAGTACAAACACACCAAAGCCATTAAAATGGCTACTGATTTGTTCAGGAGAGTGAACGAATAACGAACCAGGCAGCTCTTGTACACCCACTATGTGCCGGCAGCAAGCTAAGCTCTTGATAGACATGTCCCTCTTGAATTTTGATAGCCACCCTTGGGATTTCCACCTCCTATTTTTCAGATGGGTAAACTGAGGCTCAGAGGTAAGGGATAACTTATCTAGAGCTGAGATTTCCGTCCTGGCCCGGATGTCCACTTCACCCACACCCTGTGGCTTCCTTTTTGAATTACCCCAGAACCAGGCCCTTAATGAATGAGTAGTTGGCACATGGTTGTTGAATAACCAAGTGTCTGCTGGACAGCATTTTCCATGAACATTTGTGATTCAACATTTTTTTCCAGGAAACATTTTTTGAGGAGTCATTGCTGTCCTGGAAGGACACTTCTTAGAAATATCTGTTTTCTTTCTTGCTCTTCTGTAAACAGAGCATCCAATCTCTCCCACTCTCTGCATTTTTTTTTTAAGAATTAATTGCCCTTTTTATGGCTTTGGTGTGTTTGTACTTGCAAGCACCCTGGCACCCTCAATCAAAACAACAACATTCTCTATGAACAGAGAAAATTTGAACAGTCATTAAGCACCAGTGAATGTGGAGCGTATTAATGGGCAAACAGTAAGTCGGGGGAGAAGAAAATGTTTTTCTCTTGCAAAGTACATATGAAAAGTTGATCCAAACCAACGTGCTGCCATAAATCTGTTAATTTTGGCAAATTACTGGGAGTTAGCAGGGGCGGCTGGAGAGAACGAGGCAAAAGGTTGGCCGGAAACTGCCCACGAACTTCAGAAAGGAGAAGCTGCAAGCCAGAGGGAGCCGGTGGCTTCACTCTTCGCCCAGAAGCTGGCTGCCCTTTGCTGGGGTTTCTCTGGTCTTGAAGTCAGTGTCTGACTGTCTCTTTAGGTAGCCGGGGCCGTGGCCCAATTAAGAATACAGCCCGATACTGGGATGAAGGGAGGCCCAGGCCTTGGGGGCTGCAGCTTCTCAGGGGGCTGTACAGTTCTTTCCCATTCCAATTGCATTGCTGGTCCTCTCGGGGCCCCTGACCTGGGCTGCCTCCTCCTGACCTCCTTCCTCCTCCTCCCCCATACCCAGACCCAGTCTGGCTTTGGTCTGTTTCCTTTGGCTCAGACCACATACTGCTCTCTCTGTTCTGGGACTGAATTAGGTTCAGGGGTGCGGGGAGGGAATTGACTGTGTGCTGTAAGAGTGTATGTGTGCATGTAGATGGCTATGTGCCTGTATGTGATGTATGTGTGCATGCACATGTGCATATATGTGCATGCATGAGGGCATGTGAGTGTATGTGCACGAGTGTGTGCATGTGAATGTGTGCATGTGAGTATGTGTGTGCACATACGTGTGCGCAAATGCATGTGTGTGTGTGCCTATACATATGTGTGTGTACACATTAGTGTGCATGTATGAATGTGTGAGTATGTGCAGGTATGTGTGTGCCTTGAGTAGGTGTGTGCATATGCGTATGTGTGCGTGTATGTGTGTGCTTTGAGTAGGTGTGTGCATACGTGTGTGTGTGCATGTATGTGCATGCACATGCATGTGTGCATGTGTGGTGCATGTGAATATATGTGTACCTTGAGTATGTGTGCATGTTAGTGTGTATGTGCACGAGTATGCATGTGTGCATGTGAATGTGCATATGGGTGTGCATGCATATGTTTTTGTGTGTACAAATATGTGCATGTTTGTGTGTGTATGTGCACATTTGAGTATACATGTGTATGTGCACACCCGCTTGGGTGCTAGTGTGTTAGAGGGGGTGGGGAGGAGCTGCTGGTGTCACTCAAGGCTTTTGATAACAAAGAACATTTTTTCTTCCCAGTGGAAACAAAACCCAGCCTTCCAGAGGCGACTCATGCCCTCTCAATCTCCCTCTCTCCACCTCCTCCTTGTTCCCCTCTCTGCCCCTCCTTCTCTCTCCTCCAGAATGTTTTCTTTCTCCAGTGCTCTTTTTCTCATCTTAGATTGCTTTCTCTGTCTTTCAGGCTTCCAATCATCCTCTCAGTTTTTTTCCCGTTTCTCGTCCATATTTCTGTCTCTCGCCATCACTCTCCTATCTCCTCTGTCTCTCTCCCCTTTCTCTCGCTCCTTCTTTCCTCCTCTTCTCTCCCCTGACCCTGATTCATCCTGTGGAGTTCAGAGCTGTCACACTACGGACTTCACCATGTGAGCAGGAAATGAAGGAGAAACACAAACCCCGCTTCTCTTGGAGCCAGTCTTAACTCTCAGATTCCGTGGGGCACAGAGGTGACGGCAGATGCAGAACGCCAAGTCCCCTTCTCGCCACTCCTCTGTCGGGTGGGGCTGTGGGGCCTGCAGGAGGCTCCTCTGTCCTGGGTGCCTTTTCCTGCCTCTTCTTTTTCCTGGCGGACACAATCCTCTGCTTCGCTGCTTGCTCCTTCCCAGCCCGGCGGAGGCTTGCTCTTTGCTGCCTGGGAAGCGGACTCCTGGGCCATGTGCTGCAGCATGACTCGGTTAATATATTTACAGTAAATACGCTCCTGGTTATGCCAGAGGAAGGGGCTGCTTTGGTTAAGCATTTATTACTGAGGCGGCTATTTTCAATGTGTTCCACAGGATCATTCGGCAAAGCTGCAATTTGGCACTTGTTCTGGGCTTGAAGGAATCGCTTCCCCAGAGGTGACCCTTGGCGGGAGATTGCATGTCACTACATGAGGAATGGCCGCGGCGGGTGTGATGGGTAGGCTGTCTGCCTTCTCTGACCTCAATCGCTTTCCTGCGGTGCGGCTGCCGGGACAGATGAGGGTTGACACAAAGTGCTTATAATTTCCTTTGGAAAGTGGCAGAATGATAATGGGGTGCCGAGCCCCGATGGGTTGGCCTTCACAGGCCAGGAACTCCTGTTGGGAGTGGCCATCCTAATGGGGACAGGACAAGGCTTTGGTTGAATTAACAGAATGCCCAGCAGGTAGGGGGAAGGTTGCAGATTCAGGAGGCAGATTATTTTGGGATCGAAAGTGAGCGGGCCACGCAAGGAACAGGTGGTACCTAACACCTGCTGCGTCCTTGGCGCCACGCCATGAATGTTCTCCCATGCACTGCGATGTCCCCATCAGCGTGAGGCCTGGTTGGAGTGCAGAGGCAGTGCAGCACAGTGGTGACAAACCCCGATCCTGTGCCCACACACTCCAGCTCTGCCCATCCCCAGCCTGGTGGCCCTGCACGAATGACTCGACCACACTCATGTCTCGGTTTCTGTGCATGTGAGGGGGACAGCATCAGTGCCTGCTCAGAGGGATGTTCTGAGCATCCAAGGAGCCAAAGTTGGGGAGTACTTTGAACAGGGACGGGCACATAGCAAGCTCTATTGGAGTGCTATTAGTATTGTTGTCATTGCTGTTGTTGTTATTCTGTGTTTAAGAATGCAATATATGAATAGACGGAGCAGGCTCCCAACAAATAAATCAGAACACTGAGACACTGAGACACTGAGAACCTTGTAGCCCGGCATAAAGCACTCAGGAGTTGGAAGTGGGGTTAGAAATCAGTATTCATATTCCACTCGATGTCCCTGAGGGACAGCCCTTCTGAGGTTTGTCTCCTGTCCTCCCTCCCTCCCTCCATCCTCCCTGCCTCCCTCCATCCTCTCTCCCTCCCTCCATCCTCCCTTCCTTCCCTCCCTTCTCTCCCTTCCCTTTCCTTCCTTCCTTCCTTCCTTCCTTCCTTCCTTCCTTCCTTCCTTCCTTCCTTCCTTCCCCTCCTCCCTTCTTCCTCCATCTCTTTCTTTTTTCTTTTCTATTAAATGTTAATTTCTCCTTTTGAATCATGAGACACACATGGCAATTGGCCATGTAAAGGACACTTGAGACTAGAAGAATCTGATCATCCCTCTGGAGAGCACAGCAGCTGGGGACCACGTGGCCCTGCCCACCGTCACCCCACGGCATGCAATAGGTATTCAATGAATACTCTGTCTCATTTGTCCTGTGTCAGTAGTCCCCTTGGACAGATTACTCCCCATCTCTGGGCCTGAAAATATGCCAGACCAGGTGCCTTGGATCTGGGTCCCCCTGGCCCTGAATCCGGCACCTACTAAGCAGAGCAACCCTGGGTGAATCCTGTAACCTCCCTGGACCTTGGGGCTTCCATCTGCAGAATCTGCTCCTGGGAATTGTGAGGCTTAGGGAAGGAGAGGAATGCTCTCTGGGAGCCAGCAGGGCCAGGAGCATTTTGACCTTGTGCAAAGCTGGGCCTTTGCAAAGCAAAGCTTGACCTCTTGCAAAGCTCTTGCAAAGCTGGGCCTGGTTATTGGCAGGATCTATAAGCATCTGGCTGGTCTAGGCTATTCTTGGACCTTAAAAAATAGGCAGAGGTGCAATCGTGGTTACACAAAGTAGGGACTCTGAAAATATTTGAGCTCTGCAGGATGCATTAGGAGAAATGCTAACAATGTTTCATGACTGCAGCCTGGAAGGAAGGGTCGGGAAGAAAGATCATGCTCATTTAGGAGATCACCTCTGTGCCATCCTATCTTAGGACAACTTCCAGTTTGCAGTGCCCTTTTCTTCTGTTTTCCTTTTTTTTTTTTTTTTTTTTTTGAGACAGAGTCTCACTCTGTCGCCCAGGCTGGAGTGCAGTGGTACAATCTTGGCTCACTGCAGCCTCTGCCTCCCAGGTTCAAGTGATCCTCCTGCCTCAGCCTCCCGAGTAGCTGGGATTATGGGTGCCCACCCCACACTCAGCTAATTTTTTTTTTTTTTTTGTATTTTCAGTAGAGATGGGGTTTTACCATGTTGGCCAGGCTGGTCTCGAACTCCTGACCTCAGGAGATATGCCCACCTAGGCCTCCCAAAATGCTGGGATTACAGGCATAAGCCACCACACCAGGCCCTGTTTTCCTATTGAGTGCATCCGTGAGCACATGAGTCAGGGTGGGCTGTGTCACTCTTAGCCAGATTTAGTCTTTCCACCAGGTATTTGATTTGGGTATGATGAACGTTGCTTTAAGCTGGTCAGGGATGTGGTAATGAAACATTGTTAGCATTTCCAGGTCTGGAAGAATGATCTGTGTCCTAGCCATCTGGGAATATCATAACTGGCTGTCTTCTCTCTCTCCTGTCCACTCTAAGACATGAAAATGTAATTAATAATTGTCCAACTCAGAGACTCTTTCCAACCACAGGGACAAAAAGAGTGGCCCTTCTTCAGAAACCCAAACCGGACCACATTGCTCTCCTCCTCACAAACTATCTTAGTTTAAATTTCCCCAGAAGCAGACTTTGAGATAAGAAACTAGGGGCAAGAAATATTTTTGGGGAGGGGATTCCAGGAAGCCCCAAGATGGGAGTGGGAGAAATAATCCAGTCAATAAAGGGTATGTCATAAAGCCAGTTATCAGTGTGGGTGACTGGAGCTTACTCCAGCAGACAAATTCTAGAAAACCCTAAAATCCAAGCTTCAGAGGTCATCCCACCTGAGGAGTGAGGGAGCTGGGGTATTGATACACCATCTCCCAAGAGTCACTAGCTGAGAGCTGCTTTGGGTTGGGGCAGGAGAATTCCTTGGCACTTCCAGCCTACCCTGTGGATCTCTAGAACAATCCCTAAGACTCAAAGATACCTATAGCTGAGCACACTGAATTAATAAGGCTGAAGGATGCAGGTAAGTTTCCAACAGGGGTGCTACACAACCCTCTCTCACTCTGTATACCTTTTGCTCACAGAACCTTCCTGCCTCTTCCTCATGATTTTAAGCACTGCTTTCCCTAAATGCCATGCTTCTTGCAACTGTGTTTAACTGTCTGTGCATTTGTCTGCTTGCCCCCATCCTGTGTTCCAGCTGTGAGCTCCATGAGACAAAGCCATATCTTATACAACTCTCTATTCTCAAAATAAATGTTCAACATTAAAAAAATGAATCCTATGGAGATGGGGCAGACAGAGGTTCACAGGAGAGGGAATTGTGTGGCAGCAGAGCCTCAAGGAGAGTTGCTCAAACCCTCGTAGGTAGCAGACATCATGGGCTGCCAAGGTAAAGATACTTTTCTCTGGATTCTCCCCTGTTCTGACCATCAGTTTCCCCACCCTGTCCAATTTCAGGAACAGGAAAGGGAGAGACAGAACCACACCCTTGTTAAAATTGAGGCCTTTGCTCACTCTGAATGGAAACAGACGAATCTGAGATCATCCTTGGCAAAAAATGCTGGGAAACAGAATCCTCCTTTTGGGATGTTGATGGTTGAATCTCAGCACAGCTTTTGACTTTATTTCCATCTTTTTGATACCTGAAATAGTTGTGAAAAGTTTGAGATCATCTCTTGGGCCCAGATGCTCATAAGTGGTCTGGGTCACTGGGAGTAAGACAGTGATGGGTAGCCCATGCCAGGGACTTTGAAGAGATGAGTGATTTTAGGCAAAGCACCTTGGCTATGATGCCACAAAGATGGGAGGTGGCCACTTCCTGTGAGACAGGAAGTGGAGAGAAATATATAGGGAAGCCATTTTCAGAGCAAGGGTGGCTTGTGGATTCATAGAAATTCTTAGTATTTCCCATCCTGACATATTAAGAAGGAAGGATGTGTTGTCCCTTACTAGCTCTCAGTTAAAACATCTTATTTCCCAGTATTGAAGGAACTATCAGGGGAAAGGAAGGAGAGAAGGCAGACCACCATGGATGCAAAATCAGGGACTTCAAGGGATTTTCGGATCCATCTGAGATGAGAGTTTCATAATAATCCTGCCACACTTCCTAGCAAAGCTCCCTTTCTGCCACTCTCAGAAGCAGGTGACATGTTTACTTCATTTTAAGCAAATTCAACATATGGTTACTCAAGTTATTCCTTTTATAAAATGGATCCCCTACAGTAATCATTAAAGAAGCAAGATCTCCAGTACACGTGAAAAGCAATCTGTTTTTAAAATGAAGTTTATTTTCAAGCAACTTTTTCAAAAGTAATGTTTATGATTAGTACGACTAATAATTCTTACATGTCAGACTGTGTTCTAAGCTTTCCAATTCTCATTTAATTCTTGCAACAACGCAATGAGGCTGGTGCTGTTTATATTCCCAATTTATAGATCAAGTAAGTGGGGCATGAAGAAATAAGATAACTTGCTCAAGGCCATCCAGCCAGTAAGCCTCAGAGCCAGGTATAAACCCAGGCTGTTGGGGACAGAGTCTATAGTTTTGATTGCTATAATTTTCTGCCTCTACACATGAGAAGGAAACTGGCTAGTATTCAGGTCTGGCCAGACAGGGAAGATCCACGCTGCCATCTGTCATGGGGTGAGTTTCCAACAAGAACAGTCTGCTCTGAACCCTCTTTTATTCTCACCTGTTCTGCTTACCTCTGGAGTTTGTCATTTGGGAGACTTGGGCCTTCCTCAATCTCCAGCTTCTATCACAGAACCTGGAACTGTGTAGATGCTTAATGAAGCATCTGCTAAATGAATGTTGGGTGAGTGAGACAGTACACACACGGATTCCTTTGCAGTGATGTGAGCTGCTCACACTGGATGCACACAGGCAGAGAAAAGAGAGAAACTGAGGCTGTTATTGGAAGGCTCAGCTCAAATCCTTTCCTACTTTGATGACCATCTTTGGTTCTATTATCTGGAAAATTCCATATGGGGACTGCAAGCTCTTTGAATGCAAAATTCACCACCTCTGCCCTATTAATGGATCCCCAATATCTGGCACAGTGCTTGGCTCGTAGTAGGGATACCGTATGCTGAAAGCATGAGCAGTTGGTGGAGTGAGGGAATGACTGGAAGGATGAATACATATTTCCTACCCTGCCAATGTCCAGCTCAGCAGCCCCCAAACTTGTGCAAGCATCAGGATCTCTTGGAGACCTTGTGACAACACAGACGGGTGGGTACAGTCCAGGAGTGTTTGATTCAACAGGTCTGGGTTGGGTCCAGGAGTCTGCATTTCTGACAAGCTCCCAGTTGATGCTGATGCTGCTGGTCTGGGCTATCTACCTTGAGAACTACAGGTTTTAGCAGCCCTAGCTCAATGGTTCACAATCTTCACTGCACATTGGAACCACCTGCAGGAATTTAAGAAAATGCAGATTCCTGGGCTCCTTCCCTGGACATTCTCATGCAACTGATCTGAGGTGTGGCCAGGCATTGGGGATTTTAAAAGCTCCCAGTGTGGCAGGGCGTGGTGGCTCATGCCTGTAATCCCAGTACTTCGGGAGGCCAAGGTTGGCAGATCACTTGAGGCCAGGAGTTAGAGACCAATCCGGCCAACATGGCAAAATCCCATCTCTACTAAAAATACAAAAATTAACCAGGCGATGTCGCAGGCACCTGTAGTCACAGCTGCTCAGGAGGCTGAGGCATGAGAATCGCTTGAACCCAGGAGGTGGAGGCTGCAGTGAGCCGAGATTGCACCACTGCACTCCAGCCTGGGTAACAGAGCAAGACTCTGTCTCAAAAAATAAAAAATATTTAAAAAAGAACTCCCAGCATGTTTTGAAAGCAGCATAGCCAGAAAAGCTCCAGCCCGGCATTCAGTTTTGACTCCTTACCTTGATCTTCGTTGTGGCTGAATGGGTTGGAGGGCTTATGAGTGGCTTAGCTCACTTCTGTGTCTCTTGAGGCCCCCGAAAGCCACCTTCCCTGCTATATTCTGTGGTTGTTCCAGGCAACAGTTTCTCAGCATGCTGCTTCCTTGAAATTTCATGTCTGTTCTTTGACGCCATGAGACCCCATCCCAGCCCTCGCCCACCCCACATGCTGCGGTGTCTATTAAGAGCAGATGCTAAACCATTTCCAACAGGCCTTGAAGCTAATACGCTGCAGAATGGATTCAGAAGGACCTATTTCTTTGTGCGCTGAGAAAGAGAGTGAATTAATGCTCAATGAAAACCTCCAGAGAACCAGAGTCAGGGCTGGGGGGAAGTTGGTGGCTAAATCAACAGTTATAAACTCGCCCAGTCATTTTTCATTATTTGGTACATTGGAAAGATATTTTCCTTTTCAAATGCAGTTGGAAATCCGTTTGGTCAAAAGTCGGTCGGAAACCTCATCACCATTGCCCCCGAAAACTCACAGCCTCTGTCAGGGGGGTGGAAGAAAAATGGCCCAGGTCCCCAGCAGAAGTCGAGGTGATGAGGCCATGAAGGGGAGTAATGGGGGCTGTGTGATTTTTCAAAAATGTTGCCTGTGGGTCCAAACTTTTACAAGGATCTGAATATACGGTGGTTTAAATTGTGGATCTGGAGGTGAAGCCACGGGTCTCCTGTGGTTTCAAGGAAAGAACAAATCCAGGTCCCGATGGCTCTGGCTTCAGTCTAACATGGCCCTTCCTTTTGCAAGGGTGTGAGCAGAGTGTGAGCTAGAGATTGGGCCCTGAGGAGCAAATATAAATCAGAAATGTGGCCCTACTTTTCTTTCATGGCCTATGACAGGCTCCGGAAAGGGACAGATTGCCCAAGGACGTGCCACCAGTGGTGACATCTGAATTGGTGGTTTGCTTCCTGACAACCACAGTGAGAGAAAAAACCCTAGACAGGGCAGCAGATTTTAGCATGAACCATGGTTCTGCCCACTCTGGGCTTGTGTGATCTTGGAAAATTCGCTGGATCTCTCTGAGCCTCATTTCCCTCTCTTATGAAAGTGGGAGGATCAGGGCTGGGGTAAGTTGCTGAGATGTAGGCATCTGGCTCCTGCAATCTGCGAGGACGCTGTCGAAGGCAAGAGAACTTAAGCCTAAGTCAGGAAGGTTATATCGTGGGGAGTCAGGGCAGGGAAAGGAGAGAGATAGAGAGAAAATGGGAGGTGGAGAAAAGAACCCCTTCTTCAGGTGGACCTACCCCTGCAAGGCCCTTGTGTAGTCAACAACCTGAATATCTGTACTTGACATCCCTTGCTTCCTGCCTTTATTCATTTTTCTTTCTGGGCCATGAAGGCAAGGATACGGCTCTGCAAGACCTTTGTGCAGTCCACAACCTGAATATCTGTACTTGGCACCCTTTGCTCCCTGCTTTTATTTTTTCCTTCTGGGCCATAAATGAAAGAACCTTCTAACTTACTTCTTTAATGCCATATGTAGACCCCCTCACCATTTTCCATACACTGATTTGCTCAGGTGCCCTCACTTCAAGCTAAACCCTCCACCAACGTTGAGATGAAGGTCTGACTATTCTTCAAGGCCTATAAGGCTCTTGTATGACCTGGCTCCTGCTCACCGCTCCCATCTTATCCCACATCAGTGTCCCCTCCACATCTGGGCTCCCGCCACACTGGCATTTTGTTGGGCTCTCTCTGCCCCAGGACCTTTGCATGTGCCATCCGTGCTGCCTGGAGCACTCTGTCTGCTCCTCTTATTTGGCCCATTTGTCCTCCTTTAGGTCTCTGTTCCAGAGACCATCCATTTCAGTGACGATGGCCTCAGGGAGGCATTCCTTGACCCCCAGCTATGTCAAGTCTCCTCTCATGACACCATGTTCCATTTTCCCATTATGTGACCTCTTGTCACAGGTGGAGTTTACATCTACCCAGTGATAATGAAGGAAGTGTCCATCTCCCTACCAGACTGTGAGCCCCAAGGCAGAGACTGTGTCTGTTTGGCTCACCAGTGCTTAGCATTTAGAAAGTGCTCAATAAATATTGGTTTAATTACTTAATTTATGGTCCTGCTGCCAGCTGCCTCTGCCATTCCTCACACACCAAGCAAGGCACTGGGAGGTGGTTGATAAACCTCCATGGATATCAGATCTTTTCATTTAATCACCATAATAATAAATCCCTGTAAGTATTCATAATTTATATTTATCACTTACATATATAAAAACAGAGAACCAGAGAAGGTAAGAGGCTTGCCTGCAGTCACACAGCGATGGTCAGGGGCAGAGACAGGACTAGAATCCAGCGCTTCCAGGCTCCAGCTCCAGCCTGGAGAGAAAGCTAGGAGCTCAGTCACAGGTGCCCCGAGCCTGGCCTGGGTTTGGGGTTGAGTTGGATGTGTCACTGCCTCAGGTGCTAGGAGAGCCTTGGGGCAGCACTGGGACCAGATTAAAGGGGAGCAAGGGAGCACTAGGCTGGTTCAGGCAAGGTGGGCAGCAAGCTTGGGCAATGGTGGGCAGTCCCTTCACCTCTCTGAGCCTCAGTTTCCTCATCTGGAGCATGAGAACAATGTCGTTCTCCTTAAAGGATTGAGTCTTGGGGTCTGTCTCATGTTTGGTTCCAGGTGGAGTGTTCAGGGGACAAAGGGATCTGGAGCAAGATGAAGGTGGAGGGAGAAGAGGGTGATGAGGTAGAGAATTCAGGACCCCCAGCCAAGCTGCCAGGCTTTGCAGACTCAGAGGAGGAGCTGGGTAGCTAAGAATGCTAATAATGACCACAGCTGCCACAATGGCAGCCTCTGTTTGCTGCATACAGCCTAGTACCACGTTACACACTTGACGTGCTAGATCTCAGTCATGCCCCCCCAGGTTTTAGGAGGTACAGATCATTGGGTCCATTTTACAGATGAGGAAACCGAGGCTCGGGCACATTCACTTGCTGACTGTAGTGTGCATCATGTTCCATTATCACCCTGGGGACTTGGCAGTTCCTCCCTACTGAACAATCAACACATGAATGAAGCCCACATACCCAGTAAGATGGTACCTTGAGACCCCTGGCCTGGTTGGGGCTTTCTCTGGGCTTCAGAGGCCGCAGACTCACCCAGTGGAAAGTAAAAGTACCTCCCACAAAGGTTCCTTTGATACCTGCTGCACTTGTCAGCCTGGAGTCCTGGTGGGCAGACTGGGGCTTTGCACAACTGGTCCAGGCCCAGCGAAGTGCCTGGTGTGTGGTTTGCTCAGCAAATATTCATTACATACATAATATGCTGGTCAAGTTGAGAGGACAGAGTTTTTGCCCTCGCGGAGCTCCACTGACCACTGGACACCTGGTTTACAGTACGACTGAACCCAACTCAGACCCCAGGCTCTTTCCTCCACCCAAATTTTAGCCATAGCCAAGTTTCAGAAAATGGCGCCTCTCTTCTCCCAGGCATTCAGGCTAAAATCTTGGCATCATCCTTCCTTGCCTCTTCCAGCTTCTGGTGGCCCCAGGAGTCCCTCGCCTTGTGGTTGCATTTCTCCAGTCTCTGTCCCCATTTTCACATGTCCGTCTCCTCTTCTTCATGTTTCTGTGTGTTCTCGCCTCTTCTTACAAAAACACCAGTTTGCTTGAGGCCAGGAGTTTGTGACCAGCCTGGACAACGTAGCGAGACCTGTCTCTAAAAAAAACGCCCGATATTGGCCAGGCGTGGTGGCACGTGCCTGTAGTCCTAGCTACTGGGGAGGCTGAGGTAAGAGGATTGCTTGAGCTGGGGAGATCCAGGCTGCAGTGACTGTGATCATGCCATTGCACTGCAGCCTGGCAATCTGGGTGACAGAGGGAGACCCTATCTCAGCAAAGAAAAAAAGAAAGAAAAAGATAAAAGAACACCCATCATTGGATTTAGGGCCCACCCTAATCCAGCACAACCTGATCTTAATTTAATTGCACCTTCCAAGACCCTGTTTTCAAAGAAAATCACATGCTGAGTTCCAAGTTGATGTAACTTCAGGGGGCAGCAGGCCACTGTTTTACTCACTACAATAGGGATACTTTTTTAGGGTAAGTTAGCCAGCCCTGGATTTTATCTGCTGAGGCTAACGTGCCAATAATCATAATAGTGGCTATAATGTATGTAGAATGCACCTAACTCTGTGCTAGGCCCTGTTCCAAGCATTTCTATATATTACCTTGTTTCATCTTCAAAATAACTCCATTAGTTGGCACATTAATCCCATTTTGCAGATGAGAAAACTGAGGGCCACAGAGTGATATGCCCAAGGTCACCAAGCATGTAAAGGTTTCCCAGTAGCGATCAGCACTGACCACAGGCCCTGGCATTCCTGTCTTACTGTCTGGAGCCAGGCTAGGGCAGGAAGGGCTGTCACTTGTCCCCACAGCCCACGGAGCCAGATGCCATCTTGACGAAGGGAACAAGAATGGATGCCTGGGTGCAGAGCCATGGGGAGGGGGCATTGCCACCCGGTGGGTGCCCGGCCGCCCTCCCAGGCATAGCTCCTGTCGCTGTTGCCTGGGCCTGGCGTAGGCAGCCCGCAAGTAAACAGTGTCTGAAACCTATTCTCATTAGGCTAATTTACGAATAAATTACCATATTCAATGGCCTTATTTTTACTGCTCGTTAACAGGCCCGTGATAGGATGATAATTACGGGATTTTAAGTGGCTAATGGCAGCTGGGGCGTCAAAAGCAGTTTTTACGAATCTGTTTATGGCAGCGAAGGTGACAGGAGGGGAGGGACATTGAAATGTTGAAATCACACTTTGAGAAAAAAAGCTTTAATTGTTGAGTATTTATTAGAGAGGAGGGAAGGCTGTAATTTAAAAAATGAAACTCTGAAAAACAAAGGAAATTAATTCGTCTTCCCCCCTGTGCTGTGACCTTCAGGGAGTGGGTGAGGGGTGGGCAGGATCCCAGAAGAAGGGTGTCAAGTTCAGGCATGAGTCTGGGCGGGTCCTCTCTGCTTTCTGCTGCCCCTGCAGGGAAGGCATCTGGGGGCCTGTGATCTCGGCTCAGATGCCCCTCTGCGATCCAGGGAGGGATCCCTGAGAGAGGTAAGAACCCAGCAACCTGAACGCAGTGACCGTGTGGGCATTTGATTCATTGTTTCATCCTGATCATCATGATCAGATCTCATCCATTCCAGCTCCCCTGCCAATATTTTACACGCATTATTTCATCCAACTTTTGCAAAAACGTGGAGAGCTAGTCATTATTCCTAACATATACTGAGGGCTCATATATGCTTTCTGTGTATTAATTCACTTAAACGGATAACCTCGTGGGATCGGTCACTATTGTTATCCCCAGTTACCGAGGAGAAAACCTGAGGCACAGAGAGGTTAAGTAAGCTACACACAGTCACACAGCGAGGGCCCGGGTTGGCATCTGTCTGGCCTTGCTTCTTTTATCACCTCCCTCTCAGGGAATCCCTGGCAAGCTGGTGGGGTGGGCATAGAGCCCCAGGGGACAGAGGAGAGAGCAGAAAGCCCAAAGAGGTTAAACCGTGTGCCTGGAATCACAGAGGCTGAGTTCAAATGTCAGCCTCTCTGAGCCCAAACCGGCCGCTGACTTGCCTTGAAATGGGACTCACGAGAGTGGAGATGAGGCGCAGGCATCTTTGAAAAGGCCACTGGACATTTTGGTGGGGTGATTTCGGGGCCATTGCCCCGCCCTGTGAGCTCTGTGGGTGCCTCTCCTGGGTCCGGCCTTCTCTTCCCCACCTGCCCGGCCTCCTCCCTGCCGTCCTCGGCTCCTCATCCCCCGGCCACTGGGCCGATCCATCTCGCTCCTCCGCTTTAGTATGCAGCCCTCGGAAAACAAACACGCAGCAGCCTGACAGTGGGAATAAATATCGTGGCGATGTTGATTAGCATTTGATCCCAGCTGGGTCTCTGGGAGCTGAAGTACTGGAATGTCTTGGCAGTTTTTTAATGCTGAATAATTTGATTAGATCAGTGACTGAGCCTGCTGCTCCTGGTGAGATAAACCCTCCCCACATTACAGGGGAGAGAGGGGGTGGACGGAGGGCGCGCATCTGAGCCCCCAGACTTCCTGCTCCTCCACCAGCCCTCCCAGCGTTGTCTGCGCGGCCTGCCCCTCCCCAGCTCGGCCCTCTTCCTCTCTTCCTCTCTCTTCCCTGCACCTTCATCTCTCTCTTTCTTTCTCTTTCCTCTTCCTTCCTCCTCCGGCATTCTTCCTCTTTTCCTTCTCTCCTGGGGATATTCGTCTCATTTCTTTTCCTCCATCTTTTCTTTTTTCTTGTATGTTTCATCTTTTTTTCTTTCCTCCCTTCTTCTTCTCTTTCTCCTTCTAAATTCTCAATTCTCTTTTTCCCCTTCACCTCTTCCTCTTTCTTTTTCTTCCTTCCTCTCCATCTTTCTCCTTGCCTCTCCCTCCTTTCGCCTCTCTCCCATTCTCCATTTCTCTCCCCTCTCCCCACCTCTCCCTGTCTCTTCTTTTCTCTCCCTACTCTCTTCCTTTCTCTCCTTTCCTATCCCTCTTCCTCTTGCCCCCTCCCTCTTCCCCTCTCCTTCATCTCTCCCCACTCCTCCCCTCCTCACTCCCATACCCACCTCCTCCTTTCATGAAGCCTTAAATACATCATTTAATCAACTCCACAATTTCAATTTCACACAGTTGTCAGCTCGAATGTCTGACGAGGTGGTGACGACCCCACAGATTGTGGGCACAGGTCACAGGGTCATCAGGCCTCCCTGCTTCCTCAGACCAGACCAGCTCTCAGCCCCGGCCCCTCCCACACCACCCACCCTTCTGCAGCCAGCCCAGGAGGGATTTCGGAGGGTTCTGCTTTCCCCGTGGCAACTGTCAATCAGTCATGTAGATGTTTCTCTTGTCATCAGTGTGAAATTACCAGAGTGGCCTCATTATCTGCTTACTCCAAATTTGGAGGCAATATTTCTGTTTGAAGGATAATAATCTCCATTTAAAACAAAAATAACATCTTCTCAGGTAGAGGAGAAGAAGAGGAAAGGAAAGAAGACAGTTTGGAACAACCCAAGAAAAAAATGAATTATCCGGGCGTTTTGATTCACACACACACACACACACACACACACACACACACACGCAAAGTCCTTTACTGCCCTAACCTAACACAGAGTCCATGTTTCCTGAAAACTGTTTAAATTTTTTCCAGCTGGGGTGGGGAGTGGGCTGGGAGGAAGAGGAAGGGCCATGTGACTTTAACATATCTATCCTTCCTTAGATTCCTGTCCCCTTAATCATAACAACATTACTAAAGGCATTGCTACTATAACAAAAAAGGAATCAGATCAAATGGACAGGAAGGAGTGGTGTAGGCTCAGGTTCTTATGCAGATTCAATTAGCAGCACTTTCCCAAGGCTGGGTGTGGGGGTGTGTGTAGGAACCCCATTAGTGGTGGGGAATGCTGTCTGTTTTCGCCAATGGCATTGCAAAGCCAGCTGACCTCCCCGTCTGTCCACCCCTGTCATCTTATCACCACAGAGTCAGACCCCAGCTTTATTTATTTTTGTCAAATGGATCCAGAAATGCCGGGGGGAGGCACTTCCCAATAATTGAGCGCTGGCTTTGTCGGGAAAAGCCACACTCGGGGCTCCAAGTGTCCTCCAAGCTGCCATGTGTGGGGAGATTCTGGCTGAGCTGACTGTGTTAGGGGGATGGCAGGGGGAAGCATTGAAATCAATCCTGGTTTTGTCACTCGTGCGACCTTAAATAAACCTGAGCCTCTCAGAGCCGAGGTCTCCTCATCTGCAAAACAGTGGCAATAAGAAAACCTGCCCCAGCCTCCTCATGGGGGCCATAGTAAGGGCAAAATGTGACAAAGCTGGCGAGCCCCTTTATGCCCCTCCCACCGTGTCCTGATTACACAGTTATTGTGGCTCTGGTCATTTACTGACCACACAGAGACCTGTGCCCATCTTACTGCTGCATCAGCTTGCTTCCACCTCTTCATGTCTCTGAGCCTCAGTTTTCCCATCAGCAAAATGGGACTATTCGTGCCTCCTGGCAGGGTGCTGGTGAGTCCTGAATCAAATGTGCATAGCGCCTCTCACTCCTGACTCCTCACTTCCATCCCCTTTTCCGACTTTTACCTACAGGCATTGAAGCCTTTCTTTGGGATAGCCTGTGCCAGTTTAGCTTCCCGACTAGCTTTCCTGCTAAAGATAAAGCCGGCCTCGCATCTGCAAGCTGCAGTGTGGTCTCTGAAACGGGTGTTATTGAAACTTCAATGTGTGGTCCTGGTTCCCAGCATAATGCTAGGCACATAGTGGGAAACCCAATGAATGAATGGATGGATGAGTGGATGGATGGGTGGATGGATGGATGGATGAGTGAATGAAAGTTCCTGGGCAGGCTGAGTGTGCAATGCTTGCTGTGTGAATGAATG
Organism: Macaca thibetana thibetana; assembly: GCF_024542745.1. NCBI lineage: Eukaryota > Metazoa > Chordata > Mammalia > Primates > Cercopithecidae > Macaca > Macaca thibetana. The sequence goes on from NC_065587.1 coordinate 23,619,348, forward strand.
AATGGATGGATGAGTGGATGGATGGGTGGATGGATGGGTGGGTGGGTGGATGGGTGGGTGGATGGGTGGGTGGGTGGGTGGATGGATGGATGGATGGATGAGTGAATGAAAGTTCCTGGGCAGGCTGAGTGTGCAATGCTTGCTATATGAATGAATGAATGAGAACTCTGCTATCTGCAAGCCAGCGTTTCCTCTCGTTTTCTGCAGGCCCCAGCCCTGCTTTCTCTACTACGGCATTCTGAAGTTCCAGAACACAGGAGCCAACAAGAAACTGGGAATAAAGGGGTTTGATCTGCACAGCACAAACACCTCTTGCAAAAAGAGGAATGTGAAAAAGTGCCGATTCCTTCTATGGGAGAAAAGAAGGCGTCGAGACATGTTAAACGGTTAGGAAGAAGGTGGCTGCTTGTTTCTCTTCTTCCTTGTGCAGGCTGAAGGCGGGGTGAGGGGAGAGGTTCATTATTTTTCGGCGCTCTGAAGGCAGGTGAACAGGGAAAAGCAAGCTGCAGCCTGCCATCGCGTTCAGCGCCTTTGAAACACATAGAGCTCTCAAGGCAAGCGAAGGGTTTGATGCCATTTAAAAAAGACAGACTCCCACACCTCTCAGATCCATATGTTTCCATTCAAGATCTCGTTTCCCTCCGAGGCTGGTGCTACCGCGGGCTTTGCAGTCGGGCCCGGCTGTTCTGCTGACGCTCTGAGGACCCGTGGCTCACGGAGGAGGCAGACGGGCTGAGCAACTGCACAGTGGGTTCGAGGTGCCAACGGCAGGCTCTGGGCCGAGCTGCAGCGGCAAAGTGGTGCCCGGCGCCGTGTGGTGCCTGCGCCTGTGTGTGATCAGGTGGTTGCTGTCTGGGGGAAGGTAAGAAGGTGAAAAATAAAAGCAAGCAAATCAATAAAATAGTGTATGTATATAGACCAGAGCGCAGGGCTATGACTGTGTGTCCTTTCTCTCTGTAACAGGACCAGAGTGCTGAGTGGTTTTGTTTGCTTTCCCAAAGTGACTTTCTTGTGTTATAAACAGGTGTGTCTTTGACAAAGAAGGTTTTGTGGTCAACTGAGTTTGGGAAATACTAGGTTCATCTAACGTCTCTTCTTCCCTCTGTCCCTCCCTTCCTCCCTCCTTTCCTCTCACCCATCCCCTGTCCATTTATCTATCCATTCATCCTTCCATCTTGTTTTTTTCATTTCCTTTATTCCCTTTTTCTTTCTCCCTCTTTTCCTTTCTTCCTTTCCCCTTCCTTTCCTCTATTCCTTTCTTTCCCACTTTTCTCCTTCCTCCTTCCCTCTCTCCTATCCATCCAACCATTATCCATCCATCCATCCATCCATCCACCCACCCACCCATCCATGGTAAGGCAATTGAGATCCTGCCTTTGCAGACTTCAGAGTGAGTGGACAGAGACCGTAAATAAGAAAAAAGTAAAGACATTAGCGTTTCAATTGGTAAGTGCTATGAAGGAAACAAGAGTAACAAAAAGAGAGTGATTGGGTAAAGGGTGATGAGTACAGATAGAGGGAAGAACTGGCAGGGTGGGGTCAGGTTTTAGGCAGAGGGAACAGCAAGTGCAAGAACCCTGAGATGAGAATGAGATGGATTTGTTCAAAAAATAGAAGGTGTCCAGGGCAGCCACGGAGGCAGGGACACGTGGGATAACCAGAGCTATGTGGGACACTATGGAAAGCTACTAGATATTTTAAGCCAAGGAATAGCGTGGTCTGATCCAGCCTTTATAGCTACCCCAGCAGGACTCCAGTGCCCGGTATTGAGTCAAAGCTAAACCATAATCATGGTAATAAATTGGACTGCTTCTATCTGACAGGGCCAAGCTAAGCCACAGGCAGACCTAGCTTTCATCACCAGAGTCAGATTTTCTCCTCCAGACATGGCTTGAGGTCTCCTTATTCAACCCTGGTCAGCAATGGTGGGAGTTTTTCATTTCCTTTATTCTCTTTTTCTTTCTCCCTTTTTTCCTTTGTCGCTTTCTCCTTCCTTTCCTCTCTTCCTTTCTTTCCCACTTTTCTCCTCCCTCTTTCCCTCTTTCCTATCCATCCAACCATTATCCATCCATCCATCCATCCATCCATCCATCCATCCACCCACCCATCCATGGTAAGGCAGTTGAGATCCTGCCTTTGCAGACTTCAGAGTGAGTGGACAGAGACAGTAAATAAGAAAAAAGTAAAGACATTAGTGTTTCAATTGGTAAGTGCTATGAAGGAAACAAGAGTGACAAAAAGAGAGTTTTTCCGACTCGTCTGGAAGCAAACTCATATTCACCAGCATGGTGTTCAATGACCAAATTGGAAACAAGTAAAATAAAAAGGCAAGTTATTTATGGTCCTTGCAAAGGTACATGAATGAAAGAATAAGTCCAACTGGTAGATGGATGCTTAGGGTGTCCTGCAGTCTTTGCGTGGGAGACCCATGATTTACTTCTGGGGCCACAGTGAAAACCCCACAGAAACATGTTCCCAAGCAACGTTAGGGAGAAACACAGGAAAAGGACTTTGAAGCAATTCTTCCTCTGCCTACATTCAAACCCACTGAAAACCTGGTCATGCTGGAAATCACGATGACTGAAACTATTATTGCCACAGTAATAAAAAAAACCAACATGTATTGAGCTGCCTACTATGTGGCAGACCCTGGGCCAAGAGTTTCACTCTAGTAATCCTATTATGTTGCTTCTTTTATTTTCCTGAATTCAAACCTGAGAAACTGAGGCTCAGCAAGGTGTGAAAACCTGTTACAGAACGCACAGATCTCGATAGCCAACTCTGAATTCAAACCCAGCTTGTCCAGATTCCAAGCTCATCTCCCTCTTCCTGACAAGACCCCATTTTTTGACACCTTCAAAGATTTGGACTTGTCTCTATAAATATATGTACAGTTGTTGAGAACATCTGGCAGCCCATCATAAAACAAAATCTCTCTTGTTGAAGTTGTTGCTGTTACTGTTGTTGTAAATATCGGTTACTGACCCACTAGATTCTGCGGGATCTGGTGTGATTTTAGCTGTGTTCGCTCTCTGCTTGTCACCCGGGAAGTTTACGCGAGATTTGATCAGAATTTCACAAAACCAGGCTGAGCCTGTGTGGAGCTGTCAGATGAAATAATTTGTCAGTGATGATTGTGTGAATTCGTAAATATTTATGAATTCACAAGTTATAAATGTGCAGCTTTCGGGAGGGTGGAATTTGATGCTCACCAAGTCACAGATTACAATGAATATTTACAGAAACCCCAATCTGCTAATATTAGTTCTTTGTGCTTATGAAAAAGCTTTCCTTGGGATTGTAACCCTTTCGGGCTAAAAGTATCTGCAGGAAAAGAAGTATAGCTAAAGGAATAAGTTCCCCCAATAAAAAAAATAATGCATTCATGATCCATTACATTTGTATAACGTTTATGATTCTCACAGTATTCACATATGCGTTATGCCTCTTGCCAGTCATTCTAAAGCTGTTTGTTGAATCGGTTTTGAACTGAATTGGATTGAAAAAGCTCAAGACAGCAGGTGGTCAAAAAGACCATTTTTTTTTTACTTCTTGTTGAGTGACCTGCCTGTTCAGAGACCTTGTGCAAGTCTCAGCATCCCTCAAAATCTATTTCTACAAAAGACAGCGTTTCCCAAAGTTACCCTTGGACATACTACCCTCGTAACACTTCCCGTTACACACAGTTGCCAGGAAGGCACAGAGCCTGAGGCCTGCTCTCTCTTTGTTAAAAAATATTAGTAAGCATTGGAAAAGTGTCAAAGGCAGACTAACACCAAGTTGAGACTTTCTTCTTGATGAAATCAGAAGAAAATGAAAGAGAAGTCTAAAGGGAATGAGTTCCTCTTCACAAGAGGCCAAGTGGCATAGTGAAGTCGTTAGAAGCAGAGACCCTGGGCCCAGCTTGCAGCTCACTAGCTTTGTGTGCTGGACCAAGGATTTAACTCTGTATGTCTCAGTTAATACATCCGTGAAATGGGGATACTAATAGTACCTATTTTAAAGGGTCACTCTGATCAGGATGACATGAGCTAAGTCTAGAAAGCACCGAGAGCTGGCAGATGACAAATGTTCTGTGTTTGTTAAATACAGAATAAGGGACGAAATGCACCTGAAGTTTCAAGCCATTATGAGGATTCAAGGAGAACCAGTGAGGTATGAGCCCTGGGTGCCTAATCTCGCTCACTCAATGGGTGGCCCTAGCCAGTCTTTTAGCTCATCTGTAAGTTCAGAGGGAAGGGAGGTGCTAGATGGCCTCAGAGAGCCCTTGTCTCATAGGGTCCACTCAGCAGCCTGGGGCCAGGCACTGGAGGTGACGCTCATCTGTTCATAGTCCACAGCAGGACTATTTTTAGGAAACTGCCTCGAATGGAACTCACACTGGGACACCAGCTTGCAGCCTCCTCACTCCTGATTTTCTAACACCCCCATCCCATCTGTCAACCCCAGTCCAATCTTCTGCCCTCAGCAGGGCCACAATTGGACACTAAAGGCTCTCTCATGCCCCGTAATGAAACCATCCTCCAAGAGAGCCGCAGTTTTGTAAAGGGAGACACCCACTGTCGGAGGTATTTTCCAACCTGGAATTTTCCTACATTGCAGATTGGTGTGGTTCTGCTTCTTCTGAACAGCTGCAGGACCTCAGTTTTCCCATCTGCAAAATGGGAGCAAAAGATTATTATCTACATCTAACATTGTTATCCTATATCTAAAACTGAGGCTGGTCTGTCTTCCACAGGCACTAGTACAAATGAACAGCCACCTTCTCCTGTGCGTTCAGCCTGTGCAAACAACAGGCACTTCCATCACTCCGTTGACACACGCCTCTATGGGGCCCCTCAGCTCAGAGCTGGACACATCCATAGAAGCTCTACCAAAAGGCATCCATTAGGGAGAAAAGGGATATCACCCTTCTAAGCTAAAATCCTCTTCCATGTGCAGAGAGTGGGGAGTTGAGGGGGAAATGGGAACGGGCTTACATTAATCATCTTCTGCCTCCTAAAACAGAAAGAATGATTGTAATTTCTTAAATTGTCTCTGAAACACTAAATATACCTACTTTTCTTAGAGTTCAGCATGTCTTCATTTTGTAAGTATTACTGCCCTCATTGTGCAGATGGAGAAACTGAGGCTGAGTCCTGTCGCTGTTAGGAAGAGGTAAAGCCATAAAGATCATCAGGACTCTAGTGGCAGAAGCTTTCCCATGGTGTGCACTCCACACGGACACTTCCCCACCTCACCTTCTAATGATAAAAGCAAATACGTATTAGGCCAGGCGATTTTCCAATCAGTTTACATGCACTGTCTTATTCTATCTTCATGACTGGTAGGAGGTGAGCACCTTTATCACCATCAGCTGACACACATGACAGTTGAGGTTCAGAGAGGTTAAGTAAGTGGCCCAGGGACACACAGCTAGAAAGCAGAGAACGCAAGATTATACCTTAGCAGGCTGACGCTTGTCCCCAGATCCCCAAGGCAACACTACCAATGAATGGACCTGAGCTTGTGAGTCCTTAAGGGTTGGGGCCACACTGCAATCATGCCCACTTCCAACACCCAGTTTGGCACAGAGCATGCTTCACAAATATTTGTCAAGTGAATTTTTAAAAAAGGCATCCGTCTCTCTGATCCTTAAATATACCAACTTATAAACAGATATGTCAAGGAGCAATTATTCGCATTACTCAAGATGTCTTCATTTTATAAAAAGGATTTACATCACGGTTTCTTTAAATAGCAAGTCCCCCCTAGTGCATTTAAAAATACGATTCAATTTATAGCTGGGAATTACACACACGCTTTCGGAAGCCCTTACTTGAATAAAGGGAGCTGGCACGAGCGTCATTCATTCATCTGGCTTTTCAGCAGGCAATTATTGAGCACCTACTATGTACCATGTATTCTGTAAGGAGCCGGGGAATCGGCAGCAAACATCATGGCTTCAGCCTTCAAGGAGCACCCCGTCTGGTATGTTAGGGAGATAACTAACAGATGAGTTTTCCAACTTGGAAATGAATTAATGCCTTAAGAAAATAAAGAAAGGAGCCCACTGCCTTAAATCTGGGCATGCTGGGTAAGGGAGATGTCCCTGAAGAAAGGCAGTGTGAGCTGGGCCTTGTGAGATGAGTAGCAGTTCACCAGTTAGAAACTGTCCTAGTACTAAACAATTTTCCCAAGATTAGAACATTAAATGTACGTGTATATATTTAATCCTCATCGGGTTTCATAAGCAACACTTTTTCTAGGCAAGCGTGGTTATGTTTCATACTCATGTCATTCTTGGAACTTTTGCAAATATTTTCACACAGTCTCTCTCAGTTGATTCTCAAAACAATATCGGGAGGTGAGAGTGATGTGGAGCTTTCCTTTTGTGTTATTTGATTAGAAAAGTAACGCGTGTGCACTTCTAAAAATACAGGCAAGGAAGACATCAGTGTGATCTGAAATTCCTGCCCCATCTGAGCCAAGATAAATAGTTCAACCTGTATCCTTCGAGGTCTTTCTTTCAGTGAATGTGTATTGTTTGTTTACAGAAGAAAACAGTTGTTTGTGGTTTCGTAATTTGCAACAAGCTCTTTGAAAAATATGACACAACACAGGGAGAATATTTATTCTTGTCATTCAGTATTTTTCGACAGCAATTCACAATAGCAAAATCGTGGAACCAACCCAAATGCCCATCAGTCAACAAGCGGATAAAGAAACTCTGGTTTATATAGACGGTGGAGTACTACTTGGCCATAAAAAGGAATGAATTAACAGCATATGCAATGACCTGGATCGATTAGAGACTATTATTCTAAGTGAAGTAACTCAGGAATAGAAAACCAAACATCATATGTTCTCACTGATATGCGGGAGCTAAGCTGTGAGGATGCAGAGGCGTAAGAATGATGCAATGGACTTTGGGGAGTTGGGGTGAAGAATAGGAAGGGGTGAGGGATAAAAGACAACAAATATAGGTACAGCGTATACTGCTCAGTTGAGGAGTGCACCAGGTTCTCACAGATCTCCATGAAAGAACTTACTCATGTAACCAAACACCACCTGTACCCCGATAACTTACAGAAAAATAAAATTTAAAAAAAAGGAGAAAAGAAAACAGGGACCCTCAAAAAATATTTTTCTGCAGCAAATTTTTAAATGGTTTTGTTCTTTCCATATATATATGGAAATATATATTATATATTATATTATTATATTATATATTTATATATTAAATATATTTATATATAAATATATTATATATAATTATATATGTACACACACATATATATGTCCATCCGTCAACCCACTAGTGATGGATGACTACGTTGTTTCTAGTTGCTTTCTCCTAATGTAAATAATGCTGCATCGAACATCTTTGTAGCTACATATTTGCTGTATATTTCTGTGTTAATTTTCTCCTACTATCCCACCTCCCAACCAAGTAATAATCACTAGGTCAAAACATAGGCATAGTGTAAGGCTCTGAGGTCAGGATGCATGCTCCCCATGTCACAAGAGAAATAACAACCAGTCTAGGACCTAAGCAAAGCCTCCTGTCTGTCAGCCCCGAAACTCCTCCCTCTCACATGACCCACTAGGTCTCTTCACCATCAGAGAAAAACCAAGCCCCACAGCCCTTAGAATCCTATAGGAGGGAATAGGATTGGGCAGGGAACGAAGGAGACATGAATTGATGCTGGGTAATTTTTTTTCTTCCATTCTGACCCTGTTTATGGGCCCAGAGAGACAAACACACAGAGCTTTCCAGATTGAGGCAAGCCCATGCAATGTCTCATTCCTCTACCTCCCTGCCTGGAGGTCTCCTGGCAATTTCGAGCTTCCCTTGTTGGTTACAAATTCTGATCAGCTTAGGCAATCAGACAGAGCACTGCTCATCGGGACTTCTGCTGGTGGCTGTGCTGGGAGGAAGGACAGCTGGCAGCCAGATGATTCTGTTCCATACTCAGTCTGGGCATAGAGTTATGATCTTATGATCCTGGGCCCCTAGACCTCAATTTCCCCATCTGTGTGGAACAAGGAGTATAGACCCGGGCTGTTATTTCATCTGTAGGGGGTCTGAGGGTGCAGCGTTCCAGGCAGGAGTCCAGGCCCAGCTGGGAGATCTTGGGAACGTAGCTTAGCCTCTCTGAACCTCCTTCAAGTCAATAGAGATCTAAAGGCCTCCATGCTGTGTGCTGGACACTGCTTCCCATGCTGGGGTTGTAGAAGTGAACACAATATAGCAGCCCTTGCTCCCCAGGAGCCCCCGTCTCAGAAGGACCATAAACAGACAGCCACTAAGCAAATGACCATGCGAGGTAATTTCCACCGCAATAGATGCTAGGAAGAACACGAACCCAGCGAGGTGACGGAGAAGGATTGGGGCTGTAGGCAGCTTGGGATTACAGACACAGCTTTAGATGTGGGTCTCTCTGAGATAAAACCATAATAAAGGATAAGGGGCCAGAAGTGTAAGAAGGACCAGGATTCACCAGGTGGCTTCACGTTGGCATCAGTCAGGCCGTCTGATGTCATTGGTCTGAGGTAGGACCTGGGCATCACCAGTATTTTAGAAAGCTCCCCAGAAGGTTCCAGTGTGCACACGGGTGGTTTTGGGGATCACACTTTAGGATGGGGAGTGGCAGATGCAACGCTCCGAGGTGAGTTTATCCTGTTCCTGGAACAGGGTACTGGGACTGCAGCAGGTTGGCCAAGGGGATGGGGACACAGGGTGACGCTGGAGTCCACGGAGGCCGGATGCATGGAGCAGGGATGCGGGAGGAGAGAGAGGAGTTTCCATTTTCAGGCTGCCCATGAGACAAGAGAGCCTCAGTTGTCTTGCTAGTAAAACAGACTCCAAAGTGTCCCAAGTATGCCCCAGAAGAAGCACACAGAGGGAGCTGCTGCTGCTAGGCTGCAAGTCAGAGGTGGGAGTAATGGGAGGGGCTCAGTCACACTGCAAGAGGACCTTTTGCTCAGGGCCTGAGTGTCAAGTAACTGAAAAACAACAGCCACCAGTTGACAGTTGATCCAAGCTAGCACTGATCTGGTATGTCTTCCTATGCATCTCATAGAAGACATGTCCCTCCAGATGTTCCCTTAGGACAGGGATTCCAAAAATACTGCTGCCCTCTCACTTTCAAAGCACAGGGCATGGCCGTGCACTGAAGGCTCTGACAAGTCCTGCAGTCAGGAACCTCGTGGAATCTGTTTAGACTTACAAGAGAGCAAGGAGAACTTGCTCCACCAACCCATGCAGGAGGCAGCAGAAATGTCACCACTGCTGACGGGCATTCCAAGGTCGTCCCTAAAACGGTCCTCCCCACCTCCCACTGGCCACACCTGGGTTCTTCCTTCATAGGGATTGTCTAAATTCACTCCATGAATTTGTCTTGCTTGTGTATTTTTTACTGTTTTGTTTTGTTTTGTTTTGTTTTGTTTTTTGAGACAGAGTCTCACTCTGTCACCCAGACTGGAGTGCAGTGGCCGGATCTCAGCTCATTGCAAGCTCTGCCTCCCGGGTTTACGCTATTCTCCTGTCTCAGCCTCCCGAGTAGCTGGGACCACAGGCGCCTGCCACCACACCCGGCTAGTTTTTTGTAATTTTTTTTAGTAGAGACAGGGTTTCACCATGTTAGCCAGGATAGTCTCGATCTCCTGACCTCGTGATCCGCCCGTCTCGGCCTCCCAAAGTGCTGGGATTACAGGCTTGAGACACCGCGCCCGGCCTTTCTTACTGTTTCATCCCGCCTGCCTACAGCTGCATCTGGTATAGACTAGGTGCTCAGTTAATCTCAGTTTGATTGAACAAATAAATGAATGTGGTTACAGGTAGGATAGACACAAGATTCAAATAGATGGCATGCAAATTCTAAACTATACTACATGCTAGCTTTGTGACCTTGGGCCACTTAAACCCGATGAGCCTCATCTGTGAAAAAGGATGAATTAATTGGACTTACCTGGTTGGTAGCATTGTGAAACTTTACAGGCTCCAAACACGGAAAGGATCTAGTGCTCGGCATGGGGAAGGGTCATATACCACCGGTGACTCCATTCTGTGCTTAAAATTAATACTACGTAACTGTTGGAATCCTGGATTTGGGCATTCATGGGGTAGGGGCTAAAGGAGTCTTTATGCATTTTAGTCCTTCTGACCTTTTCCTCCATGTCAGGCTCTTAGAAACTTCTAAGTTTGTTTCTGGAGGAACAGTGGCATATTTTGAGAAAACATGCTTGCAATAATTAATTGCAGTAGGAGGAGTCCCAGGCATGGGGGGTAAAGGCGGAGAGATGTCACTAGAGAGATGCTGACAATAGGAATTCAGGAGAGCCGACATTCAGGAGAAAAACCAACTGTTGCATTGAAGTTTTATGCTGTGAACTTCTCCAGCTTCAGACAAAGGCTCCGGTCCTCTGTGTGTGTGTGTGTGTGTGTGTGTGTGTGTGTGTATGTATTCAGCACAATGTTTAAGTATGTGTGTGTGCAGGTAGGCACCCATGTTTGCGCACACATGTATTTACCAAAGTTGCTTTCCGCAAAAATTAAAGACAAAAGATTTGTTTCTTTCTAAACTTTTGCAATTTCAGCATCTGCCTATTTGGGTAAATTAGACAAGGATTATCTCTTTTGTCTTCCCTCTTCTCTATTTTTTTCCACCTCCAAATCCAGAAATTCCGTGAGAAGTGTTTTTAAGAGTGTTAACTGACAAGTGTACACATGCCGTCCGCAGCCAGGGAGCAAGCGGCACAGTCGCTAACTTGTTAGACAGGAGCTAGATTACAATCATAAATAAATGATTTGCTGTCTCCTTGCATTCAGACTTGTAGCTTTTAAAGTGTGCCTGTCATCGCGGAATCAGATTTAGTCAAATGCTGTGTAACTGCAAAATTATCCTATCCTTACCTTTTTATTCTCCTTATAATGGACAGTTAAATTGGATTTTCAAATTTGAAGTGCATATGTTTTTCAAATCCCCAGAGGCTGTCTATTTTTTCATTTCTAAAGCAACTCACTAATGTTTATCATTACCACACAGAAATATTACAATTCTTAAGGGGCGCCTTACAAAATCAGTGCAGGAGAAATGTGCTTTATCGTCTCAAAATGAAACCAATTTCTCAGCTGATTTGCAATTTATTTACATGTTAGCATTTGATTTCCGGCTGATTTATAACCTCACATGGCTCTGTCTCAGGGTTTATTTAGAAAGCAGACAACAGTGGTCGGGGAAGGCTGCAGAGCGCAGCGTGGCATGGGATGTCTGCTTCCCCAGGCAGGAGTCCACAGTGCCACTCCCAAGTCTCCTGGCTGAGTTTTACCTTCAGTGAATCCAGTGCCCCATTGTGTGTGAATACACAGGATGCTAGGCCCAGCCACTACATGGAGATCAGATGCTGAAGCAGCTTTTCAGAAGGAATACTTTTGTTCCTCTGCAGTGAACGGGGATTGTGGTAGGGGAAGTGGAGAAGATGCCTGGGATATATTGGACTTTCAGTCTTTGGCTCATTCACATAACTCTAATAATGGCTTATGTGACACCTGGATTCAGGAAGTATTGGAAATGACAGTGAGGACTTTATTGGGGTTTATTGCTTCATCTGTCTGACCATTGATCCATTCTTCCAGACATCTCTCTAGTCATTCCCCCATTTATCCGTCTGTGTGTCCATTCATTTTCCCATCTACCTATCAATCTACCCACTTATCCATCATCCATTCATCCATTCATCTACTGACCCATTTATCCATCCATCCATTTGCCCATCCACTTATCCACCTGCCAATCCATCCACATACCCATCATTCATCTCTCCATCTCTCCATTTTCCCATTCACTTACCCATCCACCAACCTATCCACTTATTCATCATTCGTTCTTTTATTCATGTATCCATTCATCAATCCACCCACTGACCAGTTCATCCATGCATCCATCCACCCACCCACCCACCCACCTATCCACCCATCTAACTACAAATCCATCCAACCATCCATTCCACACTTATCAATATAGGCCTATGGACTGAGTACTAGGGAATTAGAGAGGACCAGGAAACTCCTCACAAAGCTCATGGATAAGAGGAGAAGACAAACATATACCTGCCAGGATCATTGTGAAGCTCAAATTACTTAATGCATATAAAAAGGACTTAACAAACTATAAATCATTTAAAAGTATAACATATATGTAAACAATGTAATGATTTCGAGCAGCCTGCTTCCTTCTATCTAGCTGTGGAACCACAGGTAAATGACTTCTTCTCACCAAGCCTTGGTTTCCTCATCTATAAAATGGGAAGGAAGGTAATAATTAATAAAATACCAATGCCCCTGGCAGAGGCCTTGGCAGAATCTGATGAGATAACCCATATAAGCACTTAGCCTAGTGTCAGGCCATAGTCAGCACTTGATACACTTTCTTCTTCTTACCATTCTGATTGTTGCATGAATAATAGGGACAAAGGAGGAAAGAGAAATTATGTCAAACTGAGAAGATGAGGAAAGATGTTACCCAAGAAACAATATCTGAGCTGGGTTTGTAGAAGAGGGAATAGCCTTCCTCAGGTGCCAGAAGGGACCAGCATGGCCAGCAGAGCCAGCAGCTTGCACAAAAATCTGAAGGTGCAACTGAGGATTCAACAAAAGGTGAGGGGGATGTGACAGGAGTGTGGGACCCATGGGGAGAAGGGGAGAAGTTACTTGTGTTGAACTAGACCTCAAAGACCTTGCATTTTAGGACGTTGAACTTGGAGTTTTTTTTCCCCTGGGGATGACAGGAAGCCATTGGAAGGCCTTCATCAAGGACATGATCCCATCCAATTGGTACCTCAGGGGGCTCCGTCATGCAGGCAACAAAGGTGGAGGCAGGGAGCCTGGACAGGAGCTGGAGAAACAGCTCCTTGGGGAGCAAAGGAGGCAGAAGACAGTGCACTGGTACAGGACTGGTGAGAAGGGGCCGATTCGAGAGATGAGCTTTTAAGCAGAATCAGCCAGGACATGGGGACCAATTGGAGAGAAGAAGGGGGGATAATGAAGGTTTCACCGAGATCTCCAGGAGCACCCTATCAGAGGCAAAATCCCTGAGACGGAGATGAATTTTCCTCCTCACTTTGCCTCTATCTGCCCATGCCATGCAGAGCTCCTCTGAATAAATTTGCATATATTTATGCTGCAGGCAGCCAGCGCTAAAAGGAGCATCTCTCTCTCTCTCTTTTTCTCTCTCTGAATGTGAGCTCACATCCAGCACGATTCCCCTTCTGCGCACAGTCAGGAGCCAGGAACTTCCAGGGACTTCCGGAGTGAACTTGAACCCTTTTTTCACCTCTTCGGGTCTTAGGATAAATTCATGTTTCTGCGGTCTCTAACTCTAGGACACCAGGAGGAGAGTGAACTGACAGAAGGCCTAGTCCTCTCATTCATAAGTGGACAATTTATGTTTTAAGTAACAGCAAACCTGATTCACATTAGCTTAAAAATGAAGCGTCTGGGTTCATGTAACAAAACGTCAGAGGTTCCAGCTGTCAGGTGAGTCTGGGACCAGCAGCTCCATGATGTCACGCATTAAAGACACCATTCCTTTTTTTGTCTCTTAGGTGTCTCCTGTCTTCATTCTAAGTCTGCTTCCCTTCATGGCTGCCACTGGCTCTTTGCACAGCAAATGACCAAGCTTTCATGTTCCCACTCAGGAGGGAAGAAAGAGTGTGTCTTAATCTGGGCACTGCCCCCAAGCCCTGAGATCCACTCTGATTGGACAGTTCGGTTTCCATCTACAACCGTGAACCACTCCCTGTGGTCTGGGGGTGGGCTATGCTGATAGGCTCTTCCTGGGTCACATGCTTCTGCCCTTAAACACAGCAAAAAGTGCATTCCCACACAGAAATCAGGGTGTTCTACTTTCTTCCCTCCCAAGGAGAGAGAAGATAGCCTCAAAAACTGATGTAGCATCTCTGGAAAATTGCCTGATTCTCTACATAAAGTGCATGGGAAAAGTTAAGCCATAAGTAGTGTTTGACTCAGGAACTTTCAGTGTGCAAGAGCATGCCTCAAGGCCAGCTGCCTATGAAGAAATAAAGATAAGTCAACCTCCTCCCAGCAGTCTAGGTCTTGTGGTGTCCATTTGATGGCCCAGTCAAGACTGCCTGGAACCCCTACTGGAGACAAACATTGGTCATCCTAGGCTGGAGATTTGGAATGGTAGGTGGGAGTATCATAGGGCTTCGAAAAGTGTGTCTGGGATTCTAAGTTGGTTGTTTTAGACAGGATATGTCAGGTGATGCTGCATTAACAACCTCCACCCCTCCAAATCTTAGTGACTTACCAAAGCCAATTAATGCCTGTTTCTTATTCTCACAAAGTTTGTGGTAAGTTCGTGGTGAGTTTGGGTGACTCTCCAGGAGAGCTTTTCCTTGCACAGCAAATCAACAGTCTGGGAAGCTTCAACTTTATACACACATGCTTCCACAGCAGGGAAAAGAAGAATGGAGGATGGTGACCTGGCTCTTGATTTCTCCTGCCTCAAGTGACACACATCCCATCTGCTTACATAATGGTGTCCAACTTCAAGTAATCCTCCCATATTCCCTGAAGGAGGGGCAGATTGGAAATACCAGGGAGAAGTAATAATATCTGCCTCTAAAGAGGGAAGAACTTGGCATCTGACTCAAATTCACTTTCCGTGTGTCTCACATTCACCCCAAAGGTGAGAAGATGAAACCGTCTGTTGTTATCTGCTCTCCACCTGGTGTTTGGGATTAAGGGATGAACTGTCTTCTAGCAGCTCACATTCAACTTGGGGAGACAGGGCTAATTGTTAAAAAGAGAGAGAGAGAGAAAGAAAGAAATGTAATTTTAGAACCTGCTTCCTGGACTTATTGTGAAGATAGAAGTTGAAGCATATGATGTTTTTGGCATGTCGCCCAGCAAAAATCGGAGTTCTATAAATACAAGCTTTTATGGCCATTTTACAGATGAAGCAATCGAGGCTGGTGGTGGTAGAGTGACTCTCAAGGTCACTCAGTGATGATGATGATCCAGTGACTGAGTGGCTGCAGAGTCCTCTGTTAGTCATATCACCCTTGATCTCATTCACATTCCACGCACATAAAGATCCTCTCTTCCTTTTGCTTTGTTCAATCAGAGCCTACCTGGTTTCCTGACCAGTTCTGGGCACCATGTCCTGTAATGAACACTGATGGATGCTGACCCAAAGGTCGTGGTCTAAAGGTGAGATGCTCTGCCATTTGCTTTCCTCTTCATCCAGATCTGGATCCTGAAAAATACGAGGATACAGTGACTCCTGAGCCCCTCCTGTAGGTAGCAGCCGTGGTCTGATGGTGGCATTTATCACTTCAAGGTAATGAGGGAAGTGCTTTCCCATTGCATGACCAAGATTATCTTGGGAGTCAATGGTACTGAGATGTCAACATTCTAAGATTCTGTACCCTATATTTCTAAGATTTCCACCCTTTCTTAGCTCTGGGATTCCAAATTCAACTTCTAAGATTCTAGACCAGGGCTGTCCAAGAGCACTTTCCACAACAATGAAAAGATTCTATATCAATGTTTTCCAGCACAGAAGCGTGATGGCCACTGTCTTCCTGTGGTTATTGAGCACTGAAATGTGGTTGGTGTAAAGAAGAAATTGAATTTTAATTTTACTTCATTGTAATTAATTTGAATCTAAGAAGCACACATAGCTAGTGGCTACTGTACTGGGAATCAAAACCTTACATCCTCTTCTAATTTTCTCGCAAAGTTCATGGAACATGACTGAAGAAGTTCTCAACAGCACCACAACCCCAGTTTGGGTCACTTGATCTGGAATTTTATGTATATCAGTCAGGAGAGAGCAGGTTACACTGCAGTAACAAGCAACCCTCAGATCTCAGTGGCTTTAAGCAATAAAGATGTATTTCTTGCTTATGCTGGATATTCATCACAGGTTGGCAAGAAGCTCTCTCATCGTAGTTATTTGGGTACCCAAGCTAATGGACTAGCACCCTCTTGAAAGTTACTGCTCAAAGGGCCAGATGGAAAACTGAACTGTCAAGGACCTTGCATTGATTATGAAATCTACTCAGAATGGACACATACTGTTTCTGCCTCCAACTTATTGGCCAGAACTATTCACACATCATTCCCCTATATAGAATACGTAGGTATAGGAAATGCAACCCAATGTGTTCCAGAAGGAAAGAAAACCAGAAATATTTGGTGATCTGCACTAATGAGTACATAGTATGCAAGGCTAAAAGCTGGGCTAAAAGTAGGAGGAGAATACTGAGTCTGGGGGAAAAACAAAGCAGCCCAAAACCCTTGAAAGAGCACTGGACTTGGAGTCCAGAGACAGATCCAAGTCCCGTGTTTGTCACATGTTGTGTGATCCTCAATATTTCCCTCCTTCTCCTTGGGTTTCTCAGGTTTACGCTTTGAATTATAATGCCTGATCTAACCTTGCTGGTTATAATACACATATACCTCTGCATCTACGCAAGAATGAAGGACCGTGGCATTGTTGGGACTTTTCTAGCTATTACCCTTCTCTAGGCACAATTGAGGAAGGACATTGGATCCCTGGGTTAGTGTTGGTCTGGGCTACTACTGGCCATACATTTCCATTAAACTCTTCTTACCTAGATAACACTTATTTTGTGGGGGAGAGAGGGAGTGAGTCATAATGTTCTAAACATTTTTAAAAATCTACATCTCTCAGCCTTACTTACATGTGGGACTGTCATGTGACAACCTCTGTCTAACAACTCGTACGTGGAAGGTGTTGGGTGCATCTTCCAGAAAAGCTCCTTTACAAAGGAGGCAATCTGAGCTAACACTCATGTGTTTATCACTAGACTCGCATTTTCTTCTAGTCTGAATGGGGGATGTGATGGTTGGAGCTCTGGCAATCACTTTGAGAGCACTGGAATGCAAGTCACAGTGAAAAAATTTATATATGATAGTTAGAAAGAACTTGGGTACCTGATGGCATTATGGAGCTGCCACCTGTCTGACTTACATGAGAAAAAAAGATAATTTCTGTCATGCTTGTTTACACCATTTATACTTGGACATATGGTTACATGCAACTATTCCTAACATTGCAGAAATTGATTGCTTGGTGCATAAGAAGCAGCTGTCTTCAAGGAGTAATAAGGATAATACAAGCATTGGAACTGTGTAGACCCCACTTCCCGTTTTATTACTTGCTGGCTGTGTGACTTCAGACAGAGGACTCAGCCTCTCTGAGCTCAAGTTGCCTCATTTGCAAAGTAGTGGTGATCAGGAGGCTTCCATAGGGTGTTTGTGTGGATTCAGTGAGATCACACACACAGAGTTCATAGTGTCTGGCACCTAGCAGATGCTCAATAAACAGCAATAATAGCTCACATTATTTTGTACTTACTCTGCCACGTGCTATTCTAAGAGCTCTACATGCAACAAACCCATTTAATACTCATGAAACCTCAGGAGGGGCTATTCTATCACCCCCGTTTTACAGTTGAGGGAGCTGAAACAACAACGAAGTATGTACTGAATAATGATTTGAATAACATGCTGAATAAATGAGTTAGGGTTTGAGTGGTCCCTAAACCTCAGCCATTTTGTACACTGCCTCGGTGGTTTTTGCCATGCCCCATTTCACCTTGTCACCAGTATCATTATTTACTTAATAGTTTTGTTTAAATTAATTTTAGACAGAATCACTTTGAAAAATTATATCGTCATTCTAAGCAACAAAATATGCTGGGAACCACTCTATATATATGTATGTATATATATATAATCTCCAAAAAAACATATGGCACCACTACCAGAGCTAAACATACATTTATTCTATATGCTTACATGCTTTAGCCCAGCAATTCCAGTTCTGGATATATAAACTGTAGGAAAAAAATGCTTGTAACCACCAAAAGACACAAGATAAAATTTCATACCAGCTTTTTATTTGGACAACTCAAATGTCCATCAGTAGTGCGACGGATAAATAGATTATGATATATGCATGCAATGAAATACTACTCAGCAATTAAAAAAACACATATGCAAACTACTGATATATGCACCAATATGACGAAGATACAACATGAAGTGAAAGTTTGATACCAAGAAGTGTATACTAGATAAGTCTATTCATTTGAGGTTCAAAAATGGAATAGAAGTGTTAGGAGTCAGCAGAGTGATTACAATGGGGCAGGTTTTAACAGGGAGGGACATGAGGGAGCCGCCCGGGGGCCTGAAAAGGGGTGTCATCTTGGCCTGGCTGGTGAGTACGCATATGCAAACCTTAATTGAGTTGTTCGCTTCATATTGGCACAGTTTATTATATTTAAGTTACACCTCAATAAAGAAGTCTATTAACATTTTTTTAAAGGATTAAGTGAGTCATAAGGCCACATGGAATCATGCCACAGTCTGGGAAGCAGAGCTGTCCACAAAGGGCCAGGCACAGAGGATACTCTTGGGAAATGCCAGTTGAGCGGGAGTCGTGGTGTCCCCAGAACTAATGCCTGGTGGGAGAACCGGCCACTTCTGCACCCCATGCCCGGTGATCTGGAGCCATCTCAGGCTCCATGGAGAGGGCTGGGCAACATGCGCTGAGCCCCGGCTGCTGGGTCTTCCGTGCCAAGGCTCTGCCAGTTAATAGCCAAGTTCTTGACTTATCAGCTGCCAGCTCTCTTGCTGTTTCCTGCGTCAGCCTGGCTCCTGCTTGTCCTGTCCTGCCCTCCCTCTCTTGCTACATAATCCGGTGGCTCGCTTTTGAGATTTGCTTTGGCCACATGCTGATTTCTAAGCAGACCCTGGTACTTGAGGGAAATTCTCTTCATCATGGGGTCCAGTGGCTAGACGGTCAAGGGGAAGATGGTGGAGAAAATGTGATTCCAATGCATGTGTGCGTCCCATTAGGGAGGAATATGGGCTGAAAGATGGAGAAAGTTGTTAGAAGAGATGGTGGGAGGGAGGGAGGAAAGGCATCTTCACCATTCGCCCTTGGAGTCTTGGGGGTGCATGCAAGCGTGTGTGTGTGTGTGTGTGTGTGTGTGAGAGAGAGAGAGAGAGAGAGAAAGAGAGAGAGAGAAGAAATAGGGAGACAGAGAAACAGATATTAAAAGGAGAAAATGACAGAGAGAGGAAGGGAGATGAGCCAGAGAGCGATATGAAGAAAGAGATAGGGCAGAGATTTTCTCCAATCCGTGACCTCTTGCCTACAGCTTTTTGAAGATTTCAAAAAATATTTGAGACCACCCCCTGCTGTGAAATTCATTGGCTACAAAATTTTAAAACAAGTGCAAAGTTAATATTAAGAAATGTTTAACCAACTGTCTGTAATATTAACTTTATGTTATCTAAAGAACTTTCATTCAACCCAGCTCTCAGGAGTCATCTCTAAAGTACATGAGGGATAGGTCCTCCCCAAGTTCAGGACCTCCCAGTGTCCCCTGGGGCACTGAATGTGACAGGAGGGATGATGAGCAGGTCTTGTACCCCTATTTAGGCTGCACGGCCTCAGGACAGGGGGACTAGAGAGAGGAAATGACCTGGCAGGGTTCCCCCAACTTTATCAGTCTCCTCATTTTATAGATGGGAAAGCCAAGACTTGGAGAGGTGAGGTCCCTCGCCCGAGGTCCCAGATACATGTAATGACACTGTGATGAATCCATGTGACATCCTCCTACCTTACTCAAATTGTGTTCTACCCCTTTGAAACCTCTATTTTCCCATTTCCAAAATGAGAATAAAAAGATCTACCTGTAGACGCCATGAGGATGGAGATCACAGATTTTAAAGACATGGCAAACCATAATTCATTGTACAATTGTCCAGATTAAATAAACAGACAAACAAAAGACTAAAGAAAACAAGTGAGTCTCCCAGTCTAGGACTCTAAATTCCCCCTTGTAGGCAAACTACCCTGGTAGAAAAATCAACCAAGATACCATTTGGGGCAGAATCCAAGGCAAATAAAGACAAGGGCAAAATGCCACATGGGGGACAGAAAAGGGATTATCTCCAAGGATGTGGTCTCTATCCCTGTCCTTTTCTCTAAATTTCTATTCAGTTATATCCCCAGGACCTAGTTGAATCTCTGGCACCTAGTAGGTGCTCAATAAATGGATGTGCAATAAATAATAATTAGTAGTATCAATAGCCAGCATTTCTTTAAGCACTTACTAGATGCCAGTCATATCCTCATACATGAAGTAGTTGCACTTTATTATCCCCATTTTACAGATGAGAAAACTGAGGTTAAATGACGTGCTAGCAACCATACAGTTAGAAAGTGACAAAGCCAGGATTTGAACCCAGAAAAGCCTGACTTCTGAGTAGTTCTTAACTTGTGTGCCTAAAGTCCATGTTGCTGCCCTCTCCACTGAGTGACAGAGGGATGTGGAAGGGACAATGCCACCTGTGGTGGTGTGACATTGCTCCAGTGGGTGCTTGCATCCAAGGAAGAAGGGGCTAGTCTCTAGAGAAGCCAAGATCCTCTCCCTCACCCCATTTCCTCTCCATCATCAGCCTATTTTCAGCCTGTATTAATTACAGGCTGTAGAAACTTACCACTAACTTGGTGGCTGAAAACAGTAGCTATTTATTCTTCCTCAGTTCTGGAGGCCAGAAGTCTGAAGTTAGTGCCACAGGGTAGAAATCAAGGTATTGGTAGGACCACACTCCCTCCAGAGATGAGAATCTATTCCTTGCTTTTTCTAGCTTCTGGAGGTTGCAGACATTCCTTGGCTTGTGGCTGCACCACTCCAATCTCTGCCTCTGTGATCACATGCCCTTCTCCTCTGCATGTGGTCTCCCACTGTCCTTCTCTTCTCAGGACACTTGTGATTATAATTAGGGCACCCCTGGATAGTCCATGATAATCTCCCCATCTCAAGATCTTTAGCTTAATCACATCTACAAACACCTTTTTATTTAAAAAGTAACACAGGTTCTAGACATAAAGACCTGCTATGTTTGGGGGACACATTTCAGACTATTCATGATGTCTTAGTCTGTCTTGTGTTGCTATAAAGAAATATCTCGCCAGGTGTCGTGGCTCTTGCCTATAATCCTAGCACTTTGGGAGGCCGAGGTGGGCAGATCACCTGAGGTCAGGAGTTTGAGACCATCCTAGCCAACATGGCAGAACCCCATCGCTACTAAAAATACAAAAATTATCTAGGCATGGTGGTCTGTGCCTGTAGTCCCAACTACTCAGGAGGCTGAGACAGGAGAATCGCTTGAACCTGGGAAGTGGAGGTTGCAGTGAGCTGAGACTGTGCCGCTGCACTCCAGCCTGGGCAACAGAGCTAGACTCCATCTAAAAAAAATATTTGAGGCTGGTTAATTTAGAAAGAAAATAGGTTTATTTGGCTCATGGTTCTGCAGGCTGCACAAGAAGCATGGCACTAGCATCTGCGGTTGGTGAGGGCCTCAGGAAGCTTCCAGTCATAGCAGAAGGGGAAGGGATGCTGGCATGCCACATGGTAAGAGAGGGACCAACACAGAGAGTGAGAGGAGGTAATAGGGTTTGTTTGTTTTTTTAACAATCAGATCTCTGGGAAACAAATAGAGAAGTCACTCAATACCATGAGGACACAAACACCTCCCATCAGGCCCCGCCTCTAACACTGGGGATCAAATTTCAACATACGTTTTGAAGGGCTTAAGATCCAGGCGCTACTGCATGACTTGAGGGCTTTTATCTGGAATCATCAGCATTGGGAGTTCCATTTCTGCCTTGCCTTCCTTCTCCTGACTGCAGATCCTAGACCTCCCTGGGCTGATAATTGCAGAAAAAGACCATTCTCCTGGGTCAACCTGTCTCTATTTTCCCCTTTAGTATTGGCTTTGTGAACCTGGGAACTGGTAACAGAGCCAAGGAGGAGGCTGAAGAGGTGGCATCCCCCCCCCGCAACTTGTGCCCCATCTGTAACCCTCCTGCACAAAGTCTGGTCACCTCTAAGTCTAAGCTTGGGCTGAATGCCAGACATCTGGACCAGAGAGGGACCAGATTTGCCTGGAGACACACAATAGCAATTCATTTATTCATTTGACAAACCTTTACTGGATCCCCTTCCATGTGTCAACCTCTGTGCTGTCTGCTGGGGACAGGGAAGTTACCTATCCCCTGTATCTTTAATCTAGTGAGGAAAAGACATAGCAAATTACACTGGTCATTTGCTTCTGAGCATACGTAGCAAATGTGAAAATAGGGAAGAGAGGAGCCTGGGAGGAAAGTAATTTACCCTGAAGGAACTAAGGGTTAGCTTCTGAAGGCTCCAAGGGAGAGGTGGCATTTGTCCTGGGTAGATATCAGCCAGGGGAGATTTCAGGCTAAAGGAATAACATGTATGAAGAGGATCAAGAGTCTGAAAAAAGAGGTAGGTTAAGGGACTTCATATGACATGCAGCTCTGTGTTTGTTTGCTGCGTTTCACTGGATCCTCTTAGCTGCCCAATGAGTTAGTATTATTAGACCCATTTCCTAGATGTCAACACTGAGGCCTCACCCATGGAGAGATTTCCCTGAGGTCACACAGCTGCTGAGACTCCCGATGAGGTCCACACTCTTTGTTTCTCTAATCCAGAGCTCGTGATATTTTCAATGTACAGTTCGGCTCCATAAGTTTTGGCATGATGACTTCCTCCCTTAAGAATCCACCCTCTTACACTCCCATAGCAAGAAGCGTAAGAGTTCTTATGGCTGCAATTCCAGTAGCATCTCTGATTGCACGCTAGTGGCTGCCTGGGAGACTTAGGTGACTGTATGGGAGTTGAGTGTTCTGGAATTGACTAGCAATGTCTGCTTGGGCACTGGGTAAAGGGGCAGTGGTATGCTTGCCATGGACTTGCGAAGTCTTGGCTGGTAGCTTCCTGAAAGCATTCTCTGTATCTCTGGGGTTTCAGAAGGAAATCTATCCCTGAGTGACCTTCACTGTGCAGTAAGGAAGCTGAGTTATTTTTATAAACAGGGGTGACTTTTTCAACAGTTGGGAATCAAACAAGGGCAACCTTGCCTCCCATTTGGACCTGGATTCTGGAGACCCCCCCGCCATCAGTGTCATCTAGCTTTGTGCTCCTTTGCAACAAGCCCTGCTTCCTCCTACGACCTCTTTGTGACTCTTTTTATACAATGCATTTTCCCCATCTCACTGAGTTGAGTTTCACAGCCCACAGAACTGCCGAAAGCAACTGTCCTACCCAAAGGTAACCAGCTTATTTCCAATGGGAAACAGATGCATGAATCAAACAAGCAAAGACTCAGAGGCTTTTCCCCCCAGTCCCACCCCATCTTTGCTATTTTTTTTCCCAAGGGAAGGGAAGTCTTTGAGAAACTTGGCCTCACCTTCAGCACATCCCAGACCTCCACACATCTGGCTCAACGCCCCCAAGTGACAAACCAGCACACACCACACACACACACACACACACACACACACACACACAAAATTCTAACGAGACATTAATAGATAAATAAAAATAGCTTCCACAAGAAACGATGAGGAGTCACGCAACAAAATGATTTCTTTCTGTGTGCATAAACTCATGAATAATCAAATTGCACGGTCCCCAAACGAGCCAAGCGCAGCTCTTGTCAACTTCATCCCAGTTTTCTCCTGGAAGGTCACCTCAAACCTTTGCAGGCCTGGTGGCTGTGTCCCTCACATTTACTCCCTCCTTACCCCCTCCCCGGCCCCCACCTCCTCCTCAGGGGGAAGAAATTAATTCCCAGTGCTATGGAAACGTGCAGAAAATCTGAATGGAAGGCTGGGACGGCACTCGTGAATCGTCAGGCAGGAAGGGGAGTTCGATACAATATTGGTGGTGGGTGGGGGTGGAGGTGGGGGTGAGGGAGAGGGGAGGGTCCTCAGGCCATGGCTTTTGTGAGCTCAACCAGAGCCCTGGCTTTGAGTTTCTTTAGTGTCACATTTTAACCTACCAGCTGCCTTGAGAAGCAAGATGATCTTCCCTGCCTTTTTTTCTTCTTCCTTTTTGTTTTTTCTATTTTTTTTTTTTACAAAAAAATATATATTTTTTTATTTTTTTATTTTCCCTCATGTGTTAAGGGAGGAAACAGTGACAGGGACAAGTGACAGCTCGCTAATTATTCCCTTACTGCCACTGCTGTTCTGGCTTTGGACGCATTGCTCATTTCTCCCCGTCTTCGCACTGAATAATGCATGGGTCCCTATCTGTATTCAAGCGGCACCTCCGGGGACCGCCAGCCTAACTAGCTGATAACTGATTCAGTTTGTAAGCAGGGCCTCTGGGAGTTGCAAGGAAAAGTAGCCAAGAACAAATTTAACACTTCTTTCTCATTTCTTCAGAACATCAAGGAGAGGCAGGGTGGAAAGCGGGTGGGGTTGTGTGCCTGGTCCTTGGAGGGCACTTGACCTCAAGTTAGGAGGGGAGAAACTTGGCTCCAGCTGCGGGAGGGGTGTAATGACGATGATGAAAATAATAATCAGAAAAATAGTTAAGGTTAGTTGAAGGCTCACTATGTGTCCAGCATTGTATTAACCACGTTGCATGCATAATCTCTTAATCATCACAAGAACCCTGTGATGGCAATGCATTGGTGGACATGTCCGTTAGCTATTAGCGTGATAATACCACATAACAAATAGCCTCAGCATTTCAGTAGCCAACAATAACACGCATTTATTTTTCTCGTTCCAGGGTCTGTAGGTAGGTCAGTCTTGTGCTGATCTCAGCTGTGTTCAGTGGGGCTTGGCTGCTGGCTGCAGGCTGCAGTCTGTGTCGTGTCTATTCCCCGTGTCTCATTCTGGGGACCAGGCTGGAGGGGCAGAGCTACCTGATGGCAAAAGGGCAACTGCATTTCCAGCCTCTGTCTGCATTGTGTCTGCCAATAGCTCACTGGCAAAAGCAAATCACATGGCCAAATCCAGCATCAACGGGTGGGGATGTAAACTTTGCCCACCATAAGTCCAGGGCAACCTTGTAGATGTCTAATACTGCTAGAGGAAAGTGAAGATGTAGGTACCAATAAGGAGACTGTAGTGCAATCCCTTTCGGAGATCAAGAAATCTGCCCCCACTGCCCCAAGAAAATACCACTTTTGCAAAAATATTTGTACCCTTTGGTCTCCAGAGTGGGCTCCTTGTTAAATGACATGAGAAGCCTACACCTCAAATGATAATAAAAAGCAAAATGGCAAATCCTTAACTGAAGTCTACAGGACCAAGTACTAGTCTAAGTGCTTTACACTTACTGACTCATTTTGTCCTCCTAATAACCCAATAAAGTAGGTATTATTATTATCTCTGTTTCACAGAAGAAAAAACAGGAACAGAGAAGTAAGGTAACTTGCCTGAGGCCACACAGCTGGTTAGGGGTAGTGTCAGGATTTGAACCCAGGCTGTTCCTGAACCACCCTAGATAAAACTAAATGGTAATGCAGAAGTTTGAATTTTGGAGCTAGATGCTCTATTTGAGAAGTTAGACTTCAGTCGACTTTGAGAAATACACTTGGGCAGGATCACGGTGGTATCTGCTCTAGGACTGACCAACCTCTGAGGGTCTGGACATGTTTGAGAAGAGTCACGCTCACCCAGTCCCACCCTGTGGGCAGAGTTTCATGTCTCTCTTTCTTGCTGTTTCTGGGTCAACCTGAGTTGTCAGGACACACTCGGATCCCAGACACTGCATTACGTGTTCTGGAACATGCTGGTACAATTGGTGACTTCCTGCCAACAGGATAGGTGGACACAGATGTCTCTGGGAACTACAGGCCACTGGGACAGTGCCTGGCCTTCCACCATCAAATGCTGCCTTGGCCCCACTTGGACAGGTTGACCACTAGATCTGGTGATGGTCAGCAACAGAAACAAAGCAGACTCTTGTTTTATGGAAGTCAAGGAGGCCAGGTAAAAATTGGCTTGTTTTGAGGTCAAATAGTCCATTATTCCACCTACTTTTAGAATTAAGAATTTAATCCTTGACCAGAGAATCCAGGTCCAGTCTCGATGCTCCAAGCAGAGGTTCTGTGGGTTTTGCACAATGTTGCATTCTTGGAGCCTCACATGGTATTTGGCCTATAGTAGAGGCTCAGTGATTCATGACTGAATGAATGAGTGAATGAATGAACGAATGGTCATCTGGTTGAACAAATGCTTTCAAGATGAGAAACTGAGACTGAGAGAAGTTACACAATTTAACAAGGATCATCCCCCTTATTTAGTAACTGTTTACTGAGCACCTAATATGTGCCAGGCACCGTTGGAGATGCCGGGGATTCAAAGTCCTCACTATCTGGGTCCAACAAATATCTCATATGATGTCGGGTGTTGAGAAGCAAAGCAGGACAAGGGGAGGAGGGTGATCATGGGATTCAGTGGCTAGTGTAGATGTTCTGACTTTCACCAGGTGTCTACTATGTGCAAAGTGCCTTACATATTTGATTTCATGAAGAGACCTCAACCACCCTGTGAGGTAGGCTCCTTTATTACATCATCATACCCATTTTACAGATGAGGAACTGAGGCTCTGAGAAGAGAGATGTCTTACCACGGTGACGCTTGGAGGAAATACCAGACAGGGAACCCAATCTGCCTGCCCAGTGCCTGAGCTATGCCGGATGGTGCGTCCTCTTCCGCTTCCTGGAGGCTAGCGTGTCAACAAGGCTGGATGCTAAGGGTGGGATAGGAGCTCAGGGTGCCCAAGCTGTCACCTGCCCGGAATGCGTCTGCATCCAGCCGCCCAGCGCTGTCTGCTGGGGTGACACCGGGCTCGCTGTCAGGAGCAGCATGTCAAGGCAGCAGCGGGGGAGGCAGGCAGGCTGTTGGCAGGTTGCTTAAAATAGCAGCGCATCCTCATGGCTGCAGGAGCTCTCTTCTCCAGACCGGCCGAGAACAATCAGGAAGAAGATTCCTCAGCCCTGCAGCCGCCTCTTCGCTGGTGCCCCCTCTGCAAGGAGTCAGGGAAATTATTCTCAAGTACAATGTCCCCCATTGCTCCCAGGTGCCCCATTCTGTGGGATGAAAGTCCGAGTCCAAACCCCAGAACCTTCATAAGCTACCCCCTCCACTCCATTCTCCTCACCCTCCTTTCTCTGGTTACTCTTGCCATGCTGCATTGAAGACCTGCTTTGGTGATGTCCCTTACAGATTTGCTTTGACTGATCTGGTTGCCTGGAGGGACCTCCTGGCCATCTTCTCCACCTGGAAAATACATGGAATACAGTGGGTGCTAAATATATGTCAATCGAATCCACATGTCAATGTTGAACTCTTACTTATCCATCAAGCTCAACTCCCTTGTCAGTCCCTCAGGGAAGCCTTCTAGATTCCCCTAGGAGCAGGAATACCTCCTTCCTCTGAGGCATATTTCTCAGGCTCAGATTAGGATTGGAGAGATTCTCACTGTCTATGGCTCTCTCTATCCTCACTGACTGGCCAGGCTGCCATACCTAGTAAGTGGCATTTGCTCCAGCAGGGGTGGCAGATAATTGGCACACAGGCTAGAACTCTCCTAGCCATGCACATGGCAGACATTGCTAATCAATCGTAGCATCCTTTCTTTCAGAGCCCTGGGGCCTCCAGGCAGCCATTAGCATTCATAGGAGATGGCACCAAGATGATGCCTTAATGGGACCTCACTCCCAAGTGTCATTAACTACAGGCTTCAGATAAATGTGCTCCAGAAGCTTGTCTTCATGGCTACCTTGGCCATCAGACAGGGCGGCTTTCAAGAGCATGACAATGTCATTTATGTAAGCATCTCTCCCTCTGGGCACAGAGCCTGGCAAACACTAGGTGCTGAAAAAATGTTTGTTAAGTGTGGAACCTTAGAAGTGGAGAGAACCCATCAAACATACAGAGAAACACCCCAGGAGGTTTTTGGAATCTTGCATTTCATGCCCCAAACTGTGGTCTCCAGAGAACAGAGCCCAGAGCCCGGGAAACCCAAACCACAAACTCATTAAGATCATTTCCAAATCAAAAAATAATATCCCAGTGATCAGCAGCACAGATATGCAGGGTCAAAGGTAAAAGATCCTCAGACCAATTAGAGAATGGAGCGATGAGCATGGGACCCAGGAAAGCCATCCCACCAGGTCTCATCATCTCCCTGAGCCTCAGCGTTCTTATCTTTAAAATGGGGATGTTAAGAGTGTCTACCCTGAAGGACTGTTGCAAGATGATGAATAGGAAGTCCTAATTGGTGTCTGATAAGTGGGAGTTATTATTATTAATATGATTTTTGATTTACACTGCTCACTGTTACCTCTTCAGGGAAGGAAATTTGCCTTCAGCAAAGCCTGAGCTCTAGCCTTCTTTGATTTCCAATGCTTGGGATCTTTCACTGCTGGGAGAGGTGCCAGAAAAGAGGTCAAAAAGGCAGGGACTCTAAGAAGAGGAGGCAGACTGTGAGTCACCTGGCGGGCGGAAGGAAGCAAGCCTTTCTCCTGGGGATGGTATGTCATTACATCATCACTCTACGGTCCCAATTTACAGGTAGAGAAACTGACACCCGAAAAACAACGAAACTAACCTGATTTCATGGAGTCACAGTTGTCTGGATGTGAACCCAGGATTTGTTGAGTCCAATGCCCACTGTATGTTCACGGAATGATCTTCCTTGGTTGGAGAAGTCTCCACTCTAATTACTCACTCATTTACTCATTGCTGTCTTCCACTTTATTGAGCATGTTCTGGAGGAGTTCACAGTCTAATTGGGGGCCTGGGGTCTGCGTGGGCTCACGTGTAGTTAAATTATTTCAGTATCAGAAGAAGAATGTCTGAGCTGAGTGTGGGGAAGGCCTCACAGAGGGCTTTGTTGGCCAGGTTTTACAGTGTGAATAGTTCATTCGCTGGCTACCTAGAACAGGGATCACCAGACAGGGGAGATGGTAGGAACAAAGGCAGGGATCCATGAAAAAGCATGATTTTTTTTTTTTTTTTTTACCATTTAGGAAAATTGTGTATCTTATCTTAGGAAGTGTGGAGCTGCAGGAGATGAGGCCATGAGGTGGGTAATGCCAGCCTGAAGGTCTTCCCTGGCACTTGGCTTTTCCCTGTAGGCAGGGGAGTCTAGAAGACACGTTTAGTTCAGCTGTTCACACCATAGCTTCCTCTTCCCCTCATGCTCAGCTTCCTGGCACCAGACTGCTCTCATTGAGGTCAAAAGGTAACTCAGGATGGGGTGAAGATCAGCACGGATCTTTCAGCATGGACCATGCTGCTCCCCTGGAGAGAACCATGCCTCAACTTCTCCACTAGGAATTTGAGCCACAGAAACACAGAAGCACAGGCTCCCCCTGTTAACACCTCTTCAATGTACAAACCCAAAGATCTAGGCAACTGCATCATGCATTTTATCACTCACTCATTTAGTTACCAAAGTTGAAAAGTCCCCACTAGATAATGTATCAGTTAGTTATTGCTGCAAAACAAGCAACCCCAAACTCAGTGATTTACATAATCAATAACTTATTGATCTGTTATTTGCCTGGGCTCACACATGCATCTGCAGCTCAGCCAGAAGATCTGCTTTAGACTGAGCTTGTCTGGGGGTGGGGTTCCGTTCCATGTGTCTCTCATCCTCGTCTTGGGACCAGCAGGCTAGCCAATTAGCAGAGAACTGGGGAGCGAGGGGAGGTGAGGAAGTGGCAGACGAAGTGTGGCTGGGCAGACTCATAGAACCTGTGAACCAGAGCTGCTGTGGTCACTTTCATGGGTTTCTAAGAGGGTGAGTTGAAGCTTGTGCCTGTGGGGTCCTCAGCCCCTGGGTCTGGTGGGGAGGATCAGAAATGCCCAGACGTGGTCATGTCTGCAGTGGCAGACGTCCTCATTTGGATTGGCGGGTCCCTGTTGTCTAGATGATGCTTCAGCCTAGGCCTACCTTGTCTAATGATGAAGACCCCACCCCGGGTCTACTTTGCTCAGAGACCCCATCCTCAAAACGTCCCTCTGAGGGATGCCCACCAGCTGTGAGAAGGAACAAGCTCTCACTCTTTCCTCAGTGGCAGTCCCCTTGGGGAGGAGGGAGCAGATAGCAGAACCGTGCTATTTACAAGCTTTCAAATGGGTTATTGAATCATAAACTGAAATCACAGGCTGTAACCAAATCAGCAAGGACCAGATTCAATAACGTGGAAAGGGAGGGGGGAATAAACATCCCACCCAGAAGCTTGTTAAAGCCTTCTGTGCCTCTCCTGCCCCGGCTTTCTTAACGTGTCATTGTTTCTGGTGAATAAACCCAGCCTCGTCTGTTGTGATACTGGTGTGATTAATTCCATATGTGGTTTATGAGTGGAGGAAAAGGCCATCATTACAGACCATTGGAACTTGGAAAGAACTCAACGGGTGCTTCATCTCTACCTTGCTGGAACGGCCGGGCTGGGACTCTGTCATCAGCCTCAGATGCCTTTGCTGAGTCGTGAATGTCTCAAATTCAAGTGAATGGAAAATGTTCGGATGAGAGGCATGCGCCCAGCCTCTGTGGTGACTGTAAGGCCTCCTTATACATGGTCTCTGTTCCTAAGGAGGCCCCTGGGGACATCTGATGATTCCCTCTGCTGGGGTCATGTATGTGTGCACTGGACTTTACAGTTTATAGAAAACCCCTTCTTGTTAATAAACTTAGTTATGCTACAAGCTCAAAATGCATAAGGCCAGCACCCTGCCTGGCCTAAAGAAGACACCCTAGTAGCTGGGGACGGAGGCTCACACTTGTAATCCCAGAAATTTGGGAGGTCGAGGTGAGCAGATCACATGAGGTCAGGAGTTTGAGACCAGCCTGGCCAACATGGCGAAATCCAATCTCTACTACAAATACAAAAATTAGCTGGGCATGGTGGTGGGCACCTGTAATCCCAACTACTTGGGAGGCTGAGGCAGGAGAATTGCTAGGAACCAGGGAGATGGAGGTTGCAGGGAGCTGAGATCATGCCACTGCTCTCCAGCCCTGGGCAACAGAGTGAGACTCTGTCTAAAAAAAGGAAGACACTCTAGCTCTTGTTGGTTTCATTGTCATTAATTACTATTAACCACATGCCTACTATGTGCCAGATCCTAAGTGCATGTTACCTTTACATCCTCAAATGAGCCTACAAAATTGGAATTCCTGTTCCTGAATTACAGATGAGGGCTCTAAGGCTCAGACTTACCCAAAGGCATCTGCTGGGAAGAACAGATGTGGGAATCAGCATCAGAAATTCTGGCCTCCAAAGCTGCGGTCTTTGCATGCACAGTAACTCTGAAAGGAGGCAGGGCACCTCTTATTTTTATTCTGCCTATTTATTGGGTGAGTATATTGAGTCTCAGAGAGGTTAGGTGGCCACAGAACACATCAGCGGAGGCTCTGGAGACAGCATTTCCTTTCCCTGGGCTGACTTCACAAACTCTGATTAGTTAAATGGTCACAGCAATGCTGGAAGATTCCTTTGACTTGGGCTAACCAAATATGTTACTGCATAGGTGGGTAAGCTGAGGCTTGGGACTATCAGTGCCTTGTCCAAGGTCCCCTAGCCAGGAGCTAGGACTCGAACCTATGGCTGCCTGACTCCAGATCTTGTGTTTCTGCCACAGCAGTGCCCAGCCCAGGAGAACAACTGCAGTGGCCCACACACAGAGCTGGCCTCCCCTGATGTGCCTGTCAATGTCAGCTTCTCTTTGGTGGAAGTGATTAGACCATTTTCCAGCTTGAAACTGGATTCTCTGGTTTTGAAGCACCTGTGTGTAGCCTTGACCTTGAGGCTGAGATCAGATGCAATGTAGCAGGGTGGTTAAGAGTTCAAGACCTAGGTTCCAATGACACCTCTGCCGACTTCCAACTTCTGTGAAGCCTTGGCCCTGTTCATCCTATGTAAGTCTCAGATTACTCATCTTTAACATGGAGATGGTAATAGTAATCACATCTTTCTTACAAGGTTGGTATGCAATCAATAAGTGTGGCTCATATTTGACGAGTGCCTACTATGTGGCAGGTACTCTTCTAAGCACTTTGCATATGTTAATTTTCCCAGTCCCAGACTGATCCTATTTTAGAGAGGACAAAGCCAAGATAGTGGGATGAGTCTCTCAGGATCACATGGAGTTGGGGTTTGCACGCAGGGAGGCTTACTCCAGAGCCCCATTTTTACCTGGGACCCTACACTACCTCTTGGTTAAGCAAGGCTACTTAACAGTTAGCATGTGGGTAAAACTATTGAACACCACGTGTTTTTGTATTATGGGGGATGTCAGTGTTTTGCTGTGCAAAAGGAGGCTTCCAGTTAACGACAACAACAAAACAACAACAGCAACAACAGCAGCAGCAGCAACAGCAAAAACCATCACCTACAGAGCTGATGTTGGGGCTCTAAGTGGTGGGTCTCAGGCTTGCCTGAGAACTGAGGTCCACCCTCCAGAGTGTGTCATCTGACCTGGACCCTCGGGCCACTCCTGCTTCATGGCACTTACTTCATTCCAACCAATACTTCAGTTCCTGAATATGTCCAATGCACTTTCATGCCTGTGGCCCTTTGCACATCCTATTCCTGATGCTTGGTTTTCTTTCTCCCCTTTGGACAATGAATAAACTCATACCTAGAGATTCAAGTCACAAAGCATCTCCTTCATGAAGTCTCTCGAGATCCCTCCCTACCTTTCAACCCTCTCAAGCACAATTTGTGCTTCTCTCTCTGTACTTCCTGCAGCTATGACGAACCCCCCTAGTACACTTACCCACTCCAGGTTACCGTGGCAGGTGGATGTGTCTGTCTCCCCCACCAAAAACTCCTTGAGGGCAGGAACTGGGATATATTTATCCAATTAAAAAATGGTTATTGAATGAATGAACAAATAAATGAATGAATGAAGTTTTCTGTCTTGGCTGGATTATAACTGATGCCTCATAGTCATTCACACGGGACCTGAATTTTGGCCTGGCTTGGCCATGGCCTCAGTGTGCTATCTTGGGAAAGACACTGCTTTTAAGCAGCTCAGTTTCCCATCTGTAAATTAACAGGGTGGGGATTGCTGGCTGCCAAGAGCATTTTTGTGACTGTAGATTCATCTCCTTTCTTCCCACCCCATGCCTGCTCTTCTCGCAGGGTCCCCATAACAGTTAGCAGATTCTGGAGATTTTTCTGTCTAAGTCTCTCTTGAATTTGTCATTTTCTTCTTCCCATCTCCTGCTGCCTCTCTGCTGCCAACACCACCATCTCTCACCAGGACACCTGCAGTGGCCTCTTAACACATCTCCCTTCTGCCTTACAGCTTCCTAGAATCCATTGCACACTCAGCAATAAATGTGATCTTTTCAGACACACCTTCAATCACGTCCCACCTGGTGAGTCCCTTCCACACTTCCTCTTGTCCCTAGGCTGTGGAATGGAGTCCCTCCTGCAGGGCGATGAATGCCGCTCCCTCTACCTGCCTTCCTTTCTGCCAGCCTCTCTCCCCACCCCCTTCTGTGGCTCCCCTTCCATGGCTCTGGCCACACTGACTTTCTTTCAGGGATTTGCACCTTGGTCCACCATGCCACCTTCCACATGTTGTTTCCTCTCCTTGGAAAGTTCTCTGCCCCCACCACATAATCAGATTTCAGCCTGATTATCCAAAGTGATCATCTGAAGAGGCTCAGAGCAGCCTTCCAGGGCCTCCCCAGACTAGGTTGAACATTCTGATTATATCAGCTGCTAGGGCTTCTCTCTCCTCCTCTTTCCTCTCTTCCACTCCAGTATCCACCACCCCACTTTCTGTGTCTATGAGTTTAACTTCTCTAGGTAACTCACTAAAACCCAACATTCCTTCAGTTCCTGAATATGCCTAATGTACTTTCATGCCCCTAGGCCTTTGCACATGCTATTCTTGATGCCTGACTTTCTTTTTCCTCTTTGGACTATAAACAAGCAAACTCATACTGAGAGATTCAGCTTACAAAGTGTCTCCTTCATGAAACCTCTCAAGACCCCTCCCTACCTTTCAGTCTCCTCAAGCAAAACTATTGTATAATTGGAATCATGCAATAGTTATCTTTGTGCCTGGCTTGTTTCATTTAGCACTACGTCCTCAAGGTTCATCCATGATGAAGCGCATATTTGAATGCCATTCCATTCTGAGGCTGAATAATATTCCATTTTATGTATAGGCCACATTTTGTTTCACCATTCATCCAGTGATGGACAGTTGGATTGTTGCCACTTTTTGGCAAAGCTGTTTAAACAGAAGCCTAATGCATTAGAAGGAGGTGTTGACATTCATAGTAACAAGGCAATGAGGTGTCCTGGGAAAGGCTTTAGGATTAGACCTGTGTTCAAATATGGGCATTGCCACTTACCAGCTGTGTGACCTTGGGCAAGTCACTTGACTTCTCTGAGCCTCAATTTCCTCATCCCTAAGAAGAGGGAGAAAACACCCATCTCCTCATGTTGATGTGAGGTTTAGAGCACTGAGGGTGGTGACCGGCAGAGCAGATGCTCGGTGATGTATTAGGTAGGCCTTATTCATTTCACTCTCCTGCCCAGGACTGCCATGTTGTTCATTGTTCAAGTACACCTGGTCCAGGTACTCAACTTGCCAATCTGAATCCAGGGGCAGCATCTGTCTGGAGGGGCCATCTTTGTTCCATCTCCACAAAGGCTCATAGGTGCTAGTGTGGCTCCGGCCTCAATCAATACAGACACACAGGCTTGTCCCTGCTTGGCTTATGAGGGCTGGTAAAGCACCAGCCCAAGGCCACACAGCATTACCGAGACCCCTTTGAGTGTGAGGACCTGGCTCCAGGCCTGAAGACCAGAGCAAGGTGTGTAGCTGAGAACCTTGCACAGGTGAGCAGAGGTCCTGGAGGCGAGGAGGCTGAAGGAGCTTCAGCCTCCCTCCACCTCCTCCTCTCCCATCAAGAAGAAGAAACTGAAATGGAGAAAAAAAATGAAAAACAAACAAACAAAAAAAAACAAAAAACGCTGTCTCATTCACAGTTTGGCTCCTCCTTGGGGAGGCAGACTCCTCGGAGTGGCCACTGATACAGGTCCCTGTGTTGTTGACCGTGCTCTCCTCCCAGCCCCCTCCGTGACTTACTCCTTCCATCCCAGGATCGTTTTCCAGACAGCCCTGAGCCAGGCCCGCCAGACTATTTAGTCTGGGTTTGGTGACCCCGTCTGACTGCCTGCAGGATGTGCTCAGGTTTCGAGGCCTCCTCGGTGCAATCAGTACAGCCCCCACCTCCCGGCTCCCGCCCCTGCTTCTTACACAAACACTTACCTCCAGGCCC
Source organism: Macaca thibetana thibetana (assembly GCF_024542745.1). NCBI lineage: Eukaryota > Metazoa > Chordata > Mammalia > Primates > Cercopithecidae > Macaca > Macaca thibetana. Next base: position 23,654,550 of record NC_065587.1, read on the forward strand.
AGGACTTCCTGACTCGTTTCCTTGCCTTAGACCCAGCTGCCGGCTTCCAGAAGGGAGCTTCGATGCCCTATAACATGGTCCTCTGTCCACGGGTCTGTGGGCCCCCCGGTCATCACTCTGGCACCCAAATTTATCTGGCTTGCATTCCCATCACTGCCACCTCTCCCTCACTCAATCGCTTGGATGCTGACAACTGGGCATGCAAGTTTATTAAAAGAAAAAAGATGATGCAAATTTAAAATATTTTTTCATCAGTGAACACATGCTAGATTAGCTATTTGTCCTTGTTCCATGTCTCAGAGGGGGAAACTGAGGCCCTCGAGCAAGAAAGGGGTGAACCCAAGCTCATGAGGTGGGTAGAGACAAAGTCAGGAATTGGCCTCATATATTTAGGTTCTCCTTGTCATCTCAGCTTTGATGTCACTCAGCCTCTGTTCTCCCATTCGTCATCTATTCTGGGTTTTGGGCCATGTATACCACCTTTAAAAAGTTTTTTATTTTATTTTATTATTTTTATTTCTTTTTAGAGACAGGGTCTTGCTCTCTCATCCAAACTGGAATGCAGTGACACAATCATGGTTCGCTGTAACCCAGATCTCTTGCAGTCAAGCAATCCTCCCATGTCACCCTCCTGAGTAGCTGGGACTACAGGTACCATGCCTGGCTAATTTCTAATACTTTTTGTAGAGGTGGGGGTCTCACTGTGTTACCCAGCGTAGTCTTGAACTCTAGCCTCAAACAATCATCCTGCCTCAGCCTCCCAAAGTGCTGGGATTGCAGGTACGAGCCACCATGCCCAGCCCGTAGACTATTTTTCAACAACTCTTTTTGAGTATCTTGAGATGCATGGAAATTTGGTATCCTGAGAGTAAAACTACCCTATTTTGGGCATCCTACTTGGGTGCATTCAGAGCCTGAATTCCAGCCCAAGAGCCATACTCTTCCCTACTGGAGCTTCCCACAATTGGGTTACCACATATGGGTGGAAATGGGAGGCTGGAGTCCAGGGGTGTTTTACATATTTCTGTATTTTTTTTCACCATGAACACATTTGATTTTTATAATACTAAACAAACAAACAAAAAACAAACAAAAAAAAGCCCAACGAGTAACAAGAACAGCAAGAAACACCACTGTATATCTTGGTGCCCATTAAATTTTCCTTTAAATATATTGCATGCAACCAAGCTTCTTTCAATTCTGCTCTCCATGCACACACCAGGGCAAGCTTCTGTTGACAGTTTCGTGTGTATTCTTGCAGATTTTTCTCCTATCAAATGCTAATATATATGCAGATGTATAATTTTATGAGGCTTTTAAAGTCATACATATTTTCAATATTTGATTTTTTAAAATCAATAGAAAATGTATTGCTTTGGTGATTGGGAAGAGAATAAAGATATTAAAAATTAAATCAAATTGAAAAACATCCTTGGATTGGATGTTTTGAAGTTGCAAAGTCAAAGTTCTATTCCAGAAAGTTCCGCACCAGCGAAGCTGGATTCCCCACAGAGATGCTCAGATCCCCACGGCTGGCTGTTGCATTTGGCTGGGGGCTAGGGGAGGGGGATGCCTCTAATTCCCACCAGCTTGCCTTGCCACCCCCTCCCCACTGCCCCTGGTCGATGAGCATTGTGTTCAGTTTGTCGACTCAGCAAAACAGGCCCGCCCGCTCCCTCCCTGCTCCGATTGGAAGGTGATTGCCTACCAGCCAATTAATTCTGCTTTAATTGCTCAGGCTCTAAAACGCAGGCCTGAAAAGCTAATCTGGCGGTGGCGGGGGGAGTGGTGGGGGGGCGGGGGGAGGGTGGTGGTTAGCCTGGCAGATGCTGCCCTACCAGCTCTTGGGAGATGCTCAGAGAGTCAGAAAAAAACAATGATTCTCTGCAGGGCCCTTGGGCATTGTGGAGGGGAGGGGCCTGTAGCCATTGGAAGTGTGGCTCAGAAAATGGGCCCAAGACATGGCCACCAGTAAGAGCCAAAAAGAGAAGTAGAAAGGGGTGCACCTAGTCTTAGTCTACTGGCTCACTGTGGGAATTTATCACTATCTGACATGATCTTGTTAATATCAGCTGCCTTTCTTGTTCAGGGCTGTAGCCAGTACCCACCCACTGCCTGGCATATAGTAGGTGTTCAATAAATAGTGTTTGATTCAGAAAACATATTCCACCCTGTCCTAGTCACCTCCTGCCTGCAACTGCCACTGAAGTCTCCGAAGAATTGCAAGAGATAAATGGGAGAAACTGAGGCTCAGAGAAGGGAGGGGCTTGGTTTGTTCAGGCCAGTGCCTGACTCAAGCTGCCTTTCAACTTTGCTCCACGTGAACTGTCCTTTTTCCAAAACATCCTCACTCGTTGTTGTGGGAGGGCTGCACAGGAGAGAAGCAAGAAGCTCCTCGCTACTTTTGAAATCTGCATCTGTATTAAACACGCTCTCGACCTCGAAGCCGGCTCATTACACACCGAGTTCTCTGCTCCTCCGTCTGTGCCTTGGGGGGTAACTTGGAACTGGCTCTCCTGGGGACCAGCAGCTCTAGCCCTGGAGAGGAAAATGATATGTATCTAATCTCTGACCTTCAAATGAGGACAGGGATTAATCAAGGATTTAGATGGAGGGGCGGGGAGGCTGTGCAAGGAGGCAAGGGTGGGTGGGGGGCATGTCTGATTCTGTCCTCACCTCAAGCCATTGCTAGCTGCTGCAGATGCCCTCCAGGCTGGGGGAGCAATGGGCAGGAGGAAAGAGGGCCCTGGGAAGGAGGAAATTGAAAGCCGAGGCAGGAGGAAGGCAGGGTGGGGAAAAGAACAAAGCAGGCAAGCATAAGAAGACAGGAAAGCCAATAGACAAGCATGCCAGCCCATGGGGTGGAGGAACGCACAGGAGGAAACAGGCAAAGGAAAAACAAAGAAGAGGAAGAGAGAAAGGCTAACAAGGAACTAAATAGGGCCTGAAACAAAGCCAAGGAGGAAACAAAGGGTAAGGGAAAAAAAAAAAAAAAAAAAAACCAGCAGGCAGAGGAAGAAACAGCAACACACAGAGAAGGGAGAAGGCTGGAGAGGCCTCCAGAATGTCATCTGCTCATGCGGAGGGGGAGACCTGGGCAAACAGCATGCCCCCAGCCTTGCCCAGGTCCCTCACCCCATCCCTGATACCCATGGGCTCCCAGGAGCCTTTGGGGCAGACAGCTGGGCTTCCTCCCGCCTCCCCAGCCCAGCCTGCTCTGATTGGCCAGTCTCATAGGTGTGCCACGCCCACGCATCTCTTCTCTGCCATGGCTGAAGCCCCAGAGACTTCTGGGTTTCCTGAAGTGTTCTGAGCCACCCCAAGTTCTCCTTCCCCCTCCTTCCCCACCACCTAGAAAGCTGTCCAAGTGGAACAGCCTGCAGCTATTACAATAAACACCTCAGCCACAACCTGTCTCTCATTTGCATATTAGCAGCCTTAATTCTGATGAAATATGCAAATGTATGCAAAATGAAATTCATCTCATAATGACACAAGGCGATTAAACAATTTTTATGCTTAAATATTCTGTTTAATGAAATCAAACAGACCTGTGCATGTGACAAATTCTCCACAGCATGGATAAATTAGTGAGGAGATATATATATATATGTATGTATATAAAGAATATCAAGCCACTAGCACCCCCAGAACAGGCTAGATCTGCTTTGCCTTTTTGGTGAGAAGAAAAGGGGGAAAAAGTGTGTTTTTGATAACCAAATGAACTGAAAATTATATTACTGAAAACTGCTAAAATAAGTTAGGCGCAGTATGCCTTTGTTTCAGGCACTTGTGAGGAAACCCCACCCCACATCTCTACAATACGGCCAGGATGTACTTTGTCCTCCACATTGATGGAGGATAGGGAGGCGCATGTGGGTTGTGGGAAGCCACAACCTCGGTGCCCAGAAAATGGAGTGAAGAGCCCTCTGTGAACCTACCACCGGGAGGCTGATCTGCAGTGTCACTCAGACAAACTTTCTGGTTTTGCTCATCTGGGTGGAATATGTTCTTGGTTTGACCACTTGGAGATGGTTTGAGGGCATTTGTGTTCTTAGCCCTGATAGGATAAAAATCTATCTGGATATTTACCAGGAGGAGGAGAAGGAGGAGGAGGGGGACAAGAAGTAGGTAGCAGAGAAAGAGGTATAAGATGGGAGGATAGAATGAAGAGAGGAGGAGGAGGGTATAGAAAAAAGGAGTGGACAGAGATGGAGGTGAAAGGACAAAGAAAAAGAATTAATAATGGTTAACATTTCTGAGCCACATCTATGTGCTTTTTTGTATATGATCTCATCCAGTTATCCTAACAACCTTACAGTTAGATTTTATTATCACAACCGCCTTATGTTAGTGACAAGGAAGCTGAGGTTCAGAGAGGTTAAGTAAGTTGTCCAAAGTCACATGGCAGAGATGAGTGGAGGATCCTCAATTTGAAGGTAGACATATTGAGCTTGGAATCAGCCTAAACTCATTGTTGCAACACATGGAGAGGCAAGAAGAAGAAGAAATGTTGAAGCATTTTCCAAGGAAGTTGGTCTACAAGCTCACCTTGGGAATTCTTGGATATCTGGGTAAGCCACCAGGAGTTAATTTGCATATGACCCCATAGGGCCCCTGGGAAAAATCCATTTGGGGATGGAATGGGGTTCTAAGGCCATGCGTGTAAGGGCCAATGGCAGAGCCTTCTCTGGTCTCCTCATCGAAAAGGCTCAGTACTCAGTTCTATTTCATCATAATCTTAATGCTGGTTTGTTTGTTGCCAGCTCCCAAATAGAATGCCCTTTCCAGGAGGGCAAGGGCCCTGTCTGGCTCACAGTCAAGTGGCCTGTTACAGATTTCCAATGGTGCATTTAACTTTTGGAATGCACTCAGTCCTTACTTGTTTCTTGAATTTCCTTCTAGGGGCAAAGGCACCCTCAAAATGGCTGGAAGTACTCTTCCAAGATCACCATCCATTCTTCATTCCTGGGGCCCTGGGATGCTGTGAATGAAGGGAAGACAATGATGACATGGAAGCAAGGAGTGGCTCCCTCCCAGATAACAGCCATGGCTCCTGGTGTGGGGAAAGATCCCAGCAGCTCTATTGAGATATTTGTCAACCCTATCTCCAGCCACCTCTCACTGTGGGTTCAAAGGGGGTGGCTGGGAACCAGGAAACATTTGCTTTTGTCCTCCAGCATATGACCTAACCACTCTAGGCCTCAGTTTGCCCAGTTGAGAAATGGGAAAAGGGTCCTCCCGTGATTTCTTTTAGCTCTAAGATTTTAGAATGTTAATGCTGAGTCTTCAGCAAATAGTCAACTTTCAAACTCTAATAAGAGCTATAATTTACTGAGCACTCCCTATGCATCTGCCACTAATCTATGTACTAGTTTACATGTAATATCTCATCTAGTCTTCACAACAATCCTATGAGATGAAATTAATATTACTCCTTTCACAACTGAGAAAGTGAACTCTGAAACATCAAGTTACTTGTCTAAGTTCACCAAGGAGGTGAAGTAGTAAGACCAGCAGTGAAATCTAGGCAGGCAGGCTGCAGCTTCTGTAACAACAGCAACAACAACAACAGCTCCTATCATTTGGTTCATGCCTGACACTGCATGGAGCTTGCCATAGCAGCCCTGCAAGGTAGACGATGCATTTATGTTACAGGTGGAGAGACAGAGGCTCAGAGGAGGTAATTGATGTGTCCAAGGTCATACAGCAAGTCACCGACTGTGAAGACAAGTGCCAAAGTGTCCTGGCTTAAGGCCAACATCTAGAAAACCACCTTGAATCCTCAAAGCAATTTCTAGAGATTCTTGGCCATTTATCATCTAAATCTCCTCCTGGTTCTAAGGTTGATAGACTTTGAGACAAGGACATTTCATCAGAAAATTAGGAGAAATATTTATAATTAATATTTCAGTTATAAAAGATATAATTGAAAAGCGATCTACTTTATCATGTTGCTGATGACAACCCAAGGAAGAGAGGGCACATCACTTTCCTGGAAGCAGGAGAGTGAGACAGGCCCTTTCCATCTGCTTAATGGGGGATCACGTGGCACTGGAACAGAATAAAGAGCATTGTTATCTGGGATCCTTCAGCTGAGCATCACTGTGATAAGACATCAGGCATCAGGCCCCCAAGTGTCTCTATGTCTGTGCCTGATGCTAAATGAGGCAGCTTAATATGATGGTTGCCATTTTAGCAAGGAGTTATGAGAATATTTACAGATCCAATCCATTTATTTATTCGTTCATTCATTTGACAAATACTTACCTGTGCAAATATCTAGGAAAGCATCACTGAATAGGACATGGCTGCAGTCTGCAATCATACCAACGTAGTTGGGGAGACACAGTAGGAGATTACAACAATAAATGTAAATGGCACAAATCCAGTGCAAGAACAGGGGAGGAGTTATTTTACTTTGAGATCTTGGCAGCCAGAGAACATCTGAACTAGTTCTACAAATACAAGTTGGAACTTGCCAGAACGGAAAAATAACTTCCAAAGAGAAGAAATAGCATGGGTAACAGCATGAAGATGAGGAAGTATAGGGTGTGAGGCATGCATGGTTCAAAACTGGTGCTGGGCAAAGCCCTTGGGAAGGAGTGGTAGGAAATGAAGCTGGAGAGGGAAAAACTAAGGCCAGATGTGGGGAGGTCTGTATACTTATTCTTTCTCTGCAATGGACTGACCCAGGGACCCTCGGCGCGGGGGGGGGGGGTCACTTCAATTCCCAGGGCCTCAGTTTTCTCAGTTTAGAAAACAAGGAAGGATAAACCTTCAGGCTGTTGTGAACATCGAGCATATCTGGGAGGAGTATTCTGCCACTGTACATTCTGGCCCTATCTAATTGAATAGCTCCGATTCTAATTAGGAGATTTTCATCAGAGACAAAAATGGTGAGGAGAAAATTATTCCCTATTCAGGTATCCAGATGCCACTTGCCTTTCTAAGTACTAGAAAAAAGTGGTACCAGCTTGCCCAGCGCATGATTGAAAAACAGATCCCTGTGACACACTCCTCCAGCCCTGTCCCAGTCTCCTTCTGGCAGTTTCTTCTGTGAATCCCACTCTGTGAAACCACACTCTGCCTGTTTTCTCCTTCCTGGGGAGCTCCAAGACTATGGGAAGTGGACACAGGCACAATTGCAGAGCCCACTATTTATATAACATAGCACCAGACCTGAAGGTGTTGGAAGGTGGGCACAGCAGGTCTTGCCTCCCTCTCTATGCTGTAAATGGTTCCAACCAATTGGATATGCATGGAGATGGGGGATTGATGGTCCTCCCAGGAAAGTCCTGGAGTGTACCATGTTTTTCCCTGTAGGAGTATCTTTTCTCCTTAGCAGAGAACCTGGAGGTACATGTGGGACAATATGGTTCCCCACAAGAGGCTAGCTACTCTAGGGGGACTAGCTAGACCAGAGGCACTAAGAGATGTTTTTCCTTTCATCCTTGTACTTTTAAATGCTTGTCTTTTCTCCCTATCTTCATCTCTCCTCCTCCCTTCTGTTTTCTTATACAATTGGAAAGCATCAATTTTACAAAAAAAAACAATAAATCTATTTCCAAAAAAAATAACAATTGTCATCACACACGGGAAGACTTTTTTTTTTTTTTTTTTTTTTTTTTGAGACAGAGTCTCGCTCTGTCACCCAGGATGGAGTGCAGTAGCGTGATCTTGGCTCACTGCAACCTCTGCCTCCTGGGTTCAAGCGATTCTCCTGCCTCAGCCTCCTGAGTAGCTGGGACTACAGGCACCCATCACCACACCTGGCTACTTTTTTGTATTTTTAGTAGAGATGGAGTTTCACCATGTTAACCAGGATGGTCTCAATCTCCTGACCTTGTGATCCGGCCACCTTGGCCTCCTAAAGTGTTGGGATTACAGGCGTGAGCCATGGCTCCCGACCACACACAGGAACTCTTTTTGTAGCCAAACTCCCCATCTGTTGCAGTGAAGGGATACTGGGACCATCAGCCCTGTGGCTGGACAGCACCCCAGCCCAACGCCCAACTATCTATTCTGAACTTTGATTCTTAGCATTCTTTCTCAGCACCTCCCATTCACTCAGGCTCCTTTTCGAACCATGAACCTTCAAGGTGACCACACAACAGGACCAACTGTGTGGTAATGAAAAGTCCCTCCCTTCTGTCTCTGTCCCAACAGGGTATAGCTTATATTCTCCCTGAAAGCGATGCAAATAAATTTGGATGCATTCCCACTTTGATTGGGGCCCACCCTGTTCTTCCATCCAGGGCCTTCACTTCAGATCCGCTGAAAGTCAATGACTTTTCTGAAACTGACAAAAAAAAAAAAAAAAGAATAAATCCCCAACAAATCCCAAACTCCTAACCACCACCACATTTCTGCTTTTCCATGACAAGGATGAGCAGAGAAATTCAATCCCCATGCTTCATGGGGCCAAACTAACCCCGTGTGGATTTCCAGTGAGGAAAGCTGGACCTCAGACCGAGTATCCTGCCAACAGAGTGGGGCTTAATGATTTGTGCAGACCCACAGTACTCCAGCGAGAGTCAGGAATACTGTGCATTGATTCCAGGGGATTGAAAGCCCCCACCCCTGTTCCCCTGGGTGATTCTTGGATTCTTTGTTGTTGCATAGTCCCTGCTTTCCCTCCAATGATATCCAAGAAGCATGAGAAAGCACGAGGTTGAGATAATCACTTTCCCAGGCCTTAATTAACTTGGCACTATTGGCTAATTAGCTGGAGGTGTCATTTAGTTAATCAGAGACTCTAGGGTTGCTCAAGCTAGAAAGGTCTTCAGGGTCGTTAGCCTCAGTCCCTTTCAGTCCACAGAGGAGGAAGAGCAGGTTAAGGAGGAAAGAGAGTGGTCTAGGGTTACTCTGCAACTAGGGGCTTGCAGGCCAGACTTGCAGACCTGGGACTTGAGGTCAGGTCTTCTGGTTTCTAGCTCTGCAGTCCTGGCTCTAATTCTCTTCACTGTAATTGAATTTAATGTAATTGTATTGCATTCACTGGGTCATCCTACCATCTCCCTCTCCAATGTTCTCCAGTCATATCCAACTTTTCAATTTTCTGCAAATTCATAATCACCTCAGGATCTTTGCACTTGCTGTGCCCTCTTACCAGGAAAACCATTTCTCGATGTCTTTGCACAATTGCCTCCTTCTGATTGTTCAGGTTTTAGCTTATCTCTTCAGAAAGACCTTCTTTGGCACAATCCATGTGGTGGACAGACCCTAGGGTGCCGGCAGTAATTCTCCTCTTCCTGGCATGCATGCCTTTGTTATCCCTACCTTTGGGTAGGGATGGAATCTGTGACTGACTTGCTCCTAACCAATAAATGTGGCAGAGGTAGCGGGGCGTCACACTTATGGTTAGGTTATGCTGTGTAGCAAAGGTGGAGGTATTCTGAGTGGACCAGAATTAATCAGGTAAAATCCCTTAAAAGAGGGACCAAGGGAGAAACTCTCCTTGCTGACTTGATGTAGTAAGGAACTGCAGGTAGCCTCTGAGACCAGAGGGTTGTCCCCAGCTGATAGACAGCAAAAAGTCTGGGCCCTCGATCAAACAGCCACAAGGAAATGAATTCTGCCAATAACCTGAATGAACTTGGAGTCAGATTGCTCCCCAGCTGAGCCTTGGGATGAAAGCACAGCCCAGCCAGCATCTTGATGCAGCCTTGAATAGAGACGCCAGCAAGTCATAGCCAGACGCTTGACTCATAGAAACCATTGCACAATAAATGTGTGTTGTTTTCAGCTGCTAAATTTACGGCATTTGTTATGTGGCAATAGATAACTAATATAATAGAATACAGGTCCTCTCTCAACCTTGACCTTCCTTGATGTCACTTTTTATTGTTCTCATCATTGCGCTTGCCACTCTCTGGAAGTATCTTATGTAAATATGAGTTTATGTGCTCATCTTCTGTCTTCCTACTAGATTCTGAGCCCGATGAGGGCAGGGCCTTGTCTGTCCTGTTTCATTCTGCAGTCCTGAAAACAATGGATATACATTACATATTTTTAAATGAATGAATGAAAGATGGTATAAAAATATGATCCAGGAATATTTGAAGAAAATGTTTATAAATCCAACTAAAAGACCTGTGTTGCAAAATCTATGCAAAATAAAAAAGACAAACCCAGGAAAGCACTTAAGATTTGTATTACAGAAAGAGGTCTAACTTTTTTACTTTATAAAACAGTAGTACAAACTAAGAAGAAAATGTTTCTGAAATAAGTGAAAAGATGCTCAACTTCACCTCCAGTAAGAGAATGTGAATTAGAACTACACCAGGAGTCCTGGTTTTGCCTGTTATTTAGGCAAAGATGACATCATGTTAGTGAGGGTGCAGGGAACAGAGTTCTGGTTATCTGGACAGATAAGTGCCATGCCAGCATCAGCCCTGGGAAGTAACAAGAAGTGGGGGGCAGGTCCCACAGCTCCCTCCCACATTCCAGTGCCAGTTCCTGTTAGAGTTCCCTGGCTCCCATCTTGCTTCCTTGGTGTTCCCTTCTTCCTGCAAGGTAGATCTGAACAAAGACAATTCTGGCCACTCAACACCCAACTGAGGTAAGCACATCGGGGATCACAGTGGATCCCATGTCACCATCCAATGTGGTTACAACCCAGCAGTTCTCAGAGTTGCTGAGGGAAGGCCATTGGCTTGCGGAACAGAGAGATGAGGGCTTCCACTAGAGGAGGCAAAAACTATTAAAAATGTGGAAGCCATTTGAGCTGGAGCTGGAGAATGCTAAGTCTGGAACCAATGGTGTTTCTGCAACTAACCAACAGTGCAATTAACCAGTGAGCAAGGTGCTCACTTGCCCACACCATTCCTCATTTGTATCTGAAATGGTATCGAACATGGTGCTCTCTGAGGCTCCTTCAAGCTGGGACAATTCTGTGGTTATCTGGAGAGCATTTGGAATTCACTCTGAGCCCCTCAGTCTCAGACAGATGTAGACAAGTTGGAATGAGGCCAGGGCAAGCTGGCTTCTATGATTAAGGGGAAGGGGAAGATTGGCTCCAAGGATGATTAAAGGTGCTGACACCTCAGCTTGGCTGGGCTGCAGTGAAGGAGGCGGCTGAAAAATGTCTGGGAGAGGGGAATGGGAGACATGACTCTGGCAGGGGGATGGGGTGGAGGTCAGCTACTCCAGCAGGATCAGCCAACAGGCTCCCAACTACTAGGAAGAAGCACCTACCATGAGCCAAGTATGCTGACATGAGTGCAATGGCTTGGGAAGCCAGGAAATGATAATAGTCACTCCGCAACAGTTACCACCATCACCTCTTGCTAGATCATGGCCTTCTAATGGTGTCCCTGTGTCCAGCCTTGCACCCTTAGCCTGTACTCAACACATCAGCTGAAGATCTCTTTTCAGAACATATCAACTCATGTTACTACCATGCTCAAAATCCTTCCACAGCTCCCACCTCACTCAGAATAAAAGCCAAAGCCCTTATCATGGCCCACAAAATCCTGCCTAATCTACCACATCACCTCCCAGACCCCATCTCTTGCTTCCTCCCTGCTTCATGGCCCCTGCAATGCATCCCAGGGCCTTTGTACTGGTTGTGCCTCTGCCTGGACTGCTCTCACCCCAGGTGATTTCGAGCCTCGCTTGCTCACTGCCTTCAGCTCTTAAATGTCACCTTCTCATGGAGGCCTTTCCTGGACATCCCGCTGATATTCCAACCAAGATTCCATTTCCCCTGTTTTATTTTCCCCCAAAGCACTTACCTTCATTTGCATTCTTATACAGCTTTTTCTGTCTTGTCTGTGCTGACCTCTCCCATTTGATTGTAAGCTCTGTGAGAGCTGTTTTGTCCCCTGCTCTAGCTCAAATGCCTATAAAGACAACCATCACTTAGTAGGTGCTCAAAAATATTTGTTGACTGTTAACTGCATATTACCTACCACTCACAGAGCCCTGGATCTCTGCCAGGCATTGTGCTGTGTGTTTTTGATCTAGAATTTCTTTCTTTCTTTTATTTTTTTTCCTGAGATGGAGTCTCGCTCTGTCCCCAGGCTGGAGTGCAGTGGCGTGATCTCAGCTCACTGCAACCTCCACCTCCCAGGTTCAGGCGATTCTCCTGCCTCAGCCTTCCGAGTAGCTGGGACTACAGGTGCCCACCACTATGCCCAGCTAATTTTTGTATTTTTAGTAGATTCATGTTTCACCACATTGGCCAGGATGGTCTCGATCTCTTGACCTCGTGATCTTCTCGCCTTGGCCTCCCAAAGTGCTGGGATTACAGGCGTGAGCCACCGCGCCAGGTCTAGGATTTCTTTTAAACCTCACAACAGGCCAAAGATGCAGGTACTGCTTCAATTTTTCCAATTTTACAGATGGAGAAACTGAGGCCCAGAGAGGATAAGCACTGATGATGTGCCCAGTGCCATATGGTGGGTAACTAGTGGCTCTGGGTTTAGAATCCAGCCCAGCACCACTCCTGAGCCTGGTCTTGCCTCTTCATGAAATACTCTGCTGCCTTTGACAAAAGTTTACTCAGTTACAGTCCTTTCAAATGGTTTGCTTCATCCACTAGACCACAGCCTCTAGCCCACTAGCCCACCCTTGAGTATCTTTATCTGGGGATGTCTCCAGGACATGAGTGCCCTGGCCAAGCCTGCAGCCAGGGAAGAGCCTCCATCAACAGTAGCGAGTGGAATCTGCTTCTCCCAGGCTGCCACATAGTCATATTCTTTACACTAAAGGCCATTTGAAAAATGAATAACTAAATGCAATGTCAGTTTTATACCTATGTAAGATGTTGCACATAAAGAAATTCACAAATCAGGGAAATAGCCCTCATCCTTATTTTTGCATCGTAAAACGTGGTCTCAGCAAGCATCCCTCCTCCCCTCTGGGGCTATTATCAGCTTCTCCCTGCAAGCAGGAAGTCTCTGGATCCAGGGAGCCAATGGCTTATGGGATGACACTCACACTGGTGGAGATGACACTCACACTGTGATGACACTCACACGGGATGTGTCCTCCAGTGTAAGGCACTTCACCTGCCCCACCATTTGCAATCCTTATAAGTCCATTTGTAAACTCACTCAACAAAACTTTGAGTACACATTCTGTGCCAGGCGCTGTGCTAGACAACTGTCAAAGCCTTGATTATTTTCCACTTTAGAGACACTGAAACTAATTGCAGTGACTTGTCTAGTTTCATTTAACTGGCAAGGAGCTGAACTGGATTCAAGCCCAGGTCGTTGTGACACCAAACTTTAGGCTTTTATCCATGTTCCTAAATCTTATCACCTGAGGTCAGAGCAGACTGGATTTTCTTTCTTTGCATCAGGCAGCTGTGAGTCCTGAAACAACATGGGAGCAGATAGGCTAGCTGCTTTCTCTAAACCGGATTGCACTTGTTGGGCACAAAAGGAAATTGCATTTCCCAGCCTCCTTGCTTCTAGGCAGGGTCATGTGGCTACTTCCGGGGGGTAGAATGTGAGAGGAAGTGACAGATCACTTTCAGGTTGAGGCAAATTAAAAGCCAGATGCATCTCCTAGATTAAAGATGGCGGAGTCTCTAGCAAGCGAGGGGATGATTCCTTGTGTCGTCTCTCAGAGAACAGCCCCTGACTTGCATCGGACAGTGAAATAACTGAGAAATAGACATTCATTATGATCAGTTATTAGGATTTACCTACTTTTAAAATTGAAAGTATGCTCTCTTTTTTGACTAATAAGAAATGTACAAGGAGGGTTGTGACCTGGGATGGGACATCCACTTGTCACAGCGCCCTCTCTGCTGATTTAGCAGCCTCCAGACTGATTTGCTCATTTATTCATCTACTCATTTTCTGATTATTTTCCTTTTGTTTTCCAGATCTTCTCTCTATCCCTCTTTGCTCTGCTGTATTCCGCTAGAATACAAGAGGCCCTCCTCTGTGGGCTGCATGACCCAGGCTCCCTCCCTAACGGCTTCCAGGTGAGCTGGGTCAATGGAAGGCACCAAAAGGAGATGAGAGAATGGAGGGGAGTGAGGCTGTAGTTTTTATTGCCCACTTCCTCCGTTCTGGGCTCTTGTTTTGGCAGTGGCTGTGATTTTCCACCTACAGTCATAGCTCCTATAAGGCCCTGGTGCGGGTTCTAGGAACATTTCTCCCACCCTCTTTCCTTCAAGACCAGGAATGCCAGCATGTTACTCTGTTGCTAGTACCTGTGTGTCTTAACATCTCTTGTTAGGTCCCTAAATTCTGCCCATACCTCTGTATATAGTTCTTTGATTAACATCTTTTCAGTGAAGCCGTTTGAGAATACCACTTATTTCCCACTGGGTCTCTCACAGATATGCCATCTATTTATGCATCTGTCCACCCATTCACTCATCCATCTATCATCCACCAATTCATGTATCCATCCACCTGTCCATCCGTCCATCCATCCACTTACTCATCCATTCATCTACTATCTACCCATCAATAGATCCTTCCATTCATTCATTCATCCATCATCCATCCATCTATCCGTTATCCATCCATCTTTTACCCAACCCATATATGCACGTAGTGCCTAGTATGCGCTAGGCAATGTGGTAAGAGGTTTATCTACTTACCTGTTAAAGTCTGACAACATCCTGAAGTTAGTACTGTTACTATCCCTGTTTTTCTCAATTGCTACTTCTACAAAGAGATCTCCCCTGACCACCAAATCTAAAACAGCACCTCTTCCCCTTGAATCCCCCTACTCTGCTTTTTTTTCCTTAACACAGTCATATTATCATCAGTATTTATTCATTTACTTATTTGTTGTCTGACTCACGCATTAAGTGGGCAGAGACTTTGTCCATCTTGTTCCCTGCTATATTTCCATTAGCCACGGTGGTTCCTGGTACACAGTAGGCCTTTAAGAAAACATTTGGTAAAATGAGGAATAAACAAGTGAAACGAGAAACAGAGTCTCAGAAAGTGAAGCAATTTGTTTTGTTTCTCCCAGACAGGATTAGAACTCCAATCCATCGAGCTTAGACCCCAGGCCATTCACCACACTGCAGTATCATCTGGGTTCCCTCTGAGACATGGACTTACCATGACTCTTAGCAGCCCCCTCAGAGAAAGTACAGAATGCATCTCTCTTTCTTTGGGCAAACTAGTGCCTTCTGAGCACATTCTTGTTTCTGTGGGTTTTGCCCATTTTGATTTCTTTGATTCCTTTTGGAATTACGCTGAACCTGGTTTCCTTTGACCTGGGAAATGGACATTTCTGGAGCCCCCACTGCGTGGTGGCCACTTTGAAGCCTGTGCCTTGTTTAGAGCTCTCTGTCTCCTAGTGAGGGTGATGTTGTTATTAACTTCTTCTGCAGGTGAGACCCAGTCATGGGTTGGTTGATTGCTCAAGGTCATACAGTTACTAAGCATCAGATCAGGCATTGGAACTGAGTTCTGGCTGATCCCAGAGCCCAATCTCTTACCCACTGTGCTGTGGTTTCACTTGTGGGTCCAGATGTGAGGAGGGAGTTGTTAGTACAAATAAAGCGTAGCAACTGCAAAGACGTCAGGAGCTCACCATGGGCCAGGCAAAGTGTGAAGCATTTTATAGGCATTTATTATCTATGTTTTACGGGTAGGGAAACTGAGGCTCAGGTTAAATCCTGGCCTGAAGGTAAATTGCACAGCTGCCATGTAGCACAGCCCCTGCCTACTCTTTCCCAGAACATCGCCATTAACTTACAAGCCCTCCCCACTGCCAGCTCCTCTCAGCGACATTTCTGCCAACGCTGCTGGCTAGGGAGCTCGGCAGTGGCCCGAAACAGCATCTGCACACAGCTTGGGACAAACCCAAGTGCCATTTCCACCTGATAATAAATATGTGTCAGAGAGGACTCGATCCGTGCGACCTTGGGTTACAGGGGTACTGGACCGTGAAAAGCCTTTGACAAAATCCTTTTGCCTCAAGAGGCTGAGTCCAAATTACAGGCGATTATGGACGCTTGGCCTGACTTCCCAGTCAGCCTTTTATGTCTGATGCCCAGGAATGACTCTTATGTGTTGGAAAGGATCCCAGCTGGGCCTGGGGCCGGTCCCCTCACCCTCCTTGGCAAGGTCCATTCTCAGAGAGCTGGAGGCAAACCTCAAACCTTCATATTGTTTCATCTGATCACTGTGACTAGTGGTCACACCAGCACCCGAAAATACAGTCACAGCCCCACCACAACCTCACCAGTTGTTGAGCATACACCACGTGCCGGGCCCTTCACCAGCCCCACTGAGTTCTTCCGATGACTCTACAAGGAAGGTACTATGGCTGTATCCATTTTACTAATGAGAAAACCGAGGCACCGTGTGTCTAAGTCAGGAATGGGCAAACCTTTTCTCTAAAGAACCAGATAGTAAATATTTTAGGCATCGCAGCCCATATGGGCTCAGTTGCAACCACTCAACTCTGTCGTTTTAGTGTGAAAGCAGTCACAGACAATATATAGATGAATGGGTGCAGCTGTGACCCAATAAAACTTTATTTACAAAAAGAGGGGCCAGGCTAGGTTTGGCCTGAGAGCCATTGTTTGCCAACCCTTGGCCTCTGTGACCTGTCCAAGCCCCCATGATGCTCAAATGGCAGAACCGTTTGGCATCTGAATCCTGGGAACATAACGCTCATCTCCCTGGTCCTGTGTAATTTTCTTAGAACATATTACGCGATGGTTAATTTTATATGTCAACTTGACTGGGCCACAGAGGGCCCAGATATTTGGTGGAACGTTTCTCTCACTGGGTCTGTGAGGGTGTTTCTGGGTAAGATTAACATTCAAATTGGTGGACTGACTTCTTCCAATCCACTGGAGGCTTAAATAGAATAAAGGGCTGAGTAAGAAAGGATTATTTCTCTCTGCCTCACTGTCTTCCAGTTGGGACATCAGTTTTCTCCTGCCTTTTAACTTGGACTTGGACTGGAACTACACCATTGACTCTCCTGGTCCCCAGCTTGCCAACTACAGATCTGAGACTTCCCGGCCTCCATAGTCACATGAGCCAATTCTTTAAAATAATCTCTTCGTATCTAGATATATTCTGTTTCCCTGGAGAACTCACACTAATACATACTATTGTTATTAGTGTTCTCATTTTACAGGTGGGGTAATGGAGGCTTGAGTCGCTGAAGTGACTTTCTTTTTTTTTAATTTTCTTTTCTTTTTTTTTTAAATTTTAGGTTCTGGGGTACATGTGTAGGATGTGCAGGTTTGTTACGTAGGTAAACATGTGTCATGGTGGTTTGCTACACCTATCAACCCATCACCTAAGTATTAAGCCCCGCACGCATTAGCTATTTTTCCTAATGCTCTCCCTCTCCACACCCATGACAGGCCCCAGTGCGTTGTTCCCTTCCCTGTGTCCATGTGTTTGCATTGTTCAGCTCCCACTTATGAGTGAGAACATGCTGTGTTTGGTTTTCTGTTCCTGCGTTAGTTTGCAGAGGAAAATGGCTTGCCGGAGTGACTATCTGCAGGATCTTACCAAAGAAACATCTGCACCAGAACTTTCACCGACCAATGAATCTGGAAAGGGTGAAATGATTTGGGTGATATTTAGGAACATTTTTGCAAAGGAAGGAACCTTAACCTGGCTTTCCAGGTCTTCCCCAGAGCGGCCTCAAATTGTCTTTCCTGTGCTCTCCCTATAACTTCTTGACACCTGCTCTGTCCCTCTCATGGCCCTCTATGGATACATCCTGCCCTGCAGCCGTCGTCACACTGCTCCATAGCCACACAGTGCACCACCCTGTCCCCTGGCATTACCTGTGCTGCCACGTTTGCCCCCGTCCTTCCTTTGGGGTGGTTTTGTGTCCCAGCTTGCACCCCTGTCCCAGAAACCTTTGCTGATCCCCTCCCTCCTTTCCAGCTCTAAAGCTGCTCTCTCTCTGCATGCCTGTGTCCTGTCCTCCCCAGCTGCTCTGCAAGGGAGTGGAAGGCGTCTACTACACGTCTGCATCCCTCTTCCTCGGGGCGGGGGTGCACCTTGGAAGTGCAAACACGTCTTATTTATATATGAATGAAGTAATAGATAAGAAGCAATGCCTTCCCAGGAATCACACTGTGACTTCTACCCTTGGGGAGTGGGGTACAGTCTGATGGCAGACCACATCAGCTTCACACACAGTGTTCATGGAGCCCTGGGAGCACAGCAAAAGTCTTGCTTTTGTGAGAAGCATGGTCCCTGTCCCTTCTCCCACCCAGATGACTGCCTGTTGGTCCTGGGAAGTAAGTGGTCAAGTGCCCCATGATGATAGACATTATTTTGTGTGTGTGTGTGTGTGTGTGTGTACAGGGGGTGTGCTGCAACAGAAGGAAAAATTCCCTAAGTAACTGGAAGCTGTGAATTCACCAACATATCAAGAAAAGAAGGATAAAACCAATGTTGGATAGATTGTTAAGAGATTAACCAACAAATAGAGAGAGAGAGAGAGAGAGAGAGAGAGAGAGAGAGAGAAATAGGAAGGGAAGTAAAAACCCAGAGGAAGGTGAAGAACTTTTCTAGGCCAAAGCAAGCAGACGCTGATCCCTCTGCTCTCAGGGAAGGAAGATCAGTGGTTGTAGGGACCTAGAATAATGAGGCAAGAACAAAGAGAGAAGCCAAAAAGAAGCGGAGGAGGAAGAAGGGCCTTCCGTCCAGCATACTCAATATGCCAGTCCCCATGTAAACCTGTGCGCCTTCACTGTCATGTCTTTTCAACCCTCCAGGCAACCTCCAGGCTAGGAATTATGATGCCCATTTTACAGATGAGGGACCTGGGGCTCAGAGAGGGGCCGGCACTTGGTTAGGGAGCGGCGGCTTGCCAGTGGCCGAGCCAAGAATGAGCCCCGGTCTGTGTGGCCCCGTGCCCGGTCTCATGCTGTCGGAAAAGCAGAGCTGACAGGAGAAAGGTTAGAGGAATAAGAAACAGGCTGGGGACACGCAGCCTTTCCCAGGGCCCCTCCCAGGCCTGCCTGACCCCCTACCCTTGGGAAGGGACAGGTTTAATGGCACTGTCCCTCCTGGGGTGGAGAAGGTGCTGAGTGGCACTTTCCCACAGGACTTGGTGGGAACAGAGCTGCCTGGGCCCCAGCTGGCTGCCCAGCTAATGAGCCCCGGAGGGAGCCGGACAGGCCTCATAAAGCCAAGCACAGGGCAGCAGGCAGGAGGCAGCTGGAGCCCTGGGCTGTCTGCCCCTGGCCTTGGCTCAGTGCCGGCTGAAACCAAAAGTGCCCAAGACCTTGACAGACAAGGGAGCCTTGCCAATCCCTGCTCCTGGTGCCTCCCTCTCCCTGCACAGGGCCCAGATCTGAGCCATCTCCACGGAGACCATCACCTCACTGCCTTAGAGATCATGTGGTCCTGATGGGACAGTCAGGGGTTCAGCTCAGAGCTAGGAGGACCCTTGGAGAGCATTGGCTCCCTTCTCCTTGTAGAGTTAGGGTAACTATGACCCAGAGACTGCAAGCTACTGGGAAAAGGTCAAACAGCGAGATGGGACAGGGTTGGGTTGCAGACCCATGCACCCGTGTGTTTGTCTTCCTAGGAGAAATAGAAGTCCACCTGCCCAGAGAGTAATTGGAATATGTGATATGACCAGCCCTTGAGAGGGCAGAGGACAAACATTTAAAAAATGGCAACTTAGCCATTTCTAGCACACACAAAAAGGCCAACTCTGGATTAGCATAAGGATTAGCTCATTTAATCCTCCCCCAAGCCCCACTAGGACACTTGTAGTATCCCCACTGACAGCGGAAGGCTCTGAGGCTCAGAGAGGTTAAATATCTTGTCCAAGGTCACACAACAAGTGCTATGGTTTGAATGTCCTCTCCAAAACTCATGTTGAAATTTAGTTGCCATTGTGACAGTAGTAAGAGGTGGGACAATTCCCAGACTCCAGAAGTGTGAGAAATAGATTTCTTTTCTTCATAAATTACCCAGTCTGGGGTATTTGATTATAGCAGCACAAAACGGATGAAGAGAGCCAGTTGGTGGCAAAGCTGAGTTTGAACCAGAGGCCAACCTTTTACCTGTTATCCACGTGGCTTTCCCACCGAGGATGGAGTCAAGCTTCTTCCAGTGTGGCCAGACCATGAGCTAAGCACTCACAGGGCAGGTGGACCCTTAGGGGATCTCACAGCCTGGGGCCGTGGTGGGTGATCAGTCATCACACTCCAGTCTACTATTCTGGCAGCCACCCAAGCTGGGCACAGAGGTAGACTCTGCCTGATTCCTGACACTTAGCTTGTTCAATGCAGTCTAGCCTCAGTGTCATGTCTTTTCATCACCAAGAGCTTGTCCCAGCTCCTTGGTCTTGTTGTGAGTGGTGATAGTAGGGGCTCTGGAATCTGCCTGCCTGTATCTGTGTTTTGACAGTGGTGTGACCTTAAACAAGTCACTTACCCTCTCTGGGCTTTACTTTCCTCATCTGTAAACTGGGACTAATAATAGTACTTGCCTCATAAGGTGGAAATGAAAGTAGTGACTATTTAAAGTGTTGGAAAAATGCCAGCACACCCCAGAGCTCACTATAAGTGATGGTTACTATGGCTACTGCTACTTCTATCACTGGGGCAGGGGTGTGCTACAACTGGAGTTGTCACCATAGACGAGGTCTGTGCCACACATTGCCAACCACAGGGTATTTATTGGACACCCACTGTGTGCCAGGCCCTATGCTAGGCACTGAGGGTGAAACAGTGAAGAAGCAGGCAGGCACCATCCCTGTCCCATGCGCCACTCCACCCCAGTCTAGTGGGGCAATGGATGGGGAAACTGACAGTTCCACCCAGAGTGATCAGGGCTGCTGTGGGAGCCTCCCTCAGGAGGCCCCAGAGCCAACAGGGGGTGGGATGTGGGCTGGGTAGACTTCTCGGAGGATAGGTGGACTCAGAAGAAGGTGAGAGGAACAGGATTGGGGGTGGTGGGATCAGCATGTGTAATAGCCTAGTGGTGGACAGACCACAGGAGTGCTGGAGGACCAGAATGTGGTTTTATAGTACTGAAGATCATGGGGGACGGGGTCCTGAAAGGAGTGGGGGTTGGAAGGTCATAGAAGAAGGAGGCATGGAGGTCAACAGGGGCCAGATCTTTCAGCCAAAAGGAGAAAAGGGTTTGGACTTAACTTGAGGGCAGCAGGGAGCCATGGAAGGCTGTAGGCACAGAAGGGATATAGTCAGATGAGGGTTTGAGAAAGACTTTGTGCAGCATAGAGAGCAGAATAAAGTTGGGAGGGGCCCTGTCTTTCATGAAACAAGCAGCAGAAGGTGGTTAGGAAATGTCTCCCGCAGGGGTGCGGAGATGTTGTTCCATATTCCTTGTCCCTAAGCTCAGGTTGTCTCTGAGGAGCAGCTCCCCCACTCCCAAGCCCATCCTCCAGGTCCGTAGCCTTTGTAGCCTGGGTGGGGTGAGGTCAGAGCTCTCTGGAGCAAAGCGTCACTGTTGATTCCTGGGGTCCTCGGGAGGCCGCAGCCAGCAGGGAGGGCTGCAGGGAGAGGAAAATCTACTGAGGCATTCCCCGCAGTTGCCTGCCCTGAAGCATCACTGGCCAGGAATGCAGGGGCACCCAGGGGCCATGCTTATCACCCTCCCCAAGCGTCCGGAGCAGCCTGGTTCCTGTCGGCTGTCCATCCAGATGGGCCCTAAATCAGTGGGCTCTTCCTCCTCCAGCTGCAGCCAACACAGAGCCTGAACCCCAGCCAACGCCCAAGCCCAGAAGCCCAGACGATAACATGTCAGCCTCCCACACACACAGACCCTCCCAGCTCCCAACACAGCCACTGGGCCTCGCGTGTGTCAGCTGAGAGATGTTGCAACAGGGAAATGGCGTGGAACTGGACAGGTATGGGTTTGAATTTGGACTGCTGGGCTTAGTGACTCGCCTCAGTTTTCTTCTCTCTAAAATGGGAATATTAACAGGACCCACTTCCTCGAGTAGTTGTGAGGATTAAATAAGACAGCGGATGTGACTGCACCTAATAGGTCTGGCTAGCACATTCTCTCTGTCTCATTAAATATATACTCCAGAGCTCTAGAGCTCCTTTTGTAAGATCAATGCAATTACCCACATACAGCTTTGGACAGAATCTACTTCCGAGTTAATGTCTCCAGATTATTCCCCAAATGGCTCCCAGCACATTCTCTTAATGCATTCAAATTGGTTTCCCAGTTTTACAGGAACTTGTTTGAGACCCACTTCTGGGGAAGTACACGGGTTGAGAGGAGGAACCTGTAGTTGTAGAGGTTCAGTACCTGGTCTTCCCTTCCCTCCAGCCTGGTTTCATGGCCCCATGGAATGCAAAAGTTATAAATAACAAGCTATAGGATATGTTGGAATGTGGTAGTTCTATGGGAAAGAAACAAGTAGAGGAGGATAAAGGAAATTGGGTGTCTCAGGGGTGGGAGGTGGTGCTAGAATTTTAATAGAACTTGGCTGGGTGAGGTGGCTCACGCCTGTAATCCCAACACTTTAGGAGGCCGAGGTGGGCAGATCATCTGAGGTCAGGAGTTCGAGACCAGGCTGCCCAACATGGTGAAACCCCCGTCTCTACTAAAAATACAAAAATTAGCCGGTCGTGGTGGCAGGTGCCTGTAGTCCCAGCTACTTGGGAGGCTGAGGCAGGAGAATTGCTTGAACCCAGGAGGCAGAGGTTGCAGTGAGCTGAGATCCTGCCATTGTACTCCAGCCTGGGCGACAAGAGTAAAACTTCATCTCAAAAATAATAATAATAATAATAATAATAATAATGTTAATAGAACTCCTGGGTATAGTTTAGCTTTTCCTTTAAAAACTTCATCTTTGTGTCTGTTTTATATGGTACTTAATCTATGAATACAGTAGTGCATGGTCACGATTTATAAGCTTGTGTATTTATGATATAGGTATATTTATATGTATTTGTGCATATGTTTGTATTTTTTAGGGTGTGAGTTCAAATAGTTTGGACACCCCTGAGTTATACAGACACAAGCAGGATTCTAGTGGATGGCCAGGCTTCAACTCTTAGGTATTATTTGCTCCTCAAGGTGGTCTCAGAAATCAGCCCTCTCCCCTAAATTCTACATCCTTGCTGAGTCCAGTTTGAAGACACTGATCCTCAACCTCTTCATTCACAGATGAGGAAGCTGAGGCTCAGAGAGGAGCTGTGGCCCATCCAAAGGTACAGAACTAGTGAGCAGCTCAGCGGGGAACTAATCCAGGTTTTGGAATTGTCCGGCGTCTTTCTGCTGAGCCCAAACCTCGAGATACTCCTTAGAAGTGCTGGAGCCAGAGTGAGGCAGTGGAAATGTAAGAAGACAGGGACCAGGGTGTGAGATTTTTCTTCTCGTTCCCCTCGCCCGAGAGGCCACTTAAGCGGCGCATAACTGCCCTGTGATGTATTGAACCCTCTCTCTGCGCATAAATGCGGCCGGTCAACCGCTAGGCAGAAATGCCACATATATTTCCTCCCATTAGATGAAATACGCCCCTAATTTGGCGGGGGTTTTGTTTTATTAGACCTATGGCAGCGAGGGGGCCCTGCTGCAGAGTAACCTTTTCCTGATCACTTAGTTCTCTCTGGAGAACACTGAGGGCCTCGATAAAGGGGGAAAGAAATGCCCTGTTCTATTATTTTTCAGCACACATTCCCAGAACAAAGCTCTTCCCGAGCCATGGAGACAATGCATGAGGCATTTCAGAGACGCCTCCTGTGCTAAGAATGTTCCTGGGGCTGGGAGCCTGGAGACCCACGTTCCAGCCTTTTAAACGGTGTCGTTTAAAAATGGAAGAATTGGGCACATTGCCTCCGTTCTCTGGGCCTCAGTTTCTTCATCTGTAAAACATAGCTAATGATGGAACCCCCATCATAGAGTTGCTTCAAGGATTAAATAAGATCAAAAATGACAGAAGGCATTTAGTATACCTTCTCTGTTAACGTCATTGTTTCCAAAGAGAAGTGAGTTTCTTGATCCCTATAGGAGAGCATGTTGGTGAATTCTGCTGGGCTAAAATTAAAACAGTGATTTTTTTCCCCACAGTTCTTTAGGGGTACCCTAATACTAATTAAACCTACCCCACACAAGGCTGGCTGTTGTGTCTTGGGGCCACTTCATCAGGGGAGGGAGATGTTAAGGGGCCTCACTCAGGACTGGTGCGTCCTTCCCTACCTCCATGACACCAGCCACCATCAGAGAGCTGACTGTGAATGTTCAACAGTACCCATGCAGAAGGGTCCTGAGCTCAGCAGTCTCTCCATCATGCTGGGGTTTGGGACCCTAGTTGTTTCCTTTCTTTAGCCCAGTGGATCTCGTCTTTTGCTGCACGTTACTATCACCTGAGGAGCTGTAAAAAATATTTACACCAGACCAGACCAATTAAGTCAAACTCTCTGGTTGTGGGAAAGGAAGGGACCCTAGTTTTTAAAGCTCCCTAGATGATTCTAATGAGTGGCAAAGCTGAGAATAACAGTTTAGCCCTTTTCATGGGATCGAGACCAGACCCTAAATCTGTGTCTTCCTCCTGCAAAAGGGTAAAGTGGAAGAGCCAGACTGGAACTGGGTGCAAATCTTGCCTTTGTGTGGTTTCCTGCCTCCATCCCTGTTCACCTCCCTGTGCCTTGGCTTCCACATCCCTAAGGGGGAGTAATAATAGTGCCTGCTTCTTGGGACTGCTGGGAGAGCATCTAACAGGGTCTGCACTGTGCCCGGCACCTGTAAGCCCTCAACAGGTGGTGGGATCATTACCGTTATTACTCTAGACCAGGGATCCAGAAAACTATCTGCAAATTAGGGTCAGTTCTTAAATATTTTCAGTTTTTCAGGCCAGAGGGTCTTGGTCAAAGCTACTTAACTCTAGTGCTGTAGCCTGAAAGCCACAGACAACATGCAAATGAATGGGAGTGACTGTGTTCCAATAAAAACTTACAAAAACATGCAGCAGGCTGGATTTGGCTGTTAATTTCCTGACACCTAATCTGGAAGATATTTTCAGTTTGAACAACTTGGTATATGCTGGGTTTTACCTGTTATGTTTTGGGTTTATAGTCCTAGACAGGACCTGGAAATCTTTGTCTCATTCTGTCCTTTTTACACACTCATCTCATAGGATATTTATATGAGAAGCTTATGACATCGTTTTTTTGTTTGTTTGTTTTTTAATAATACTTTAAGTCCTTGGATACATGTGCTGAACGTGTAGGTTTGTTATGTAGGTATACACGTGCCATGGTGGTTTGCTGCACCCATCAACTGGTCATCTACATTAGCTATTTCTCCTAATGCTGTCCTTCCCCTAGCCCCTCACCCCTGACAGGCCCTGGTGTGTGATGTTCCCATCCCTGTATCCATGTATTCTCATTGTTCAATTCCCACTTATGAGTGAGAACATGCAGTGTTTGGTTTTCTGTTCCTGTGTTAATTTGCTGAGAATGATGGTTTCCAGCTTCATCCATGTCCCTACGAAGGACATGAACTCATCCTTTTATATGACTATGTTGTATTCCCTGGTGTATATGTGCCACATTTTCTTTATCCAGTCTATCATTGATGGGCATTTGGATGGTTCCAAGTCTTTGCTATGTGAACAGTGCTGCAGTAAACATATGTGGGCATATGTCTTTATAGTAGAATGATTTATAATCCTTTGGGTATATACCTAGTAATGGGATTGTCTAGTCAAATGGTACTTCTGGTTCTAGATCCTTGAGGAATCACCACACTGTCTTCCAAAATAGTTGAACTAATTTATACTCCCACCAATGGTGTAAAAGTGTTCCTATTTCTCCATATCCTCTCCAGCATCTGTTGTTTCCTGACTTTTTAATGCTCACCATTCTAACTGGTGTGAGATGGCATCTCATTGTGGTTTTGATTTGCATTTCTGTAATGACCAGTGATGATGAGCATTTTTTCATGTGTTTGTTGGCCTCATAAATGTCTTCTTTTCAGAAGTGATTGTTCTTATTCTTTGCTCACTTTTTGATGGGTTTTTTTTTTCTTGTAAATTTGTTTAAGTTCTTTGTAGATTCTGGATATTAGCCCTTTGTCAGATGGATAGATTGCAAATTTTTTCTCCCATTCTGTAAGTTGCCTGTTCACGCTGATGATAGTTTCTTTTGCGTGCAGAAGCTCTTTAGTTTAATTAGATCCCATTTGTCAATTTTGACTTTTGTTGCCATTGCTTTTGGTGTTTTAGTCATGAAGTCTTTGCCCATCCTTATGTCCTGAATGATATTGCCTAGGTTTTTTTCTAGGGTTTTAATGGTTTTAGGGCTTACGTTTAAGTCTTTAATCCATCTCGAGTTAACTTTTGTATAAGGTGTAAAGAAGGGGTCCAGTTTCAGTTTTCTGCATATGGCTAGCCAGTTTTCCCAACACCATTTATTAAATAGGGAATCCTTTCCCCATTGATTGTTTTTGTCAGGTGTGTCAAAGATCAGATGGTTGTAGATATGTGGCATTATTTCTGAGCCCTCTGTTCTGTTCCATTGGTCTATATATCTGTTTTGGTACCAGTACCATGCTGTTTTGGTTACTGTAGCCTTGTAGTATAGTTTGAAGTCAGGTAGCATGATGCCTCCAGCTTCGTTCTTTTTGCTTGGGATTGTCTTGGCTATACGGGCTCTTTTTTGGTTCCACATAAAATTTAAAGTAGTTTTTTCCAATTCTTTGAAGAAAGTCAATGGTAGCTTGATGGGGATAGCATTGAATCTATAAATTACTTTGGGCAGTATGGCCATTTTTATGATATTGATTCTTCCTATCCATGAGCATGGAATGTTTTTCTGTTTGTGTGTGTCCTCTCTTATTTCCTTGAGCAGTGGTTTGTAGTTCTCCTTGAAGACGTCCTTCACATCCCTTGTAAGTTGTATTCCTAGGTATTTTATTCTCTTTGTAGCAATGGTGAATGGGAGTTCACTCATGATTTGGCTCTCTGTTTGTCTATTATTGGTGTACAGAAATGCTTGTGATTTTTGCATGTTGATTTTGTATCCTTAGACTTTGCTGAAGTTACTTATCAGCTTAAGGAGATTTTGGGCTAAGATGATGGGGTTTTCTAAACATACAATCATGTCATCTGCAAATAGAGACAATTTGACTTCCTCTCTTCCTGTTTGAATACCCTTTATTTCTTTCTCTTGCCTGATTGCCCTGGCCAGAACTTCCAATACTACGTTGAATAGGAGTGGTTAGAGAGGGCATCCTTGTCTTGTGCTGGTTTTCAAAGGGAATGCTTGCAACTTCTGCCCATTCAATAGTATATTGGCTGTGGGTTTGTCATAAATAGCTCTTATTATTATGAGATACGTTCCATCAATACCTAGTTTATTGAGAGTTTTTAGCATAAAGGAGTGTTGAATTTTATCGAAGGTCTTTTCTGCATCCATTGAGATAATCATGTGGTTTTTGTGATTGGTTCTGTTTATGTGATGGATTACATTTATTGATTTGCATATGTTGAACCAGCCTTGCCAGGAAGAATTCGAATCCCTGAATAGACCAATAAGAAGGTCTGAAATTGAGGCGGTAATTAATAGCCTACCAACCAAAAAAAGCCCAGGACCAGACGGATTCACAGCCAAATTCTACCAGAGGTACAAAGTGGAGCTGGTATCATTCCTTCTGAAACTATTCCAAACAATAAAAAAAGAGAGGCTCCTCCCTAATTCATTTTATGAGGTCAGCATCATCCTGATACCAAAATCTGGCAGAGACACACAAAAAAAGGAAATTTCAGGCCATCACCCCTGATGAACATCTATGTGAAAATCCTCATCAAAAAGCTTATCCACCACGATCAAGTTGACTTCGTCCCTGGTACATAGTTTATTAAGAGATAGGGGTCTCACTCTGTTGCCTAGGCTGGGGCACAGTGATGCGATCAGAACTCACTGCAGCCTTAAACTCCTGGGCTCAAATGATCCTTTTGCCTCAGTTCACCAAATAGCTGGGACCATAGGCACACTCCACAATGCCCAGCTAATGTTGTAATTTTTTTTTTGTAGAGATGGGGTCTCGCTATGTTTCCTGGGCTGGTCTGCAACTCCTCACCTCAAGCAATCCTCCCACCTCCGCTTGCCAAAGTGCTGGAATTACAGGTGTGAGCCACCATGCCCAGCCCCTGAAATATGTTTTTTGAAGTGACTACCACATTACAAGTTCTTTGTAAATGTTATTTCCCAATTCTTTGCATCTTTGTTTCAGATTATTAGATCTGAGAAAAAGAATTATTAAGGTGGTCATTTATTTGGCACCTGCAATGTGTCCTTGCTCATCTCATTGAATTCTCGTAGCAATCTTCTGAGTGCCTACCATTATCACCCCCATTGTCAGGTTGAGAAGACTGAGGCTTTGAGAGGCACAGATGCTTGCTCAAGGTTAGAGGTGGGATTTGAACCCAGTCTGTTAACCCCAGAATGTATGCTTCTCCATGCCTCCTTTCTGCTGTCATTAAGGAGGCTGGCACTTGGGCATGAAAGGCCAGCATGCATTATCCATCCTAGACAGCCTTTTTGTTTCTAAGACTGGAAAATGCAAGAAAGAAGTTGGCAGCCAAGGAACAAAGCTGCCAGAGACACAACAAAAAAATTCCTTTTGTTTTGGGTGTTTATCAGACATGCCCTGCATGGTCAGAATCTCCTCTGCACGAAGCTGGGGCTTTTCTGTGGTTATCCAGTGAGCATCTATTCTGGAGGCTGGAGAGGGAAAATCGTGTTTTGGAGATTCCTCTTCACCCGCCCAAATCACCTCTCTCTCATCAGGAGCCTCGTGGAATCCGAATGAGCGGGCAGACGCTATTCATCAGAATAAGAGTTGCCAGCACAACCCGCTATTTCTTGTTTCCAACTGTTAGGGGGAAAAATTTCAGATAGACATTTTTACTTTATGCAATTCTATTTTTGTCTCAACTTATCTGATCCTCTAATTCTGTGAGGGACTTTATTTCCTTGTGATGTTAAAGCCCCAGAGCTCAACGTTCTTTTTCTTTTAAGCTTCAAAAAACTGAAGACCCTATTCAGGGCTAAGCCAGATACCCATCAGCCCTCATGGAGGCGAATTATCGCTCAAGTCATCGCACTTGCGTACAAATTCTCCGGGGAGGTTTTTCTCCTTTTTTTTTTTTTTCTTTTAAGGAGTTGGGTGACAGATAGCAACTGAAGAGCAACCATGCTTTCTAGGGGAACAAGCTTTGCAGACTGGGTCCCAGCTTGGGGGTTCACTGCCAATCACTATCTGACCTCAGAAATGTCATTGGCTCCACCAAGAGCCAGTGACATTTGGCCATTCATTCACCTTGCTAGGAATCTCCAGTATTGAGGTTTTTTCTGACACATAGAAGAATTCTCAGTCCCATCTCCTGGTCACCCACCCATGCTCAAACCTTGCCTATCTAGGCAGATGACATCATCCTGCGCCCAGTCACTGGCACCCACCACTTTGCAACTGTGCATCACCCACATCCAACCCTTCTGCACCCTCTAATTTCCACCTCGGCATGCATTTTTAATGTATCTAATTTCCCCCTATCTGTTGTTATCATCTGTCTAGGGCCACTGTCGTCTCTCTCCTGGACACTACAGCAGCCTTCTGAGGGCTCTCCATCCTTCTGTCATTGTCTCTACCCTACAATCCATTCTCCAGTGTGGGAGAATTTTTCAAATTTGCTTTCAGCACTCCTCTTTCTAAACGCTTTTAATCGTTTCTCAATACACTTAAAACAGGAGCCAGCAAACTATGGCCTGTGGATCAAATCCAGGCAGCTGCCTGTTTTTGTAAATAAAGTTTTATTAGAACACAGCTACACTCATTTGTTTGCGATTTGTATGTGGCTGCTCATGTATGACAACAGATGACAGAGTTGAATCACTGCAATAGAGACTATATGACTATATGACCATATTATCCACAAAGCTTGAAATCTTTATTATTTGATCCTCTACAGAAAAATGTTTACAGAGTCCCGACTTATAATAATATCCAGTTCCTCAGTGTAGCCTGTTAGTAAGGTAATCATATGTGGTAGTCACTTGTGTTTAAGGTCCACTTTTCTGCACATTTCATTTCTCCCATCACAGCCTTTGCAATCTGTCTGTTCAGTTTCTCCATCAAGAGATAGATCTGTTTCTCCATCCCTTGAATCTGCATTAGCCATGTGACTTACTTTAATCAATAGAATGTGGCAAAAACATTGTATCAGTTCTAAACCTGTGAGTCAAGTGGCCATGCACACTTCTGTCTCTTGTAGAAGCCTGATGCTGCCATAAGAACAAACCCGCACTAGCCTGCTGGAGGATGAGCGACAGGTGACCCAGTCCTTCCCATGATCCCAACCAACAGCCAGTCAATCCCAGATAAAGAGCAGCCCTGCTGCCCTGCAGCTGACCACAGACACATTAGGGAACCCAGCCCAGATTGGCACAAACCTCAGCTGAGCCACAGATTCATGAGCTATGCTTACCATTTTACACCACTACAATTGAGGGCTGCTTTGTTACACAGCAGTAGCTAACTGACACATCATATGACATAACATTCAAGTCAGAATAGTTCTGAGAATTTAAAAAAAGGGCACTATTAATTTCACCTGACTATTCCAGGCAAATGAAAAGGTAAATTCAATTTCCCTTTAATGGCACTGTTTGATCTATTTCATTCCTTTCACTCAATCTTAATTGCAAGCCAGGGACCTGCTTTCCACAACACTCCCACTAAACTTAGGTCAGTTCCAAGAATATATCAAGCTCTTTTCAATCTCAAGGACTTTGCACAGGGCATTCCCTCTGCCTGGAATACTCTTATACCCACTGATGGATGCTTTCTTCTCATTCTTCAGGTCTCAGAACTTCATTATCAATAACTACCCACTTGCCTCCCACCCCCAGCTACAAACTTTCCCGGTTTTTTATTTGTGTTGTACTTATTACAATCTGAAATCAATTTGTAGGTTTATTGACATATTTGTTCATTGCCTGAGTTCTCCCATGAGACTATGAGCCCAGTTAGGGCTGGAACTCTGTCTTGTTCTTCTCTGTATCCCCAGTGTTTAGCAGATTTCCAGGCACATGGTAGGTGCTTTTTACATATATTTTTTAAATAAATGAATATAGCAAAAATTCAGCCTGTTAAACATCAACTGCATAATGGGTAGTTTCCTGGCTAGTTAGAATCAGAAATAGGGTTCTGAGTAGCCAGGCAGAACTGGGTTCAAATTTGTCCTCTAGCACTTTGTAGTTTTGAAATCATGGGCACCTTACTCAAATTCTCTGAGTCTCATTGTCTTCATTGGTAAAACTGAGTTGTAGATAAGAAGTGATGCATGTAAAATGCCCAGCACAGGGACTAGCATATAGCAGGTACTTAGAAATCAGTAGCCATAATTATTTTCGCTATAGTTGGGTCAAAAAAAAAAACAAAAACAAAAACAAAAAACCAGCTTGAGTTCATTCCAGTAGGTCATTAGGTTTATCTCTCTTCTTTAGGGGAGAGGCCATTCTTTGACTTTTGACCTTGAGACATGGACAGATTTATATTCTTCCTTATCTTAAACAAGAGCCTACAAAATGCAAGTCAGAAAGAGGCAGAGGGTTAACTACAGGAATGAGGAAGGGATGGGCATCCTGAGAGAAGACCTGGAAGCAGATTCTGAGCATATACACCTTAGATCCATGTGTTGCAGTCCATAAACAGAACTGATGTGTGCAGTTAAAGTTCAAGGGCATTGGTATCTGAGCCCTAAATTCAATAAACACTTATTTTTCTAGGTCCCATTATTTGTTGCTGATCAAATTTCATTTTGGGAACTGCAAAACATCCCCAGGCCTCAATTACCCCAGCCCTGCTGAAATGTGAAATCTGTTACCCCTTCTTCCAATGGTAACAGCCTCCATGAATTTAGTGGGACACACGAACACCCAGGATAAGGACTACATTTCCCAGACTCCCTTGCAGCTATTTATGTCCATGTGACCATATTGGGTCCTATTGGATGTAAGTTAAGCTGTTTTATTGTAGCTTCTACAAATCTTTTTTAAATGACAACTAGCACATACTACTTTTCTCTTTGCTTTTCTTCATTTTGCTGCCCTGTGAACTTGGACATATTACCTCAGGTCTTCATGCCTCCGTTACTTTATACATATACTAGGAACACAACCTACTTCAAAGAGTTTTGGTAAAGATTAAAAGATCGTTGATAATAAATACAAGGTGTATGCAATGAGATAACAAATTTAAAATGCATACTTTGTTGCCTGGTTTATAGTAGATATTAAACAAATACTTTTGTTACTGTCCATGTGCACTTAAAAAAGTCACATGAATCCTCTGAGCTTCAGAGGTTTTCTCCATTATAAAATGAGAACGGTCTTCTTATACCAGATTTAAATCTAAATTATCCAAACATCTAAATGTAAAAATGTAAAAATAACAACAAAACCATATAAACATTAGAAGAAAGCATGAATAGATTCCTGTATGACTAAAGTATGGGAAAAACCTTTCTACTTATGATTCAAACATAATGTATTTAAAAGACTGCTAAATCTGAATGCATAACCATTTTGTAACAAACATCTAAAGAGAATATTTGTAATCTATGTCACAGATAAGTAGTTGATGTCTTTAATATAGAAAGAGTTCTTAAAAATCGAGAATAAAGACCAAAAACTCAGTTTTTAAAAAATAAGCAAAAAACATGATTAGATGTTTCTCAGAAAGAGGTGTATAAATGGACCTCAAAATGTGAAAAGATGTTCAACTCCATGCACAAGAGAAATGCAAATTAAAGCTACCCAAACATAGTATTTCTTACCTCTTAGATTGACAAAAGGTGAAAGCTTGACCACATACTCTGTTGGAACATAGTGACATTGTAGGGAAACAGATTATCTCATACACCACTGGTGGAAATGCAAATGGGGTATTTGAAAATATCTAACAATATCACATATGCATTTACCTTTTAGGCCTTAAATCCTACATTTTGGAATTTACCTAAAAATATACCTCTGCAAGCCCAGAACAACAAATGCATGTGGTTATTCATTATAATATTATTTGTAGTAGCAAAATATTAGAAACACAAATGCCTACTCATAGGAGACCAGTTGAATGAACTATGAATCTTCCAGATAATGAAGTACCAAGCAGCTACAAAAAAAAAAAAAATGAGGATAACTATTACAAACGAAAATTATTTCTAAATCTTTTTTTGTTTTAAATGAAAAAGCAAAGTGCAAGTGAGTACTTATGGTATGTTCTCTTTCATCTAAAAAATATGGAAAGCTAAAAATATGTGAATATGGAGTCGTAGAAGTAAAAACTGGCAGGATTCACTTATGGGTAGAAGTGACTATAGACAGTAATTGGGGGCCGGGCCCGGTGGGTCACGCCTGTAATCCCAGCACTTTGGGAGGCCGAGGCAGGTGAATCACAAGGTCAGGAGATCGAGACCATCCTGGCTAACACGGTGAAACTCTATCTCTACTGAAAATACAAAAAAAGTATCTGGGTGTGGTGGTGGGCACCTGTAGTCCCAGCTACTCGGGAGGCTGAGTCAGGAGAATGGCATGAACCCGGGAGGCAGAGCTTGCAGTGAGCCAAGATCGAGCCACTGCACTCCAGCCTGGGCGACAGAGCAAGACTGCATCTCAAAAAATAATAATAATGATAATAAAAAGAAAAAAATAAAAAAAGAAGGTAATTGGGAATGGGGTGACAGCATGGAGATAAGAATGAGACTGCTCTTGGGACTTCTTTGTCTATAATTTATACTCTTGAATCATATAAATATTTTACAAATTCAAAGATGAAATTTAATCAAAGATGTTGAAAAAGACATCAAACCCTAAAATTGAATGTACATAGAAACAAACAAGCCTAACTACATATCACGTTGATAACTTTGCTAGGCAGGCTTCTAAAGTGGCCCCCAGTGACGCCCACTTTCTGGTACTACCACCTTTTGTATAATCCTTTTCCCTTGAACATTGACTGGACCTGGTGACTCACTTCTAATGAATGAAATATGGAAAAAGTGATGAGAAAAAGTTACTCCTGTCAATTAGGTTCCAAAGCGCTGTGGCTTCTATCTTGTTGGTATTCTGCCTCCCTGGTGCTTCTCATGTGCTAAGCTTGATAGACAAGGTGACCTGGCAAGGAACTGAAGGACATCTGGCAAAGTACTGAGTGAGGAACTGAGGCCCACAGTCCAGCAGCCCCCAAGGAATCAAATCCCACAACAGCCTTGTGAGTGAGCATGGAAGTAGATCTCCCCCAGTCAAGCCCCCAGAAGGACCCAGCCCTGCTGACACCTTGGCCGAAGCCTGTGAGAGCTCCTGAACTGGAGGACCCAGGTAAGCCACACCTGGATCCAGAGATACTGTGAGACAATAAACGTTATGGCTTTAAGCCACTAAGTTCTGGGGTAGTTTGTTAAGCAACAATCAATAATAATACAAATGTAACCATGTAGGAAGGGAATCAGCTCAAGTAACCTTTGAACACAGTTCTCTAACTGTGCTCTCAATTCAATACACTCTAAGGACAACAAGAACTACAAAGAAATCTTGAACTTGAACGAATAGATTGTTGTTGATAGTAGGATCAGTGTAATTCTGAAACTATTGAACAAATACGTTGATATTGGAGGAAATGGGGTTCTCAAAGTGAAATCAGAGAGATACGATATGGAATGAGGGACTTGTGAGAAAGAACTCTGTGATGTTGGATTTAATTTGGAGGCATCAGAATGAACTCAAGTGTTTCTTCTATTTACTGAAAGAAACTAGAAATAGCAATACCTTTACAGTAATAAACACACTTAGAACACGTATTTTGGCTTTTGTTTTATTTTATTTTATTCATTTTTGAGATAGGGTCTCACTCTGTCACCCAGGCTGGAGTGCAATGGCATGATCTTGGCCCACTGCAGGCAGCCTTGACCTCCTGGGCTCAAGTGATCCTCCCACCTCAACCTCCTGAGTAACTGTGACTACAAGTATGCACCACCATGGCTGCCTAATTTTTGTATTTTCCTTGATGGAGATGTGGTTTTGTCATTTTGCCCAGGCTGATCTGGAACTCCTGGGCTCAAGTGATTCTCCTGCCTTGATATTATGGCTTTTAAACACCATTCTCCACTGAAAGGGATCGGGTCATCTTGGAGAAGTGGATGATTTGAGCATTTGAACAAGGAAAGTAGAAGATGAGTCTGGAACATTTTATTGTGTCAGAAAGTTAGGAAGTTCTCAAAGAATGAAGGAGGCACATGCACAAGGATGCAGGGGCCAGTTTGCAGGGGTCCACCTGGCTAAACCTGGGACAACTGGAGCATTAAAAAAATGCTTATGTTGGCCGGGCGTGGTGGCTCAAGCCTGTAATCCCAGCACTTTGGGAGGCCGAGACGGGCGGATCACGAGGTCAGGAGTTCGAGACCATCCTGGCTAACACGGTGAAACCCCGTCTCTATTAAGAAATACAAAAAACTAGCCGGGCGAGGTGGCGGGCGCCTGTAGTCCCAGCTACTCGGGAGGCTGAGGCTGGAGAATGGCGTGAACCCGGGAGGCGGAGCTTGCAGTGAGCTGAGATCCGGCCACTGCACTCCAGCCTGGGCGACAGAGCGAGACTCCGTCTCAAAAAAAAAAAAAAAAAAAAAAATGCTCATGCATTATATATAAAATAAGAGGACAGCAGTGGGAAACCCTTCTTTATCGAAGAATGTTAACAGTGTAAAAATATACATAAATTTTAAAAACTCCGTGTTGCAGCCATCCCTGCAATATTTGATTCTGGCAAGGATCATTAATGGATTCTAAAACTACTGGTCAAAAGTTTATGAGAGAAAGGGGTATTTACATACTCCCAAAGTACTATCCTGTGGATTATATTATTTACACAGGGAAATGGGTGCTTTAACAACAGAAACATCTGGTGGATCCCACCTTAACCAGCTGACCAAATACTCAGCATATCCAGTAACGGGACCGAGTGACATCGTATGTCCCCTGAAGAGATGCAATGGAAAACACATACTTTTGTGATGTGACTGCCCAAAAGGTTTACCGTGAATTGGATGGTGAGGACATCACTGGACGAACCCAGATTGTGAGACATTCAAAACACAGTTGGTCCAGACTTTTCAAAAATGTCGATATAATTAAAAAGGAAGGAAAAAAGGTGAGGGGCTGTTCTAGAGCAAAGGACAGGAAAGAGGTGTGAAAACCAATCACGAAAACATGTGATCCTGGCTTGGATCCTCACATAGACTGATGGAGGCAGACGTCCTCCTTGTCAGTGGGCACAACCTCCCCTCCTGGATGCCTTGATTCCAGCCCGAAACTCAGGGCCATCCTCCCCACCCCGTATCTATGGCATTTTGAGGGTATGGAGGAGGGAATTGTCAAGCTATTTGCTAAACTTTCTCTGGACGTTCCCTCCCTCTCCCTGACCACCCCGCCCCACTTCCTGGCAAGCATTCTGGCTGTGATTTCATCTGGAATTACTGGAATCACACTGTCTCCTGTCAGCTTTCTCTCCCTCCCCCGGCCCTCCTGCTGATAGGAGACAGCAGCGATGGATGGTCTGAGTTAGCGGGGTCCCGGCACCACCCAGCGCAAAGGCACTGCACTCACGCACGCCATACACATGCTGGCTCACCTCCTCCATCCCGTGCCTCCCCTGTCTTCAGGTCTCTGTCTCTTACTTTATTTTTCTCTCGTCTTCCTTGCGTCTGCCTGCCTAAAGATTTCCGATGCTTAATCCTCCTCTATCTCCTTTGCTGTCTTTCTCTGTCATTGTATCTCTTGGCATCTCAGTTCCACGTCTTCTGTTTCTCTCTCTTTCTCCACCTATTTTCCCTTCAGAGGCATTTGCACCCCATTGTCTCTGTATGTTCCTTGCAGCATTCCCTCTGGAATACATCAGCACTGTTGCCTTTGGGGCTGGCCTGCCTGGGTGCACACTTGAGCTCCAATTCACAGGTAGGTGTGTGACCTTTCTTAACTTATCTGAGCCTAAGCGTCCTCCTTTTTGTGGTGGGAATAACAATAGCACCTCTCCCATGAAGTTCTGGAGGCAGTCGAAAAATTGGCACAGGCAAGAACTCCATAAAATCTCCAGTGGGCTAGAATCCACACTGCATACATACACATGCCCTCCTCCTGCCTTTCTCCAACCAGGTCTTCTTTGATCTCTGCTTTCTTTACACACTGTAGCCTCATCCACACCTTCTTGTTTCCAAACACAACAAACTCACTCCTACCTGTAGGCCTTTGTCCTTGCAGATCTTCTCCTTGGGGGGCACTTTCCAAAGACTTTGACAGCATCCACTTGTCATATCATTCTGGCCTTCTGGCACTCTTTGTGGTGGTTTTAAAACATGTCCTTACATTCTTTGACACTCCTCCCTTCAAAAGGCAATGATTCATTCCCCTCTCCTTGAGTGTGGGCTGGACTTTTTGACTTGCTCTTGGAGAATAGAATGTGGTGGAGAAGGATGGTGTGTGACCTCTGAGATAAGGTCATAAGTGAAATTTCAGCTTCCCCCAGCAATTTCTTGGATCACTCACAGTGGAGGAAGCCAGATGCCATGTCATGGGGGTGCTCAAGCAGCTTTCTGGAGATGTATGTATGGAGAGAAACTGAGGCCTCCTGCCGACAGCTGGCACTAACTTGCCAAGCATGTGTGTGAGCCACCTGGGTAGTGGAGCCTTCAGCCCCAGTTGAGCTTTCAGATGAGACTGCAGTCCTGGCCACCATCTGGACTGCAACTTCACAAGCGACCCTAAGCAAGAGCCATGCAGATGGATTTTTGGCCCCCAGAAATTGTGCCACTACATTTTGGGTAATTTATTATGCAGCCATAGATAATCAGTACACTCACTATTCCTTTTTTCTGATGCCATACTATATTTTTGCTTGCTGATTTTTTTCCTCTGTCTCTCCCACTAGGCGTTAAGTTCCATGAGGGCAGTGGCTATGTCTGTGTAGTTCATCTGTGTGTCTCCACAGCCTGGCATATGAAGCTCACTAAGTAACTCAGGCATGGGTAAATGGAAATCAGTCATTTCAGGCTCAGCCTAATAAATCTCCCTCCTATGGATCTCTCTAGAGAGAGCAGTAAAGTTTGCCCAACTTCTTTTTCTGTCTTTCTGTATTTGATTTCGTGCACTTTCTGTGGCTTTCTGCTTAGCTTTATTCCTGGCTGCCTGACAGAGGGTGGGTTTATGCAGCTAAAGAGGCACCTGTGGGAGGAAGGGCTCTGTGTGCTTTCTCCTTTAATAAGCTGTGTCCAAAAAAATAAAAAATAAATAAGTAACTCCCCTTTGCCAAAGGGATAAAAATAGCCAGGATTTTAATGGAGATGGGAGGTGGGTATTGTGAGGCTGAAGCTGAGGCAGCTCTATTGTCTCTGAGCAACCCAAGTCTGATCACTTATCCACACATAAATTATACTCACTTATTCATTTATCCATCCTTCCACTGAGTCAATTGTTAATTCATTCACTATTTATTATTTGCTTGTCTATTTATATCTACATTAATTTATTATCTATCCTATATTTTATACTTACTAATTAATCCATTTATCCATCCATGCACTCAACTATTCATCCATCCATCCACTCTCCATCTATCCACCCATCTACACATTTATCCATCGTTCATCCATTCACCCACCATCCACCCATCTTTCCATTCATCCACCCATTCTTTCATGCATCCGTCTGTCCATCCACCAACCCATCCATCTACCCATCTATCCATGTATCCACCATCCATCCATTCACCCATTCATCCACCATCCATTCGTCATCCATCTATCCATCCATCCATCCATGCATCCTTCCATCCACCTATCCATTTATCCACTCATCTATCCACTTATCCATCATCCATTCATTCACCCATTCATCCACCTATCCTTCCATCCACCCATCTATCCATTTATCCATCATCCATTCACCCATCCTGCATTCATCCATTATCCATTGATATACTTTTCATTTAATCCACACATAAGGGCATTAATCCTAATGCCCTTATGTTAATTAATGAATCTATTCACTTAACAGTGTGTCTATTTATTATATATTTTAATTCATGAATTCACTAAATCTTCAATTCTATTCATACCCCTGAGTATTTACAGGTGCTACTACTTTGTGCCAAGTGCTATGCTAGCCTCTGGAGTTAGGAGGTGAAGGCGACAGACCTGGTTCCTACCTGTGTGCAATTCACCCCACTATTTTCTGGATTTCAGGGGAGGAGCTGTTCATGGGAGACCCTGAAGTGAGCACAAAATTTCTGCTCTCTAGAGACTCATGATGTGACAGGGCTGGATCATGACACCTGGTGCTGCTTCTACCACTGGAATCCTTAACTTCTGGATCAGCCTCAGTTTTCTCTTCTGGAAAATGGGGACAATGTTGCTAAAATCATCTTTTTTTTTTTTTTTTTTTTTTTTTTTGACAGAGTCTTACTCTGTCGCCAGGCAGGAGTGCAGTGGCGGGATCTCGGCTCCAGGGTTCAAGCCATTCTCTTGCCTCAGTCTCCCAAGTAGCTGGGACTACAGGCACACGCAGCCACACTCAGCTAATTTTTGTATTTTTAGTAGAGATGGGGTTTCACCATGTTGCCCAGGATGGTCTCGATCTCCTGACCTCATGATCCGCCCACCTTGGCCTCCCAAAGTGCTAGGATTACAGGCGTGAGCCACTGAGCCCAGCTGATAAAACCATCTTGAATGACTTCCATGTGAACACAGTGATGCAGTGGCTTTATAAACTCTAGAATGGGCTACAATTATGTATATATGTGTGTGTGTGTGTGCGTGTGTGTGTGTGCGTGCGCATGCGTGTACGTACAAGGTTTCTTTTGAGTTTCCTATCAGCCAGGCATCACTTTCCTATCAGCCAGGCATCACACCACTGGGGAACCAGCAACTTTGCTACCTGGGGTCATCTCTGGCATCTTGCTGGTATGCCAGAGAGCACCTGGCAGCCATGAACAGACCAAGTGGGCTCTGGAGGGTTGAAGGTGCTTATTATGAATCCAGGGGGTCTTAGGGAGCTAGCAGTCTTTCCTCCTCAAGAAGGAGATAATTATTGTTTAACTTTCATGTGGGCAGTGAAGTGAATGAGACATTCTTAAACACCTCCCTCCCCATTCCCAGAACCTCCAATTCCCAAGGTTAAGTGCATCTTCAAAGTTTATTAACCAAGAACTACTGTGGCTCACGTGATCCTGGAATAATACAGACCTGCCTTTTAATTTCCAGTGAGCTCCTTGTATGCTTTGTGATCCCAGGGAGATTGTTTCACTTCTCTGAGCCTCCATTTCCTCACCTATAAAGTGGAGCTTAGAAATACTTCCAAGGCTGTCGTTGGGCAGTGTGGGTGCCTAGTAAGGGTTGGCTGTTGTCATTCAAGAAGGATAGTGTGAGCCTGCACATGAGTCAGCAGGGGAGAGAAGGCAGGATTCTGCCCAGAACAAGCCAAGGAAAATCAGATGCAGTTTTCAATTATTGAGTCACCGTCTTTTGTGGCTTGGAAGGAGATAGAGGATTCCTCCTCCCAACCAATACCTTTACGATGTTCTTTCCACACAGCTCTGTGGTTTGCAAGGCAGGCTCTGCACTTCATCCTGTTGAATCTTCAACCTGCATGTCGTGTGAGTGGGGTCCCTTCACCCCCTTTTCCATCAGAGCATTAGAACAGGCAGAGTTCTTAGAGCTGGTCTAGTCCAGAGATCTCAGACTGGGGGCCTGCAGGCCGGTGACTCTCTTCTGGTCCCAACCAGATCAGGAAAGCAGAAACTCAGTGAAGCCACGTGGAGGGGCTAGAGTTGGCTCCTCTGGGTGGAGCCCAAGAAGCTTGGTGGGCACTCGAGATCCCTTAGGAACAGCCCCACTCCCCTGTTCCATTCCTTCCTCATTTTGTTCCTCATTCTCAAGTCATCCTGAACTCTGTGCAAGTCCCAGAATGACCCTGGCTGTCTTTGGCCTTTGCAAAAATTGTTTCTTATTCCTAAAATTCCCTTCCACTCACTTTTTGCCCAGATCCCTACTCATCCCTTTTTATCCAGATCCCTTTTTACCCAGGTTCCTATTCATCTTTCAGGTCTCAAGCCCAGATCATGTTCCAGGAAGGCCTTCCCTGTCTGGGTTGGGGGGCCCCTCCTTTGTGTTCCTAGAGACCTCTGGACTCCCCCTACCACTAATAAGTCTGTCTTAAGGTTGTCTGTGTCTATTTGGATGTTTGCGTCTCCCCTTGGATCAGAAGGTCATTGGAGACTTGGTGTGGGCACCATTCACTCCATGTCCTTAGGTCACAGGGTAATGACAGCATAGAGAGATGCTCAGAGGCATCTTTGGATGAATGAGGAAGGAAGGAAGGTAGGTAGGAAGAAAGGAAAGAAGGAAAGAAAAAGAAGGAAAGAAAGAAAGAAAGAAAGAAAGAAAGAAAGAAAGAAAGAAAGAAAGAAAGAAAGAAAGAAGAAAGAAAGAAAGAGAGAGAGAGAAAGAGAAATAAAGAAAGAAAGAAAGAAAGAGAGAAAGGGAAAGAAAGAAAGAAAGAGAGAGAGAGAGAGAAAGAAAGAAAGAAAGAGAGAGAGAAAGAGAAAGAAAGAAAGAAAGAAAGAAAGAAAGAAAGAGAGAGAGAGAAAGAGAAAGAAAGAAAGAAAGAAAGAAAGAAAGAGAGAGAGAAAGGGAAAGAAAGAAAGAAAGAGAGAGAGAGAGAAAGAAAGAGAAAGAAAGAAAGAAAGAAAGAAAGAAAAAGAAAGAAAGAAAGAAAGAAAGAAAGAAAGAAAGAAAGAAAGAAAGAAAGAAAGAAAGAAAGAAAGAGAGAGAGAGAAAGGGAAAGAAAGAAAGAATTTTGGCGTAAAAACTTGGGTCTCATTCTTTCCCACCAGTGTGCTTTTTACAATATTATCTGGATGAGGCTCAGAGAAGTTAGGCAACTTTCCTGAGGTTCCCCAGCAGGAAAGAAGCAGAGTCCAGGTTTGGTGCCATTTATGTTGTCCAATAAAGACAACATTTGGCAGTGAAGATGGCGCTGGATTTGGGGTCCAGAGACCTGGCTTGAAGCTTGGAGAAACGCTGTTGGGCTCTCTGGGCCTCAATCTCTGCATCTGTAAAGTGGGGCTGCATCCAGATGCCATAGTGAGTGTCTGTGTCTCCGGGCATGCTCAGGGACACCTTCACAGGGAAAAGAAGCTCACACAAGTGAAAGGGAAAACATTCCAGGCCGAGAAAGGAGAGCTGGACCCATACAGCTGGAGGAACAGGAGGGAAGTCAGGCTGGAGCAGCAGCAGCAGGAAATGGAGGCTGAGGCTGGGACTAGGAAGAGCAGCCCGAGAGGCCCTTCATTTCCAGGTCGGCCCAGTTCCCATCCTTGACCTTGGTTGTTCACCTCGAGATGTTTTCAGATGAGAGATACCCAATCCACCTCTCTGGATCTGAAAGTGCAATTTTATCCCTCCGGATTTGCGTAGAAAAGGTCTGGCCCCCGCCCCATCTCGTTTTCCCAGCCAGGTCTCAGCGCTCAGTTCACACAAGGCGAAATATTTGGACATCAGCAAAGCATTAAGTAATTGGTGGATTTTTTTTTTCCTTTTCCATTTGCATTTGTTTGTTTCCTGCTGGGTTGCCTGACACCAGCCAGCCTTGAATTTGGTCCTGTTCTCTGCACAGCTGGACTCAGGGAGCCCAACCCAGAGTGTGCATAGAACAGGTGGCCTGCCTGGGAGCCAGAGAAATGGTGTTGGGTACATAGACAGCAGCGGGTGCTGGACAGTCCCTGGGATCTTGAGGGGAAAGCGAGAAAATG
Organism: Macaca thibetana thibetana; assembly: GCF_024542745.1. Taxonomy (NCBI): domain Eukaryota; kingdom Metazoa; phylum Chordata; class Mammalia; order Primates; family Cercopithecidae; genus Macaca; species Macaca thibetana. Next base: position 23,697,314 of record NC_065587.1, read on the forward strand.
GGAGCAGGCCCCCCAAAACACTGGCAGACTGCACTCCCATCATGACCTAATGAGATAGTGCAGTTGACCTACAGCAACAGCCAACACCGCAAAATGAATGAACCCAAGGGGTGCAGACCAGGGGGTGCAGACCTAAGAGACCTGGGTAGTGTCTGGCTCTTTGAGCCTTGGGCAAGCCTTTGCAGCTCCTAGTATCTGTTTCTTCATCGTTTGTTTCATGAGTTGTTATAAAGGTTGCCAGATTTAGCAAATAAAAACACAGGACGCTCAGTTAGATGTCAACGCCAGATAAACAATGAATTACATTTGTTAGTATAAGTATAGCTTGTGCAATATTTGGGGCACAGTTATCCCAGGAATTTTTCTTTGTTCCTCTGAAATTCAAATTTAATGGGGCATTCTATATTTGATCTGGCAACCCTCAATGTTGTAACAATAAAGTGAAATGGTGTGTACACATCCTTCATGGTGTGCTTCACTCCAGGGAAAGTGATCAGAGCCCAGTCACCATTTCTATTAGTGTCATACCAGGAATACTAGATATTAAGTGCTAATACTAACTTGTTAATATCAATTACTATAGTATTAATAATTATTCATGTAGCTAATTAATATTAATCAGCACAAATATTAAAACTCATCATTTACTGAGTAGCTACTATGCTCCAGGCATGTCCTTCACATGACTTCATTGTCACCACATCACTCACTGTGGGAACGTCATTGTCCCCGTTTTATTGCTGAGTGTCTCAGGACTCCACAAGGTTAAACGTTGGTAACAGCTGTGAGACCTGGGTTGCTGATAGAGAAACACTGTTCTGAGTGCCTTGCAAGGGTTCCCTCCTTAAATGACCTCATCAACTCTGTGAGTAGATAGAGTAGATACTATCGCTAAACTATTACTACAATCTCTATTTTGCAAATGGAGAAACTGAAAACTAAGACTTGCCCAAGGTCACACGGGCTCATCAATGTCTGAATGAGGCTTCAAACCCAGGCAGTAGGCTGTCTGGCTCCATCCCTCCTCTAAGCTACTTTATCAGCCCCATAAATAGATAGAATGAGGGCAACTGTGGAGTGTGTCCCTAGAGGGTAGAGCACAGGGCTACCAGGCTGTGGCAAGCAGCACACACCGGCCCATCACCAGCCGTATCCCATTTAACCCTCTCAGCAGCCCCCTGTAAACAAAGACATCATTATTTCTATTTCTGATGGGAGCTGAGACTTCCCTGGCTGTTTGCAGTGAGTTGGTGTCAGGACAAATGTTTACAGAGTTCCAAAGCTGAGCACTGGAGCAACTTGGAGGGTCAAGATAGGGTTCAGCCAGTGGAGTCCAGGTACCCTCTTCTGCCTCCAACAGAGAAGCTCTGACCCTGGGCAAGGTACTCCACCTCTCTGATCTTGCATCTCCTTGCCTGTAAAAAGAGAGTGAAAAAAATACCTTCCTCTAGAAAGAACTGTTGTAATCTTCAAATGACTCAATCCATAAAAAGCACTTAGCATAGTGCCTCCTAACACATAGAAACTGCAAAGTAAATGTGAGTAGTTACGGTCATTTTTAAGCACCTGTCTTTGGGCTCTCTCAGTAGCAAAGCTTGAGATAGAGACTTCAGAGCAGGTGGTTCCTTTGGGAGGTGAACTCAGGATGCCCCAGTAGAGGAATAGCCAGGGAGACAGGAAAAGAAGAGACCAACACAGGGTGCGTGAATGAGCAGGTGACTGCTGCCAGCACTTGGAGCACAGTCCTGCTGGGGAACTCTGGGAGGCTGCACAGAGCACACCTAGGAGTTGTCTCTACCAGGGGTGAGGGAGTTGGGATATTTATCCTCCAAGTCCTCTACATCTCTGGCCTAATCCCCTGCACATGCCCAGTATACTCAGTGGGCCAGAGAAAGCCCCTGGGCAAAGGCAGTAGTAAAGCAGTGGGCATGGGAAGGGTGAGGGACAAGCAGGCATGGTCAGGGCGTCCACTACATCTTGACAGCATGTCTGGAAGACTTCAGTTAAAAAGCATCCTTCTGCTAAAACAATAGCAATGACAACAACAACGATGGCATTGACAGCAATAATAACAATTCAGGTTGAAAACCAAGGACATCATCTGCCCCCACCTCCCCATTTGGACTCCCAGACCAGTGTTCTCCTCCAAAGCTGACAATGAGGTGACCAGCTGTCCAAAGAAGCACCCCAAATTTACTTCTGCTCCAGGAAGGGCATGGAATGGCTGTCTGGCTTTTAGGAGCTGGTGCCACCGAGAGAGGAGGACATTGCCTGTCCTTCAGGCCTGTGCCTCCTGCAGAGGCCGTGGTGCTAATTGCAAAGGTAGGGGACCCATAAAGCATTCTGGACGTCTGCTGGCGGCTGGCTGAAGGCAAGTCCTGTCAGGGACCAGCACTCAGCTTTGATTTAGCGTCAGAGTAGAGGTTTAAAAGAAAAAGGGGGAGGAGGAAGATTCCATTGGGTTGAGCAAAAATACTCGCTCTAAGTGGTTGGGCCATGAGTGTATCTGTCCACCTGGAACAAGAAGAGAATTACTATCTAGATAACTATTTACCGCACCTCCCAAATGTCTGGGGCTTTACCTGGCTTGCCTCCTTGTGTCCCCCAACCCAGCCACTTAAGAATAGGTACTATTATTTTTATTTCCATTTTAAAGATGAAGGAGTGAAGGCTCAGAGGGGGAAACTCACTTGCCCAGGGTTACACAGTGAGGAACGGTCAGAGCTGGGATGAGGACCCGGCTCTGAATCCAGTGCTTATGCCGGGCAATATGTAGTCCCCTCCCTAACACAGGCTATGGGAATGAAAGTTGTCTGGAGATGCACTGGGAGGCAGTGGAAGCCGGTGGTTAACCCAGGGCTTCTGGCATCAGAGTTTCTGCTTTATTTCCTGGCCATCCAGTTTTCACCAGCTATAGGGCTAGTGAAGCGTTGTACCATCTCTGGGACTCAGTTTCCCTATCTCTAAAATGGGGACACAAGTAGTACATTCTTCCCTGGGTTGATCTAAAAATTGAATGGCATCAAGGCTTTAGAGAAACTAATTGAGTCCATAAATATTCCATCAACTCTAGGGGGTTTGATAATTCACAGGAGGCTCTTGGAGGCAGAAGATATATGAGCTTTCAATGATGGAAGCCCGGCTGTTGCACAGGTCAGATGTAAGAGGCCAGTCGAATCTGGTTGCAGACTTCCATGCCCTCTTTAGCAACCCCCTTAAGGAGCCTCCTCCTCCCAAGGTTTCGCAGAGGAAATTCCAAGTCACTGCCTGGAGCGTGGTAGCAGACAGCTTCCTCAGGGTCATGCCATCCGGTGGGCTGTCACCACATAGCGTGCTGGTCCTGTGCTAAGCACTTTACATATTTCATCCTACAGAGTCTTAACTACAACCCCTGAGTGAGATCTCTCAGCTTTGCCATTTTATGGGTGAGCAAGTAGAGGTCAGAGAGGCAAGATCCTTTGTTCAAATTACAACAGCTGGCAAGTAGTGGAGGCCAGGATGGAGCTCAGGAGCCCAACGGTCCATCCACCATCACCTGAGCTAAGAAATGTGAATTTTTTTCCTGCAAATACCTGATGAAGGTACCGAAGACAACTTCATTGCCCTGGGCAGATGGTCACTGCCTGGTCCTGCTTGGTCACAGCCAGTCAGCTAGACTGGATGCTTCTTTGTTTTTCTACGGGACATTCATGTCTCAAGGGACACCAAGTCTAGAGTCTAGAGACTCCACACTCCACGGAAACTCCAGCCTAGTCCCCCAAATTCAACCACAGCCCCGTTCATAATAGCCTGTCTCTGGAACACATTGTCCAGCTACTCCAGACCTTGCAAGATTCAGGAAGTCATCTATGTCTTTACTAATAATGATAATAATAATAGAAAAGTAATAAAGAATGAAATCGAGTGACTTCACCCTGGACACCAGGCCACGTTAGCTCATGGCCTGGTTTTCTGGGTCAGCGACAGGGGTGGTGTGTGATACTCTTATGCAAGGCATTTGGCGGCAGATAAATTCTAGTTCCTAAAGATTATTATTTTAACAAACCCAGTGTTGACGTGTCCAAAGGCAGCAGGAGGCTCTGAAGGGTTTTCCAAGAAAGCGTGTGTTTCTTGGGGTTATTTTTTCAGACTCAAGTTCAGGGAGGGGGACTGTTTTGCTCAACTCGTGTTTCTGGAAAAACAGGCACTTGGAAAGAGTTGGCCGAGGCAGGCAGGATGTGGAATGGAGAGCTGTGGTCCTGGGGGGAGGGGACGGAGGAGGCAGCTGGGAGAAGGGCTGGCACCCTTTGCTCAGGCTCTTCTTGAGCTGGGCCTTGGGAGCCTGGCCATTCCCGACCAAAGGAAGAGGCTTCTAGAAGATGAAAGCTGATTGGAGTCTCTGTGGACTCACTCTTGAGAAATACGCTTCATCCACTTGGCCTTTCCCTGGAGCAAGGATGGTGACAGAGGAAAGGTGGACAAACACCATCTTGGTTGGCTTCTAGGCCAACTAAGCTAAGGGTTGTTTCTCACGGAGTGCTGTCTAGATATCGCTGACTCACTGTGTGCCTCAGTTTCCCCGCTGGACTCAAGAGCTTTGAGCATGCTTTGTATGACCCAGTCCCTACTCGTCCCTCCAGGTTCATTCCACATCACTCTCTTCTTCATGTGCTGGCGTCCAACCCCACTGACTGTCCCTCAGACCCCTGAAGGCCCACGGTCTTGCCAGCCTTGAGGCCTTCCCTTCTGCCTGGAACCCTTCTCTTTGCTCCTAACCTACCTCTGCCTCATCTTCCTGGCCCCACTTGAATATCACCTCCTCGGGAAGCCTTCCTGATCTCCCAAACTGAGCCAGAGCCTCCATTGTTCTAGCATTCGGTACTTCCGTGGAGCACATTTCACAGTTTAATTCTATGATTCCTTGTCCAATGTCTACCTCTCTCACTGACTCTGAGGCCCATGAGGAGAGAAACCACGTCCTTCTTGTTTACTGTGGTTTCCCTGGCTTCTGGCCTGACATACAGAAGGTGCTCAGTGGGCGAATGGAAACACCTCCCCAGCAGGGCTCACAGCAGTGGGTGTCTCAACCCAAAGGCAAGGGCAGAGCTCACATTTGACCTGCTGGACCCCAGGACACCAGGCAGGTACCAGACAGATGATGGACAGATGGAGATGAGTTCTTCTATACCTTCTTAAGATTATGCAGAAAGCCACACTCTAGGGATAAATATATCCCACCCACCTTCATTATGTCGTGATCACCAGTCAAAAGAGGTCATGTGCCTCAAAAGAAAGGTCTTTATTTGGTCTGTGAAGACCAATCACTCCATCCCAAGGACTCCCTTCTTCTTCAAGGCTCCTTTATTCCCTCTTGTTCCCTGGCTTCCTTTCAGAAGCCAATGGGGAGGGACAGAGACTGCGACAGACTCCCCACAGGGTCTCACGAGGAGACTTCTGTGTGTTCTCACTTCTCCCCTGCTCCTCCAGCCATTGTTCCCCCCTGAGACCCACAGCTCCTTCAAGCTCAGAGGTGAGTCATCCGCGCGTCACGTGTTTCGGTGAATGTCAAGTGTCTCCTGCTTTAGAGCCTTGAGCCCTGGACTTTGTTTTATGGGGTTTGGCTGTCTGGGGCCGCCGACGATTTCATCCATCAACTCAGGATCGCTCCAACACTAATGCTGAATTTATAGAAGTGGTTAAACAAAGTGTTGACAATAGGGACGGCGTGTTTCTGATTAACACTGCGATTCCAAGGGAAGCTGCCAAGTGTGGGGAAGTCAGTAAAACACAGCAGCGATTTCCCAGGCTCAGTGAGTTGGGGATTTGACATCACGGGATTAACAGATGTTGCGCAAGGAACTTGCAAAGCGTTGGGAGGCATTGCTCGACAGAACAGCACGGGCTCATATACAAACCAGAGTCGTTCCTTCCTGTCTTTCTTCCTTTTGCTTTTTTTTTTTCCTGAGAGATTAAATCTGAATCCTCTTTCAGCCTTAAGAGTTTCCATCAGGAATTGCTGTCAGCTTCAGCAATGCTCCCAGAATCCTGTCCTTACTCCTTTCTGAGAGTGAACAGTAACACTGGTTAACATTTATCAAAAACTTACTGGGGTACCAGATACTTCTACAAATCATCTCCTGTCATCTGCACGGAGAAGCAGGGACTGTGATGATCTACACTTTAAAGCTAATGTTTTAGTCTGAAATGGTCGAAGACTCACGAGAAGTTGCAGAATCAGGACAAAGGGTTCTCAGGTTCCCTTCCCCCAGCATCCTCCAACGATGATATCCTATATGACCATAGTACATTGTCAAAGCCAGGAAATCAGCTTGGGTCCAATGCCATACACCTTATGCAGCTTGTATCCAGTGTGTACATGCATTTAAAAAAATAGTCCTATGCTGTTTTAGCACATGTTTAGATTACAGCAACCATCACCGCATGAGAATGTAGAATTTTTCTATCCCCATGATAAAATTCCTTTGGGTTACCCTAGCATAAAGGTATGCTGTCTTCCACCCTAAGCTCTAGAAGTCACTGAACAGTTCCCCATCACTATAATTTAGTCAATTTAAGAATGTCATGTAAATGGAGCTATACAGTATGCAGCCTTTGAGGTTGACTTTTTTTCACTCAGCATAATGCCATTGAGATCCGTCCACGTGGTTGGAGGTATCAATAGTTCATTTCTTCTTGTTGCTGATCAGTATTCCTTTGTATAGATGAACCATGCTTTATCTGTCCACCTGTCGAAGGACATCTGGTTGTTTTCAGTTTGTGACTATTGTGGATAAAGTGCTAAGAACACACATGTAAAGGTTTTTCTGTGATGAGCCGCACCCAGCAGATGAGGAGACGGAGGCAAGAGCGGGGAAGTGACTTGCCCAAGGTCTCACAGCCAGCACCTGTAATGAAGATTTGAACCCAGGTAGTCACTCCAGAGGCTTCATGCTTAACCGCCTGCAAGACTGAAAATCTTGTAGGTAAGAATAATTAACCCTAAAAAATCAGTTAACGCACCAGAAAGATGTGCTGTGTTCATCAATGGATTCATTTTCTCACAAGAGTATGCCGCGTGCCCCTTGCAAAGACAGCTTAAGCATCAAAATCTGGAGTCAAAGTCTAGCCCTTGACTAGGTACGTAGGGAATCTTCCCAATCCAGCCTCTACTGGCCTTCAGTTCTCACTTCCTGCCATCCTTCTCTGGCTGAGCAGAATGCTGTTTGCTATTTCCCCTCAAACAGCCCCTGAGATTCCAGCCTCCTTGATTCTGCTCACACCATCCCTTTGCCCAAAATGCCCCTCTCTCTATGTCCACCAAGCTCTCTTCTGTTAGTAGATGCCTGTGTGGAAAGACTGGTCCATCCTCATCCCACCCTCTGGAAGGTCTTGGCTCCATGAATATTTATCTATTTCCACAAACACAAATATATTCATTAAGCAAAGCTTTTCAAGGACCGAGGATGTGGAAGGCACTGAGCTGAAGCCTAGGAAGCAGAAATAAATAATGTATAGTCCCTGAGCTCAACTATCAAGTTCCTCAGTCTGCAGACATCGAAAGACATACTGCATGGAGAGATGAATGGAGGGCAATGGAGGGGGAAAAGTGCTAGTTTGGAAGGTTAGAGCCCCAGATTCAAGTCCTGGATGGCTCCTATCTGGTGGTGGAACCTCCCTGGACTCGTTTCCCACCCTCTGCTCTGTTTTTCTTACAGAGGGGCTGTGAACAGGCATGGGGTTAATTGATGATGCAAACATACTTTCTTCCTGGGCTGGGCATCTGCAGGGAGGAGCTGGCCTCTTTCGCTTGCCTGGGACAACCAGACCCAAGATCCCAGAGTCACCAAAAGCCAGTGCCATTTCAGCCGGCTGTGTGGGAATCCGGGTGCTTCTTTGTCTGCAGGATGCATATCAGAGGGCAGCGTGGGGTTGGAGCAAGGGGAGTGAGAGAACAGAGGGCCCACAGGGAGGGACTGACCTTAAGTGCGGCAGCTCCCTTCCCCCCTTAGACCCATAAACAGCCCCAGCAGCCCACACTCCCACCTGCAGCTCATCTTCCTCCAGGATCCTTTCATGCTTGCTCTGCGTTTGATTTCCTCCCTCCAATGGCCTCCTGCTCCCCATAAAATTCAATCTCCTTTTGTTTTCAATTCAATTAAGGGCCAGTAATTCCACCCACAAGGCCACACATTGAAAGTACAGTCAATAACCCGGCTGTGGTCAAAGGCAGACTGGCCTGAAGGGAGAGACTCAGACAAGTCTCTTGGGTCCCAGCTGAGGTGAATATTGGATGGGGCTTTGGGGAGCGAAAAGAGCCCCGATGGGAGTTAGTCTCGACTTCTAGGCCTGGCCATGGCACCTACTCAACTATGACCTTGGCCAAGAGCTGGCCTCCCTGAGCTCAGTTTTCCCATTTGTAAAATGGGACCGAGAAAGTACTGTTTGTACTTTCTGCCCTGTTCTGCCAGAGTTTTTAGCCCCGTTCTGCCACTCACCCAAACATCATGGGTGTTATTTCAATACTGATTTAATAACTGATTACAAATATGCCACACCCAGGAAGCCTGCTTGCAGGAACTTGTCCTCTAAAATATTTGTGCATTAGTTGGGTGTGGCGATATGCACCTATAGTCTCAGCTACTTGGGAGGATCTCTTGAGCCCAGGGGTTCGAGGCTGCAGTGAGCCATGACTGTGCCATTGCACTCTAGTCTGGGTGACAGAAAGAAAGAAAGAGAGAGAAAGAGAGAAAGAGAGAGAGAGAGAGAAAGAGAGAGAGAGAGAGAGAGAGAGAGGGAGAAAGAGAGAAAGACAGAAACAGAGAGAGAGAAAGAAAGAAGAAATAAAGAAAGAAGGAAAGAAAGAAAGGAAAGAAGAGAAAGAGAGAGAAAAGGAAAGAAAAAACAAAGAAAGGGAGAAAGAGAGAGAAAGAAAAAAGAAAGAGAGAGAGAAAGAAAGAAAGAGAGAAAGAAAGAGAAAGAAAGAAAGAAAAGAGAAAGAAAAAGAAAAAGAGGGAGGGAGGGAGGGAGGGAGGGAGGAAGGAAGGAAGGACCTTTGTGCAGGTGTGCAAATATATTGATTTAAGGATGTCCATTATTTTGGTGGGATTTAGTACATTTTCTACTGCCATACTCTGGAATACCTTTCAGCTGTGAACAAGAATGATTACATGTACTGTTATGAAATGACCAAAATATATTAAGAGAAAGTTGCAGAAATTATATGTTTATATATAATATATACGCACATATATAATATACACATATAATTTAGGGGAACATATATGAAACATATAGATAGGTACGTGTGTGTGTGTGTGTGTGTGTTTTTTGAGTCGGAGTTTCACTCTTGTTGCCCAGGCTGGAGTACAATGGCAAGATCTTGGCTCACCGCAACCTCCACCTCCCGGGTTCAAGCGATTCTCCTACCTCAGTCTCCCAAGTAGCTGGGATTACAGGTGCCTGCCACCACGCCCAGCTCATTTTTTGTATTTTTAGTAGAGATGGGTTTTCACTGTGTTGACCAGGCCGATCTCGAACTCCTGACCTCAGGCGATCCACCCGCCTCGGCCTCTCAGAGTGCTGGGATTGCAGGCGTGAGACACCGTACCCGGCCCCATGTTTCTTTAAGAAACAAACCAACGTTACAAACAGTATACGCATCGAAACAGAAACAAAATGGTACTTGTGGGTGATGCCTGAAGCACATCCCACTTTTAAATAATAGGGTTTGGAGTGGGGAGAGGGGAGTTAAACACTTTGAAGTGTTCCAAAGAACATAAATTACTTTTACAATTAAAACACATATAAACCTATAAAATGAAATGAATCCCTACTTGTGGTTGAGAATCTGAGCTTCGCATTAAGGTAAAAAAAAAAAAGACTATTTAATTGCCACAGCTCAGCGATAACCACTGTTGACATTTTAATGTATTTCCTCATGGTCTTTTTCCTTATTCACGAACACATATATTTTTATAATAAAGTTGGAATTATGCTTCATAGAAAATTTTGTAGTCTGTTCTTTCACTTAACGTTTTCACATAAGGGTTTTCCCAGATCATTAACATTTAGTCTGTAATCACGCTAGGAGGCCCCGTGATGGTAAGGCCACCTGTATTTTCCCTAATCCGATGCATGTCGGAATTACCTATCAATTGTTTTGATTGGCTGGCTGCTCCCCCAGGGCAGGGAGACAGCCATCCTATTATTTGCTGTATTGACAGACCTTGCTCAGTTTCTTCAGGAGATCGAGACCATCCTGGCTAACACGGTGAAACCCTGTCTCTACTAAAAAATACAAAAAAAACTAGCCAGGCGAGGTGGCGGGCGCCTGTAGTCCCAGCTACTCAGGAGGCTGAGGCAGGAGAATGGCGTAAACCCGGGAGGCGGAGCTTGCAGTGAGCCGAGATCCGGCCACTGCACTCCAGCCTGGGGGACAGAGCGAGACTCCGTCTCAAAAAAAATTAAAAATTGGGAAAATAGCAGAGGTCCTCTCCCAGGTCCTCGTGAGGATGAAAGGGGATGAAATACATAGCACATGGTAGTGGGTCAATAAATATTTGCTGAATAAATAAATAAACAGAAGGGAGAATAAGTGAATGTAAGTATTTTTAAATAGGTGCAAAATAGTGGCTGATGGGAAACCCCCTATGTCAATGTCATGGGCTGTCTCTGTTTTCTTACCCTTAGGAATGAATCACAGTGGTAAACGTCCTGGCATGACACATCTGTATGTAGGCTAGGCTCTGTGTCTTCTTCGAAACCTCTCATTTCTTTTCTGATGCTCTGAGTCACTCCAGGGTGGGAAATCAGGCCCTCACCAGAGCCTGGCTTTGAAAGCAGCCAAAACAAATTGTTGCGCTGGTCCCTGGGGGGGAGTGTCATTTCATCCACATAAGTGGCTTTTGATTGAAGCCAGGGAGTCAGTCACACAGCTTGGGAAAGACAGTATTTCCCAAGACAGCCTGTTGTGAGGAGAGCCCTGGGGAGTGGCTGAGGGTGAATTCCCAGTGGGATCCATCCTTCGAGCCCCAGATTCCTTGACTCCCATAGTTGGGCAGACTGTAGTCAATATCTAATACAAGGTGCTGAGTCAGACATGTTTTGAGTCTTAGGTAAAAACTTCAAATAACAAAACCGTGCCTAGATCCCTCTTCACCACTTCTGGTGTGACTTTGGGCTCTGCAAACCTCAGTTTCTTATGCTTAAAATGGGATAATAGCAGAGGTCCTCTCACAGGTCATCGTGAGGATGAATGGAGAGGAAATACAAGCAACACGTAGCACAGTGTCTGGCACATGGATGGCCATGATCAAGGTTGGCCATCATTTGAGCCTCTCTGGGGACTTTTGGATCAAATCTGTGCCCCTTCTTTGCCTTGTAGATTAACTCCATTTCACTGGACTAATCACCACTGCTTGTGTCTTTGCAGAAATGTAGCTTCCTCATCAGAACGTCCTTTGTGGCTCTGCCTTGAACATACACTTCTAAGTGTTTTCTTTGATGATTCAAAGGGAACACAGAGAATCTATGACCAGATGTCTGAATGGCAGGCAACTGGGTCCATAGCTGGTGACAAACCCAGGACTCCAAAGGATCTCAAGTGATTGGAGAATAGGTCAAATCTGGGCAGGTACAATTGAACAGGGAGCTCTGAAGATCCTAGAGCTGCATCCAAAAATTCAACTCTAGGAATCATATTCACTGTAACAAGAGCTCACAATGCAAATAATAGTAGCTATACCACAAGCTCACAACCATCCCATTCTATGCCAAAAATTTCTAAGTAAGGGCTTTGCATGCAGTCTTCTTCATCCTCCACAACTTCCCTCTGAGTGAGTTCAGTTATTATCCCCATTTTCAGAAGGGGAAACTGAGGCTTGGTTCCCATACCCAAGGCCTTCCAGCTGGTCGATGGTTGAGACGAGATTCAAAGGCAGAGGACATATGGCTCAAGACCGTGCTTCACCCATGAGCCACCTTGAATGACAGAACTGCCATGTGATTCAAGGTTGGTCTGGGGGTCTTACAGAGGTTCGCAGCCCACTGAAGACCCCAGTGTTTTCCAAGAGGCTGGCTTTGATTTATTACCACATTCATTTGTGCAACAAGGATTAACTGAGAATCTACCTGTGCCAAGTGCCATGCCAGCAGTAGATTTAGGGTGAACCAGCCAGAAATAATCTCTGCCTTTGTGGGGCTCACAGTCTAGCAGGACAGACCAATGATAAATAATGATTCCAGCGGAGTCCAGGTTGTAAGTGATGTTATAGGGGACTCAGCAATCACCACACACCCTGGGGCCTCACCTGGCTGGACTCAGCCCCTGGCAGGGGAGATCCACCACCTTCTTTGGAGTGAAAGAATACACACAGATGCTTGGCAATACGCCTGGTACATAGCAAATGCTCAGTGTTAGCTGTAATAATAACAAAAAATGTCCCCACTCTGACTTGCATCATTGACTTCTTGGACCCAGCAGGATGGCTTTGTTCTTATTTCTGTTAAACTTGACTTCATTAGATTTAGCATGTAACTCGGCACGCTCACAGCCCCTCCGAAGCAAAGACCCTCTCCCCTTACTGTGGGGATCAGCTGGGAGAGATTCATTTAGGATCTGATTTCTCATGATTCCACTGGTTCAAGCCTCCTTTACTTTTGAGCTTAAGGACTCAGCCTGAGCCTCCAGCATTTATCTGCACTTAGGCACCGACTGCTCCAAGCATTTGCTCTGATTCATCCAAATGGCCCCAGATCTGTGGATCCTGGAAATGCCATTTGCAGCAAAAGGTTGAAACAAATATCCCTTTGGAAGGAAAAGGAATACCTTAAAGAAACTAAGCTAACTCTGATACAGCCCTTGCTCTACTTAGATACCTCCTGTGTGAACATACGTTATTGGGTTACTTCGAACTACAGATGCCCGGCAGATGCTCTGCTCAACCCATGGTCCCACTGCCCAGATGCAGAGACTGGGGCCACTGAGGGACATGCTCAGTGGAGCCACAGGGGAAGCCTAAGTTCTGACCTGACGGGTGGTGGATTCACTCTTGGTCACAGCAGCTCCACCAGCCCTGAGATGGGAATCTCATCAGGCGGGTTTCCCTCTGAGTGCCGTGTCTTTCCTGTACCGGTACTTGCAGGGGACACTATAAAAACAGCTTCTCATGAAGGTGTTTCGTAGTTTCTGCTTTCCGGCCTCACTCTGGGCCAGGAAACGATGAGAAGACAAATGCTGCTGGGGCTTGTCTTGGGTGGGAACATTTTTTAAAATGCAAGAAAGCATTTCTTTTATTCCCCACTCTCACTTGAAGCCAAAGCCTAGACTTCCCAGCTTGAGCTCTTCTCACCTGCTAATGAGAATTCCTGATTCTCCTGCTCAGCTCCAACATGAGGGGGTGCAGGGACGAGTTCTGGTCAGCATTTCTTAAACTCAAATAACGTGGGGTCCCTTTTAAGGAGCAAAAATGAAGAGGCTCCTAATAGTTACTTAAGTCAGTTTATTTTAAATTTATACCAGTGTAAATCAACACATTAACCTCTTATATCTTATTTTTGTAGAAAACCTCCTCACCTTCTAAGCATAACTACATACACATACAATTTAAATTATCAACATTAATCTGATGGAGAATGAGTGCTGTTTGTTTGAATCTAAACCACACATACCAGGTTTAATATAGGACTGAAATTCTAGATCCACTTCTATATGTATACTCTGCATCAGTTAGAAATGGCAACTAATCAGGCCGGGCGCGGTGGCTCAAGCCTGTAATCCCAGCACTTTGGGAGGCCGAGACGGGCGGATCACGAGGTCAGGAGATCGAGACCATCCTGGCTAACACAGTGAAACCCCGTCTCTACTAAAAAATACAAAAAAAAAAAAAAAACTAGCCGGGCGAGGTGGCGGGCACCTGTAGTCCCAGCTACTCGGGAGGCTGAGGCAGGAGAGTGGCGGGAACCCGGGAGGCGGAGCTTGCAGTGAGCTGAGATCCGGCCACAGCACTCCAGCCTGGGCGACAGAGCGAGACTCCGTCTCAAAAAAAAAAAAAAAAAAAGAAATGGCAACTAATCAAAGAAACCCAGAAGACCATGGTTTAAGTGAATCAAAGTTTTATTTTTCTCTTGTGTCAGAGTAATCAGGAAATATCTGGACTCTTCTGCGCTGAGAGCCTTAGCACAAGACCAACAAGTTCAAGGTGCCTGATGGTCACAAGATGGCTTCTGTGGCTCCAGCTTTTGCATCTGTACTCCCTGCAAGATGGGTGTACTCCCAAGTACACCCATCCCTTTTGAAAAGTCTGCTCAAAAATCTCACCTAACAACCTTTGCTTGTGTCGCATTGGCAGCTCCATGTCTAAGGGAGGCAGAGAATAAAATATTTTAGCTCAGCATATCAGCACCTCAGATAAAATAAGGGGCCTGTCGCTATGGAGAAAGGGAAGAATGGACTTTGGATAGGAGAGTACCAGTGGCTACCACACTCTATTTTTGTTTTCTAACTTGTATAATTCCAAGCAAAGACTAACTTTTGAAATGGGGTATTGGTCAAAACAATATGTGCAATGGAAAGGCTTAGCTTGTTAGCTCAGGATAATCAGACCTCCGTTAAATCAGATTTCACTTAATCTACCGAACTTAATGATGCATCACTTCAGTACACAAGAAGGTAGTCTGCTTTACATAAACCAGATTTTTGAAATCACCATTAAATGAACATCTATTACAATCACTGAAGGCATCAAAAACAGAGAAACGTTTTCTCTGCATATTGCCTGCCTCCCTCATTGCCATTGAGTTATTGCGCATTGGCCTGTGCAGGGCTGGAGTCTAGTGTCCACTCACATGTGAGTCTGGCACTGATGCAGTGGGCTGGACCTTGTGGAGGCCACTGTGCTTTCGTCTGCTACATGATGAGGCAACTCCTCCATCCAATTCTACTCTTAGAACACCAGCAGAATCTTCACTGGAGCCACGCTGTGACACCTTTTGGATTTTACTCAGTAATCTCACAACTGTGAACCCAGGCACTGAAGTCACGTGGAAGTCCTTGGTTCTAAGATGATCTCCCAGGTTAGAAGGCAATTAGAACCCTTTTCCAGGTTACGGTAGAAATGGGAAAACCAAAGCAAGTAGACAAGTGAATATATTGGGGTGTGTTCGTGGGCCCAAGTTTGAGACATGATGGCTTCGGCCACCAGGTAGGTGGCTTTCAAAGGGCCCCTATGTCCATGAGTCTGTGTGATTCCCTTACAGGAGCCCTCGAAGCAGATGGAAGAGTTATTTCATTTGAGAGGTGAAGGACTCATACCTCAGAGAGGGCAAGCTACCTGGTGAAGGTCCCACAGTTTATGAAGGTCTGAGCTGAGACTCACCCTTGCTCTGTCTTGGAGCTGTGTAGGGCTGGGCTCTGAAGCCTTCTGCAATACTGCAGCTGAGGCCCCCGAGGAGGCGCCACCATTCCCGTAGCCCCCAGAAGCAGAGGAGACACCCTAGGCTCCTAAGACCCAAAAGCATCTAAGAGAAGACCCAGATCCAACTACTCATTATACAGATGTGGGAAGTGAGCCACTGGTGGGTGAGAAGCCGACAAGTCAGGAAGACGCAACAAAGACGGGGGCCGTTTCCAAAGGCCGAGGCCATGGCAGAAACCCAGCAGTTTCAGGGCACACAGGGCCACAGAAAAATCCTATTCAAGGATTTGCTGCTGTAATGAAGATGCTTATTATTGCCGTCATTAATACTAGCAGTTCATGCCTTGTAGAGTCAGCTCTCAATAACTATCTCTGGCTCCTCCTCACTCTGGTTATTCACCAGACTTATTAGCACAGTGCTTGGCCGTATTATTATTATTATTGTTCACTAGCTACTCTGGCTCCAAAAAGTGCTCCAAAAATAAGTTGAATGAATGAATGAATGAATGAATGAATGATTCTAGCAGAGTTCCCAGGGCCCCTACTCTGCCCTGCCTGGCCTGGCCACCTCCCCACACCGGATCACTGTCTGCCTCCCTGTGATATGAAACTGCCTTTCCCATTACCAGCACGAATTGGACTCCTAATCCACTGTTCTTTGGTTTAAGAGTCATTACAAAGTGCTTAATTAAGTAAGCCTCGCTTAATCACCAAATGTTTGCATGCGAAACGAGTTCCCGGGAAGCAGGGCACTTGACATGTTCTGCACAGAAATAATTACGCCGAGGAGGGGGAGGACGGCGGGCTGGGACTGGGAGCCTCCACATTTCATTTGAGGGCCTCGCCCATTCATCACCGAAGGGGAATTAAAAGGCTTTAGCTGGAGCAATTCGAGAACTCCCACATTCCTGCCGGATGAATCACAGGAGTGGGGCCGCTGTCTGGGTTTCCAAAGGCGCAGAGCAAGGGGAGAGGTGGGAATTTGAGAGGCGAGTTGGAGGCTGGTGGGGCCCCAGGGAGGGGTGCTCTCAGGAAGGGGTGCTCTCGGGAACACAGGGGAGCTCTGCCTCCCGACAGCCCATGTGATAACAATCCGTCCCTGGCTCAGTCTTTTATTTCAGGAGGAGGTTTGCAAATTGTATATGAATTTGCAGAATACATTGGTGGTGGCGGTGGTGGTGGTGGTGGTGGTTAGTGGTGTATGTGTGTGTTTGTAGGCTATCATTTAATTTCTTCCTCAAAATCTTCCTAATCCTGCACTTCCCACAGAGCACTGGATTAGTTGGTACAAGAATGAACTTACCTTTCTTATCTCAATGGCTTTTTGTCTATTTTCATAGGCATTAGAAAAAAAAATACAGAATCAGCACCTCATTCTCTGATTTCAAGGGTTTTATCAAATCAAAGTTGGTATAAAGGGAAAAAAATAACTCTTTCAAGGTAGAACAAGGGTGTGACCTAAATCAGGAAGGAGGCCCACACCGTGACTGAGATTTGGGACCCTGTCCCTTAGCACTTCACATTTCCCACGGTACTCATCACAGCGGGACCTCATGTCTCTGGATTGTCAAGGGCTCTTATGCCCATTTTGCAGATTAAGAAACGGAGGTCCAGGAAACACAACATCGCCCCTCACTTCTTCTCTGGGATGGTGGTGGCTGCATTGTACTGTCAGAAAAAATTATAAAAGATGTTGATATGGGCCAAAAAAGGTATAAAGATTGCTGAATGTTCTGTCTAGCATAACTGTCCAGGACATCTATGCCTTTCATCGTCTTTGAGCTATTTCCTAACTCTCTAAGCTCAAGAAAAAAACGAGAGTAATACAAATGCTTGATGCCATAGAAATGCAAATGAATTGTGTCCAGTGGAATGCAATTGATTATTATCCTCAAGTTATTGACCACTTTCGTATCTACTTGTAAATGAATGCCAGCATTTCTGTTTGCCTGCATGTCTGTGTGGTGCTTAAATTCTCCTTTGAACCGGTTGTGCAATTTTCCTGGTTCCGTCATTAATTAATGCTTTAAATAAAATCTCTGACGGGTGTTCATTCTGTAATTGCACGAGAGTCGTGATTTTGCCTTTATTTAAAAATTATCCTTTAACGGTAACCACCCAATAAGGAAAGGTCAAATTCAACAACGTGAGATGGGAGAGTAGAGGGACTGGGTTTGGATGATATTTGGAATGGAAATTGTTTGTCAGTAAGTGTGCATTTCTGTTTTCTGCAGAGTTTCATCTTTTTTTTCTCTCCCCCATCTCATTCAAGCAGGTTGCCAGCTCTACTGTCATCATTCGGGGGTGGGTACAAGCCATGCAGAGAACTGACAAAGATCCCTGGTTTTCTGATATTTTAAAACTAAGACCCTGGCTGTGGCACCACCCTGGGGGTAGAGGTGGGAGCTGAGCTTTCTCAACATCTGCCTTATGTTATGTTTTCCTCTAGCCCAGCGGAATGGGGGTTGGAAAAAGAAGTTACATTGATTTACAGAAAATAAACAGCTGTGATTTCTTGCAGACTCCTGAGCTGGGGGACAAGGTTCAAGCCTGCCATAGGACTGGTAATGAGAGCCTGAATTTGTGTCTCGTTTAAGCCTCATCCGACCATGAGACTTTATTTATTTATTTATTTATTTATTTAGAGATGGAGTGTCACTCTGTTGCTGAGGCTGGAGTGCAGTGGTGCGATCTCGGCTCATTGCAACCTCCTCCTCCCGGGTTCAAGCAATTCTCCTGCCTCAACCTCCCGAGTAGCTGGGATTACAGGCACCAGGCCACTTTTTTATTTTTAGTAGAGACGGGGTTTCACCACGTTGGGCAGGCTGGTCACGAACTCCTGACCTCAGGTGATCCACCCTCCTTGGTGTCCCAGAGTGTAGGTACTACAGGCATGAGCCACTGCACCTGGCCCACGAGGCCTTTTACAATAGAAAGAAGCAGGGATCGGAGAGAGTAGATAATTCCCCAAATCCTCTCAGCAAGTGAGATGTGCCAGCCTGAGCCCAGAGCCTGTGCACTGCATCACAGTTGCCAGAGTTCCCAATGTTAGCAGTGTTGGCACCCGGAGGGGAGCTTCTGAAATGCAGATGTCTGGACCTTCCTTCCCTGAGATTCTGACTCAAGACCTAGTAAGACCTTTTACGTGAGGTAGGGCCCAGGACTCTGCATTTGACCATCAACCATGTGGATGCTGACGCATAAGCAGATTTGAAGGAATTCTACTCCACTGGTTAATTCTAGCACACGGAGGAAAGCAAAAATGCTAGATAAGAAGTGGTTCAGAAAATACATTGCAAACAACATTCAAGGAAAAAGAAGCATCCAACTGGGTCCCGGAGGGTCCAGGAGACAAACCAGTGACATCAAGGTCACCCTGGGCTGTCTGGATGAAGCAGGAAAGCCCTCAATTTTCAGGCTGCAAGGACTCCTGGTACCTTTCCATTTTACACATAGGAAAACTGAAGCTTGGATCAGGAAAGTGACTTGTTCAAGGTCCAACAGCTGGAAAAAGGCAGAGCAAAACCTACTATTTAGGAACCCTAGATCTTGGGCTACTTTCTCTACACTCACACACTCATTGACTCACTGATGCATTTCATTTGCTCATTCATTCATTGACTCTTTCACTGAGCTTGTGTTAAGGTCCTGTTATGTTCCAGGCACAGTGACTTATTAAATAAACACTTATTGAGGATCTACTATGTGGCAGGTGCTGGTTACCTGAGATATGAGGAGCTCACGTTTTATACATGGGTTTGGAAACAAGTGTATAAAAAAACCAAACAGGCCGTGCATAGTTCCTCATGCCTGTCATCCCAGTACTTTGGGAAGCCAAGGCAGGAGGATTGTTTGAAGGCAAGAGTTTCAGAGCAGCCTGGACAACATAGCAAAACCCCATTTCTACAAAAACAAAATTAAAAACATTAGCTGGTCATGGTGGTGCTTACCTGTAATCCCAGCTACTCAGGAGGCTGAGGTAGGAGGATTGCTTGAGCCCAGCAGATTGAGGCTGCATGAGCTATGATGACGCCACTGCACTCCAACCTGGGTGACAGAACACACACACACACACGCACACGATAGAAAAACCACCACACCACCAACAAAAACACCCAACAAAACAAACAAAAACAATTACGCAAACAGCAAAAAATATCCCATTGCTTTACAGTTGACAACTCACTTTGAATACACATCATTCAATTCTCACACCCACCAACTCTGTGGGCAGAAAAGAAGAGAGACTCCAATCCCAAATCAGCAGATGAGGAAACTGAGGCCAGACGGGTGAAGCAGCTTTCCCAGGTCCCACTGGGAGTGTTGGCTCTGTGGCTCCAGCCCCACTGCTCCCAAAGCCACCTAGTGGAGTTCCATTCCCAGGGGTAGAGAGTCCCTGGGCATGCACAAGAAAGGCTGAGGGGCAGAGGAGAGTCCAGGGACATGGAAAATAATAATAATTGAGGCTCAGCATGCGATGGAACCATTCTAAGTGTCTCTTGTCAATCCTCAAATCACTCCGCCAGGGAAGCTTTGTTGCCTCCTTTACAGAAAAGGAAATTTAGGCTTAGAACTGTGTAGGAACTCGCTCCAGATCCCACCGCCAGTACTTAGCAGAAGAGGAACTCTGCCTCCCACAGATGTGCCAGGAAATTCATTGACATATCAAAGACATTCTATAAACCCCTGTAAAATCCAGAAGTGTAAACCACTCACCTTTTCTGCCACCACTAGCCCTCCCCTGGGAATTCCTCAAGACTGTTCTCAAAGACAGCTCCATCAGAAGCTGAAGAAAATCAGCCTCAAGGAATATCTAGGGCCAGATTCTTTGCCCTGGGTTTGGGGAAAAGGGCATGCCTGCCAGCATCTGTGGCTCATTGGTTTCCTCTGGCTGTGAGCCTGCTCTACCCATGCATGGGCAAGGTTGCAAGTGCCAAGTAATTTATACTTCCCTAGGAACAGTCCTCAACCAGTCCCAGGTGGGAGTTGGTGTATAAATACCCCAGCTCCTTTTCCCCACAGAAGTACTTAATCTATGCCATTCCCAGAGTTCCCAGTGAAACTAAGCTCTGGTTGACAATGATAACCTACTCCTAATGCCCCTATTAAAGGTTGTCTTCCCTTTCCTCTCTGACTCCCTGCCCCTTTCCTAATGGTGCTTCCTGAGATCACCTTCCAAATAAACTCCCAATGGTTTCCTTGTCTCAGGGTCTGTTTCTAGGGAGGCCCACCTGAGAGAAAGACCAGCGGGACAGCGACCACTTACAGATCCACCCACATCCCAGTGAACTGCGTGGCCCATCATCCCTATCTTTAAAATACCTTCTGTAAATTGTCAGACATTAAGTATTTCTGGCTTGAGGCTATACGGTCACTTTCACAACCACTCAACTCTGCTAAGGTAAAGTAGCCATTGACAATATGTGTGTGTGGCTGTTTTACAATAAATATTTATTTATAAAACAGATGGCCAGTTCTAGGGCTGTAGTTTGCTCAGCTACAGGATCAAACATCTTGAACCATTCAAGGCCTTTCACACTTCAGCCTCGTGCTTAAATATTTGTCAACTCCTCACTAGGTGCATTCAAAACCCAATATAGGCTTTTACCAGAGGAATTTCAGAATCTCTCCTTTTGGAGGAAATCACCAGTTACTCCATAAAATAATCATTTGGTAAAGCAAACAAACATCTTTTCCCCCCCAAGATTGATCTACATGGTTCATGCTGGAAATGTGTTGTCTCTCCCTGTCTCACACTCCTCCTCATTTTCCAGGAATAGAATCACTGCTTCCTCTTGCTTCGTTTACAGCTTCCTGACGTAGCTGATCTCACTGCCAGCCATAGGAGCCACGTGTGACCCAGACCTGGCCAATCAAAGCCATCCTTTCCCCAGGTCATGTGATTGTTTCAGGGAGAAGCGCATGACCCATTCTGGACCAATGAGAATCTTCCCTAAGATTTTTTTCCTCTTGGTGGGTTACTAAGCAAGGGGTGTACCAGTTCAGGAAGGTGGATGGTCATCCCAGGTACAATTTAAGGCCTATGTGAAGAATGAAGCCAAGATAAAAAGAGAGAAGGGTAGCCCTTGCGGAGTCAGGCAACAACATCAAAGCACCTACTATGTGCCAGGCTCTGAACTAACTTCTGGTAGTCCCAGCATGAGTAAACTCCAGTGTTCCCTGCTTTCAAATGGCTCAGAGACTGGTGAGGGAAGATTAGTCAACCCACAATGACAATTCAGCGTGACAAGCACTCTTACATGAAGAGGTCTATGGGAGAGATACCAAAGTGCAGGGCTGGCCAGGAATGTTTCTCAGAGGAGGTGCTACTTGAGCTACAATTGGAAGAATGTATTGGTCTTAGCCAACAGGAGGACCAGCATTCCAGACAGAAGGAAGAGCGGGGAGGAACTTGGCAGCAGTGTGGACTGGGGCACTTACGTGGAGCAGTGGGCTTGGAGGCTGCAGACCTGGGCAAGGGCCAGGCTTTCTGGGACTTGTGTTGGTACAAGTGAGACTGTCCCAAGCTGTCTTTGGGAGAGCTTCTCAAGGCTGTGGCTTTGAAGGTGCATTTCTGCTGCACTCACCACTGCACCCACATAGCTCTGATGGTCTCCTCTCTCTCTCTCTCACTCTGAGCCTGCCTTTTCCCAGGAATCCAATAGCTGCCACTGAGCCATGACCCTTCTAGACTCTTTTTCCCCATGCTGAGAAAGCTTCATGATGTTGCCAGGAAAAAGACCTGGATGGGGGACTTCAGAGCAGGAAAGAGCTTCTGCAGAGGACAGATGCTTCAGCCTATGAGAGAAAAAGGAGGAAAATGGAGAGAGATGACTTTGGCTTTGATTACTGGAAAGAGAAGCTGACCACTCACTGGAGAGGAAAAGGAAAGGGAAGATTCGGACTTGCTTCCAAACTTGGCCATCTTGCTTTGGAGAAAACCGAGTTTGCTAAGTCTTAGATTGGCTGGAGAAGAAGCTCAGCTATGGGATTCTGGTTCCTCAGTTGCAGAGAGGTTGGGGACATTTGGGGCTTTTGTGCTGCCTCTTAAACACAGAGGTGGAAGAAGCTAGGGATGACTGAGAACCCAGCCTTTCCAATTTACCTCCCCAAACAGAAATTTGTTGGGCTGCTGAGGAAGCAGAGTTGGAAGATTTCAATTTCAATCCTGCTGTGACCCCTCCTGGCCACCTTAGGTTCCCCTGTTTTATCCCTTAATCACCCCCTGCATGTGTGCATCATCAGTTTTCTCAAACTTTGTGTCATTTTCATTGCTGGGCTCACCGACTGTCTCTCTTCTGGGCTCTGAGCAGGCTCCAGTTGCCCTAGAGCCCAGCACTCAGTATTTTATTAATAAATGAGTAATGATCATGCAGGATACTCTGCCAAATTATAGTCATTTCTCTTCGCCTCAGTCTTCACCTCTGTCAAGTGGGAATAATAATGCCTTTAGCTGCCTGTGCATGTCTGGTGCATATCTGGGCTTCAGTATTTGATGGCAGAACAAACGCCCCAATGCTTTAGAAAAGGGATCGTGTTCTGCTGATTTACTTTGTTCATTATCTTTGACATCAAGAGGGATGTGGGCACGCTGAAGTAGGTTCCTCTGCAGTTCTCATCTTCCTCTTGCTTATTTGCACATATTGAGCTCCCTCTGTGCCATAGGTGCTTTCCAAACACAATTTCTCAAGTATATAGTCCCAAGTTGGGTGCCCAAGAAGCATAGTGAGGCAGAGTTTACCATGCGTGTCATTTATTAGGAAGAGTTTTCAGATCGACACCCACAGAAAGGAGGGAAGAGGGGAAGTGGGTAGAGGGAGAAGTTGAGTCACGATGCAGGCTGAACAACGGCCTCAGCCAACAACATGGGCAGCCCTGGAGCTAGAACAGCCCTTCAGTGCCATCCAAGCCTTTATAACTTACATGGATCAGTCATTGGGTGAAGCTTCCTATCTCCACATGGACGTGACCTCAGATGAAACTGTGGAGCTGGGGCCATCCCTTAAAGGGCCAGTGGCTAAGGCGAGCACTCCCAGACGCTGCGACAATGAGGCTTTCCTCGAAGAGGGATCCGAGCAACACCTCTTAATGTCCAGTGCACAACTGTCCCCAAAGGAGGGTACTGCTACCTCCACATATGGATGAGATCAGATGCGTAAACAGTCTCACTCCAGGACACACAGACAGGAGCTGCCAGGACCTCCCAATTCCATCGCTTCCTATGTCTCTCACCA
This sequence comes from Macaca thibetana thibetana, assembly GCF_024542745.1. Taxonomy (NCBI): domain Eukaryota; kingdom Metazoa; phylum Chordata; class Mammalia; order Primates; family Cercopithecidae; genus Macaca; species Macaca thibetana. The sequence continues at coordinate 23,720,940 of NC_065587.1, forward strand.
ATGCCCCTGACGCTGCACAGACCTGCGCCAAGCAGCCAAAAGCACAAACCCCGCGCCCGAGTCACTTCCCGTCAGCTGGCAGGCCTGCCACCCAGCGCCTCGCGGCTTTGCCTGGAGCCCGCCAGGCGAGGTGGCTTCCCTGCCCGAACCCATCCATCCGCTTGTGTTTATTCTGTGCGCAGCCAACAGCTGCCGGGAGCTGGGCCTGCCAACTCTGCTGCGTTCAGGGATGCGTCTCTCCACCCATCTCAGAGAGCTCTTTCCTGCTGGCTCTTTCTGGGAAGCCTGGCTTATTTTTATTTTTCTCTTTCTCCTTCCCAGCGGTGTAGCTGGATTTCAGAAGGACTTGCAAGAGTTGGGGGGAGGGAAGTGGATACAGCATCCAAGACGTTGGAGGGTGGAGAGTAGCTGCAAAATTTCTACTTCGGACCAAACGCGGTGGCTCATGCCTCTAATCCCAACACTTTGGGAGGCTGAGGTGGGAGGATCGCTTGAGCCCAGTAGTTCGAGACCAGTCTGAGCCACACAGTGAGACTTCAGCTCTACAAAAAAATAAAAAAATCAGCAGAGCATGGTGGCGTATGCCCATGGTCCCTGCTACTTGGGAGGCTGAGGTAGGGGAACGACTTGAGCCAAGGAGGTCGAGGCTACAGTGAGCTATGATTGTGCCACTGCACTCCAGCATGGGCAACAGAATAAGACACTGCTTCAAAAAAAAATCTACTTTGGATTCTAGTTCATTTTCATTTTTCATTTATTTTTCTTTTTTCTTACCAACATATGGCTTTTTAACATTACAGGATAAGGGCTGACAATGAGTTTATGAGTGTGGGTTTGGAACATGAATTTGCAAAGGAGGCAGCCTGGGCATTCTGATCTCTGTTTTGCTGTGTGACCTCGGCTGGGTGTCTTTACTTCTCTGAGCTCCCAATTCCTCATCTGTGAAGTGGGTTAACGATCCCATTTCTCAGGTCCATTTGGAGGACTGAATATGAAAGTGTTAGGAAAACTACAGTGGACCAAATAGGTGCTGAGATCTCGTGTCATGATTATTCCCCTTGTACTTTCTCTAAGGAGATTGGTGATGGGCCTGTCCTCCACTGTTCTGAATACTCACTCAAGTTGGTACTGCACTTTGCAGTTTGCTGCACAGGAATTGCATCATCTTTGAAGATGCCACGAATATTCTCCAATCTGCAAAGCAAACCTCTTCTCACACCTTTCATCCGTCTCTGGCTGACCAATTTCTTCCTGTCCTTTGGCTTGGGCTCACATATCACGTCCTCTAGGACAGTGGTCAGCAAACTTATTCTGTACAGAGCCAGACAGTAAATATTTTAGACTTTGTGGAGGCACACGGTCTCTGTTGCTACAACTCAACTCTGCTGTCAAAGTGCAAAGAGACACAAACAATACACCAGAATGAGCATGGCTGTGTTTCAATAAAGCGTGATTTATGGACACTGAAATTTGAATGTCATATAATTTTCGAGTGGGAAGAAACATGATTTTGATTGTGTAAAACCATTTAAAAGTGGAAAAACCATTCGTAGCTTGTGAGCTGTATGAAAGAGGCAGTGGGCCAGACTTAGCCTGGGGGCAGCAGTTTGCTAAGCCTTGCTCTGGGAGGTAATTGCTGGTCACCCCCTGTCCTCTAGGCAGGCTACATTAAGGGCCTTTCATCAGGGTTTCCACATCACAGCACTGACAACAGAACATCCTAATTACCTGTTAACTCCTCTGTGGACCGCCAGCTCCTTGAAGGAAGCACTAGGTTTCATTCATCACAAAACCCTCAGCACCAGCACATAGTAGGTAGTCAACAATTACATATTAAACAAGCCCATGTGTGGATGAATGAACCTTTTAAGCAGCTCCATGTTGCAGATATAAGCTCCATTTTACAGATGTGGAAGCTGAGGCTCAGAAAAGGAAAGGGATTTTCTCAGCATCACGCAACTGTAAACATGACTGAGCTGGGGTTCGAGCTCCCAAAAGAAGAATGTTAACTGAGCAATTGCTATGTGCCAGACACAGTGGTGCTTGGGGCTTCATACGCCTCAGTCCCCACGTACTGGGCACCCATTGTGTGCCAGGACCTGCCTGGTTCATAGCCCTTTAGGTTGAGAACATTAGATTCCTCACTGTGAGAGCACCAGGCTTGATTACGCACTGTGGAGTTCAAAGAACAATTCTGGAATGAGGAATTCCTACCATACCTGAGCTAAGCACTTTTCAAATTTAAGTCCTTCATCCTTGCTCACCACATCCCAGAAGTGCAATCTGCAAATCAGCTTAAAAAGCAAATTAATTAATTTTTTTAAAAAAAAAAAGAAAGAAAGAAAAAAGCAAAAAGCAGTGACAGCCATCGCAGCAGCAGCAACAGCAGCATCTGCTGAGTCAGGTTATCCATCCACAATAATCGATGGCTCATCATCCAGCCATTTCCCTCCTCCAAATACACAAATGAATAAAGAAAGGGTCTGGGCTTGCAGACAACAGAAAGGACACCCAAGGCAAAGTTGCCTCCGGCTGGGAAAAAGTCACCTCCCCAGAACGATGCCCACATCGGCTCTGCTGCCGAGGTGGGAGATACTGGAGGTAAGTCCCAGACTCAGCCAAGAGGGCTGCAGCCCACAAGTCCCCCCGCATGAGATTAAGGCAGGTAAGCAGGAGCTCCAGCTGTCTAAGGCAGACCCTTGCTCTCAGTGGCTCTCGGTGGTGTGCTTGATTCCCAGCCCAAATTGAGTGCCCCAGCGGCCCCATTTTATTAAGCATGCCCAAGTGGCAGGAGGCTTTGGTAGGAGAATGAGGCGCTTTCCCGCTCATGCTGGCTTCTGGGCCAAGCCCCTTGGCCGCACTTCACAGGCCCCCAGCACAGCCCCCTCGGCGAAACCATTGCGAATCCACTTGTTGACGGTGGCCTGGTTGTAGGATTTAATGGTGGAATAATATTTACACAGCAGACTCCTCCAGTGGTGTCCTAAACACCGTAAACGGGATTTTTGGAGCTTAATGAGAGTTAGTGGACTCAAGACAGGATAATGTGGCAACTGGCGGCCCTAATCTGATCTGACACCTACTGCGCAGTTAAGACTTAGTGGGCGGAACTGTTTTCAGAGTTGGCAAAAGTTGCTTCTGACTCCTCCCTCCTCTCCCTTTTTTCCCCTGTGAACTTTGAAACATTTTTAGCACCACGTGGCCTGCAATGGCTGCATCTCAGCTGCTGTCGATGCCCATAAACCCCACACCCGTGCCTATGGGTCCGGCGATGGACCTTTGAAAGGGTGTTAGGAGAAGGGTGGGCAGGAGGAAGGTAGACTTAATCACTTCTTCTCTCTCTCTTTTTTTTTTTTTTTCTGAAAGCAGCACAGAATATACCTTTAAAAAAAAACCTTGGATTTTAGTGTCAATATCAGAATTAATTTCGTACCCATGGATCCAGTGGGCTTTAGCCACCATTCAGTCCTTGATCTACACTAGAGGCAGAGCTGCATCTAAAAAGGTTCAAGAGTCATAGGTTCAAATCTTGACTCTGCTACCTCCTAGACGACTCACTTCCCTCTCCAAACCTCAGTTTTGTCATCTGTCAAATGGGTATGATGGACAATACCCATCACAGGGCTGTGTGGCAAGCATATGACTAAAGCACAGAAGGAACCTAGTACAGGATTTTACAGAGTAAAGAGTTAATAAAGACTAGTTTGGAAAGTCTTTTTGACCTCAGTTTCCTCATCTGTAAAAAGGGACTTCTATTATCTACCTCTAAGGATTAAATGAGATAAACTGGTACAGCATAGCCTGGATCAGGATCTAGAAGTCCAGCCCCCAAGCCAATGCCAATGTCTCTTGTCTTCAGTTTGCTGTAATTGACTGACATCCGATATGCTATTATAGGAATGTATACCCCCAGTATCAGGAAGGGATCTTCAATGGTTGGAGAATTCCTTTACTTTCCCGTAACCACAACCAGATCTTGAGCTCTGCTACCTTTTTTTTTTTTAGATGCCACATCTCTCTCTGTTGCCCAGGATGGAGTATAGTGGCACGATCTCAGCTCACTGCAACCTCCACCACCTTGGTTCAACTGATTCTCCTGCCTCAGCTTCCAGAGTAGCTGGGATTACAGGCACCCGCCACCACACCAAGCTAGTTTTGTATGTTTAGTAGAGATGGGGTTTTGCCACGTTGGCCAGGCTGGTCTTGAACTCCTGAATTCAAGTGATCCACCTGCCTCAGCCTCCCAGAGTGCTAGGATTACAGGTGTGAGCCACTGCGCTTGGCCTGGCCTTGAGCTTTGCTTCTTTATACAGGAAGAGAATCTGTGAAGACCAGATTACCTAGGACTGGAGAACCAGGTGGCCCCTGGTTCCTTTAGGAGTCTAGCTGGGTAGTTCCAGTAACCCAGAGGTAGACAGTTGCTTGGCGTGTGCATTTGTGGGTTTTGACTGACAACAGGTGGAGAGCTCTGGCCAGTGCAGTTCTGGATGGGAAGGGGCCTTGCTAGATCCAGGCTGCCTCACCAACCTAGGTGGGAGCCCTCTAGGCACATTGTGTGGTGGCTTAGCCTGGTTTTGAATCTTTCCCTTACTAGCTATGTTTCCTGTTAGCCTCACTGGCCTGCAGTTGCCTCCTTCATAAGATAGGGAAAGAATAGTTTCCATCTCACAAAGTTGCTGTGAATTTGAATAGGTTGGACCATATAGAGTTCCTGGAATAGAGTGTACTTCACATGACCCCAGTGTCCTCAAGTCTATCAGCTTAAAGTATGAGATCTAAAAGAAAGAACAAGATGCCCTTTCACTACCTCCAACTTAGAAAATCCCAGAGAAGGCCTCTGATTTGCCTGCCCCGGTCATGTGACCATCCTTTAACCTGATCACACATCCAAAGGGCTGTCTGTGGTTACACAACAAGGGTTTTTATCTTAAGATAGGGAAGGTGGACACATTTTCTGAAAAGAGAAAAATGGTAGTCATTAAAGATCATTTCAATGGCTCCGTGATTTTGGATACAATTTGCAAACATCTGAGTTCAGTTCGAAGTCTGTAAAATGATCACAGAGATGTCTACACTATATTGAGTTATTCTGAAGATAAAGCCAAAGAAACCATGGATCACATTGCCCGGCACATTTTAGTTCAGCTCAGTAGATGTTTGCTGAATCCAAATGTTGTCATTTTGGTAAGTTTGTGTTATTGTTACTGGTCCCAGGAGATCTTTAACAATTAGTAATTATGTAGAAATAAGGAATTATTTACTCAATTATCTTTTTATAGATGTTCAAAGACAAATATACACACATGTACATACACATACATATATATATGTATATAAGAGATAAATCGATAAATCTATATGTGCCCTAGAGGTGCTTAAGATTAATTTTTCTTTCATATTATTGGTCTGAAAAAAAATCAAATGGGGCAGGGGTAAAGCTGATGAACATTATATCAAACTTACATGGGTCCCAGATCCTCCCTTTTTAACCAAAATTTTATTGTAAAAGTATTAAAACAGAAAACTTGGAAGAAGTTTATAGCAAATATATGTATACCCTCCACATAGATCCCACCATTGGTTAGCATTTATATACTTTATTTGCAATGTCTGCCCATCCCTCAATACATCTATTGATCCATCTTAATTTTTGATACATTTCAAGCAAGCATTTCAAGAATGCAATGCCAATATTTATCTATAGCTTTTTATGTAAAAAGCATATACATGTATTGAAATGCATACATCTTAAAGATATATACATTGAATTTTGTCAAATGCAAACATCTGTGTAGCCCAAACCCGTCAATCCTCCAGAAAGTTTCCTTACACTCTTCCCCAGTCAATCCTTGTTCTCACACCCAGAGTTCAGCACTGTGCTTTTTTTCCCCCCACCTCTGATTAGTTGTTTGTTCTAGAACTTCATGTAAGTGGAATCATACAATTTGTACTTTTTTGTTTCTAGCTTATTTCATTCAATATAAAGTTTTGGAGACTGGTATTTGTTTTTGCATGTAGCAGTACTTTGTCATTTTCACTATTGTATGGGATTCCAATTTATGAATATACCACAATTGATTTACTTATTCTCTTGTTTATGGTCATTGGGTTATTTCCAGTTTGAGGCCACTATAAATAAAGCTTCTATAAACATTTGGATACGAATCTTTTTGTGAACATTTATTTTTATGTTCTTGGTAAATACTTAAGCATTGAATTGCTGGGTCAGAAGGTAGGACGATGTTAAGTGTTATAAGAAACCACATAAGATCTTTCTCCAAAATTCTGGTATCATTTTACATTCCTGCCAACAATGTATGAGAGTTCCAGTTGCTCCACATCCTTGTCAACATTTGGCGTTGTCAGTCTTTTTCATCTTATTCATTCTTGTGGGTGTGTAGTAGTCTCACTGTGTTTGTAGACCTCTTTAAAAAAATCAGTGCCAAATTCTCATCCACTTCATAAAATGCCTGAACTGGAAGGACTTTAACTTTTAGATGAGGAAACTGAGGTCTGGAGAGGAAAAGAGACTGACCACCATTTCACAGTATTTTAAAGATAAAGCCAGATTAATAACCCAGGCTCCTGCAGCTGACCTAGGACTCACAATAAGAATGTGTCATTAAATTGAGCACCTATATGTGCCAAGCATTGAAGTAAACTGTCTCCTCTTCACTATTTAAGTCATTCATTCATTCATTCAACAGATACTCACTAAGCTTCCCCCTGGTCCAGTAACATTTTAACATTACAGATACAGAAAGAAATAATAAAACCTCCTAGTTTACAAAGAACTCACTCTACTGAATGAGAATCTTCCATCCTTGATCCAAGTCATATTTTTTTCCACTTTAGATATGGCAAGAGCCACAGGCATTAGTGCATTAAGGGTGCTTTCATGAGTGTAAAGGAAGCTGCTACAGCACTTTGAGAATCTTTTTGTTTGTCTGTTTGTTTGTTTGTTTTAATGGAGACTTGCTCTGTCACCCAGGCTGGAGTGCAGTGGCATGACTTCAGCTTGCTGCAACCTCCACCTCCCAGGTTCAAGCTATTCTCCTGCCTCAGCCTCCCAAGTAGCTGGGATTACAGGTGCCTGCCATCATACCTGGCTAATTTTTGTATTTTTAGTGAAGATGGGGTTTCCTCATGTTGGCCAGGCTGGTCTCGACCTCCTGACCTCAGATGATCCACCTGCCTTGGCCTCCCAAAGCGCTGGGATTACAGGCGAGATTGATTACTATAGCAAAGATGGGGGGTGCTAACTCCAGAAGATATCTGTATTTTTGCTCTTTCCCTTCATTTTGTTTCCAAACTTTGGTCATCATGCACCACATATTCCCCTGAAAGAGGTGAGTGTCCCTAGAGGAAGGCTAGAAGTCCAAGAGCCCTGGTGGGAAGAAAAAGCTTTGTAGAGGGGAAGGATCTTTTCTCAACACTAATCGTTCAGGGAAGACCACCGGGGTCCCATGAGAACTGCTTGGTTATTTCTAAAATCAACTGGAAGTGGATTTCCAGGCCAAGACAGAGAAGAGGCCTTAGATATTACATCATCCAGAAGTTTCTGCAGACAGACCATGGCTTGGATTAGCTATCGAAATATCACCCTCCATATGGAGATAGGTGGGGGAAACATTAATATGCAAATTCCTGGGTCTTACCTATAAGGATTCCAGTTCTATAGATCTGAGAGAGAAACCCAGAAATCTTTCCTTTAAAAAGGTTCCATGGGAGTTGGAGGGCTTTTAGGGTAGTGAAATTATTCTGTACATTATTATAATGGTGGATACATGTCATCATACATTTGTCAAAAACCATGGGCTGTACAGTACCACGAGCGAACCCGAATGTAGACTATGAACTTTGGTTGATAATGATGTATCAATGTTAGTTCATCTATTGTAATGTTGATGGTCGGGGAGGCTATGTTGGTGGGTGAGGGATAGGTGGGAACTCATGTACTTTCTTCTCAATGTTGCTGTGAATTTAAAACTGTTCTAAAAAATAGTCCATTAGAAAAATAGAAGCTCTATGGATTTATGCAACCATCAATAACTATAACACATTTCCCTGCCCAAAACCGTTCCGTGGTTTCTCAGTGTCCTCACAACAAAGCCATGCTCCTTAGCCTGGTCTCCAGGGGCCTGTGAGGTCTGGCTCTGCCCTTCTCCCCATCACTCCTTACTCAGTACTTTTGAACATCTCTTAGTGCTGGGATAAACTCATTCTCATTCCAGAGTCTTTGCTCAGGTGTTCTTTAGAGGCATTTTTTCCCTCACTTCAGCATCCCCGTTTGCCAAAAATATTCGTATATGTTCATCAGGTCTTGGCTTAGGTGTCACCTCTTCCAGGTATCCTTCCCTGATTGTCCCTGGCTGAATCAGGTGCTTTTTCTTGGGCTTCCACAGCACACACACCCCACCCACTTTGCTTCCCCCAATTTGGCACTAATCACCCTCATGTATAACCATATTCACTTCTCTCTCCCCTGAAACGCTATCAGCCCAGTGAGGTTCAATAATTTCTTTTCTACTAAATCCTGAGTGTAAGCACAGGGCCTAGCACATAGCGGGTGGTCAAAAAATGTGGATGGAATGGATGACTGAACCCAGTGGCTTCCACACCCTTTCAATCCCTCCCCTCTTAAATCCTGTTTCTCTGCACACAAAAGTCTTGATGGTGGCTGAGGCATCCTGGCAGATAGCTGGCTTCATTCTCATGGCCATCCACTTCAGACCTATTTCTCCGTTAGGTGAACAAGATCCCACAGGTCCCTAATTAGCACTGTGGACTTCTGGAAGCTGCAACATCTCAAGAATGGTGCAGTGGAGTCTGTTCCTGGGGCATCCTGCCATGCCCCCTGTAAGATAGAAGGAGAAGGGTTATGCAGCCCATTTCAGCAGCTCCTCACTGTGCTGTCAAAGCAAGGCTCCCAAGTGAGCAGGCACAGGTGGTAGAATGAAGAGTGAAGAGGAGCAGGAACAGATATGAGCTAAAAGCCTGTCCTGCCCCTTGTTCCATATTCCAGGTGCTCTCCAAGTCCTTGGCGAGCTGTTTAGGTAGCAGGTTCTATAATGGCTTTGAAAGTAACAAGTGAGTACAGGCCACTTACTGGGGAAACTACGCCCCAGGTCCTCTATTTGGAAAAGTACCTTCTGATCGGGCCACGATCTCTGCAGAAAGACTTACCTTTGGGAAGCTCTTTTGCTTCCACTCCCTCATTACAGCCTTTCTATGACTCTGCAAGTGGTACAGAAAGTAAGGCTCAGAAACTAGAATGGGTTTCCCTGATGCCACCCAATGTATCAGTCCAGGCTCCATACAGGAAACAAAATACAGTCTAGGTATCTTAAGCAGGAAGGGATTTAATACACGGAATCCAGGGCATATAAGACCACTGGAAGGGCAGAAGGAGCAAGTTCTAGGTTAAGTCTCCTAGAATAACTCCCAGAATATACAGAGCAGAGGCATATGGACAGCTACTGCCAGAATTATGCCAGATGCAAGACGCTGTTGCATTTCTAACACCACTGCCTCTTGATGTCTAGGATGTGGGAGAATGAAGTGAGGTCCCTGTTGCAGGAAAATCTCCAGTTACTACCACCACACTATTTGCCAATAGCAATAGCCACAAACTGCCAGAGAATGGAGTCACATTAGCTTCCTAAATCTCACATCAATACCTCTCATTGACAGGAACAATTCTGCATCCAGAACCCTAGCTTTCAGAGAGTCTAGAAATATCCTACTTAGGCTGGGCGCGGTGGCTCACGCCTATAATCCCAGCATGCTGGGGGGCCGATGTGAGCGGATCACGTGAGGTCAGGAGTTCGTGACCAGCCTGACCAACATGGTGAAATCCCGCCTCTACTTAAAAAAAAATACAAAAATTAGCCAGGCATAATTCAAGCTACTTGGGAGGCTGAGGCTGGAGAATTGCCTGAACCTGAGAGGCGGAGGTTTCCGTGAGCCAAGATCGCACCATGGCACTCCAGCCTGGGTGACAGAGAGAGACTCCAACTCAAAAAAAGAAGAAAAAGAAAAAGAAAGAAAAAGAAATATCCTGCTTAGCTTTGTAGCCTCTCCAGGCCAAAGAAGGTAGAATGGAAGTTCAGGGAAGCCACGCAGAGAACCCAGCACTTAGGAAACCCCAGGCTGAATTCCAGCTTTGCCACTTTCTAATTGTGTGGTTTTGGGCAAGTGACAAAAATATGCTTTGCTTTCTTGTCACTATGACATGACAATGCCAGCAGCCATCTCCTAGCAGGGCTGAAAGGGTTAAATAAGATGATGCTTGCCCAATGCTCAGTGGAGAGCCTGGAATACCGTAAGTCCTCAACAAATGGTAGGTGGGTGAGACCATTATTATTATCACAGTTTTAGAAAAGGCTAGCTCCTCTCATCTCCTTACCAACACCACCATCACCAAAAAAAAAAAAAAAAAAAAAAAAAAAAAAAAAAAAAAAAAAAAAAAATTAGGTTACACAGTCACACAAAGTATTTTCATACTGCTTCTGAGAACGAGAATCCTTGTAGAAATATAATTTAGATACAGAATTCTTGAATTACCAGGGCTTTTCTGTAGCTTTTGGGGGACAATGGGAAAGAATACTGGAAGCTAAATTTATTGTGGGGAAAGCTTAGTATATGGTTAATCCCCCTCTGTGGAGCAGCTCCGAGAAGGGAGGAGAAAGAAAAAGAGATTCTTGGTATTAATTCTCTCAGAAGCAAACGAATGCCTCACTTTGCTTGGGACCACAGAGCATGGGAGGAAAATAGTGGAATATCTTCATCTCCATCCAGTGTTTTGAGAGGATGGAAGAGAGTTATTAATCTGATCCTAGAAGGGCAGCTGAGTCCGCAAAAAGAGGTGAGAAATCACAATCAGGCAGCCCTGTGTGTCCCTGCCCCCACCGGGATGCATGACGTTGGGCAGGTCGTGTTCTTCCTAAAACCTCTTCTTCCTCATCTGCAAAGTGGAGGTGATCTCTTCTCCCCGCTGGATGGCTACGAGGACACAAAGTCAGGCCATACACTGAGTATTCTGTTTTCCTGCCACTGCCCATGGGCCTGCCAAAAATCACTGGGATTTATGAGCTCAAGCCAACGGAGAATGTATGTGATGGGGTGTCAATTCCAGGACAAAAGTCTGATCTGGGTCTCTGTACCGCACGGAAGCTGGAGCCTGCACCTGTAGCAGCCCACATTTCTTTTTTTCCATCAGGGCAGCGATGCAGGGAGACTAAAGAGACTTGCCAGACAGAAGAGGCGGTAAGGGGACCGTTTCCTATCGCGGTTTCCAAGTGTCAGGTATCAAGGTAGCTATTTGCAGGTAACAAGCATCCTCAGACAGTGATGGAAGAGAAGAGCCACTCATGGATGGTGGTGTGTCTGAGTCGGAGGATGCCTCCCTATCCCTGCCACGCTTTGCATAAGTTGCTATGGGTGCCCCTCCCACGAAAGTGGCCAAAGTGATTAAGGGGCCATGATTGGCATCCTGGGGCCCTTTGCAGCAGGCATGACCACTCGACGCCCATTTGAGCGCCTGAGGATGGTGGTCCGGAAGGACCCACCGGCACGGCGGAAAGGCTCGATTAGCCCACCTGGCAGCCGGACCCAGACCTGGCTGGCAGCAGCATATTGCTCACCGTCTGGCAAATAGACAGATTTTCACAAACCAGATTCCTCTTCACAGGCCTGGGCCCTTCCTGTCCAACTGTTCCGGCATCTGTTTCTCTTAAAATGTATTTATTACACCGAGAGGAATAATAATGGGGCCAGGTCTGAGGCCCCCGAGGCAGCAGCGGTTTCTCCACCCAGGGCTTCCTTGGGAAGCATTCGTGTCAGGGAAAATGGAACAATGCTTAACCTGGGAAGAGTGTGCCCTTGGTCACTGGAGTCGGAGAGGGACTGGACATTGACCCAGGGTCTAAGACTGAAGGAGATATACTGGGGAAAGTGGTTGGGGGCTTGACCTGGAGTCTACCTGTGGGCTGTGTGGCTTTGGGCAACTTCCTGAACCTCTCGGAGCCTCAGTTTCCTTCTCTATGAAATGAGGGTTTGGCTGCATGACCTCCAAGGTCAGTTGTTTCTTGCTTTGCCTGCAAGTGATTTGAAAAGTTTATGCCTGTAGAATTCAGCCTTACCTGCACACCCAAGATTAGGCATTCATTCATTCATTCATTCATCGTTTCATTCCTCAGATTGTTCAATGAGTAAATTACTGTCTACAGGACATTGGGGATGCAAATGATGATTTAAGGAAAGAAGGGAGCAAGGCCGCTGGAAGCATGTTTCCCACCACTCAGATAATGTGAATATGTGTACCAACACCAATAGCAGCTGGTGTCCATGGGCCTGGTTTACCATGTGTCAGGCATGGTGTTAAAGCACCTTATAAACATCACCTCCTTTAATATTCCCAACAGCCCTGCAAGATATATATATAAGGTATATATATATATACACCTTTGTCTCTATAGGTGATACTGGGGGAAATGGAAGCCAAGCCCAGAGAGGCAAAGCAACTTATCCAAAGTCACACAACAAATACGCTGACAGGAAATACCCTGGATGAGGATTTCACTGGTTGACTGACCATCTTGGGTTCCTATTTCAATGGCTTTGCAGCTTTTGAAGATGTGTTGCTGCCCGGATCCTATCTGATTTCTACAGTAGCCTTCTGGGGTTGCTGGAGAGGACGGTGAATCCCACCTGACTGGTGAGGAAGTTGAGGTCTAGGGATGGAAAGTGATTTCCTCGAGGTTACAAAGCAAGTCAGCAGCAGCACGATCTGGAAATACACAACTGTAAACCTTAACCTCCCACTGTTCGTTCATTCATCCCCTCACATAACAGGTACCCTGTGTAGTTGATTCAAATGTGCTCGTTTAGCTTTTACTATTTCTGAAATCAAGTTTCATCATACAATGCATGACATGCTATGTTTTAACTGGTAGATTTTTTTTCTTAGGGAAACATAAAATAACGGTGCGGTTGTAAGCAAAGGCCTATTTGATGGTATTTACTGAGCACCTATTATATGCCAGTGTTGGACATGGGTCCTGCTGCTCTCCTCATCCATGGAGCAGGCCATGGGAAAGCTGAGATTCTTGGGAAGTCCTAGGAAGATGGATTTTAGGTGTCAGGGTTTGGTTCCCTTCACCATGTTCATTGGCCAGCTCTGTTCAAGGAACGGGGGGTGCAGACAGATTCCACTTTGGTGGTGGCGGTTGGGGGTGGTAGTGACCATCGACCATCACCAGCCTCTCAGGAGCTCTCATTGAGGAGCCTGAGAGCTGAGCCTCTGTTCAGTCTGTGCAGGTGCCCTGCTGTCCATCTCCACTCAGACAAACACCTTTCCCAAGTTCCCTGGGCCCAGGGAGACTGCGCTGGGCCCCAGGCAGTCCTCAATGGGACTGTAGTGATGATGATTCTAGTACTGTTGCTCTGAGCTTCTGGAACATTTAGGGTAGAATGATTTTGTCGGCTCAGCCACTGCTGATTCCCAAGAGACAGGAGGAGCCAGAGCAGGAGGTGCAAGCAGCTGCAGTCAAAACACAGTGATGGGTTAGTTTGCTCTGAGGAGGGGGAGGTGGGGGCATTGTGCTGGGACAGAGCAGCCAGTGCTGGGAGCTGATTGCCTGGCAGGGCTGGGCTTTGCTAAGAAGATGAACGTGCCTGCTCTGCGAAGGTCTGCAGGGCTGGCAAAGAAAATTGAGTCATAGCGTCAAGATCTCCAGACATTTGGAGCAGGTACGGGTAATTTACCCCTTTGTGGCACGTCTGTTCCTTAGACAGAGGAGAAGGGCAGCATCTTGGGAAAGAGGGCAGCCCAGGAAGAGATGTGGAGGTCTCCATACACGGACGCATCCCTTGGGAGACAGGCAGTATGATGCAGCAGAGCCAGGCTGGAACTGAAAGAGAATTTAGAGACCAAGCCCATGATGTCCTTACTTTTATAGATGACATATGGAGACCAGAGAGGATTGAACCACCAAGGTCACACAGCAAGTTTCATCACCAGCAAAGTGGGCATGAAACACCTCCTTTCTCCTGGTGTAGTGTTTATAAAACCATGCTATCGGAATACACACACACACACACACACACACAGAGTCATATGCACACATACACACATACACATGCATACATAGACACAAACACACACACAGACGACACACATACACGAAGTGACTTTCCTATCATAGAAACACTTGAAGTAAGGGGTTGTCAAGTTAAAAAAAAATTCTGAAGGTGTTTTATACTTACATTGACAAGGTTGTACATAGAAGAGTAGATCCAGGGGTGGCAAATGGTCTTAGGGAAAATAAAAGCTGTCTTTGACTATAACTGGTAAACTCTCAGTTACATAAAGTTAAATCTTTCTTTATCACAGGGCTTATCAGAGCAATTAAAAGGGTATTGTGCATTCCCAAGAAATGAGTGGGGAGGAGGACATATGGGTGAAAGGAGAAAAAAAAATATTAGTTTCACCCCATTATCTTTCTTAGAATTATTAAAGAAAAGTGTATTGATTTGTAATGCTAGGATAGCAAAGAATAAAAATAAATATATAAAGACTTAGTGTCCATTCATTCATCCATCAGTCCATCTATCCAACTAACCACCTATCCATCCATCAATCTAATCATCCATGAATTAATCAAGCCAACCATTCATTCATCCATCTGTTCATCCAACCATCTAACCATTTGCCTGTCCAACCATTGCTCCATGCATCTATTCCTCCATCTGCCCGTTCCAAATCCCATGCACCCACCTACCTATCCACCTAACTTTTAATCCATCCATCCTCCAAATACTCACTGACTACCTACTGAATGTCAGGTACTGTATTAGGACTAGCAGTCTGCCGTGAGAAGGGGACAATGGATGCAAAAACACTCCTTGTTTGAGAAGGTACTTGCAATTTGGTGAAGGAGAGGAGAAAGGCAAATATGCTGCAAATATATCCACCTGTAGCTCCTTGTAGTGAAGGTGTGGAGTGTTAGGATTGAGGCTGAAAGGCCGCAAGTAGAGGTCCTCTAACCTGCCCCAGGGAGTGTGGACATTATCCTTCAGTCTCGTTGCTTATGTTTAGGAACCTCAATGTCCTTAGTTGTAGAATGGGGTTCTTAACCATAATTACAGACCTAGGGAGAAGAAGCAACTGTCATCCACCCTCTTTTTATAGTCACTATTTTACATGTGTTTGCATGTGATTTGCATGTGTTTTCTTGTTATTTGCCTGTGTTGCACTTGACAATCAGTGTCTCCACACTGGACTGTGGGCCCCTTTAGGGCAGGAGCTTGAGTGTTTTTGCTCCTCAAAGCACTCTTTCAGGCTTAACATGGAGCAGGACATGGCTTAAGCATTTACTAAATGTCTGATAAAAGGCCCGCCAAATGGAAGAAGGAACAAAGGTCTCCCGTGTGGGCTTTCGCGAAGACACAGAGTCAAGGCGACTTACAATGCATAGCCTGGCATGCAGTAGGTGCTCAAGGTATGTGACTTTGCATCTTCCTGGCTGACCCTGCACTGACACCCAGCCTGGGAGTGACACGGGCCTGAGTTCTCCTTGGCAGCTGCCAAGGCTGCTCAGTGAGGTCCTTTCTATCTACTGTGGGGCCTTGGAGCCCATTCTGAGCTCCGGAAGCAGCTGCCTGTGAATCAGCCCCACCAGCCTGACGATGACAAGGCCTCTTTGGATGGAAAGAGGATGGAAAGGCCTCTTTGGGAGGAACTTCCCAGAATGAGCTAACTCCACAGTGGCCACATCAACCCAGAAGAGATGGAAATTACGAAGAGGCCCCTCCTAACACAAAGTCAATTACCTTCTCTTTAATTTGGAGAGGTCGAGACCAAACTGGAGCCGTGATGTCACCCAGCACAAACAACCCCATGGGATTCTCCATTCAAGAGCAGGTCCAGGCCACCCACGGCTTCAGTTGACCTAGCTCAGGTCCCCATCCCCGGGCCTTGGGGGAGTCTGAGAACCTGCCTGGGCAAACTCGTCTGCTGTGGAGCTTGGAGCTGTGCTGAGGACAGGGGTGTGCTCAGTGCCTCTCAGGGGCTGCTTGCTGTCTTGGGGAGACTTGGCTGGACCCATCTGAGCTGCAGCCAGGTGGGTAAGAGGGGGGACTCCGGAAGCAGCCCATCTGAGTTCACAGCCCAGCTTTACCACTTACCACCTACGTGACCTGAAGTATTCACCAGCCTCCCCGGGGCCTCCATTTCCTCATCTGTGAAATGGGAACAATAACAGTACCTACCTCATGGAACGAGTGCATGGGTTAATAAACTGCTATCTTATTATTGTGGGCACAAAAATAGCTCCTACCTTGGAGGATCATGTGAGGATTAGGTGCGAACACTCATAAGGTCTAGCACAGGGCCCATCACAGAGTAGGTGCTCAAGAAATGCGGCTCATATGATCGTCACATCCTTTGTGCTTCCCTAAATTCTCACCCCATGAGGTTGTCCATTTTCCCCTGGGGTTAGGCTCTGACTTACCCCAGGTTTTCTTGCTCGTCTCCCTCTGAAGCTCTCTACAGCTGCTTCTGCACCCAGCGTGATCACATTGAGTCCCCAGTGTCCCACCCATTCCATGTGCTGCTTTACCCACCCCGGCCTTTAGACTGTGTCTTCTTCAAGAACGGCATCTTTGTCCTAGTCACGTTCCATCCCCTTGCCATCTGGGAAATAGCTGTTGCCTTTGTAAGTGACAGACCCCACTCTGCTACTAACGGGCTGTGTGATTTTGGAGTGTCGCTGTGTCGCCCTGATTCTCAACTTCTCGCCTACAACAGGGAAACAACGTCAGTAAGCTCACAGGCTCACCGGAGGGCTCAATACAGAGATGGAGTTAAATTGCTTAGCCCATAATAGGACCTTAATAAATACTAGCTCATCTTTCTCTTATAACCTGTGTGACTTTTTGAGCAAGTTCTTTAAGCTCTCTGTGCCTCTCTGCAAAAGGCAGTTTACTCTCTGCAAAATACAGATAACAGCAGTGCCTACATCATCCTGTGCTTTTGGGATTCAGTGAGTTAAAACATGTACAGCACTTGGAAGCAGGAACAGTATACAGTGAGTGATTCCTACATGTTATTTGTAGTGATAATAGTGAGATCATTCTTTCTTCTCTGCTCCTCTTGGCTGTTTGTGGACTGAGTTAGAGCTAGGTCTATTGTGTGGCAGATGCTTGATCAATATTTGTGGGCTGACTCTATGGGAAACTCATGAAATCCTCACCAGCAAAGCCCCTCTGCAGGTGTGCACTTCTGCTGGGACCGGTCATTGGTGCTGCCTTGTCTTTAACATTTAGAGACTCAGCAGCTTAATCGGAGATTAAGTCATGTCAGCACTGAGTCCAAAGCACCTATAGGCAGAGGCTAATTCTAAATGTTGCAAGATGGACAGAATTTGGTATAAGAGAAGGATGGAAAATGTATGTACGGGGAATGAGAGGGAAAGAGGGGTGACTTGTGACTTCAGAACAGAACCAGGGAAGACTGACTTCCTTCTTACTTTCCTTCCTTCCTTCACCCAATATTATTAAGCACCGCTCTGTTCCCAGCCTGGAGCTAGACTCCAGCAGGGGACGAAACGTGTATCCTGGACTTCCTGGATTTTGGATGTTCAGTGAAGGCAAAGAGGAGCCCCAGAAGGCCTTAGAGCAGAGAGGATTGAGTTGAGATTTGATATCTGTCCCTTTTGAAACCCTGCTTGGAGGTCCTTCTTTCTCGGGGGGTTTCTCAACCACAGGTCAACATCTTAACAAGGGAATGAATCTTTCACTTGTTAGCAAAGCAGCCATACTTATATCCCCACTCCGGGCCTGCACAGGAAGGACAGCCCTAACAAACTCCATTGCAAAGTAAGGTGTGATGGAAGAATGACCATTCAGACCATTGTCCTTGGCTGAGTAAATGTGAATTCAACCACATAATGCATAGGGCACCGTCATTAACACCAAGAGTGAGAGGCACAGCTATTGACATGGAAGGATGCCCACGGCATCTTACTAATGCCAGGCCAATTCTGTTTACTGATAGCTCAAAAATAGACAAAAGTACCAGGAAGAGAGGCTGATTAATGGGTACAAATATACAATTTGATAGAAGAAATAAGACCTAGTGTTTGATAGATCGGGAGGGTGACTATAGTTTACAACGATCTATCATATATTTCAAAATAGCTAAAAAGTATTAATTAAAATGTTTCTAATACAAAGAAAAGACAAATATTTAAGGTGATGGATATCCAAATTACATTGATTTGATCTTTACCAATTATATGAATATGTTAAATTATCACAAGTACCGTGGAAATACGTACACCTATTTTGTCTCAATAGAAAAAGAAAATTAAAATATTTTTAAAAAGACAAAAGTAAACAATGTGTTGTTGAGGCTTACAAACATATAAATAAAATTATAAAGAACAGCAACAGCTGATAAATACTGAATTCAGGACGGTGGTTACTCTGTGGGGGAGAAGGAGGGAGTGAGACACAAGAGCGCACCTGATGGTGCGAAAGGACACGCACCATTCTGGTCTTTTGCTTAAACTGGGTTTCGGATAAAAGGGATTCACTAATTGCTATTTTTACACCCTACTCATACAATAAATACTCAAGTATTTCTACCCAATATTTAATTTTATTTCTTTAAAGAAAACTGATCGCAAGATCTTATTTGAGAAGGGGGAAAAAACAAAACCAGTTTCAAAACAGGAATCCAGTGTGATTCTATTTTTCTTTCATCAGTTTAAACATGTGGGATAACAGTATTCATTTTCAACACGACCTAGGGCAAATTACATCCCCTCTCTGGATTTCAGTTTCCTTGTCTATAAAATGGGAATAAAGAAATGAGAGAAGGCCTGTGGTGTGCTTAACATGGTGCTTGGCAGATAATAAGTGCTTAATAAGTAAGTTGCTCCAAAGAGTTGCCACTTTTAAGACTTTCAGCCAATGATCTCCCTCTCTCCCTCCAATTGATTAGCATTTGTTGCCACTGATCTAAGGATTCTTGGAACTGATCCACTTACCAAGGTGGCTGGATGAACCAATGTTCCTCATTCCTTCCATCATGGGGCAATTGTCCATGGCTCCAAAAGCACTCTTGGCCAATGGCCACTCCGAGACAGAGTGTCACTCTGTTGCCCAAGCTGGAGTGCAGTGGCACAATCTCAGCTCACTGCAACCTCTGCCCCCCAGGTTCAAGAGATTCTCATGCCTCAGCCTCCTGAGTAGCTGGGATTACAGGCATGCACCACCATGCCCAGCTGAATTTTTTTTGTATTTTTAGTAGAGATGGGGTTTCACCGTGTTAGCCAGGCTGGTCTTGAACTCCTGACCTCAAGTGATCCACCCGCTTCAACCTCCCAAAGTGCTGGGATTACAGGCGTGAGCCACAATGCCCAGCTGCCAGTGGCCACTCTTTACCCCACCTGGATGCATGCCCTTTTGCTAGTTAAGGTCCCCACTTACCAGACGTCATTTGTTTGTTCCCAAAACTGTTTATTCCAGTGATACTCACCAGCATAATAAGATCATTCAGTTAAAACTTAGAGAAACCGATGACTATGTGTATGCAAGGAAAAGCTATCATTTCCAGGAAAATTAAGTTTGCTTCTTGAAAAGTTTTTTGAAGGTGAGTTGTATAGTTTTTTAAAGGTGAGTTGTATGGTTCTATAGGTTTTTTTTAAACGTAAACTACTTTTAAATCTATACATATATATATATATATATATAAAATTTTTACTAACAGTGATCACAGAAAGAATTCTTGGCTTGTCATGGTGGCACACGCCTGTTATCCCAGCACTTTGGGAGGCTGAGGTGGGAAGACTGCTTGAGTCAGGAGTTTGAGACCAGCCTGCACAACATAGTGAGATCCTATCTCTACAAAAACATTAGCTGGCCGCAGTGGTGCATGCTGTAGTCCCAGTTATTTGAGACGCTGATTTGGGAGGAGCACTTGAGCCCAGAAGTTCAAGGCAGCAGTGAGCTGTGATCATGCCACTGCACCCCAACCTTGGTGACAGAGTGAGACCCTGTCTCTAAGAAATAAAAATTTAAAAAACTTCTTAAGAAAGCATTAATATTATTATATAGAATATATATTTTTATATAATATATATTATCTACTATGTATACATTATATATTATATATAATATATATAATTACATGGAAATTATATAGAGAGAGACATGGAAATAAATATATATTTATATATAAAGAAATTATTTATATATTAAGAAATATATATATGTAAAGCAAGAAAACTGTAAGAGATAGACGAGGAGGATCCTAAAAGATAGAGAAAAAATCCAGCATTCAGGTGGCTGTTTAAATGTTATCTATTCTTGCTCCATTGAAAAGAAATCAAATCCGGACATTGACAACGAGAACTGAGGCATTGTGACTCTGGGTTTCCTTAAGGAAGATAGGCTAGAAGAGACCTCCAGGCAGAGAAGCTAAGTTCCAGCCTAGAGCCTCTGACTAGGATCAAAAGTTTGATGAATAAATGTACACTCTATGCTTTAAGTAGAAATAGAATATCACTTTTTTTACCCATCACCAAAGTTCAAAGACAAACCGAAAACTGGGGAAAAGCATGAGCACTTCCCATCACAGACCGAAGGCTAATTTCTTAGTCTGTAAAGAACTCTATTTATCAATCAATAAGAAAGAAAAACTTAGTTAATAGGTAAAGGGACTAATAGATAGTGAACACAAAGAAAATACAAATCCTTCTGAAACGTCTGAAAATAAAATGCTCAGCTTCACTTTTGATAAAAGAAATGCAAAATAAACCTTTCTAGAGACACCATGTCTTTTTTCGTGGATGGGACTGGCAAAGATTCAAAAGTTCAAGAAGATTCAGAAGTTTAAGAACCAGCTATGTCACTGAGGCTGTGCGCGGGCTCTCCTTTACTTTATTTCATTTCTTTATTTTTAACTTTTATTTTAAGATACTTGGTGAGAGCAGGAGCTGGTGCAACTTTCCTGCAATCTGGCAAAAATTTCCTGCAATTGGCAGCAGCTAACATACATAACTGCTTATGTGCCTACCGTGTGACCCGCAATTCCACCTCCAGGAATTTACCTTGCAGATAATCTCCTACACATCCAAAATGGCATATGGACGAGGGTTCTTCCTGCTGAATTGGCTGAAACGGCCACATAAATAGGAAGCAACCTAAATATCCGTCAACCATATGCTGGTGAAGGGAAGAATGGCCCCTCTATGTGTGGCATAACATGAGCATGAAGTAGAATGAGGATGGTCTTCATGAGCATGTTGGAAGCAATCCCTGAGACGGATTGCTGAGCAATTGAGGCAAGATGCACAATTGCATGCCCAGTAATCTCTGCGAAAGACAGAAATGCATAAATATAATTGCTTGTATGTGCATAGTATATTTCAGGAAGACTTCTTAAGAACCCGTAGTATTGTTGCCTCTAGGAGGGGTGAAGACAAACTAGAGACTCTGTTTCCCTCCCTCCTGCCTGCCTTCCTTTCTTTCCTTCTCCCTTTCTTCCTTCTCCCCTTCCTCCCTCTTCTTTCCTTCTTTCTTTCCTTCTCTTCTTTCTTCTTCCCACCCTACCTCCTCTCCCGCTTTCCCTCCTTCCCTTCTTTCTTTCTCTCTTTCTTTCCTTCCTCCTATCCTCTCTCCCTCCCTCCCTCCCTCTCTTCCTCCCTCCCTTCCTCCCTCCCTTCCTTCCTTCCTTCTGCTTTTTTCCCTTTAGAATTTTGAACCATGTGACTGTATCGCTGATTGATTAAAGAGTCAAATTTTAAATGAAAAAAATATTCAATGTATGAATGTGTCACTTGAAAAAGATTCCTTGCATTAAGTAACTTATGAGATAAAGTGACTTAACTTTTCCTTCTGATTTGGTTCTAATCCTAGACAACTAAGCTTCTACTCAACCTATTTGCTAATTTTTCTGTAATGAACGTGTATTGCTTCTGCAGTTATACACACACACACACACACACACATGTGTGTGTGTATGGATCACAAACACACAAATAAAAATGTTTAAAAGCCCACACAGACCTCCCTGTGGCTGCCAGGGCCCTGCTCCCAAGTGAACAAGCAAGCTTTCTCCCCTGGTATCAGGTTTTCCCACCCTGCCCCGCTCACTCTAACACGTGTTTGCGGGCTGATAAAGGTGTGCTGTGTCGCTGCTGCTGCTTTTAATTAATTTTTGACATGAAAGCTCCCAGTCCCTTCTCCTGCCCCAGAGACCTGCACACAAACTTGCCTCTCCCTTTCCCAGGAAGCAGCTGTCCAAGTGTAGCTGAGTTTCCAAAAAAAACAAGGGGTGGGGGGGAACCTCACACTTCTTCTTCTTTTTTTTTCCATTTGCACTGATTTGCATATTAATAGTTTGCATATTAACCAGCGACTTCAGAGGGTGGGCGGGCTAATGAATGCAGCAATCTCCTCAATTTTAACTCAATTTGCCTCATCCATATTCCAATGACTTTGGGGATTGGTGTTCAGCGTTCATTGAAATTATCCGAGGCAGACCCAGTGTGGGCTGCTCTACCATTAATCCAATTAATTAGCCCCGTGGATACGGCCGCCTGGGCTAGGGCCCTTTGTTCAGTGCTGGGGGCTAATGACAGCCCCAATCTGATGGGATAATGAGGGGAGCGAAGGAGGGTTTGACCCCAAGTCTGGGTCCTGGGTGGTGTTTGGAGCAGGGAGGGGAAGGTGGTTTTTTGGAGGGGGCTTGGATCACGGGGAGACAGCTGCTTTCCTTCCCTACTCCTTCATGCTCTCATTCAGTCACTCAAGTCGCCCTCACTCACTCCTTAGCATGAGATGTCTCCCATTTGCCCCTTCACACTCTCTCCATCCCTCTTCTTTCTGCTCTGTGCCCGGGAAGGGTGAGCTACACCAAGGGGCACTGGAGCCCTCCAGCTTCTGGGTAGGTCCTGCCAATGGGAGGTGTAGGCAAGAGGAGGAAAGGAGGAGAAAAGAGATGAGAGTATTGATTCCCTGCCTTCCTCTCTGCTGGACTGCAGGCTGGCTGGGTCTCTCTACCAAAGGTCACATCCCTTGACAAGCAGCCCTCTTCAATAGCTACTCTCTCTGATCCCCTGCAATAGCCCCCTGGCCTTTCCCCCTCCGGCCTAGGGATGGTGACAGGTCCCTACTCTAGGAGCCCTAGGCTGATGTGTGGTCCTCTGTGGTTATTTTCAGTTCTTTTCTATCATCACAACTTCTTTGAATGTGCCATCTGTTCCCTGCTGGGGCCCCGATTGGTACCCACCCCTCATTCCTTCACTCTTACAGTTTTTCAACCACACAATCACTCACCCTTTCAAAGATGATCAAAGAGGACCAAACCATACGCTACAATTATAACATGCTCAGCAAGATGCCTGACACACCCTGAGTTCAGTAAACGTTGGCCATAGTTAAGTGTAGGTACGGATTACCTAGCCAGTTAGATGAAGTGTCCTTTAAATGAATCCTATGAAATCATAGCCCCATGAGATGCTTTTGATAAAAGGATTTCTTGGTAATCACTGTCAAGGAGCCCAGCAAATCCCCTTCTTAGAGATCCATAATATGTGTTATTATAATAAAAGTTATGAGAAGTCCTGTAGTAAAGAAAAGCTTGGATTTCATTCAAATATTCCTAGAATATATAATCTCTCATATCCATTTACCATTTGAGAAGACTAAAGCACGAAGAGATGACTGTGTATGAATGCTCAAAGCCCACCTAGAGACTGGCTCCTGAATTGAGTCTCTGTGTTTGTGTGCTGTGAGGGAGAGGGGGAGATGGAGGGGGCAGTCTGAGGCCTTGTGGAAAGAACTTGGGTTGCAAACAGGTTGAATCTCTGCCCAAGCTCCTTATTAGCCATATGGCCCGAGAGAAACTGCTGCAACCTCCTGGAACCTCAGTCTTCTCGTCAACAAAATGGGAAGGAAAATTCCTGTCATACCCAACTATTGGAACATTCAGAACAATCAGTTGGTTAAGCAGAAAGCTTGTAAATAGACGTCCTCCGTGACACCTCTCCACGGTTCTGCAAGAGGAGTCCCCAGTACTGTGACTCATGGGAGAGAAGCACCTGCTTCCTTCTTAATCAGGTCTCCCTGATTTAAAAGTCTATTTATAAAAACTTATCTTTAAAAAGTCCAGTATGATAGCTCATGTCTGTACTCCCAGGTACTCAGGCGGCTGAGGCTGGAGGATCACTTAAGCACTAGAATTTGAGACTGCAGTAGGCTGTGATTGTGCCATGGAACTCCAGTCTGGGCAAATAGAGTGAGATCCCTTCTCTAAAAAAATAAAAATTAAGAAATTTATCTGAAGAATATTTGGACAAGTATGCAAAAATATATGCACAATTATGTTCATTTTAGAGTTTTTTGCATTAAAAAAAAATTAGAAACAACTTACATGTCCAACAAAAGGGTGTTGACCAAGCAAAGAATGGGGCTTCCATGCAATGAAATTCTATACAGCCATTTGAGATCAAAAAAGCCTTTTTGAAAATCTTGGGCTTCACCTATTTATAAAACCCTGGAATTCTCCCTTTTCTTCAAACCAGATTTTATCTATAAAATTCAAATACATGGGGTAGATGTTTAGAAAAAAAAAAAAATGAAACAGTTGCCTTAGTTGTGATTAGGTAGGGAAACAAGGATCCTGCCTCTTAGCCCCTTTCCACACCCGGCAACCAGTACCCCTTAGGCATCTCCCCAGAACTCTGGGATTTGAAGTGATAATACAAGGATACAACTATACAGGAACAGATACTATTTTCTCAGTACTTTGTGCGGGTCCCGCATTGTGCATTATATCATTTAATTTTCACAACAAGCCCGACACAAGATGAGCATTCGCTTACCAACCCATTTAGCAGGTGGGAAACCGAAGTCTCTAGGCCAAGATCCCCTGGGTAGAAAGAACCAGGATTTAACCACTAAAGTCTGAAACCAGGGACTGTGCTCTACTGGGAAAGTGGTGAGTAGAAAAGTCAGCTAATAAATTAGTATGCAGGATGCCAGTTTCCTGGTTGTGATCATGTGCCACTGTTACAAAAGAAGGGGGAAGGTGAATGAAGGACACACAGTAACTCTGTAAGGTTCTTACAACTTTTTATAAGTCTGAAGTTATTTCAATGTAAAATAAAATTTAAAATAGCATGTCGAATGAGATCCTATTTGGTTGTGTGTGTGTGTGTGTTTATAAATCAAGTTAACAGTACAAAAAAATACAGTTAAAAGAATAAGTTCTAGTATTTGATAGTATACTAGGAAAATTACAGTTAACAATAATTTATTGTATAGTTCAAAATAACTGGAAGAAAAGATGTGTAATGCTCCCAATACAAAGAAAAGATACATTTTTGAGGTGATGGCTACCCCAATTACCCTGATTTTATCACTACACATTGTATACAGGTACCAAAATGTCACATGTATCCCCAAAATATGTACAACTAATATGTATCAACGAAAAAATTAATTAACTTCAAACTTAATTTCTATACTTTTTGATATTCAAGATGGGGATCAGTTTTACTCACTTGCCAAAACTAAATGTATAATTTAACAGCACTCGCCTTCATCTCTAGGTGAGAGTTTGCTGGCGATTTCTTTTTTTAAAAAATTATCTTTATTTTTAAATTTTTTCTTCAATGACTATGCATGACGATTTGTGTAATCTTTTTAAAAAGTTTAGAACAATCATCTGGGGCCAGCTAACCGCCTCCCCAGGTCCTGCCTCTGTAATGCAGCGGTAAGAGATTCTATTGGTTCTCCCCAAACTCTTTCTTCGTGGAGTTTCAGAAAGTCAGATACCTATCAGGTCCTGTTTCTCTGCCATCCCCACCTGCCTGTCATTGTAGGGACCCCCAGTTTCTTGTCTCTTCCCAGAAGACACTGTAGAAGCCTTCAGACCACGTAAGGGGAGGGGTGATGGGGGAGAGCGCTGCACACTTACAAATCACCGCAGCAAAATGGATTGCCTTGACAAAATGTAATGTTTTGTGACAGAGCCCAAATATGCATTTCATTCTTGAGGAGCAGACTCAAGGAACTCGTTGGAAATATTAAATTAAGCAGTGTAACAGCTGAGAATAATTGGGTTTTCTGCCCTGTTGCCTGCGATTTTGTGTGGCGTTTGAGGCGGTTGGGCAGTTCTGTTTGACTGGGGAACGGGAGAGGTCCCTGGGAAGCTCTTGGAGAGTGGAGATTGGGTGTGGTTCAACCTTATGTTGAGATGGGAGAGACCCCGAGCACTACCAATCCTCTGGGTCCTCAAATCAAAATCGCCCAGCTAAAAGTGATTGCAGAGGCCCTGTGGTTTGATGCCTGCCCCCGTTTCATGGATGAAGAAACTAAGTCTTTACGAAGATGGCTTAGCAAGTTAATGGCAGAGCTGAGACATAAACCGCTGACTCTGAAAAGCTTTTTCCACAATATCATCCCTCCTCTTTATTATGGTCCTGCAACCACAGAGCCTTGAGCCATTTTGCTCGTAATGTGCCCCAAAGATCCTGTGTTCTGGGATAGATAGACACATTGCAGGTGACGGTGCAGCCTCTCCTTCACCGGGGAAGCCTTCTGCAAGTCTTGGCTGCTCAGAGCCTCAGTTTCCCTCTGTAAAATGGGGGTCAGCATGTTCGCATTAGAAGGAATGCAATGAGATTTTTAACAGGGCTGATTTGTAGATGAACCCCCTGCAGATATGGTTAAAGATAAAGATTCCGATTCAGCGGGTCTACGATGGGGCTGGAAATCCTGCATTTCTAATTGACTCCGCAGGGATGTTGATGCTGCTGGGATCATCCTTCCAAGAGCAAGTTTATAACATATAGAACTGCTCAACCGGGGCTTGGTATGCAGTAGGCACTCTATCCATGCCCTCCCTTTATTCTCCTGTTATTCCTTCCAGGATTTTGTCCTAACCTATGTTTCGGAAAACTCAACCAGAAAGAAGATGGAAGGCATGCAGCACGTCCGATAGGTCCCTTGGGAGCCATAAACATCCAATTCAACCTTGTGTGCTCCTGGTCCCCACCCGAAATGACCAGGCCAGCTTTGTGGAAGGGGTGAGTCATGGCTGCCAAGCTTTGCAGGCCTCCACAGCAGCACACTACACAACTCAGCAGGGGAAATATTTCCGCGTTTGCACATTTTCCAGCAGTTGGTCCAGGAATCTATGCCCAGTTAGCCTTGGCACACTGGCCCAGCCCAGTCCTGCCTCTCTGATGTCAAGGGTGTTTCTTTTTCAAGTCCAGCTCAAGACACATTCCTGGACCCCAAGAAATAAAGCTGGAAAGAGGAGACCCTCTCTCTGTCTCTGGGTCACCCTCTGAGATGCCTTTCATCTTTTTTTTTTTTTAATTTATTATTATTATACTTTAAGTTCTAGGGTACATGTGCATAACGTGCAGGTTTATTACATATGTATACTTGTGCCATGTTGGTGTCCTGCACCCATCAACTCGTCAGCACCCATCCACTCGTCATTTACATCAGGTATAACTCCCAATGCAATCCCTCCCCCCTCCCCCCTCCCCATGATAGGCCCCGGTGTGTGATGTTCCCCTTCCCGAGTCCAACTGATCTCATTGTTCAGTTCCCACCTATGAGTGAGAACATGCGGTGTTTGGATTTCTGTTCTTGTGATAGTTTGCTAAGAATGATGGTTTCCAGCTGCATCCATGTCCCTACAAAGGACACAAACTCATCCTTTTTTATGGCTGCATAGTATTCCATGGTGTATATGTGCCACATTTTCTTAATACAATCTGTCACTGATGGACATTTGGGTTGGTTCCAAGTCTTTGCTATTGCTGACAAGATCATGTGGAAATGGACTGAGTCGTGTAGACGCTGTGTGACCACAGCCAAGGCACCTCCCCTCTCTAAGCCTCAGTTTCCTCATCTATAAAGTGTATGGAACTCTTAGCTGTGGAGCATGGAGCTTATGGATATGGATCCTGGAGTTTCCATCAGATTCAATCCCAGCTCCATCACTTCCAAACTAGGTGAACTAGCTCTCCAATTATCAGTCTCCTGATCTATCAATACAGGTTAACAGTAAAGTCTACCTCACAGCGCAGCTCTGGGAATTCAGCAAGATGAAAACTTATGTAATCTCAGCTGAGGGTTGGGTATAAGACAAGAGTTCAGCAAGTGCTATCATTATTTGCAAACATGAAAATTTATCTCCTAACTCATATCTTGTTAGACTTTGATCTTGGTTAGTGTCTACCCCAAATTGCTACTTCAATGTAATCAGCAGCTTTTATGGAGTCTCTTAGGGATGATGATAACTTGCCAAAAGTTATTGGACATTTATAAACCAGGCGCTTTTCTAAATTCTTTACCTGTGTTATATGGCGTATAATTCTCACAACAACTCTGAAAGATTGATTATGGTGAAAAATATAGTATTATTCTCTGTTTTACCAATGAGGAAACTAAGGCACAGGAAGCGTAAATAACTTGCTGGAGGTCACACAGTTGGGGTGTCTGTCAGCTATGGCCACAAAAGTGTTACATAACATGTGACTGTAGACATCTTGGAGGAAAACAAGTGTTGACTGCTCCCTCATGTGTCTAGGAGTTAATGGGGGTCTCCAAGGCTGCCCTTGACTGAGCTCAGCCCCAGGTCTTCTCCACTGATCTCCCATCCTCCTTGGACCTGCAACTACTCCTCCTTGGACTTGCCCATGGGACCTGCAAAAGGCAAGGTCCCATGGGCCAGAGCAAACCACATGTTCAAGCCCGGAGCCAGGGGTTGGGGAAATATTTGTCCCCCCGTTGAAGCCCCAGCAAAGGTGTGAACATGCCATCTTCCTACACAGGAGTCAAGAACTGAGAGCATTAATTCAACATCCCACAGTTGATGGGGGATTGTGAGAGGAGTGAGGCAATTGATCCAGAGAGACTGATGGAAGAACTTGTTATCATAACTGCTATACTGGAAGTCTCTCTATCTCCTTAGAGTGTTGTGTAAACATGTGTAGAATGCTGCGCTCTGAAAACAGCTCTAGCTGGATCAATCAAGGCTTATGTAAGACTATTTGACATAATTTTATAGGAGATAAAATACCAGAATAATGTCCAATTTCCTTTGAGAAACTCTAGGGAAGCAGTATTATTTATTTATCCATCCTTGCATGAACCCATTAATCCACCTACCGTAAAATCCATACATCCATTTATCTATTCATCCACCCGTCCTAAAATCCATCTCTCTATCCATCTATCCATCCACCTACCCACCTAAACATCTGTACATTTATCCATCCATCCATCCATCCATCCATCTATCCATCCATCCACTTCTCCTAAAATTCATCCATCCATCCATCCATCCATCCATCCATCCATCCATCTATCCATCCATTCATCTACCCAGCTGAAACATCCATTTATCTATCCATTTATCCATCCATTAATCCTTCCATTCATCCACTTCTCCTAAAGTTCGTCTCTATATCTATCCACCCAACTACCCACCTACCCACCCAACCACCCAAACATCCACCCATCTATCCACATATCCTAAAATCCATCTCTCTATCCATTCATGCACCCAATCTGTCCACCTACCCTACAATCTCTTCATCCATGTACCCATCCATCCACCTATGTTATAATCCACCCATCCCTCCATCTACCTAACCATCCAACAAATATTTATTGAGCTCTTATTATGTGCCGGACACTGTGTTATACAGCAAACACAGACCTGGTCTCCATGTTCAAGGTGCTTACAGTCTAGCAGAGGAGACAGACTCATCAGATAACCACACAAATAAACATACAATTCAAATGGAGACAAATGATACGGAGGAGAGGAACAAGGGGTGGTGAGAGGTTAGAAAAGGGGGCTTGACTTAGGTGGGATCAGGGAATGGCATTTATGGAAGGATCAGGGGATGAATAGGAGCTAAGTAGATGAAAAGGAAAGAAAAGAGCCTCCCAAATAATGGGAACACCTTAGACGAAGGTTGAAAATCAAGCGATGGAAAGGAATACAACTTTCTCCAAGGGCTATTAAGAGGCTGTAACTGGTACTCAGCAAACAAAATGAGTTGTGGTGTGAGTGGGAGCTTGGGAGGGCTTCAGGGTCAGTCTTGTAGGGTCTTGTAGGCTGGGGAAGGATATGATTCTATATTTAATGGGGAGACAAATATCCCTACAGGTGAGGAGGTCCAAGAATTGGGAGGCAAGGCTGTTGGAAGTATCCAGAAGGCCCTGCAGCTCTGCAAACATAGTTGTGGGAACTCTGAGACTACAGTGTGGGAGTAACTGAAAGGACCCCATGTAGCCACTGCATCTGTGACTCTGCTCAGGACCACACATCTCCCAGGGTGCCAGCCACAGTCTGCCAACTTCTGAACCCCACAGTGCTGCTTAGCCCAGAGAGTTCAGGTCTGAAATCAGATGGACATAGGGTTGATTCTCTGGCCCCATCATTTCCTCAATATGTGACATTGGGTAAGTTACTTAACCTCTCTGAGCCTCAGTTTCTCCATCTGCAAAATGGTGGTAATAGTTGGAGGGAAACAATCGTGCCCCAATGTCCAGAACTCCCTTTTCAGCCTTCCCTAGAAAGGAATAAGGAGGCCCTAGCCTCTCAGACTGAAGTCTGTGTTGTTCATGGAGTCACATTCTATGAGAGGCTCATGGCATTTTAGTAGAGGATGGGTACACTGCATTAGAAGATGCTGGACAGTGATGTGCCCTCTGTAGCCCTCTCTATTACTTGAGCCCCTGTGGCTGGATGGTCTATCAGGGCTAAAGCCTTCTCTGCTGACCTGACAATTGTAGCCAATGCCAAGAGGGACTAGGAAGCCTTGTAAGGTCACTAGTTAAGAGACAGTCCCCAGGCTGCAATCAGATTTATTATCATGCCTGCCATTTATGCAACAAACTTGTATTGAGTTATTACCATGTGCCAGGCATATGTCCTGTGCTGAGAACGCATAGCACCATGGAATTCCAGTGTGTTAGATGCCCACAGACTGGAGGTGGAGCAGATGTGTAGGGTAGGATTATAGACCAGTGTGGAAAACACCTTAATCAATGTATGAACAAGGCTCTCCAGAGCACAAGAGGGGGAGATGACTACTCTCCAGGTAGAGAGTATTTGAGATGGCACTTGAGCATCTGTAGGAATTCGCGAAGCTTACAAGCATGGAATAGGCACCCAGGCACAGAGAAGTGGTGCTGATGATGCAGGAGGTAAAAGACACAAGGGCAGGACCCGCTCTGATCTTCTCTTCTGCTGTGGCCCCCAGAGTCTGAACCTTCCGCAAGGCTTGCTGTATACTGTGGCCACTTAAAACCATGCTGACAATTGTATGTGTCCCTTACTTTATGTTTTTTCACGTGCCAGCAAACATAAGATCAATCTACACATGTGTCTTACTTAAGATCCAAAGGTGGCACAAGTAGCTATGATAGCTATGCCTGCTATCAGCATCTCTGTGCACCCCAGATAGTTCTAAACACTTGATATGGAATGTGTTACTTCACTGAATCCTCTCTGCATGAGGCAAAAAAAAAAAAAAAAAAAAAAAAAAAAAAAACTGTATTAGGAATTTGGAGACCTGGTTTCTAGCACAATGTGACTTTGAGTGAACATTTCTCCTCTCTGAGTCTTGCTTGATCCATTTGCCCATCTGCACAGTGAATGAATGCCAGCCAGAGGCCCTTCCTATTCTACCAATGGGAATGATCTTCTTTAAGTTGGTTTTCTTATTTTATACCATTTCTCTCTTAATAGGCAGACAGTTGCTCAGCAGGGTAACATGGGGATACCCAAACTTGTAATTCATTTTAACACTGAGAATATTCAACTACTGAAATCAACCACAAGGGACTGGGAATGAAGTTCTTTTAAAGCTCCTGCTCTAGGTAGAGTTGCCTGCAAATTGTCCTTTAAATATTCTATTCTTCATTCATTCATTCATTCATTCATTCATTCATTCATTCCTGCATCACTCACTGGGCATTCCCGCAAGTTTGATATTGGGCACACACAACACCGGTACATCATTTTCCTTTCTCTTAAGATTTCTTATCTCCCAACTCAAAGGGCATTGCACTCCCATCTTCATTTTATTATATAGTCATTTATTTATTATTTGTTTGTTCTCAAACCCCAAAGCCCTTCAATTTAGCAGACGTGCCAGCAAACTTCCCCAAACATGGTTGTGTGTGACATTGATGGAAATCGTTTATGATCAATTTCAAGGGCCCTGATGATCTTTTTTAATAAGGCACTGCTGTGGGTGTGCAGCAAACTATGCCACTGTGATTTCACGAGGTACTTGCTATGAAATCGAAAGCCGCCACCCCTCCTCACTTCTTCCAGACTTAAAATGATGGTGCCTCCTTGGGGAGTACCTATCAGTGACTTCAAACCCCCGGTGTGGCTGTTACAGGATAAAGAATTTTCTCTCTAGGGGGCCCTCCCTCAAGGTCTGCAGGAAGGGGTATCTCTTCAGGTGTGGTCTAAGCACCACTGGGATCAGAACCTCTGGGAATGGGCCCAGGAATCTGCATTTCCATAAGAACCCCCAGTACACTTTTATGTCCTAAAATCTGGAGTCTGTCTCCTATCATTTGAAGGAAAGGAGGGAAGAAAGGAAAAAACAATCATTAAAATCCTACATGTTTGCACATCTTAGTTAATTATCTTCAAATTTGGGGAAATATGAAGTGTTTATACATGACACGTACACCCTGTTTTTAGTGTCGCCCATGGATGGACTGGCTTGGTACCTACTAAGAGGGGTTCACAATTTATCTCTTATTCCTCCTCCAACTCTACCTGAAAAACAGAGAACACTCCCTTCCTCAATTATATTATTCCCCAAACACAGCATAACTTCCTGTCTTTCTGTCCATTAACCTCTTTTCCGGGAATGTCTTTACTTCTAATAGGTCTGCCTGTCATCAAACTCTTACGCATCCCTCAAAACCCAACTTGAAACTCACCACTTCCTCCCAGCTTGGTTAATTATTCTCTTCTTCCTGCTTCTGCAGTTGAACATTTCACACTGTAGCAACAATATGATTTGCCAATTATTGAACCCTACCATGAGTCTGGTACTGTATTCAGCCATTGAGATATTAGAGTGCTCACAAATAAAGGAAAGCACATTGTTTCTATTTACATGTATTCTGCCCTGTGCAGTCCAGTGCAAACACTGAGCCTAACTCCCCTAGTCAGAGTAATTGCTCAAGTCACCTTGGAGAGACTGACATTCACACGCCCATCTTACCAGCTTGGATCAGCCAGAAAGTAGGGGTCAAGGCAGTCTAGAAAGAAACCGCTCAGCCATGACAGAAGAAGGGCAAAGCAGAACCTCCACCTTCCTCCAAGTCCTGGCTTGAGCAGAGCTAGGCCCCAGCTGGAGTCGTAAGTAGGAAAAGTGCCTGTTGATCTTATACCTTCGTATCCTTGCTACAAAGTCAGATCCCTACTCAGCAACCACAGAAATACCAGCCCCAGGCAGAGTTTTAGGCTTCCTAGAATGAAGGCAGTTGGCCTCCAACTAATCAACACAGCCCTGGTGACACTTATGTGTAGACCCAGAGGACCACAAGGCTGGAAGGCACATCCAGGCAAGCCATCCCTCCTTGGCAAAGATGGATGACATCTGTGCCATCTGATGCTTTAGGTCAGCTTCTGGGCCTTTCACACAAAATCAAGTGCAATGTTTTTTGCTAACTGGGAAACTTGCCCTTGCCCATCCACACATCTTAGTGCTCCCGGTTCCAGCATCAGCAGATCTGACTTCAAATCCTGGCTCTGCTGCTTAATGGCTGTATGACTTTGGAGAACTCAGTTAACCTCTTTGAGCAGGGGTTCTGTCACCGCAAAGTGGGAATAACGAAACTTGTCACACGGCTATTGTGTGTCTTTGTGGAGGGAACGCTTGTGATGGTTTTGTCCTTCCTTTTCTTCTAAATATTAATGTTCTTATTATTATGTATTGTTATTGCTGTGATTTTCTTGGTCTTGAGATTCTCGCACGATGGAGCTTTCTAAATATCACCTCTGATTATGAAAACTTTGTCTAAGCTCTTCCTCTTTCTTGGCTTTCGATATTTTCTCAAGTGAGATCGCTTTGCTCAATTCATTTTCCTGCCAATCTCCAACTTGATGCATCATCCTGATCATGCTGTATTATGTTTGGCAACATAATGTGATGCGACTCAGGCTGCCGATGACGGATGGGGTACCCGTCCGCAAATGGAACAGCACCCAATTTTCTAAAGAGCATTGTTACAGAAACAAACAGGATGGCCTTTTAACTTGTATTGATTTATTTCTGAAGAATGAGCCCCTCTGCTACTTTTACAAGTGCTGTAATTAGAGGGTAGAATTACCTTTCTGGGGAGAGGGCTCAGTGAGCCCAACAGCATGGATGGGTGGAGGGGGGGATGTAGAGAAACAATGGGGTAGGTGGAGTACAGCCCCTGACGCTCCAGAAGCCAGATTTAGCTTAGGAAACCTGGATGTTAAATACCTAAAGAATCCATTCTCCCTCTCTCCCTTCCTCTTTCCCTCCTTTCTTTCTTCTCTGTTTTCTTTCTATCTATGCATCCATCCGTCCATCCACCCATCTATCCATCTATTGTTTTATCCATTAATCATCCATCCATCCATCCATGCATCTTCTGTCGTCATCCATCCATTCATCTTTTCTTCTTTCTTTCCTTCCTTCTTTCTTTTACCTTCATGCCTCTCTTTCTTCTTTCCATTTATTCATCCATCCATCCATTCATATATACATTATGCATCAATTCATTAATATGTCCATTATCCATCCAGCTTTTCTTTCTTCCTTCCTCTCTCCCTTTCATTTTTCTTTTCTTTCCTCCTTCATTCCTTCTTTTCTTTCTCTTTCTTCTTTCCATCCATCCATCCATCTATCCATAGATCCATCCATCCATCCATATATCTATTATCCATCTATCTTTTCTCCCTCCTTTCCTCCTTCCTTTCCTCACTCCTTCTCTCCCTCCCCCTCTCCCTCCCTTCCCTTTTCCTTCCTTCCTTCCTTCTCTTCCTCCGTCCTTCCTTTTTCCCTTCCTTCCTTCCTTGCTGTCTCCCTCCTTCCCTTTTCCCTTCTTTATCTCCCTTCTCCCATCCCTCCCTCTCTCATTTTTTCTCTTTTCTCTCAACATTTTTGAGGGCCTTGCTTGGCATGCTGTGGAGGAAAGACTCAGAGGGAACAGGGTTCAACTCCTAGCCCTACTGTGTAGGGGAGTTACTTGGGGATTACTTCTCTCTCTGACACCAGGTTTTCTCACCTCTCTCATCACTCTACACTGTGCTCATTACCTTCCAGCCACCCTGCATTGGTCTTCTCCTGATAGTCCAGGAACCCCTACCTCTGCCTGTTTGCATTATTTTCCCCTTTGCCTAGAACATCCTCCAGACAGCCTCATGGTTTCCTGTCTCCCTCTCCTCTGGTCTCTGTCCAAATGACTTCTTCTCAGAGAGGCCTTCCCTGACCACCTCTCCAAAGTAGCATCTTCTGTTACTCTCCAGCCTTCTAACTTGGCTTCATTTTGCTTTTAGCTGGTAGCATCATTTGGCATATTATGCATGTTACTTATTTAAAGGGCATCAACTTATTTGATGTTTGTTCAGCAAGGACTGGAATCTGCACCTTTTTGCCCACTGCCATGGCCACACTACCTAGAAGAGAGTCTCACATGCAGTGGACACTCGAATATCTGTTGGGTGGATGAATCCTGAATTGTAGACTTGGGCTGGGATGCAAGTGGCTTATTCAAAAGATGATGCTGGGGAAACAGGAGTGTGGAAACAGGGAGAGAGAAATGGGGAGGAGGGAAGACCAATTTTAGGGTGATGGTCATGGTCACTGCTGTGAATATGGGTTCTATTCCCTGGGTACCTCTCAGAATTGATCATCCAGGTATCAGACAGTGGGGAGTCGAATCCCAACTCCAGGACTCTTTCGTTGAGGGATGACCCTGGGGCCAGTTCTCCCATGGGTTAGTACTATTGTCCCAGGCAAAAAGTAAAAAGCCTCCCAGTTTGTGCATGACGTGGGCACTGTGGCCCGAGTCGAAGCTGTCTGGAACTGTCCTCCATACTTTGGGCTAAAGTCCCAAGAGGGACTTCAGGGTGTGAGTCTTCGAGCATTGCCTGGGCCCCCCGCTCTGACATTGCTGTGGGGTATTTCTTCCTGAGAATCTACACTTACGGGAAAAGTAGGCATCTCAGAATCCCAGTCTCCACTCTGTCCGTCATACACTGTGACCTTAGACAAGTCACTCACCCTCTCTGGGCTTCAATTTCTCCACTGGTAAAATGAATTGTTTAGGCCAGACCATGGTTTCTACCCTATCAAGTCCAGAAACTCTGAGGTTTTTTTTTTTTAATGGTTAAACAGGTTGTATGGACTCAATGTTGACAGAAAACCCAATAAGATAAGGTAATAGAAAAGAGGAATAACTGAAGAATATGGCAATATCTGTGGACATTTTCTAATGTTTGATAGTCTGTGATATTTCTACACAAAAATCTCTCTTCTCTTTCTCCCTCCTCTGCTCCCCCTTGTTTTTCCCTTCTTCCTCCTCCTCACTCTCCCTCTCCTCTTCCTCTTCTTTCTCCTTCTTCTCCTCCTTCTTCCTTACTTTCTATTCCTCAGCACCATCCTTCCACTAGAATAGAAGCTCCATGAAGAAAGGGATATCTATCTCTTTTGGCCCCTGCAGTATCCATAGCATGTAATCCACTGTCTAGCATAGAGTAGGTGCTGTGGCAGGAATGGATGGATAATAATAACAGTGTAAGCTGAGCTTCTATTTATTGGGTGTGAATCAGGACTGAAGGAGAGCAGAGAGGCTCAGAGATGAATGAGACAGACTGGATCCTGAACTTGTGGTGCTCACGGCACCACCGAGGCCCTTCTGTCCTCCCCAGCAATGCCCTGGGGATGGCGGAGGTGAGATGGAACCCAGTCAATACACATTAGCATAGAAGCTGCAGGCAAAACGAGATATGAAGGATCACAAGTTGAAAAAACACAGATGATGCAGAGGCCAAAAGCCAGCTGGAGGACGCTGCTGGAACTCCGGCAGGTCTCTGTCAAGATGGGGTGAGGTCAGGGGCCCTATGACCCAGGGATGTCCTGTCCACATCGTGACCACAGAGGAGGCAGAGGCAGCAAAATAAGAACCCAAGAGCCGCCAGGGCACAGACACTTGAAAGGACAGCTCTGGACTCTGTGGGAAACTGGTGGAAAGTTCAGGACCAACTGGAACAGGAGGCTCCCTGCCCAAATGGGGTTTGCATGCAGGTTCCAGGCAGAGAGGCATCCAATGGCAGGGCAGCCCAACAATTTGGAACATGGGCTTTGGAGTCAGACAGACCAGGATTCAAATCCCAGCTTAGCTCCACTATGTTCCTTTGTGACCTTCACGTGTTGCTATGTCTCTCTGAGCCTCAGTCTTCTCTTTTGCAAGACTGGGGTCCTCGCCTCTCCCCTTACACATTCTGTTGAGTCTAAGGTCCTAGCACAGACCTGCACAACAGCGAAGGCTTGCTGCTGTTATTCGATAACGTTAATAGCCATAGACTGGGGACTGGAGTTCATAGGAGACAGCCAGGACTGCTGAGAACAAATTCACAGATCAGTGCTTGGCTGGGGGGGTGTCTTTCTCACTGCCTGCAGGACATCTTTGAGGGTGTCTCTTTCTCTATTCAAAGCACAGCTTAAGGGGGAGACCATAGTGTTACTGTGAGTGCTTAGCTGGGGCTCTCAGCAGGGCCAGCTGATCCTGGAGAGCAAAGACCACAGAGGTTGTCCCACATAGTGACAGGGCAGGAGGCTGAAAGCCATGTGGGGTCCTGTGAAAAGACCAAATTGCAAAACACCACATTTGTGCCCCCAAAGCAAGCAAAGCTCACCACGGATGCTCATTGTGCAGCTGGGCTTCCGAAAATGATACACTCTCAGGAAGGTTACAGATCAGAAATTCACCTCCGCTCGGAGTCTGGATTCCAACCTCCAGGCTGGGGAAAATGTTGGATTCCCATTGTGGTGGTTTGGGAATCAAAGGGAAGACATCCAGTGCCTGGGAGGTGGAAGGCGGCATGGGGAATGGGGAGGGGACTGAAGAGGAGCTACCGCATTTCACACTTGTTTGTCTTTTCAATTGGCGGGGGGAAAAGGTCCGAACAGTTTTCACACCTCAGCCCAAGAGATACTAAACTACAAAGAGCTGAAGTGGTTTCAAATCCCCATTGGCTACTTATGTTATCCCCGCCTTGAGTAGGGACAACAGTCACCCACTTTGCCAGGTGGAGGGATTAAGGGAGGAAGCCCTTGTGTATCATGGGCTCAAGGCGGACACTCGAAGACTGAATGAACGGTAGTTTCTGTTATTACTGTCACTGAACACGTTGATTGACTGTGACACCAATTCCACCTCTTTACTCAGAATCTCCCACCTGTCAGCTTGGTGAGATCCAGCCCCAGCATCCAGTGTGATTCTCCCAGCACCTTCTCCGGTCACAGATGGGGTTAGCAAATCACATAGAGGTCCGCTCGGCATTCCGCAGGAAAATACCACTGCCTCGGTGGCTTCAACAACAGAAATGTATTTTTCCACTATTCAGGAGGCTGGAAGTTCAAGATCAAGGTGTTGGCAGATTTGTTTGTTCTCGAGGCATTTCTGCTTGGCTTGGGGATGGCCACGTTCTTGCTGGGTCCTCACATGGTCTTTCCTGTGTGTGCACAGCCCAGGTGCTTCCTGTACATCCCATCTCTTAAAAAGACACCAATCAGATTAAATCAGGGTCCACCTCAAAGACCTCATTTTAACTTAATTATCTCTTTACAGATCCTCTCTCTAAATACAGCTACTTGCGGGAGTTAGTTACGGTTTCAACATATGAATTGGGAGGGTGGCGCAATTGGGCCAGAACACTCAGCGCATAAGTGGCGAAATGAAAGGACCACCCTGAACCCATGTCCTTTCCTTTCAGCCATGCCTTCCCCAAGCCCTTTGCAAATCCTGCTTCAAAGCCCTCACCCCTCTGTTCACTTGCACCTTCAAGATTTGCAATCCTGAGCTAACCTTCAGCACCTTCCAGGGTCCAGAGTTGCAGGCAACAACTTGCTCTGGCCTCCGTATGGTAATGCGGACTAAGAAGTAGATGTCCTTTCATCTCAGGCATGAAAGGTATCTGTGCTCAGGAAAAGCCTTCAGCAGGAAGCGCGTCCTCCTACCTACACACAGGCTCTTCCAGGCTACTGTTGGGTTTGGGCTATTTATGTATTACTCGGTTCAGAGTCATCTCCCTTCAGACCATAGGGGCTCCAATTCTGTTTCTTGCTGTGATACTCTGTTTCTACAAGCTTAGGAATCCTTAGGAACCCTTGTCATTCTCCCTCCCTGGGACTCCCCTCCTCTCCTTACTCTTTCCTTCTTTTCTTTTCCATGAGGAGCCTCAAATCACAGATATGTCTGGGTAGGACAATGTCTTCCACTAAAGAGGGAATATTGGGGTCATCTTTTATTAAGAAGAAAGCGATTGAAATGACACACTTGAACATATTGCTATTAGAAGCTTGAAAAGTATTTCCCTCATTAACGTAAAAGGGAAAAGGGGAGCTAGCAATCTTGTTGAACAGCAGCTGCAATTTATTTTAAACTGTCCATTTTCTGGATGTCAGAGGACGACTTTTATGTATAATCTTATTTCCAATTTCAACAAAGAACACTTCACTCATGTTCCGTGCCGATTTTTTTTTTCATAGACAATAACCGATTATAAAAGCGGTTCTCAGTCACCCACCGCCCTCCCCCCCCATCTCGTAGTGGTGTTGACATATGGAAATGAATCAAAATGTAATACGCATAATTACAAGCATTGTAAGCAGGGTACAATTAGTGTCTCTTCAAACCAATGTTGTAATCAAAAGACACCACTAAAACAGTCCAAGGAAGGAGAAGACTATCCAAGGAATTAGACACGGATTGGAAGGAAGTTTCTTTCCTTTTTTTTTTTTTTTTTTTTTTTCTCTTCTCTTCTCCTGTGTATAGAGACTAAAGTTGCCTCCTATTCTATTCCTGAGTGGGTGCAGAGAAATCAATTCTAATTATTTTCTCCACCCATCGAGTTGAACACAGACAAGGAAGCCTTGCTTTAAAAATAAACCCAGCCACATGGAAAGCGGGGAGGTCTCTTTTTTGAAGCTTATATTTGGAGAGTGTCTTTTAATGTCAGAAATCTCTGGGGAGGTGTCAGGGAACGAGCTGGCCAACTGGGGCCCTGTGGGCAGAATTATCTCCCTGGATGTCTTCTGTGTAACCAACCTGCATTTTAGGATAGAGGTGAGGGCTAGGGGTGGGGCCGGCGGTTGGAGGTTGGGGGTTGTTTTTTACAGTGGTTATTTCAATGCATTTTTTTATATCGAATCCTTTGCCAACATTTAAAAATAAGGAGGTGTTTGCATCAAAGTTGTGATTTTCACCACCTCCTGAGAAATGATGGGAGCTGACCACGTGTAACCCACACCCTCATGGAGCACCCTTCTCCGGTGCCTGGCAGCAGGGGCGCTGGAAACAGGAGGGGTGACTCCTGTTCACCACCTATTCCCAGCCCGGCTCCTGTGAGCATCTTATTTTTGCCTCCATGACTGAATGTAATGAACCATGGGGGCCCCACTCACCTGTCACTTGCAAGAGAGCTACTGTGCCTGGCCACTTTCCCTTTCCCTTAGTCCTCTGCATTTTCCACTTTCTTCCATCTCTCTGAGATGCACTTTCCTCCTGAAAATTCCTGTCACCACCCACCCCCGCCCAGCCCACTTTGGTGTCTCCTCCACTAGAAGGTGTTCACTGGCCATTGCCACCTACTCCCCAAACCCCCTCTGAGCAGCACCCATCGCCCTTGACCTTGTGTGTGCCTCTTTGCATGAACTCTTCACACTACAGCTCAATCCCACCTCAAGGTTCATCCGGGCGTTTTTCCCTCGCCTGCAAGCCCCTTGGAAGTGAGGGCCCTGCCTTCTTTATGGCTGCATCCCAAATGCAGAATAGAATCTGGCACATGGGAGGTGTGAAGTCCTTGTTTGAATTTTTGAATGAATTATTCAATGAGAGCTGCCTCTTTGTTGTCTCCAAAGTGAGGCTGGAATAAGAAAGAAGGAGAAAGTGATGATTACCGAGAACCCACTCTGTACCTGCCACTTGGCCTAGGTTGAGCCTCATAAGTTAAAGAGAGAATCTCAGGCTCCACCTTTCACCTTAAAATTGATCGACTGTTAAGACACTGAGCCCCCGCCAAAAGCCAGTCCTCAGTGTAAGATAAAATCTGATATCAGTGGTTAAAATCGTCTTTAGATATCAATATAGTTACCTATACACACATTTATATCGCGATCTGTACCTCCAATATCTTTCACCTAGATCTCATTTCAGTTTTGGGTTGATCACAACAGCAAGCATTTGAAAACTACAGAAAGATCCATCACTAAGGCACTAGTTTGACATACTGCACTGTATTTAAGTACTGGAATATTCTGACACCACGAACATCAGATGGCCATTCATGAGCACAAGAAGGAATTCATCCAAGGACATAAGTCAAGCCATGATGGGACACGAGGGGGCTGCCATGTCTGAAAACCGTGGCTCTTCATCTATAAACACGTATGTGAGAGAGATGGTTAGAACTGTTTCAACTAAATGTTAAGTATGGTCTTCCTGAGCAAGGAGCTTCCTGCTGATTTTTGTTTGTAAGTTTCCATTCTCCCAGAATCTTTCATATTAACGGTGATTTTTTTCCCCCAAAGCCCTAAAATGACTGTAAGCACATTGCTCTGGTGTCTCATTTTCCCTTCCTCTCCTGTCTGATTGCCTGAGCTTCCCTGCAGGTACCATGGTCAGTGTGTGACGGAGTGGGTCTGGGCCAATTTCTCCCATTTTGGCAAAGCCACAGTTGACTTTGTTTGTGTTTTCAGTTCCAGAAATCAAGGCCCCATATTGAGCTGGATTTTACAAATATTTGATCCTGAAGCAGAGTCATCAAAAGTTCAGATGAGAAGGAGCCACAGAGATGATCAAGAATAAGCCCCGTTTAGTGCAGATGGGGACACTGAGGCCCGGGAGAGGGGTGTTGGAAATAGCTGGTAGTCAGAGCCAGGCGTAGTTGGCTCAGAATGCTGGTTCTGCCACGTCCTGGCTGGGTAACCTTGAGCCAGCCCTTTCCCCTCTGTGTTTTTCCATCCTGTATCTCATTTATAAAACTGGAAAAATAATAGCTAATGGTTATTCTGAGGATGAAATGGGACAGTAACTGGGCCTGAGCTTTTGAAAACTGCAAAACACTCACAGATAGAATTGTCACCATGAACTTGAACCAATATCCTCAACCATGGGAAATATATACACATATATATATATATAAAAATCGGGCTGGGTACAGTGGCTCATGTCTGTAATCCCAACACTTTGGGAGGCTGAGATAGGAGGATCTCTTGAGGTCAGGAGTTTGAGACCAGCCTGGGCAACGTAGCAAGACACCATCTCTACAAAAATAAAAACGTAGACAGCCCTGGTGGTGCACACCTATAGTCCCAGCTACTCCAGAGGTTGAGGCAGGAGGATTGCTTGAGCACAGGAGTTCAAGGCTGCAGTAAGGTATGATTGTACCATGTACTCCAGCTTGGGAGACAGAATGAGACCCCATGTCAAAAACATAAAATAAAATAAAAATTAGAATCACCGGAACTCTAGAGCTCCTGGGAAGACTGCCAATCTCACATTTGCCGAGATTTGGAGGCTACGCTGCTCGGGCTGAGTGGACTCAGGGATGTTTTTATTTCCCCTAGAGGCTGCCCTCTCCCCGCCATGAATGGCTTAAACTTTCTTACCAATGCCTCCAGGCTAAGGGCCTTCTGGGGGACACTCTCAGAGGATGTCTCTCCTGGGTTGAGGATCCTCTAATCAAGAAAAAGTGGAGGAGGAGGAAGCCGTGAGGAGAAGTAAAAATCAACTCCGGGTCAGCAAGGCGGCTGACCAGGGACCTAGCAGGAGGAAACCTCTCTGGAAAGGGCTCCCACCCAGCCGGCTCTCCCACAATGCACCAGGTGCCTTCTGCTGATAAGAACAGGCCGCGCAACCTTGAGGCGTGTGACAGGAATAGACGAGAGACGTGTCTATTCTTGAGGGACGTGTCTATTCTTGAGGGCCGTAAAAGGAAACTCCTGTTCGCTAAAGAGCAGGCCGACAAGAGAGGAAAAGCAGTCAAGGCCTTGGGCGTTATTTTCCCCTCCAATTTGTTTTGTTTTGTTTTCCATGTTCTTTTTCTTCCTAAAGGAAAAAGGGAATGTTGCACTTACCTGGGAGGGTGGATGGCAAGATGTGGAGATTTAAAGAAGTTGAAATGAGCTCTGAGATTTCAACCCTAAAACCGTGATTTTGTCCTGGGTGTGAAGTTGTGGGAAGATTTTTATTTCTCCTTTATCTTTTGCTAAATTTTG
This sequence comes from Macaca thibetana thibetana, assembly GCF_024542745.1. NCBI lineage: Eukaryota > Metazoa > Chordata > Mammalia > Primates > Cercopithecidae > Macaca > Macaca thibetana. The sequence continues at coordinate 23,764,499 of NC_065587.1, forward strand.
CCAGATATTCTCACTGTGAGTAAGCACTGTGCTTCTAATCAGGAAAAAAAAAATTAAATAAATGTTGTCTTTGAATGCAAGTTTTGAATTTCATGTCTGTCTTTCATTTTTATTTTTAGAAATAGGGTCTTGCTTGTTGCCCAGGCTGGAGTACAGTGATGCAATCATAGCTTCCTGCAGCCTTGAACTCCTGGACTCAAGCGATCCTCCCTCCTCAGCCTCCCAACTAGCTGGGATGACAGGTATGTGCCACAATGCCCCATTAATTGTTATTTTTTATTTTTCTGTAGAAATGGGGTCTCCCTATGTTGCCCAGGCTCGTTTCAAACTTCCAGCCTAAAAGTGATCCTCCCTTCTTGGCCTCCCAATATGCTGGCATTACAGACATGAGCCACCGTGCCTGGCTGGATTTCATTTCTTATTTGCTCTGAGTACAGTTACTAAAGCAGGAGTGTATGTTTTCTGTGATCCAGGGACAATCTCCAAGTGTGGTACTGCTCGTCTAGAGAAGTATGGACAAGATGGTTACATGCCCCACACTCCATGCTGGGGAAATGTTCTGGAAAACAGTTGGGTGGTTTCTTATAAAGTTAAACATACATTTTTCATATGACCCAGTATTCTCACTCCTGGATATTTACTATAGAGAAATAAAAGTTTATCTTCACACAAAAATCTATACATGAATGTTTATAGCAGGTTTATTCATGATAGCCCCAAACAGGAAATAACCCTGACATCCTTCAATAGTTGAGTGTTTAAACAAACTGTGATATAGTCATATGATGGAATACTACTCAGCAATGAAAAGGGAAAGATCATTAATACATGTGACACCCTGGATGGATCTCAAAGGCATTATGGTGAATGAAAGAAAGCGAGTCTCAGAAGGTGATGGGCTGGGTGTCATTTCCGTAACATTCTCGAAGTGACATCATTATGATGATGGAGAACCCATCCATGGTTACCAAGAGTGGTTGGGGTGGGGTGCAACTATCAGGGGTAGCCTGAGTTTCTTTGTGATGATCAACAATTGTACATCTTGGTCATGATGATGATTACCCAAATTTATATATGATAGAATTTCATGGAATTACACACACACACACACACACACACACACACACATATACACAAAGTTCACATAAAACTAGTGAAATCCAGGGCTGGACATGGTGGCTCATGCCTGTAATCCTAGCACTTTGGGAGGCTGAGGTAGGCAGATTGCTTGAGTCCAGGAGTCTAGACCAGCCTGGGTGACAAGGTGAAACCCTGTCTCTACAAAAAGAAAAAAATTAATAATAATAATAATAATAATAATACAAAACAGCAACAAAACTCCAATGAAATACAAATTAGGTTATGTTTGAATTAATAGTATTATACTAATGTCAATTTACAGGTTTTGATAATTTTACTATGGTCATGTAAGATATTATCATTAGGGGAGGCCGGGTGAAGGGTACACAGGAACTCTCATGACTATTTTTGCAACTTCTTGAGAATCACAAACTATTTAAAAAAAAATCACATGAAAAATAAAAATATTTTTAAAATATGAATATGAAAAGAATAAATATGAAAAGAAAAAATATTTTTAAAAAATCAATGTCCAGCTGGCCCTTAGGGGTGGCAGTTGAGGATAGAAAGGCAAATGAGGGCTATTTGAAAGAAACTCAAGACATGATTCAGCATGCCCCTGAATGACAATGTGGCCACAATTAGCAACCGTCACCTCCAGACCCAGTGAGGCCTAAAAGAATCATAAACTACAAAAATCATGGCAACAACAGTAGCTAATTATTCACTTCCAATTGACTAATGGCTACTACCATCCTAAATTTTCAACAACAACAACAACAACAAAATACAGTCTGTAATGTCAGTAGCAGAACTACCAAGTGGTTGGAATTATGGATTCAGGATTCAGGAAAATTTGGTTGATGATGGCTTCTCTATCAAATAGCTGTGTGGTTCCAGGCAAGTATATTTTCCTAACTTCTCGGAGTGATATATTGTTCATATGAAAATTGGATGTATCAAGATCCTTTCAGATTTGAGTGACAGAAACCCAATCCAACTTGCTTGAGAGATGGGGAATGTATTAGTTCACAGAACTATAAAGTCAAAAGCTCTACTAGCTTCAGGTATGGTTGGATCTAGGTGCTCACAGAGTGTTCTCAGAACTCTATCTCATCTCCACTCTGCTTTCGTTGTGCTTATTTCACTCTTAGGCAGGACCTTCCCTCATGGTGACAAAGAGTATGCCAATAACTCTAAGCCTACATCCTGTTATTATTCAGGCCTTGTCATGGGAAAAACAGCCCTTTCCTAATAGTCACAGCTAAAGTCCTGCAATCAAGTCTCATTTCTGGAATTTATCACATGCCCATCTCTCTGACCATCACGAATACCAGAGGAATGGAATGCACTGATTAATCAGGGCTAAACCATGGCTGGACTCCTGCTTTCCCATAGCAGTCAGAGAACAACCCTATTAGAAGCACATGAGAATGTTTTCAAGGAAGAAAATCAACGCATCTTTAGCATAAAGAAGGAAGATTGGAAATTGGGCTGGCAGAATCAACAGATGTCAGGAAAAGAGGAAAATAGCATTACTATAAGGACAGAATATTACATGAGATGGTCAGTGCACCCAGTAGGAGATTAACAAAGAGCTTTTCTCGGTCAAGCACAGTGGCTTATGTCTGTAATCCCAGCATTTGGGAGGCCGAGACAGCTGGATCACTTGAGCTCAGGAGTTCGAGATCAGCCTAGGCAACATGGTGGAACTCCATCTCTACAAAAAATTTGTAAAAAAAAAAGTCAGTGATGGTGGCAGGTACCTGTAGTCCCAGCTACTCAGCAGCTTGAGGGGGGAGGATCACTTGAGCCAGGGAGGCAGAGGTTGCAGTGAGCTGAGATCACAACACTGCGCTCTAGCCTGGGTGACGCAGTCAGATCCCATCTGAAAAAAAAAAAAAAAAAAAAAAAGAACTTTTCTCTTTTCTCCACTTTCATTGGTCAATACTGTTATGAAATGAATCTGATACTTTGAAGAATTCAGCCTGCCATTTGCACCCACTCAGCTCTGTCTCAGGCAAGTCCCTCAGCAGTACCTGGCTCTCTTTCTTACAGAGCCTTCCCCGGTCCTGAGCTATTTTCCATTAGTACCCATTTGAGATTTTGCCTTCCTTACCAAACTGCCTGCCTTTGACGGGTCTGATTTCTTCTTTCCTTTGAAAATTAGAGCCAGTCAGTATGAATGGCTGTGTGCCAGGCACAGTACTAGACACTCTTCATTGTAATTGTCACCCTAAGGGCAGATGGCATGGCTCCATTTTGCAGATGAACAAACTGAGTTTCAGAGAGGGACCAGCACATAGTTTGAAAATGGCAGAGCCTGATCTCAAACCCAGAGGCTTCAAATGCCGTTGGCTTCGGAAGAAAACCCCTCAGTATCCCACAAGATTTCACCAGTGAAATTCAACCGGCAAAGCAGACCCAAGCATGGAGCCTCCCCCACCTGCTCCCCAGTTTCCCCTGTTCCCATTATAATGGGCTGCAATTTCTCTCTCTTTTTATGAAGCTGATCTACTGGAGACCAGGGCATTAATATCACTGTAAACCAAGCCGGAGATGGAGCAATTAGCAGCACAATTACTTCCTCCGCTCCACTTTCACCAGAGCCCAGAAATAGCATTCCATTGAGCGTGCTATGCTAGGCTGGGGCACTGTTTTACTGGGGCTGAGGAACCCTTGCCCAATACCTTATTAAAACAAAATGCGTGTTTATTATGGTCAACTAACTTGTGCGATGCAAATCAGAAAGCACATTTTTGGTGGCTGGATTATGGGCTGGTGTCAAGGAAGTCCTCTGTCTCCTAAGCAAACCATACTTGTTCTCTCTTCACTCAATTGCTCTCCTTTCAGCACACACACACATGCACACACACGCACATGCACACACATGCATGCACACACATGCACACACACGCACAGGCACACACACGCACATGCACACACACGCACACGCACACACATGCATGCATGCCTGACGGGCTTTCTTCTTCCTCTTAAAGTGATACAAAAGAAGCTCCTTTTCTTTATGTTTATCTTTTCCATTTCCTGCCCCTCCTAACCCAGGGAGGCTGGTTGCCATTGTCTTATTCTGTGTGAGCCAATGTGTGCATGCATGTGTGTGTGCGCGCATGTGTGTGTATGTGTGCTTGTGTGTGTGTGTCTCCTGATCATTATTTTTCCTAACTGCATCCCCAAGAGTCGAAATTCAACCACGTTTGGAAAATAAATAGTGCTAGTACTACATTTGTTAAAGCTGGAGGCCATTGTCACGTCCACCCTGGTTGTTGGGTACTCTGTGTGTGTGTCCAGAGAAATGGAATCATTCACTGGGCCAGGTTCTCTGGCCAAGCTAGGAGCAGTATTCTGTGACTCCCTTCAATGCCTGATTCTCCGGGGTTTCTTTGTTTGTTGGTTTGGTTACATTTGGACACCCAGAACAGCTGACATGTTTAGTCAAAGCCAGCATGCTTAGTGACGTTCGATCGTTTTAAGAAAATTACAAAAGCTTGTGTTTCCTGAGAACCTACTCTGAGCCAAGCACTATGTGACAGCTGCATCTACAGTGTCTGGATTGGATTTCGTTTTCTAGGTGTGATTCACCCAGCATGCCAGAACCCTCGGATGTAGAATCTGGCGTACAATAGGCAATTAGTATTGATAAGAACAATAACTAGAACTCATTTGCGTACCGTGTCCTAGGCGGTATGCAAATCTTACAGGATATTAATATTTTGTAGATTAATATTATATATTTAGTAATAATGTATCTGATTTAATGAAAAGTGTTTCCAACATACAGATAGAGATAGAGTCAATATCATAAACACCAGCTTTTAAAAATCTTAACCTTATGGTCTCTTTGCTGCAGATGTTTTTCTTCTTGAACAAGACATTGCAGATAGAATCACCCTCTGTGTGCCAACCCTAATCTCAGTTTTCCCTCCTATCCTCCTACCTCCAGCCTAAATTTGGAGCCTATTATGCCAATAGATGTTTTTAAATGTTTATTACACGATTATGTATCCATAAACATTATGTCGTGTTGCTCACGCAGGTTTTTAAGCTTTATATAAATGGTATCTAGCTCTACATATCATTCTGCATCTAGCTCTTTTCTTCACACTTTATATAGATAATCACATTTAATCCTCATAACAGCCTTAGGTGGCAGGCACCATTTTACAGATGAGGAAGGTGAGGAGCAGAAAGGAGAAAGACCAGACTCTAACATTAATTAAAGCTAAATATACATTTAAGCTGTGACTCAGCAATTTTATTCCTGAGTATATACCCCGCGAAATGAGTGTTCAGGGCATTGAAGACTTACACAAGAATGCCCATAAGAGCTTTATTCAAATGAGCTAAAAAAAAATAGAAACAACCAAAATGTGTATCAATGGGGAAATGGATAAACTGTGATGAAGTCACACGGTGGAATATTATACAGCAAAGAAAAAGAATGAATGACGGCTGCACCCAATAGGAAAGATGTATTTCAGAGATGGAAAGCCAAGTAAAAGAAGCCAGGCACAAAGGGAACATACTGTATGGTTCCATCTATATGAAGTTCAAAAACAGACAGAACTAGTTGATGATAATAGGGATCATAACAGTGATTACTTGTGGGGGTAGAGGGCAAGATTGAGAAGGTCATGTTGGCAAGGGCTGCTGGGTTATTGGAAATATTCTGCTCCTAATCTTAGTGGTGGTTACACAAGGTTATGTGTATTCGTTTGCCCGGGCTACCACAGCAAAATACCACAGACTGGGTAGCTTGGACCACAGAGGTTTACTTTCTTACAGTTCTGGAAGCTGGAAGTCTAAGATCAGGGGTCAGCAGGTTTGGTCTTTCCTGAGATCTCTCTCCTTGGCTTGCAGGTGGCCGTCTTCTTGCCATGTCCTCACATGGCCTTTTCTCCGTACACATGCATCTGTGCATGACATCAGTAAAATGGATTGGGGCCCACCCTAATGGCCTCATTTTACTTTACTTCTTTAAAGACCTTGACTTCAAATACAGCCATTTTCCCAAGATATGAAAGTCTGGACTTTAATAGATAACTTTTCAGGGGGTAGGAGGACACATTTTAGTCTACGACACTATGCACGTGTAGAAATTCTTCAGGCTTTGCATTTAGATTTATGCATTGTATTCTATGTGTGCTGTACCTCACCGATGATGGTGGTGATGATGACACATCACTTGTGCAGATTCCTACATGTCACCCAAGCAGAGCCTATTTGAAACCAGACTGACTTCTGTATCTTACACATGACCCTCACTCTGTGAATATTTACAAAAGGAGGGTGGAAGGGCTGGTACAGTTACCTGCCAAAGGTCAGGCACTGATTAAGTGGAAAAGGTAATATTGGAACCTAGTTCTTCCTGACTCCACATCCAAACTGTTTTTTGTTTTTTTATCTGATCACTTCCAGGAACAAAGTCAGGGCTCTCTGGACACCCGAGTTTCCATTCTCTTTGTACCATCCATTCCGTGTCCAGAACACATTCACATCTATGCTTGTAATTTCTCATTGCCCGAAGCCTGCTGAGTGGGGCATAGTATGAATACTTGTCCTCATCATCCCCATTTCACAGATGCATAAACAGAGGCCAGTCAAAGTACCTACAGACTGTGGATAGAGCCCGAAGCCTCGGGTTAGGCAGCTCGCATCCAACTGTGAGTCCCAGCTAGGGGACCGGAGTCAGCCATCACTCTGTGTCTCGGTTTTCTGACCTCTCAGGTGGGCATCATGATGCTGCCTTTGGGGGCAGCTGTGAGTATTAAATGATGCTGATGCAGGGCAGGTGAGCTCCCAAATTGGGGTTTAGCTCGGGAGAGTTCTTGGCTTTGCCTAGGAAATAATTCAAGTGCTACCCCGTGGTGTTAGCAACTTTTCTTGAAGTGGCAGAGTACAACAGCAGCAGAGGTACCGCTCCTTGCAGAGCAGGGCTACCCCATAGGCAATGTGCCCAGAGTAGCAGCTCAGAGGCAGTCCTGCAGTCATATTTATACCCACTTTTAATTATATGCAAATTAAAGGTTACATTATGCAGAAATTTCTAGAAAAGGGGTGGAAACTTTCCAGTCATCAGGTTGTTGCCATGGAAAGGGGCAGTAACTTCTGGGTGTTGCCATGGCAATGATAAACTGACACTGCACACTGATGGGTGTTTCCTATAGAAAGGTGTTTTCACCCTGTCCCTGTTTTAGCTGGTCTTCAATTTGGTCCGGTATCTGAGTCCCGCCTCCAGAGTCAAGTCCATCTCCTACCTCAATGCCATGCCTATAAAGGGGGTAGCTTGACACACCATCCAATCTCCTGTCTCTTTTCCCGAACCTTTAGATTCCCTTTCGATTCAGGGTTCCTTGTTTGTTGCTTGGAGTTGGCCTCTGAGCTCTCTTGTGCTTAAAGATTCCATGATTTATGACATTTTATGCAAACACTGAGGACACACTCAGCTCTGCAGAGGACAGAGAGGAAGGAGATACAGGCTGGCATGGTCCCTAATTCCAAGGAGGTAACAATAATGTTAGTGCAGGAGGCAACACATCCAGGTCAGCTGTCCTCTGCTTCCTCTGTTCATCCTGAAACACCCTTGGGCCATGATTGCAACTCAGTGACAAGATTCGCTCCTGCGTCTGGCTTGTGAGGGATTTGGAAGGGATGGCACAGCTTCGGATGAACTTGCACAGAGGACCTGGGCACTGGGGCATCATCCCCTGAGATGGCCACCCCACTGCAGCTGGCCTTTATTGAGCATTCTACTCTATATTAGCCTATAAAACCAGGAGAGAAAACAAAAGCCTTCACCTCGCAGAGCAACATAAAAATAACCTTAAAACAGGCATCTATAAAGTGGAGCTGGTAATTATTCGGATCTAGTTAACCATGCAACAAAATGGAATAAACTCGGCTCCATTAACCTTACTGTAAAAGCACTTTTTGGTGATTCATGTTTATTAAACTGTTAACATTTAAAAGACTGGATGCTCACCATCATTTGTGCTTTGGAACCTGGTACAGAAGAAAATACACACTTGTGGGAAAGGGGATTGGATCCAGCAGAACTTGTTCATATTTCTCTTTTGCCATCCCTTGCTCAAATGAGAACTTCCTCGACCATTCACTCATTCACATTACAGGTATTTGTTGCACCTTTCATGTCTCAGGAGCCTGTCTAAGTGCCGTTGCTACCGCAGTGAGCAAAACAGCTGCCTATCTTGTGGAGCTGGCATGCCAATGGCATCAGACCAACCAAAGTGAAGAACTTCTACGACTGGAGCCCTTGGCCTAAATCTCTACCTGGACAACATTAAAACTGTAACTCCCGATTCCCATCACATTCCCATTCCCTGTCTTTAACATTCTTCAGCAATAGCTGCCTGAATCTGCTAATATCATGATGGCTGCGAATACCAATTTGTTAATCATTCCTCTACAGTTATTTTTATTTTTATGTTGAGACAGAGTTTTGCTCTTGTCGCCCAGGCTGGAGTGCAATGGCGCGATCTCGGCTCACTGCAACCTCCGCCTCCTGGGTTCAAGCGATTCTCCTGCTTCAGCCTTCCGAGTAGCTAGAATTACAGGCACCCACCACCAAGCCTGGCTCCTTTTTGCATTTTTAGTAGAGACAGGGTTTCACTATGTTGCCCAGGCTGGTATCGAACGGCTGACCTCAGGTGATCCGCCCGCCTCAGCCTCCCAAAGTGCTGGAATTACAGGCGTGAGCCACTGCGCCTAGTCCCTCCACAACTACTAGTTGGCTGCCGAGTGTGAGGAAGAGTTGTGTCTTCTTTCCTTTATTGATTTTTTATCAGAATGAATTCTTATTTTATTCAGTGGTCTGTGATCCATTACTAAGGTTATTAAAAAGAAAAGACAGAGAAATGGTTCTAGAAGAAAGAGTTGGATGCTCAGGAGAAACTCAAGAAGCATGACATCTAAATGCAACATGCGATCGTAGCCCAGAGATCATGGGGAAATATTTCCAAAGTGTGTTATTAGGATCACTGGTGGAATTTGAATAAAGGCTGCTGGAAAGGCTAGTGTGCACATCCAAGGCGAATTATCCCGTTTTGATAATTGTACTGTGGCCGTGTACGAGTTTGCATTGGTACTTAGAAACTGCACACTGAACTATTTAATGAGAGGGTGATCAACTGTCCCGGTTTGCTGAGGACTCTGAGGGGTTTCCCAACGTGCAGGGCTTTCTGTACTAGAGCTAGGAAAATACCAGGCAAACCAAGATAATTGGTCACTGTGGAAATGGTGCATCAAAACCACAATTTAATCAAATAGTTTAGAAACAACTTAATTTATGTACATACTTTTATGTTTATATGTTTATATATATATATATAGAGAGAGAGAGAGAGAGCAAGCTTCTATATATTTAGTGATACATTTAATCAGAAAATGATTAAGAAATGTGACAATGGCCGAGCGTGGTGGCTCATGCCTGTAATTCCAGCACTTTGGGAGGCCAAGGAGGGTGGCTTATCTGAGACCAGGAGTTCGAGACAAGCCTGGCCAACATGGTGAAACCCCGTGTCTACCAAAAGTACAAAAATTAACCAGGTGTGGTGCTGCGTGCCTGTAGTCCCAGCTACTCAAGAGACTGAGGCAGGAGAATTGCTTGAACCCCGGAGGCGGAGGTTACAGTGAGCCTAGATCATGTCACTGTACTCCAGCCTGGGCGACAAGAGCGAGACTCCATCTCGTCCCCGCTCCGCCACGCTAAAAAAGAGAAAGGTGACAAAACATTTCCAACTGGTGAAGCTGGGGAAAAGCAAAGAGAAATGTATTGCCCTAGGGGCTGACAGAATAAAGCACCAAAACCTGGGTGGTTTAGAACAACAGAAATGTGTTGAGTCACAGCCGTGGAGGCCGGAAGTCTGTGATTGAGGTATCAGCAGGGCCATGCTCCGTCTAACCTGAAGAGGAAGGATTCTTCCTCATCTTTTCCCGCTTCTATGACCTGAGACATTCCTTAGCTTACAGCAGCATTCCCCCAATCTCTACATGGCCTTCTTCCTGGGTGTCTTCACATCATCTTCCCTCTGTACTGCCTGTCTCTGTCCACATTTCTCCTTTCTAAAAGGACCCCAGTCGTGGAGGATTAGGGGTTCACCCTAGTGACCTCATTTTAACTGAGTTACCTCTGTCAAGACCCCATTTCCAAAGAAGATCCCATTGCAAGGTACTGGGGATTAGGTCTTCAACATCTCTTTTTTGAGAGGACACAATTCGACCCAGAGCAGCACTATTCTTGCAACTATTTTGCAAGCGTGCAATTATATCAGACAAAAAGTTATACGAATACAAATTGGATAATGTCATTACATCTCAAGACTCTCTGTGGGGTCCTGAGGCTCTTAAGTTAAATCTCTGCAAGCCTCTGTGATCGAGGCCATATAAGGGAGAGCCCCAGATGGGTCAGTTTAGGAGACTTTGATAAAGAAACTACTTTTTTTTTTTTTTTTTTTGAAACAGTTTCACTCTCGTTGCCCAGGTTGGAGTGCAATGGTGCAATCTTGGCTCACCACAACCTCTGCTTCCCGGGTTCAAGCGATTCTCCTGCCTCAGCCTCCTGTGTAGCTGGGATCACAGGCATGCACCACCACACCCGGCTGATTTTGTATTTTTAGTAGAGATGGGGTTTCTCCATGTTGGTCAGGCTTGTCTCAAACTCCTGATCTCAGGTGATCCACCCGCCTCGGCCTCTCAAAGTGCTGGGATTACAGGCATAAGCCACCGCACCCAGACAGGAACTATTTTCAAAGGTTGGGGAGAACCCCAAGGGCTAGTAAAAGTAGGGACCTGCCACTCCCAGGCCTGGAAGGACAGGGGACAGAGTGGGGAGAAGAGGCTGCATGGGAAGGTCCGAGACAATGCAGCTTGCCCTGTAGTGTCCCTACATGGACGAAGCTGGAAGACACAATACACCCACCTCACAGTCCTCCAATCCTTGCATCTATTGCTGGCTCCTGATGGCTGGATGCAACCTGAAGTCATCAGTGCTGTCAAAGACATATCACATGGTTATTGTCCTGAGCACCAAGCATAGAGGAGCAGGGTGGAGAGTGGTCCCCAGGGGTTGTGGCAGGTGCTGGCTCCAGCGTGCTCTCCATATTCACTCCCACATTCATTTTGCACACAAACCTCACCTGTGTTAGCACCTGCACTTCCTCTACCTTCCTCTACCATCTCGGTCTCTCTCTGTATCTTGGCCCCAGTGCACAGCAACCTATATCACCTCTCTACAGCCCTCATCAAACTTGAGTTTTGTCATTTATATGATCAATGATCCACAGCTCAGCTCTGTGGCCCCCTCCAGAGCATAAGCTTCCCAAGGGCAAGAACCACCCTGTCTGATTTGCTCTTCTCTGTAACTCTTTCTGAGTGCACATAGTAGGTGCTCAATAAAGAGTTGGCAAAAAGTCAGGCATGGTGGCTTACACCTGTAATCCCAGCACCTTGGGAGGACAAGGTGGGTGGATCACTTGAGGTGTGGAGTTCGAGACCAACCTGGCCAACATGGTGAAACCCAGTCTCTACTAAAAAATACAAAAAAATTAGTAGGGTGTGGTGTTGCACGTCTGTAATTCCAGCTACTAGGGAGGCTGAGGCAGGAGAATCGCTTGAACCCAGGAGGCAGAGGTTGCAGTGAGCCAAGATCGTGCCACTGCACTCCAGCCTGGGAGATGGAGTGAGACTCTCTGTCTCTCAAAAAAATGCTGAGACTCTCTCTCTCTCTCTCTCTCTCTCTCTCAAAAAAAAAAAAAAAAAGAAAGAAAAAAAAAGAGTTGCCAAATGACTAAGGAAATGAGGGTACAGGTGAAGAAGACTGGGAAGTTATCCAAAGAAAATGTGAGATAGGGACTGATATCCAGGTTTTCTGATGTCCACACCGGTGCCTGCAGCACCCCCCACCTCTGAAACTCATAGCTTAGTCAACTTCATTTTTTAAAGGATTACTCTGTGATCCCTTTGGGGCCCTTTTACTCTGCAAAAAATGCTTGCAAAGTTATTCAGGGAGCAAATGCTCTGAAGAAGAAGACTTGTTGCTATTTTCTTTTGTAAGGTGAAGTGTTTACGGATGTAATCTCACACTCCGTTTGAAAATCTCCGGGGAGAAGAAACCAGAACCTTGTTAGGTAGAGAAGTGAAGAGTGAAGTTTGCTCTGTTAGGTGAATCAGGCAAGGACACGTGTATGCATGCATAAACAGAGAGAGAAGGTTTGTAACTGAAGAATGTATAGAATTTACAAATATACAGAAGCTCAAACCCTCATTTTTTTCTATAGAATTAGCTATGTGTGGCCAGGCGCAGTGGCTCACACCTGTAATCCCAGCATTTTGGGAGGCCAAGGCTGGCGGATTTCCTGAGGTCAGGAGTTCGAGACCTGTCTGGCCAACATGATGAAACCCCATCTCTACTAAAAATACACACACACAAAAAAAAAAAGATTAGCCAGGCGTGGTGGCGTGCCCCTGTAATCCCAGCTACTCAGAGGCTGAGGCGGGGAAATTGCTTGAACCAGGGAGGTGGAGGTTGCAGTGAGCCAAGATCATGCCACTGTACTCCAGCATGGGTGACAGAGCGAGATTGCATCTCAAAAAAAAAAAAAGAATTAGCTATGTGCATGTGAGCAAAGATTAGCCAATCCCTGTAGGATTTATGGTATACCTTTGGTTCTCAATCCTTAATGTATCATCAAAATGTGAATTCCATGGCTGGATGGGGCTGGAGGATATAGGTCTGTGAAGACTGTGTTCAGAAAACCTCTAAGCAGAGGTTGAGAGGAGGCTCAGCTGGGATGTTCTTGAGCTGTATAACTCAAAGTGTGATGTGTAGGCCCTCAGCATAGGCATCCCAGGTCTCCCAGATGTATGGAATCCATACCTTCAGTCTACCAAAACCCCAGACTACTTTGTGTGCATATTGCATTTAGAGAACCACTGGTCTGCAGGACATTTTCACATCATCCAGGATTTAAAGGATGGATGGTTGTGGGCCCTGAGATTTCTGACTCTCCAATTCTTCTGCCTCTTCTTGTATAACTCCTCCCTGGAGCAATTGCCTAAAAACTCACCATGAGACCCCCACTAGAAAGGCCCACTCTCCCGCACATTCAAACACTTTGGGGTAAGTAATCCAGCACTGGTGGCTCAAATTAGATCATGTTAGAGTCACTGCAATGGCAACGCAGGTTTTAAAATAAAACAATTCAGACCATATTTCATAAAAGTCTATAGACCAGTTGAGAAGGGACAGCTCCACTTCCCTGGAGGATGTCAAATGCAGATGGAACGGTGTAGGATTGAGAAACCAGCTTTCAGCCACCTCTCAGTTAAATCACTGATTCAAGTGAGATAATTATTTGTTGTTAAAACCATGGGGTGTATGGTTGAGGAGAAACTGGACCTCCGTATGCATGTCACTTTATGATTTCAAGGGGAAAAACATAAGTATGTGATAGGCATTACACCCCTACCTAACCAGGGGCTGACCTCACCTCACTGAAGGTGGGTTGTGCAGAAATCACAGGTCTGTTGATAACACAAAGTTATCTTCTTGATAACAGGAAGAATATAAAATCTCTGTGATGTTTGCTAGCCACAAACACTGACCTTGAGCCCATCCAGCCTTCTGAACCAATGTTTAGTCTTTAGGAAATGCAAGGGAGAGAGGAACAAGCTAAATGACACCATAAAGAAGCAACCAGACTAACTCAAAAGGTGGCACATTCTGTAGAACCAACTCAAATGGATGTTTTGGGGGCACAAAGGGGACCAGTTATTAGAGATAAGGGCATGAAAATGTGGAGATGGGTAACTGAAAATGCAGAATACAAAGCCTGATGGATAGTATGATTCCACTTTGGTAAAAAATACTTAAGTCTAGGATGATAGATAATGGGCATATGTACAAATAAACACAAGGGTGTTAACAATGATAATCTCTGGGATGTAGGGATATGCTGTTTGTTTTTATTTTATTGTTCTTGCTTATCTCAATTTTTAACCCTCATGATGCCTATTTATTGCTTTTGTAATCGAACATGTATGCAAATGTGCAGATGACATTTAATTCTAGGCACCTGCAAGTGGCCATTTAGTCATCCATTCATTTAGTCATTCACTCAGGTGCACAGTTTTAGTCTTGTTTTGTTTTGAGACTGAGTGTCTCTCTGTCACCCACACTGGAGTGCAGTGGCACAATCTTAGCTCACTGAAACCTCAGCCTCCCCAGTTCAAGTGATTTTCCTGCCTCAGCCTCCCTAGTAGCTGGGATTACAGACACGCGCCATCATGCCCAGCTATTTTTGTTGTTGTTGTTGTTGTTGTATTTTTAGTAGAGATGGGGATTTCACCATGTTGGTCAGGCTAGTGTCAAACTCCTGGCCTCAAGTGATCAACCTACCTCAGCCTCCCAGAGTGCTGGGATTACAGGCGTGAGCCACCATGCCTGGCCTGGTGTGTAGTTTTAATTAGCTATAATGCTATGGACCTGGTGAAGGTGTTCAGTCCATGAGGATAAATGACTCCTGTCTCTTCCCTTGGGGAATCAGGTGGCCCTGGGTCAAGTCTAGGGCCCGGATACCTTCACTCTCAATTTTCTTATCTTTAAACAACAATATAGACCTTGTTCATGAATTCATGCCGTAATAACTAGTGAGTGTCTACTGTATACTGCATACTGTGATTACATATCTGAAATTTTGTTTTATTCTCACAACCTACATAGAAAGTCAATTTTCTAAAACACTCATTATGGAAAAGTCATAAGTAAAGCACTGAGAGGTGGAGTAGCCTGGCCAAGGTCACACAGCAGAGCTTGGTCCTACTCTGGCCAGGGAGACAGATTCAAAGTCACAAAGCCAACGTTTGCCTGAGGATATGGTGACCACAGAGGTAGGGAGATGTGCTGGCCATGGGAGGATGGGGACTCACTCCATAGATGCCAGGAAGGGAGGTTTGGGGTGGAGACAGGCAGGGTTTAACTTCTGCCCATCTTTCAAAGACTAACTCCCTTTCTTCTCTTAGCTCAATTATTCTGACCTTCTTTGAATTACTGGAGTGCACCAAATTCCTTCCTACCTCAGGACCTTTGTCCATGCTGCTCCCTCTGCCTGGAATGCTCAGACCTTTCCCCTAACATACATGAGCATACGTGCACACACACACTTTACCTCTACCAGTTTTATACCTACTCATCCTCCAGGTCTCCAACATCACTCCCTGAAGGATTCCTCCTTAAATCCCAAGACCAAGATTCCTATCATTTATACCCCAGAACCTGTCCTTCACCTTCCTACCACTGTGTACCGTCATCTATTAATCCATTTATTTTGCACTTCATTGCTCAAAGTCATGAAGACAATCCCATGCCTTGTTCATTTCTGCAAGCCTACTTTGTAGGACAGAGCCTAGCACATAGCCATCGCTCAATCAATATTTGCTGCCCAAATGAGTGAATGAATTGTTTTAACAGTCTGATTCTAAGAAAATCCTCATTTGTGTTTATGTTTCTTTAGTCAGTTCCTATCAAACAAGGATAATAGCAACTGCTAGCATTTATTGAAGACTTGCTGCATGCTGGAGCGTTGCTAAGAATCTATATGCATTACCTTGGTGAGTACTGTCAGCAACCCGTGAGGCAGGCATTAATGATATACCTACTTGGTGGATGAGAAAATGGAGTTTAGGAAAATCTCAATTTCTTATGAACTTGCTGGCTCCGTGCAACTCAGTTCACCTCTTCGAATCTCAGTTTAAGGAGGCTTTAGTAGTCCATGCATGCAAAACTAAATTCAGCCCATCTCTAAGGCTTCCTTGCCTGTGGAACAGAATAATGCTAGCAACACCTTCATGGCTATTAACCGAGCTATTTGTGCATGGTACCCAGCAAGCACGCAGTAAACAGTTGCATGGGGGCTCCCTGGTCTTATAACTTTCACAGCAGAATCCCTGGCAGACAGCCATGCTCTGAAATTCCATAGTGTAATAACCATGAATCACCCCCAAAGATCCCAGGACACGAGCAAGTCTGCTTCCTCTGCCCAGCGCGTTGTGCAGGGAGACGCTGGACACTGTCACCAACTCAGCGATCTCAGCTGCCGACAGAGCTCCACACAGAAGGGCCCTCCCGCCGACCTCGCTGAAAAGACCAGTAAATTCAGCAGCCAGCGTGTCTGGCTTTCCCACTTGTAGCCCCCTAAATCTCCCTCTAAGTGGCAGGACTCTGGCCCTGCTGCCCTGTCTGGGCGCATTTGCTTCATCTCAGAGGAGACGGGTGCCAGGAACCTCTAAGGGGTTGGCGGGGACTTTGTTTTTTCATCTCGTGAGTGGTTGCCTCTGCCGCCTGACTCAGCTTCGCTCAGACACAAGCTACAAACACCAGGGGTCTGGAAGTGACCCCAAAATTTCTCACTCACTAACTTGTTTTGGCTGACTTCATTCGGAGTCCCAGGGCAGCCCCCGGGATAATGTGTCCAGGTGCCCAGCTTTCTCTGGGGCCTGAAGGAGCCACCTTCCAAAGGAGGAAAACTGGGGAATCAGGTGGCCCTGGGTCAAGTCTAGGGCCAGGACCCCTTGGACACGTACCTCTGCCCTCAGTTTCCTTGACTTTAAATTGGGATAACGGCAATGTCGACCTTGCTGGGGTGTTGTGAATGATTCATGAATTCTTGCCATAATAAGTAGCAAGTGCCTACTGTATACTGCCCACTGTGATTACGTTATGACATATATCATTTCCTTTTATTCTCACAACCAATGTAGAAAGTCAGTTTTTTAAAACACCCATTATGGAAAAGTTGTAACTGAAGCTCAGAGAGGTAGAGTAACTTGGCCAAGATTACACAGCAGAGCTGAGATTCAAACTCAGGCTTATCAGACCCCAGAGGCTGAAAGTTTTACATGCTGTGAACCCCCTACACCGTGCTCCCAGCCACTGCCTGCTGTGTTGCTTTCCCCAGGAGTGCTGTAGGCTGCCCACTGTTACCTGCACAATAAGAACCATGATGGTAATAGCTCATGTTTATTGAGACCTGCACACGTCTTACTTAAGTTACCATGTAACTTACTGTTACATGGATTGCTTCCTTTATATACTTTGGTTACAGTCCTTCTTTTGATTATTTTAGGTTGACCCAGACCAAAATTGAAAGCATTTTCAAAAGAATCAAAAGCTTCTAACCTTCGGCCCACTGGGAGCCACAGCAGGTTAACACAGGAGGCTCTGATGTGATCAGATTGGCCTGTTTTGGGGATGGTGCTGGCTGATGAGAGAAAGATGGATGAAGGAAAAGGAGGCTGGAGAAACAGGCAAAGATGGGGGCCAAATGGGCCTTTTCGTTATGAGGGATCCACCTCCCCTGTCCTCTGTGACAGCATCTCAGTCCCCAGCCCCGTCTTGTCACAGCCAGGTTGACCTAGCTTAGACAGCAGCCTGCAGCTTCCCAAACTTAGAGCATTCTGCCAGAGAAAGCTAGGAGACACTCTGTCTTGTTCATTAATTCACTAAAAAACTAATTACTGTAATTATGGATCACCTGTTGTATGCAAAGCACTGAGTGTGCAGCACAGAACAAGACACTCTAGAAGCCAAGATGGGAATCAGAAACACGGGGTTCAAATCCTCCCTCCGCCTTGAACCTCTGCAAACTCACCTTTCCAGGTCTTCGTTTCTTCTCCTGTAGAATGGAGAACATGTTCCCCTCCACGTCACAGCGCTGGTGGGAGGATGCGGTGATGTACATGAAACAGCTTCTGCAGTCAGCTCCCGGGCTCTGAGGGGGGTTCATTACCCAGGAAAAGCATGGAACATGGGAACCGGTGGATGAGGAGAGAGAGCTGCCGTTCTCTGTCAGTGGCTCTTACCTCAGGTCGATTTTTATCCCCAAGGGACATTTGGAACTATTTTTGGTTTACATAATTTGAGAGGGGGGATGCTACTGGCATCTAATAGGTAGAGGCCAGGGATGCTGCTCAACATCCTGCAACGTACAGGACAGTCTCACGCCCCATTCTCGAGAATCATCTGCCCCTACGTGTCATTAGTGCTGAGGTGGAGAAGCCCTGGGCTATGTGGACACTGCCTGTACCAGGCTGCAGAGAGGGGCCTGGGTCCCACATTCAGTCTGCCTGTGCAGACAGCACCCCACCCCCTAGCTGCCTAGGACACCAAGGGGCTGAGCCTGCCCCCATCCCTGCCTGGCCAGATGGCTCCTGTGTCCTGGGCAAGGGGCAGAGGTGCCTTTATCTCCAAACAGACTCCCCACCCTGAAGTATCATCCCTGGGTGTTTATTTTCCAAGGTGGCCGTGGCCCTGCCAGGAGTTGTGGGCTCCCAGCACCGACCACTCTGCTCTCAGCTGGAGTGCACCTACCCATCACTGCGCTGTGACTGCAGCCGTATCCTGCTTGATTCTCTCTTCTGTCTCTCTCATCGGCTACAGCAGCTGAGCCAGCAGGAATTGTTCCACCCAGCTGCTGAGAAGCAGACAGCAGCAGCAATGTGGGCCATCGAGGGCCTATGGAAGTCACCTGAGTAGGAACAGAGCACCTGGCTGTGCCAGGCCAGGAGGCTCCCAGATTGAGACTTGTCCTGTCTGAGTTGACTGAGCACTTCTCAGCCTCTGCCAGCCACTGAGCCTCACGAGAGAATATGGGTGCCTGTCTAGCTCTCTCCCACCATGAGGAAGGGCCCTTTAGGGTTTCTCTCAAAGTGGGAACCTCTATGTCTGGTTTATTTCCTGCCCCCTGAACATAGCTAGGGGCACACAACAGGTCTCATAATTGGTGCACAACATCCTGTCTCAAGAGCTCCCAGAATCCAGGCTTGTCTGGGGTGCCCTACCTAAGGCAGGGCACTAGGGAGATTTCCTGGAGCAGAGCCTGGCACATAGTAGGTCCCCAATCAACACTTACTCGTGAATGAAGGAATGCACACATGCATGTAAGGAGACTTTATTTTTGTACCCAGCTTTGCACTGGATTTGCTGTGGGACTTTGAGCAAGTGGCTTTCCATCTCAGGCTCCAATGCCCCAGTCCGTGCAATGGAGCTCATTCTTTCCTGTTGAGCAATTTCTGAAAACAAGGCAAAAGTTTTTGACGTTGGGTGGGGGAGGGGTCTGGAACTGAGATTCTCCTTGTGAAATAAACCACAAAACCACGTTTGCACTGCACATCTTCATCTGTAGCGTGACAGTTAACTTCAATCCCAGAAAGGCTGACCTTAAGCTGGTTGCATCACCTGTATTTGTTACCTGTTGCTGTGTAACAAATTATCCCAACATTTTGCATCTTCAAACAACCTACCTTCATTATCCCATAGTTTCTCGGGGCCAGGATTCTGTGAGCTGCCTAGCTGAGTGGTTCTGGCTCAGTGTCTCTCGTGAAGTTGTTGGCAAGCTTCTGGCTGAGGCTGTGGTCTGTGAAAATGTGATGGAGGCTGAAGGACCCAAACTCATTCAAGCAGCTGTTGGCTGGAGGCTTCATTTCCTCACCATGTAGGCTTGTCCACAGAGCTACTCATAGCATGGCTTTCCCCAGAGTGGGTGGTTCATTGGAGGGAGAGGCAGGAGAGGGAAAGCATGATGAAGGCCAGGCCGCAGTCTTTTTATAACCTAACCTTGGAGGTGGCATGTCATTGCAGCCGTCATACTCCAGTGGCCACACGGTGTGGGAAGATGTGAACACGGGGAGGTGGGTATCTTTTGGAGCCATCTGGGAAGCTGGTTGCCGTATGGTTCAATCTAGACTTTGTGTCAAGCCATGGAGAGCAGAAGGCAGAGGAGAGAGGGCAAAGTCCTTTCACCAATAACAGGATAGGAAGGAGATGACATTTTTCTTTCTTTTTTTTTTTTTTTTTTTTTTGTACATGCCATATGTCCAGCACCATCCCAGGCTATTTTTGTGCATTGTTTTATTTTACCCTCACAGCTAACCCATGAGACAGTAAAAGCACCACCATTTTTCAGATGAGGAAACAGAGATCACATACACAACTGGTAAGAGAGGGAGGTGGGTTTTGAACCTGAAAATGACTGGGACCACCTTTCCAATTCTGGAGCTGACCACCCTACCCCCTGCTCTGGGAAAATTGCTGGAAGAGCAGGCACAGTGGGTCTGGGTACCTGTTTGTTATTCTAGAACAACAGAAAAGTCAAGGATCTTCCAGCAAGGGTGCTGGAAAGCCCCTTTGGGAAGGAATGCCAGTGATTCCTTTGTGAAGTGCTTTCCCACCCATTGTGTCTTGGGAGAGTACCCTTGTTCCCAGGTTGCAGGTGGGAAAACTGAGGATTGGGATGAAGCAGAAGGGGATGGCATTTTTCTTGTTTTTAGTACCTGCCATATGTCAAAACTGAGGTTGACATCCCCAGGATCTCCCAGTTTTAAGTTCACCTCCTGTCCCCAACCTACCCAGGCTCCCTCCTGATGCCTAGTTCATATCTATGTTGCCCCACAGACGTGTCTATCCAGGACTTATGTGCTCAGTAGAACAGCCCACAGATTAACCTTGACCCTGGCCCCATGACTCAAGACATACCTTAAATTCCTCCAGACATTCCCAGAAATAAATCCAGTTATTTGACTGTGTGTGTGTGTGTCACAGGGGACCTCTCCCAATGTCTAAGATGGGCTTAAGTCAGGATTCTATTTTTTCTACTTAAGCATCTGCTGAGACCATTTTGTTAGATGCCTACATGACTGAGGACTAAAAACCGAGAAGAAAGGCTGGGTACAGAGGGTGAGGGAGGATTTTCCCATTGGTGGTCCCTTCCCTATCTCTTTTGAGAAGTCTTAATCCCTTAATCACTTTTATTAATCTCATAACAATCTTTCCAACATCGGTTACATCCTTCTTATCTTGGTTAAGCATTTTGGTGAACTCAGAGCTTCTTGTCACTTAGGGACTTTCTCCTTCTGCTTAAGGCATCTGCTCTTACATAGTGTCTCTTCCTCCCTCCCCCTTCCCTTCTCTTTCTCCCTCTCCCCGCTTCTTCTCACTCTCTTTTCTATCTCATTCTCTTTCTTCTCTCTCTTTCCCTCTCTTCTCTCTTCCTCTCTTCTCTCTCTTACTCTCTTCTCTCTCCCTCTCTCTCTTCCTCCCTCCTTTCCTTTTTCCAGCTATACTGTTACAATCCAACAACCCTTGAATTTCAGAGCCAGCAGGAACTTTCTAGACCAGCCAGCATACATTTCTCATTTTACAGCTGGAAAAGCCGGAACTCCCCGAATTTAATTAACGCTTTCAAGGCCTCACTGCAGCTGCAAGTGAGTCCACGAATGCCCGCTGGAAACAATGAAACCCCTTGTAGGTGTGAGCACTTAACCCTAACCCACGCCATCTCTGTTGACCCTCACAAATGCCTCGGAGGTGGATTCTACCATTAGACTAATTTTAGAGCAGAGGAAACTGAGGCAGAGCAAGGGGAAGTCGCTCACCCCCAGACACAGCTCAGCACAGGCACAGCCCAGAGATTGTTGCCTGGGCATTCAAGCTCCCTATACCAGGTCCTCTCCACAATGCCTAGGTATCTTTCCCTGCAGGGGCAGTGAGCTGACGCACAAATGGCGGCGAAGCAGGCCCCCTTACCAAATGAACTGAAGGCGTTAAGGGCTCATGATGGGATTATCGCTCCTCTGTCTGGTTGGAAGCTCCAAAACCCCTGCATGAGGTCTCCCCCAGCCCAGCTCGGGGTCTTTCTATCTACCAGACCCTGTGACTGTGACTTCTTTTACCAACCCAAAGCTCAGCCCTTCTGCAGGGTGCAATGGGACAAGTCAGACATCAGACAGCTGGGTGGGCCCCAGTCCCCACCATACCTCTTACTCACTGTAGCTGACTCATTCCTTTTTGGGTGTTACTTCCCTTATTTCTCAACTGAGAACATGTAGCTTCATATATCCATCAGCTGCAGAGGCCTTTTGGAAATGAAATACCACGTGGAAAGCCAATAGGAAAAGCCCATTAAAGGAAGCTGCTGCTGGAAGTGGGCGTTTTATGGGGAGGTAGGAGGAATGCCCACATTCCCATCTTCCTGTCCCCTTCCAGGGACCCAGGACACAGTCGGAGCCTGGAGACACAGGTTTTGAAGCTATAGACAAGATGTCCGTGTGTGTTCCATGGCTGATATTTTGTGAGCTTATAGACACCCCTGATCCTTCTCCAAGCCTACGGTGGGAAGAAGGCTGTCCCAAGGGCATTGCTCTCCAAACGATTCCAGAATCAACAGACTCACAGACGCGGACCTCTGAGGCACGCTCTTGCCCCATCCCCTCCGCCCTCTCTGGTGACTGCGTACCTCCCCCTTCACCTCTGTTCTCTCCCGCTCGCCTCTTTTCCTCTTTGTCTGCCTGACAAGTAGCTGGTGAGGGCGAAGATGGAAAACCAACTGCCGAACTTAGAAAATAAAAACACCCCAGCCGGCTTTATTAATCTCCTGAAATATGCTCTCCAATTGCTGCCAAGCCGAAAGGGCTTGTGTTTTCCCCTAGAACATCGTAAAAAAGTAGAAATGTTTACAAGGATGACTGGAAAATAGTGCAGTAGATCTTTCTGGTAATGTACAAGGTGATGCAGTAATTGCTATGGAAACTAGTCATTATAATTCAATAAAAAGGGAGAAAAAAGTTAAGTTCATTATGTTACCTATGACTCTATCGTCACGTTCTTTACATATATTAGCATAAAATCAGTCCCACTTTTATTCGCAGGGTTTTCACGGGCTCAGCCTTCACAAAAGGGTTTGTACGGTTCGGCACAGATGAAGCCCTAAAGGAGACAAGAAAGCTCACTTTGCAAGAAATCTCTCTATATTTATTTTTCCTGGGCGAACTATTTGATGTTTCGGCACAAACGTGCATGCAGGGTCCAAAAGAGAACGTAGCTTGTGCATGAGGATTGCTGTCCCGTGCATTAGAGGAAGAACTTTATTGCTCTGAGGGTCCTGAGATGTGACAGAAAGGGAAGTCTCCTTGCAGGAGAGATGCAACTTGCCAAAATAAAAAGAAAGATGCAAAGTCACTTGACTTATTGTACATCTGAGGACTGAGCAGCTTGGGGACACCACCAGAGGGACTAGCCCCTGCGATGCCATGGGTCACCGCCCTCACAACCACTCCCACCTGCCTGCCAGGTTGTGCAGCCTCACCCAGGCATTTCGTACTAAGTACATCATACGCAGCTTGGGAAGTAGATCTGGACCCAAGGCGGTTGTGATATCAGAAGTGGAAATAACCCCGTGGGTGAGGCAGGAAACAGTGATTGCTCGAATACCTATTTCTGGCAAAGGGAGATAAAGGAGTGATTCTAAGTGACTGGCGCATGTGCATGTGTGCTGGGGGATGAAAAGGATTAAGATGAAAACCATCATCCCTGTCCACCAGGAAGCTTGCAAATCTCTATGTAATTAAGAGCCCAGAGCCAGTGGATCAGGGTGAGAAGGCAGGTGGGTGTTCGTCCTGCTCTAGACATGTCATTTGGATGAGGTGAGCCGGTTCACCTCTCCAAGCCTCCCTAACTGTGCAAGTCATTACACTACTGTCTCCTAGTTCCAAACTCACCCTTTTATACTCTGCCTTCTGGTACCTGGGCTGGGATTCTGTGCCCTGCATTGCTGCTGGGCCTGCTGGGTCTCTGTAAGCCTCTGCCCGTAGCAGGTGCTAGATGTAACCCTGAGGCAGATGCCAGGAAAAGGGACATGCTTGTCCCTGCTTTCTTGCAGTTTCTTTTTTTCCTTCCTTCCCTTCCTTCCTTCCTTCCTTCCTTCCTTTCTTCCTTCCTTCCTTTCTTCCTTCCTTCCTTTCTCTTTCTTTTTCTCTTTCTTTCTTTCTTTTTCTCTTTCTTTCTTTCTTTCCTTCTTATTTTTCTTTTTGTTTTCTTTGTTGTTTTTAGAGACAAGGTCTCACTCTTTTGCCAAGACTGGAGTACAGTGGTGCTATTATAGCTCACTGCTGCCTCGAACTCTGGAGCTCAAGCCATCCTCCTGCTTCCATCTGCTGAGCAGCTGGGACCACAGGTGCGGGCCACCATGCCCAGCGTTTTTATTTTTTTAGAGATGGGTCTCACTATGTTGCCCAGGCTGGTCTCAAACACCTGGTCTCAAGCAATTTTTCCTCTTTGGTTTCCCGAAGTGTGGGATTGCATGCCTGAGCCATCACACCTGGCCTGCCTGCAGTTTCTGTCAGCATGACGGAAGCAGTGGCTCATCATCCCAGCCATGACAGTCGGTTCCTGGATAGTTTTTGGGTTTTTTTTTCACTATGACAAGTAGCCTTGCCTATCACCTCTTCAGAAGTCTGCATGGCCCCTGTTCTGGGCTCTTGAGTGCCAGCGGAATTCTGGTTCTTCCTCCAAGCTTTTTCCCCCCAACTTCTCCCTTTGCTCTTTCAGCCCAAGAAAGGCAGCTGCTCCCCGCAGTTACTGTCTCTGCTTCCCCCTCACCTCTTCTTTGTGCTTTTCCGGTTTGTCAATACCAGATCCCTATATTAAACTCACCCTATTAGAATACCTGGCATGGTTTTTGTTTTATAATTGTGGTCTTTGTCATTGAAAGTAAAGGCAGAGACCACAATTACTTGTGCACCAGCCTAATTCTTTGGGTCTCACCTCTTCTAATCCAGGCTCCACGTAGTATCTGGAACAATCTTTCTGATTACAGTTTGATCAGATCACTGCCTGGAAGGGGTGAATTCCCAGCCTTTTGGCTGTCAGAGCCTCTCTCCCACCCACAGCAGACATCCTCTGTCCATCATATTTACCTTGAGCATGGACACACCCTCAGCATCCTTCTTAACACAATGCTTCAGGGCAGAACTATTCATGCTCTGAGTTGGCAGGTGATATGAAGCCTATTGTCCAACCTTTCCCTGGAGGGTAAGTCCTATCTCTGAGCTATGAACCATGAGAACTATTTGGTAATTTATCTCATGTTTATTTAGTGTTTATTATATGTCAGGCATTCTACTGCCTTGCCATGTAGAATCTTCTGAGAGAAATCCATCTAGTTAATGCAGTTTCCCACATGCGTAACTTTATATTTGTTTTTGTCCAAAAGAGCCCACCTTGCATACATGGATCTACTGTAATACCTAGAGGAATTCTTCAACGGAAACTTAATGAAGTCAACACAAAAGAATTCTTTGAGAATGACTGAATCCCCTCTCTGGACGAACTCTACTGATAATTTCAGCATAATTATATGTAACAGACTCCAAGTGGCACGCAGTAGAACTCTAATATGATTGCTAATTATGTCCACATTAAGTCAGTGATAGAAATCCTTATCTGCATGTGGCTGTGAGTCACAGGCTCCATTCTGTGACAAATTGAAGGCTTTTCTCCACATTCTGCTGTTCTTTTTTGATGTCTTCCACAGTGGTCTTGAGTTTGTCCTCTCCCAGCACCTCACCAACGGACACACTGCAGGATGTAAGTGAGGGCAATGAGTAGATGTAGTAAAATAATAGGAAATAGGGCCAGGCGTGGTGGCTCACGCCTGCAATCCCAGCACTTTGGGAGGCCAAAGTGGGCGGATTGCCTGAGCTCAGGAGTTCGCGACCAGCCTGGGCAACATGGTGAAACCCTGTTTCTACTAAAATACAAAAAATTAGCCAGGTGTGGGGACGTGTGCCTGTAATCCCAGCTACTCAGGAGGCTGAGGCAGGAGAATTGCTGAACCCGGGAGGCAGAGGTTGCAGTGAGTCGAGATCGCACCATTGCACTCCAGCCTGGGAGACAGAGTGAGACTCTGTCTCAATAAATAAATAAATAAATAATAAGAAATCAATTCTGGGGCTTAGAGCCAAAGAGAAAATAGGGAGTGGTGCTGACTGAGGCAAATGGAGGAGGCTTGAATCCAGCTGATCTTTGCCGTGTGGGTACAGGAGCCTATCACTATCAGAGCATCTAAGACATACTGGAGGTGGGCAGATCACCTGAGGTCGGGAGTTCATGACCAGCCTGGCTAACATGGTGAAACCCTGTCTCTACTAAACCTTGAACCCAGGAAGCAGAGGTTGCAGTGAGCTGGGAGCCGAGATCGCGCCACTGCACTCCAGCCTGGGCAACAGAGCGAGACTCCGTCTAAAAAAAAAAAAAAGAGAGAGAGAGAGCAAGTGAGAGAAAGAGAGACAGATGCTGGAAATCTGTGGGGTGTTTGTTGTTTGTTTGCTTGTGTTTCTGAGACAGGGTTTTGCTCTGTCACCCAGGCTGGAGTGCATGCAATCACGGCTCACAGAAGCCTCAACCTCCCCTGGCTCAGGTGATCTTCCTGTCTCAGCCTCCTGAGTAACTGGGGCTACAGGCACCACCAAGACTGGCTAATTTTTTATTTTCATTTTTTGTAGATATGGGATCTTGCTGTGTTGCCCAGGCTGGTCTCAAACTCGTGGCCTCAAGTGATCCACCTGCCTCCACCTTCCAAAGTGTTGGGATTATAGGCATGAACCACTGTGCCTGGCCTTGTGTTTTACATAGAAATAATGAGATTCCTTTTCAATGTTGGCAACTGATTCAAATTTCAAATGGAATGTACACATATATCAAAATATCACATTGCACCCTATACATATAAACAGTTGTTATTTGTCAATTAAAAATATTTTTTTAAAAAAAAGAATAAGGGAGGATCCTGCACAGTGGTTAGGAGCCAGGACTCTGAAGGCAGAGTGCTTGGCTCAGACCCCTTCTCTGCTATTTCCTGGTTGTGCAGCCTAAGCCGAATTACTCACCCTCTCTGTGCTTCCATTTTTCTGTCTGTAAAATGGTAATGTTAATAATAGCACCAACCTCATGACATTGTTGTGAGGTTTGAATGAGTCAGAATGTGCAAGGCCTTTAATAAGTACACATGAGTTGGTATCTGTAAGAAACTCATATAAAATTCCTGATCCCGTTAGCAGCAAGTCAGCATCACTTTTATTCTAAGCATTTTGAGGATCCTCATTATTTGTAAACTTAGAGACTCTCCACAGTGGTCCTGGTGGGAGACAGGGGCAGGCAGAGGAGCTGTTGTTAATAGCTCCATTTTACAGATGAGAAAACTGAGGCGCAGAAGAGTTCTTCGTTTGCCCAAGGCCTCACAGCAAATCCAAGGAAGGACTTAACCTGAACCCAGCTCTCCAAAACCCTCTCTCCTCTCTGACGCTCTCGGACCCTCCCAGCCAGCCAGCCCGAAACTCTGCCACACTGCCAGGTGTCCCTCGCTGTACTCCAGATGCAAAATGACAATGAAGTGCTTTTTTTTCTTTCTTTTTTTTCTTTCCTTTTTTTTTTTTTAAGAAAGAGAAAGAGAGAGAGAGAGCAAAGGGAGCAGAGGGTGGGAGAAGAACTGTTCTCATCACAAATTTCTCTCTGGCCCTCTTCCCAGACTTGAAGTTACCGGCATGGCTGGCAAGACTTGGGGCAGGCGAGTGGGTGAGCATGCTGAGCAGCAGCAGAACAGCAGGGGGTCCAGCTCTGCCCACCCCTGATTTCTTGGGCTGACCCAAGCCCCCAGGACCAGGTGCGTAACTGTGGGACCCAGTGTAAAATGAAAACGCACAACCTCTTGTGCCAAGACTACTAAGAATGTCAAGGGGGTGCCAGCAGAGCATGAAACCAAGGGTGGGACCCTGGGTGGCAGCCCAGGTTGTACACCCCTTGAAGTCAGTCTTGGACACTCCCTTTTTTCTAAGGGGCATGCCAGACTCACACAACAGGAGTGCAAAGAGGGTTAAAAGACGCCCTCGCTTCTCCCCATGTCCTGGTGAGATAAAACCACCACTGGGAGACCCAGGACAATTTTTATATAGGATTAGAAAACAAAAATCAATATTTAATTATCTGTAAGCTTTTTGTGTCACTGAATCTTTAGCACCCTAACGGGGAGTGCCGGCTGCCAAAGCAAAAGTAAGTCATTAAAGACGCAGTATCGCCGGCCATCCCTTTTTAGAGTCGGGCCATAAATAGAGAACATTATCACTCCTCACATGCTGCTATTGTTATTTATCTTTACAATCTCTATTTACCTCTATTTATAGCAGATTTCCCCCATATATTATGGGGCCAGGTTAACTTTAACGGAGTTCATGAAAAGAGGTACTTAAAACTTTGGAACATGCTTATGTGAACAGATGGCAAGGTTTTCAGAAGCTATGGGGCCCAGAAGGCCGATTTGAAGGGTGTTGATTTTTTTCCTTCTTCTCTTATTGCCTCCACTCTCTCCTATAAAGTCTGCCCAGAGTCCTTCATCTCTGGCACAGTAACCACAGCCCAAGTGGAAATGGATGGGTGACACAACTAGAAAATCCAGATTCTGGACTTTCAGGCCTCACCTGTAAATGGGCTTTTTAATTTGCTGTGCCGAGAGTAAAGTCATGTTTTCAGAAGCTGGGAGCTTTTGCTTCACCAGGGAATCCTTCATTTAGCTTTGTACTTCGCTGTCTTCTTTTAGCCTTAGACACACTGAACTGTAATATTTTCAATGACCTGCCTTTACCAGCTTCTCTAGGCAGGGACAGAATCTGGGCCACTGGGGGATTCACACTGCCTACCACAATTTCCAGCACATAGTAGATGCACAATAAATGTGAGGAATTATTATATAAGGAACCCAGCAGAGTTAAAATTAAAATTAGGCTGATCTGGGTTTGAATTTCTGCTTTGGAACGTACTACCTAGGGGACTTTGGGCAAGTTAATTCGTCTCTCCGAGTGTTAGTTTCTTCATCGAGTGACTTGCATAGCCCAGTGTCTGTTGCAGAAAGCTCACTGGCATGAGTCAATGTTGTATCATTAATTCTAAGAGCCACATAACTCTTTAGAACAAATGTGAATATGGGAAAGTAAATAAATGAATGCATGGATGAATGAATGAATGAATGAGGGAGTGAATACACGGATGCGTGGATGGATGGATGGATGGATGGATGCATGGATGGATGCATGAATGGATGGATGGATGGATGGATGGATGGATGGATGGATGGATGGATGGATGCATGGATGGATGGATGGATGGATGGATGGATGGATGGATGGATGGATGGATGGATGGATGGATGGATGGATGGATGGATGGATGGATGCATGGATGGATGGATGGATGGATAAAAGCAGAGGAAAGGTCTTCCTCAGAAACAGAGCTGGGATCCAGGAAATGTAATCTGGTGGAAGGATTAGAGGCACTTTTGCTTATTAGTTTCAAAAACAAGACAATCTAGAAACAGACCTGAGGATTTGTAAAAATCTGCATGCAATAAAGGTCGCATTTCAACTCAGTTTGGAAAGGATTATTCTACAAATAGCATTGCGATGATTGTTTAACTAGTAGAGACCAAAAATATAGTTAAATTGTTACTTCACAGCCATTCACCAAAATCAGTTCCCAAAGGATTGGAGTTAACTGGAAAGCATCAACTCTATGATTCCCCTCTAGCCCCGATGAAAATGTGGGCTAGCATTTTATGACCTCAAGCAGTGAAGATGTTTCTAAGTATAAGAACAAAATAGCAAGCTATAAAAGTAAAGATAGATTTATTAGGCTACATACTACTAAAATATTTACAGGTTAAACAAATAAGAGACATAAAATATCCTGGGAAAAATTATTTGCCTCATCTATGCCAGGCAAATGGTCAATCAGCACAATATATAAAGAGCTTTTGGATATCATTAAGAAAACAAAGAATAAAAGCAAATAGAGAAAAACAATGACGTGTATGAATGTGAAATTAATCAAGGAAGGCACAGAAATGAGCAAATAAGCACATAGCACAAGATAATAAACTTCACTAACCATAAAAGAAACACACCTAATCTGAACAGATATAACTTAAAATGGTCAAATTAGCAAACTTTTCTTTAATGATAACACACGCTGCGTGTGAGGATACTGCAAAATAGGCACTCTAGAACACCCTGGGTGCAACCTTTATGGAGTACAAGAAGAAAAAATTTTGTTGTATGCCTTGAGACTTTTGTGGTCATTTATCATACAGTATCTTTGTGTAAGAGTTGAGAGATACAGTTTCAATACAGTTTCTCTCTATCAGTTTCTTAGCAGTGGGAATGAGGGATTTTTTTCCCTTTGGGGAACACTTATCAGTACCCACCAAAATTTTTAATATATCCATCTTTGATCTGGCAATTCCAGTTTCAGAAATCTCCCTTAGTGCGATACTTGCACATTTGGTTAGAGAGATATTTTCAAAGAGAAACGTTGTACCATTGGTTACAATAGCATAGAAGAAAGTAGAAAACAGGCCAGCAAAATGGGAATGGTCAAGTAAACCAAAATGGCTAATTTTCTAGATCAAAAATGATTCACAATTTCAACCTAGTGTGCCCATATAGAATACTATGCAGCCATTAAAATGAATGAGGCAGTTTAACATGTGCAATGCTATGAGAACATGTCCATGTTAAATTGCTAAGAAAGAAAAGGAGGCCGGGCGTGGTGGCTCACGCCTGTAATCCCAGCACTTTGGGAGGCCAAAGCGGGCAGATCACGAGGTCAGGAGATTGCGACCATCCTGGCTAACACAGTGAAACCCTGTCTCTACTAAAAATACATAAAAAAATTAGCCGGGCGTAGTGGCGGGCACCTGTAGTCCCAGCTACTCGGGAGGCTGAGGCAGGAGAATGATGTAAACCCGGGAGGCAGAGCTTGCAGTGAGCCAAGATCGCGCCACTGCAATCCAGCCTGGGTGACAGAGCGAGACTCTGTCTCAAAAAAAAAAAAGAGAGAGAGAGAAAAGGAATTTATAGAAAGCCCACATATCATGGTCCAATTTGTGTAACTATTTTACGTGTGTATCTTACAAAGTCCTCAAAGGGAGGGTGGTTTAGGGATGCACTTTCTTTTTACTCTATTTCTGCGTTATTGTCCTTGTGGCTTTTTGTACCACTGGAATTAGCGTCTATGCTTTGTATGTATGATCGCCGAAGCTGGTCCCTATGAGTCAGCCTGGGCTTGCCTCTAAGCACAACCTCACCTTACATGCTTCAAGGATTTTCAGGGCCCTCAGGGGATCCTCAACATCTTGCCCTGGTAGGTGAGGACTCCTGTGTCTTGGACCCTACAACTATCCCCATCAATTCCTATGTTCTCCACATTCCCATATTGTCTCTTTCTCCAAATCTTTCCCATGCTGTGCCCTCTGCCTGAAATACCCTTCCCTGCCTTGCCCATCTGGAAATCTCCATGAAAATGCAGACAGCACCTTCCATCAGTAGCTTTTCCTAATGTTCCAATCTGTGTTAAGCCCTCCTCAAGCTGTTTTAGTACAGAGTATGAGAATGCGTAGTCTGAGGTCTGCTGGCAATTTTTTTTAATGGGGTGAAATTTACATAGCATACAATTAACCAATTTAAAGTGTTCAATTCAGTGTCAATTTTTAGCATCTAAATTCCCAAGCCTTGACCCAGACTTACAGCATTGAAAGCTCTGGTGTTGGGTCCAGCCATCTGCATTTTGAATAAAGTTCCCAGATAATTCTTGCACACACCAAAGTTTAATAATCACAACCCTCGTAGCTTGTTCTCCCTATTATAACAGCACATGACTGTTTGTTTTCATGTCTGTTCAACTTATAATTTCTAAACTGTGAGAATCTGCATAAAGATAGAGCAGATATATATAGATAGGTGCACGGATGTGAAATGTATATATGTATATAAGTAATTATTATTATAACCATACTGAATAAATTATATTACATCTCAATAGGAAGTTTCACTAACAATATAGCACTATGCAGAAGGAGGGGGTGGGAAAAATGCCCCTCCACCCCACCCTGCTGTCAAAGTGAACCAGCAGCCAGCGACGGGTGCCTCAGCCCTTGCTGGAACCTGAGCAATGCTCTCTGCTGGGGATTTGCTCCTTCCTCTTTCTGGCACCAGCTGGTGTTGACTATTGCCAGAAAGAAACAGTCTCCGGCAACCCTGCCACCCTTGCCACAGAAGATCAGAGATGCGTCTTAGGTTCAGGGATGTCTGTGTTCAGTGCTTTCCAAAATCCCATGCAGGGATGCTGCCGGGCCGAGTCGGAAGGCCCAGGATGTTGGCAGGTCCGATGTGGCTCCCTGCACATACTTGGTGTGTGGGAACTGTCTCTGATGTTGAGGTTCCGTCTCTGTCTCCAGAGCCTGAACCATCTGGCAGTTCTCCAT
Source organism: Macaca thibetana thibetana (assembly GCF_024542745.1). Taxonomy (NCBI): domain Eukaryota; kingdom Metazoa; phylum Chordata; class Mammalia; order Primates; family Cercopithecidae; genus Macaca; species Macaca thibetana. The sequence continues at coordinate 23,796,754 of NC_065587.1, forward strand.
CCTCAGCCAAGGACCTGCCGCCTTCTGGGAGCCCTCAGGGTGGAAGTAAGAGAAGGAGAAGAGGGTAACAGCTGGGGCTGGGAGTAGGAGGGCGGTGAGGGCCTCTCTCCAAAAGCCAGTGATTAATCTTGAAACTGGGATGCTTTCATTTCCTTGCAAACTGGAGTACGATGTAGAGAAAATCACAGCACACATGCCATGGGCAGGAGAGCACAGTGGGTATGAGTGTCTGACTCAGCCAGAGCCTGGTTCGAATCCTGACTGTGCCACTTCCGGGCTGTGTTACCCGAGGTAAGTTACCTGCCCTTCCCGAGCCTTTTCTATGCTCTCAGGGTTTCTTTGTAAGGTTTAAATTACATAATATCCATGAAAGGCTTTATGTAGTACTTAAAAAAGCATCCGATCTATACATACTAATTATCTCTGGGAACATGCCTCTCTTCCAAAGAATGGCTTTGTTTTACATGATTGTAAAGTGCCTTAGCAAGGCAGGGTGGAAGGTGCTCTGAAATCAGAATTGGAGGCCTGGGCTCCATTACGTAACTTACTTGGAAATCTGGGGCAAGCTCCTTGAATTCCTTCCTAACAATGCAAAGAAGGAACCAATGGGATGAAGAGGACCACAGGCCAGAGGCTTGCAGGCTTGCAAGTATCAGACCCATTTCCTATGAAGACCCCTCCTGGCATTATCAGTCCCATTTCTCAGATGCGCACACACACTGAGGCCCAGAGAAGTGAAGTTAGTTGTATGTGGCAGTGTGATGCCAGGAAAAGCTGGGGTTGCAACCAGTCGTGTCTGACCCCAGTCTCTGGGCACTTTCTGCCTCCCTTCTTTCAGTCTTTCAATAATAATATCACAAAGGCCGGGCATGGTGGCTCACGCCTGTCATCTCAACACTTTGGGAGGCCGAGGCAGGCAGATCTCCTGAGGTCAGAAGTTCAAGACCTGCCTGGCCTACATGGTGAAACCACGTCTCTACTAAAAAGTGTCTCACACCTGTAATCCCAGCATTTTGGGAGGCTGAGGTAGGTGGATCACGAGGTCAGGAGATGGAGACCATCCTGGCTAACAGGGTGAAATTCTGTCTGTACTAAAAATACAAAAAATTAGCCAGGCGAGGTGGCAGGCACTTGTAGTCCCAGCTACTCGGGAGGCTGAGGCAGGAGAATGGTGTGAACCTGTGAGGCGGAGCTTGCCATGAGCTGAGATCGCGCCACTGCACTCTAGCCTGGGCAACAAGCGAGACTCTGTCTCAAAAATATATATGTGTGTGTGTGTGTGTGTGTGTGTGTGTGTGTGTGTGTGTATGCCAGGTGTGGTGGCAGGTGCTTGTAATCCCAGCTACTCGGGAGGCTGAGGCAGGAGAATCGCTTGAACTTGGGAGGTGGAGGTTGCAGTGAGCTGAGATTGCGCCATTGCACTCCAGCCTGGGCGAAAAGAGTAAGATTTTGTTTCAAAAAAAATCACCAATAATAACTACCATGTATTTAGCACTTTCCCTGCATTGGGCACTACGTAAGGACTTTACACTGTTCACCCCTTTAACTCTCACCAGAAGCTTATGAGTGAGGCTCTGTAATTCCCCATTTCCCAGATGAGGAAGTTTAGGCTCAGTTCCTGAACTGGGGACTGCAGAGTCAGGACTTGAACCCAAATCTGAGTCTGTGTCCCAAGGAGTTACCCCTCGCCCCTACCCAACTCTTCCCCCGCCTTTTTTTTAATCTGTCTCCCTTCATGACGTGCACGGGCGTTAAAAACAGCCCCAAACATACAAAGTAAAAAAAATCAAGGCAAGAAATAGTTGCCTTTCCCATCCTTTCTGCATACAGGAAAGGAAGGAGGGGAAAGTGTCCACAGAGGGAAAAGGTCCAGCTTCCCGCTTCTTTGCCATCACACTGACTTTTTAAATTTTAACCAGCCACCCTTTCTCGCTTCCCCAGTCATCCCAGTTACTAACTACAACCAGAAGCTCAGGCCATAAATAAAGCGCACAAATTTCACAGATGCCCCAGGAAACTGGAGCCGGGAAATGGCTCAGCATATGTCTAAATGGTTAATTGACTTAATTGCTGTGAGTTGGGCGATTAGCTCACTTGATCCACCCCAGTGGCCACAAAACGTCCTTAATGGTGTTCAGTTTATTTGTATGTTAAGCTCCAGTTACTATTACGGGGAACTTTTCAATTGCTGATTACCTCGTAAATATATCATTGTAGTCGCAGAAGAAAGGAAGCCAGGAGCCGCTCACGAAAGGCTTTTCAAGGAATGGTGCAAGGCACTGTTCATTCACCCACTCGGCAATTGTTTATTAGACACCTACTATGTGCAAAGTCCTCTGTGAAGTCTTGGAGATAAGTAGGGAATCCATCAGGCAAAACCCCTGCCTTCGACTGGGCGCAGTGGCTCACGCCTGTAATCCTAGCACTTTGGGAGGCAGAGGTGGGCAGATCACCTGAGGTCAGGAGTTCGAGACCAGCCTGGCCAAGAGACGGTGAAACCCCATCTCTACTAAAAATACAAAAATTAGCCTAATGTGGTGGCTCATGCCTGCAATCCCAGCTACTCTGGAGGCGGAGGCAGGAGAATCACTTGAGCCTGGGCGGTGGGGATTGCAGTGAGCCAAGATCATGCCACTGCATTCCAGCCTGGGCAACAGAGTGACTCCATCTCAAACAAACAAACAAAACTACCTTCGTGGAGTAAACACTCTGGAGCAGGAGAAGACAGGCAGGAAATAAGTAAATACCTATGTACATGAAATAATTTTACATAAGGACTACAAATAAAATAAAACTGAGTGATGGGGTGCAATGAGCCAGAAAGAGCTGGTCTTGGACTAGAATGGTCAGAGAAGGTCCCACTGGGGACTGGTATTCGGGCTAGACGTGAATGCAAAGTAGGGGTTGCCTCTGCAAGAGATATGGGCACAAGGCTGGAGGCAGGGGTCCAGTGAGTTTGCATGAAGCCCCTGAGATGGGAATGACCTTACCCTGCCTGAGAAATAGGAGGGAGGCCAGCACAGGATGAGGGAATGGAGATGAAGGCAGAGACCAAGCCCTGCAGAGTCAAGAGTGAGAAGCTTAGATACACTTTTTAAAGTCCATTTAAAAGGCATCCTGTGATTTGATTTACGTCTTCAAAGATCACTGTGCTGTTGAATGGAGTGTGGATTATTGAGGTGGGAGGAAGACGGGAAGCTGGGTGGTCAGTTAGGGAGCATCTTCAGCCACCCAGGGGAGAGAGGATGACTTGGACCAACCGGTAGTGAAGTAGATGCAGAACTGTGGATACTTGTGTGCGTATTCAGGAAGTAGCTGGAAGAAGACTTAGTTTGGAATACATGAAGACTCCTAGGTTTTCAGCTGAAGCCATTGGATCAATGGTGATGTCATTTAGCAGGATGTTGAGAGCTTGGGGAGGAGCAGGTAGGCAGGAATATTCATGTTTTTGAAAAGAACAACTTTGGCCTAGCCCATTTGGAAGGAAAAATGCTGGAGTCAGGGAGGCTGGTGAAGAGAGTACTGCTGATATCCAGATGATGAGACACAATGGTGGCCTGGGCTGGGACCAGCATCATGGAATGGTGGGTTATTCCATTAGGATATTTAACCTAACATAGGATGGAGCACCAGGAGCAAATCGACTTTGGTCGAATCCGTGTAGTACAAGACCTGAAAATAGATGCCTCAATTCTGTCATATCCCAAATTATTACCCATAACCCCATCTTAATCCTTCTGAAGTTGGGTGGGGGTGGGTGGGAAGGATGGATCAAAATTAGAATTATATCAAGCAGAAAATAATCTTCAGTCTGTGTTGCACTGATAAAAAAAATAGGCAGAATTCATAATTACCATATAAAACTGTTTATGTTTGTGATTATATGTTACCGCCACCTCCAGGTCCTGGCAGTAAGTGACTTAATTGCTTTAGCCTGGAGCTGGGGCCTGGGGAGCAGGAGGATTTTGCTGGATGGTGAGATGGCAGAAAACCTCCTGTCTACACTCCTCCCACCAGTTGGATTCTAGGTGTTGCTGTGGTTTCTCCGTGAGCTTCTGTCAGATGTGGAAACTACTGCCTTTGTGCTGCTCAAGTTGTCAAAAGCCAGAGGTGGGACTGCCACCAGGAATCTTGACATTTAATGGGATTAGTCAGGTTTAGGTAGCTGGCTTGCAAAAAAAAAAAAAAAAAGGAGAGGGGAAGACGTTGGTTCCAAGGCAACAGACTTCATAAATTGAGCTTCGTTGAGAAGGCATGTCTTGTGTGTTACACTTGTGTATAATTGTGTGTTACGCTTGTCTACTAGTCCCATGAGGCTGGTGGCCCTCAGAAGATCAAACCTCACCAGTTTGCTTATCAGATATCCCCAGTGCCTAGTGCCTGGTGCAGAGGAGGTGCCTGTTTGTTTGGGCCCCTCCTCCAGCAGCAGGCCCTAAAACCAGGACTGTAGTGCACATGGATGATTCCTGAAGCACCTGTATGGTAGTGGGGAAGTGAGACAGGATGATAAGGGCACCAATATAGGGTACGTTGTGAAGGGAATTACCACCATGGGCCACTGGAACCTACTTCTACTGAGGACCTCTGGGAGACAGTGTGAAACTGAGTGAAAGAGGGAGCTGGGGTATTTATACACCAACTTCCGTATTGTGGGTTGAAGGCTGCTCCTGAGGATGGGGATGGGGTATCATTAATTCCCAGGCAGTTCCTTTCCACAATGTCCATAGGCAGTGAAAGCTCCAGTGCCCAGAGAAACCCTTAGGGAAAAAGATACACACATTGGCAGTTGGAGGTTGAGCTGGAATGCCCCAGAAAAATGAAGCCAAGAAGGTATGAAACGGCAGTCATGGCATCTCCCAAAGATCCCAAAACCATATTAAATTAAATTAATGAATGGATCAACTGAATAAATGGTGTGTTTGGGATCCTCCAAGACTCTAGCTCCTGGCCAACTTGCCTTTTAAGTCCTGACTCCTAGAGGTTGCCATCTTCCAGCCCTTGGGGAGGTCATTCAGCCCACTTTGTGTTCAGGTTTCTCCATTGTGAAAGTGGTATAATAGTATTAACTTTATACAATTGTTAAGAACATTCAACATGGGATGCTGTTTTATTCATTCATTAACGTAATCCATACTTACTGAGTGCCTACTGCACTCTCAGTTCAAGGCTAAGTGCAACAGGAAGCAAGATGGACACCTCCCCATCAGAGTGCAACTGCCCAGGTAGGTCTCAGTACACATCAGTTTCCTAACCCTTTCTCCAGTGGAAGGGAGCATGGAGGGCAAGGTTGCAGAATGTTGGTAGAAGAATCTAGAGCCTGAATCCCATACCACTTTAGAACATTTTATCAGGAACAGAATCAAGACCTAGGAACAACAGTGAGATCTACTAGAATAAGCAGCATTTATTCATTTATTGGCTCTGCATGCCTTTACTGAGGACCGACTCTCTGCCTATCCCTGTACCTTGCTCTTCCATTTCATTTCTTCTTTCCAACTTTTATTTTAGGTTCAGGGGGTACATGTGCAGGTTTCTTACATGGGTAAATTGCATGTTGAAGAAGTTTGGCATACAGGTTATTTCATGACCCAAGTAATAAATATAGTATCTGATCATTACTTTCTCAGTCCTCACCCTCCTCTCATTCTCCACCCTCAAAAAGGCCCTGGTGTCTATTTTTCCCTTCTTTGTGTCCATATGTGCTCAATGATTAGTTCCCACTTATAAGAGAGAACATGTGTGTGTTTTTCTGTTCCTGAATTAATTCACTTAGAATAATGGCCTCCCAGTTTCATCCATGTTGCTGCAAAAAACGTGATTTTCATTCCTTTTTATGGCTGTGTAGTATTCCAGCTATTCTTCACTTCCCTTCGATCTGTTACCAAGTCCTATCAGTTTTGCCTGCTAATTGTTTTCAGACCTGCTTGTTCCCTCTGCTTCCTGCTAGAACACTGCCCTAAATCAAGTCTGATCATGTACCCTGGGTTTCTATAGGATCCTGCTCCCTGGTCTCTAGTCTTGCGGCTTCTTTGTTGAAAAGCTTCTACTGTTCTCAATTACCCTCCAGAGAAAACTCCAGAGTCCTTCTCTCTGGGCCCTGCCTCCTCCACAGCTGTATGCTCAGCCATCCCACCACCCCCAACACATACACATTTTTTAATTTTTAAAATAGCCTTATGGAGATATCATTAACATTCCATAAAATTCACCCGTTTAAAGTGTAGAGTTCAATAGATTGAGTTTATTCACAGTGTTGTAGAGCTATCATCAAAATCCAGTTTTAGACTATTTCACCATCCCAATAAGAAAACCCGGCCCATTACTAGTCATCCCTGGTTTACTCCCAGCATTCAGCCCATGACAAATACTATGTTCTGTCCTTATCAATGTGCCTAATCTATGTTCTGTCCTTATAGATGTGCCTATTCTGGACATTTCGTATAAATAGTGTCATACAGTATGTGGCCTTTTGTGACTGGCTTATTTCACTTAGCATAATTAAGGCTCATTCATGTTGTCACATGTGTCAATACTTCATTCCCTTCTATCATTGAATAATATTCCATGATATTCCATATTTTGTTGATCCATTCAGCAATTGATGGACATTCAGGTTGTTGCCATGTTTTGGCCATTGTGAATAGCACCACAATGAACATTTTTGTGCAAGTTTTTATGTGGACATATGTTTTTGTTTCTCTTAAATGTATGCTCAGGAGTGGAATTGCTGGGTCACATGGTAACTCTGTGGTTGACACCTTGAGGAACTGCCAGAATTCTTTACAAGAGTTGTGCCATTTAATATTCCCACCAGCAATGGATGAAGGTCTCAATTTCTCTGTATCCTTGCCAACAGTTGTTATTGTCTGCCTTTTTGATTATAGCTATCTTAGTAGGCATCAAAGTGTTATCTCCTGGTGCTTTTAATGAGAATTTTCCTAATGATTAATAATGCTGAGTATCTTTTCATGTCCTTATTGGCCATTTGTACATGTGCTTTGGGGAAATGCCTATTCAAATCCTTTTCTTATGTTTGAATTGGTTATTTTTGTCTTTTGGTTATTGAGTCTTAAGCATTCTTTATATATTCTAGATACAAATTCCTTATTAGATGTATGATTTACAAATATTTTCTTCCATTCTGTGGGCTATCTTTTCACTTTTTTGATGATCTTATTTATAGCACAAATGTTTCAAATGTTGATCAAATACACTTTGTATTTTTTTTTGTCTTTTGTGCTTTTGGAATCATATCTAAGAAACCGTTGCCTAACCCAAAGTTATGAACACTTACTCCTAAATTTTCTTCTAAGAATTTATAATTTTAGCTCTTACGTTTAGCTCTATGATCCATTTTGAGTTTTGTTCTTTCTCATATGGATATCCATTTGTCTCTACCGCCATTTGTTGAAAGACTATTTTCCCCCCATTAAAGAATCTTGGCATCCTTGTTAGAAATCAATTATCCAGAGATGTCTGTTTTATTTCTAGACTCTTAATTTGGTTCCATGGATTTATATGTCCATCCTTAGCCCAGCACCACACTATCCAAACCCATTCTTAAGTGAGGTCAAATTTTGCCTCCAAATATTACTTACATGCTGGTATTGATCTCTCGAATTAGATTATGAGTGCTCAAGATGAGTGGTATAGGGCATTCTCTTGGCTGTAAATTGTCCAACTTGTTTTATTCTGTGTGATTCTGGGTAATGTTCTTAGCCTTTCTGAGCCTGTGTTTTTCATAGTTTTATTAGTAAAAAGAGTAGTCTCTTCTTCTTCCTTCTCCCCTGTATTAGTCAGTTCTCACGCAGCTAATAAATACATACCCGAGACTGGGTAATTTATAAAAGAAAGAACTCACAGTTGCATATGGCTGGGGAGGCCTCACAATCATGGTGGAAGGTGAAGGAGGAGCAAAGTCACGTCTTACATGGCAGCAGGCAAGAGAGCATGTGCAGGGGAATTTCCCTTTAAAAAACCATCAAATCTCATGAGACTTATTCACTACCATGAGAAAGGCACGGGAAAGCCACATCCCCCTGATTCAATTACCTCCCACTGGGTCCCTCCCACAACATGTGGGAATTATGGGAGCTACAATTCAAGATGAGATTTAGGTAGGGGCACAGCCAAACCATCTAACTTCCCATCCTTCCCCCGTCCTACCTTTGAAGACAGAGACTGCCTCATTTATCACTGTATCAGGACAGTGCAGACAGAGTAAATGCCAGTTGTATGTTAGCCGAATGAATAAGTTGCCCATCTTGCTGAGAAACCAGGAGGACATGGTTTCTGATGTGCCCACACTGCTGTTTCTAAATAAACAATGACTTGGCAGCAACTGAGAAATCAGGTTTACTGTTCCTGTCCCTCTGGTTTGCAAGGCATTTAACCACTCTCCCACATGCCTCACTCTTGGCTGGAGACTCAAAGCTTCCTGCCTCCTTCCCAGACAGGAGAGGGGTGGCTAGTATATGGAACAGAAGTTCCCAAACTTTCCCAGTACATGGCACCCTTAGTGTTCAGGAATCGTTGCAGCAAAATAAATCCTTAATGGTTCTGCTGATCCTGCCTATTAGGTCTTCAGGTGCAAACAATGTAATAAGCTCTTACATCCTAACAATTTAGCAGCCATTTGAAAAAAATAATGCATGTAAGTTAATCAAAGAATAATATTTTTATTTCCTTCTTAAATAAGCACAATCACTTCCTATTGAAATGTGTGCACTGGTTGGGCACTGCACAGCTTCTGAAAGCTTGAAATCAGATCATACTTTGTCACCCTCATTTCCTGTTCCACATTGACTTTGGCACAGTTCTTGCTTTTTATCACAGCAGCCACCAAAAACCCAGGGTCAAGAAGGTATGACATCATGAAAAGGAATGTTGGGTGATCTAATGCTGGAACTGTGAATGACCTCAAGCTAGTCATTCACCTGGCATTTAACAAATGTCCAACATCGCAGTGTTTACCTTGACAATTTATAATAACTTGCAATGTTCCCGTGAGTCTGCTCAGGCACCCCAGGGTGCCTTGACACACAATTTGGGAATGCAGTTCAAGAGGAAGGAGCAGAGCATATGAATTGGTTCTTAGGGTCTTCCCTGGGATTCTAGCTCTGTGAGTGATTCCTCAGGTGAACTTGGTCCAGTCACTTCCAACCTCTAGGCCTCAGTTTCCCTCCTCCTCTGCAAAACTGGGCCTCTGCCTGCTCCAATATCTTATCATCATCGTCACCATCATCATCTCCATCATGAATACAGCCTTTGATACTGAGTGCTTATATGTGTCAGACACTGGACTCTTCACAATTGTTCTGCGCAAGTTATCATTTTTGGCCCCACTGTACAGAGGAGAAAACTGAGGTTCCAAGGGGCTCAGTAACCTACGCATCAAAGGCAGAAAGTAGCAGCTTACGCTTTGTCTCTCCACTGGCTGCCTCCGGAACTCTGGGGATCTAAAACCTCAGTGTGCAGAAAATACTTTCCCCTAACTGAAAGAAGAGCAATCAAGGTGACCCTGCAGCTGAAAGACAAATGGCGTGTTATATATCGACACTCCAGGAGCGCAAACCTGTCCGTCAACAGCCTAAGTCCCAGTGGCTGATGCCTGTGCTCTCAAACTAAAGATCTCAGAGACCTGAGCCTATGTGAACTGAGAATGAAACTCTGTTCAGAACAGAGTTGTTAATAACTGGGTAGTAGCATAGGGGTTCATTTTGTGTTTATTTACAAAGACTAAACTTTTTGTTGCTTTCCTTTTATTTTATTACATTGAAACCCCTTCGTGTGGTTTACACGACCTGCCCGCTCCGCCTTCACCTCTCATCAGAGTGTACTCCCACCATACTTGCCCTCTCTTTTTTTTTTTTTTTTTTTTTTTTTTTTTGAGATGGAGTCTTGCTCTGTTACCCAGGCTGGAGTGCAGTGGCCCAATCTCGGCTCACTGCAGCCTCTGCCCCCCAAGTTCAAGCAATTCTCCTACTTCAGCCTCCTGGGTAGCTGGGATTATAGGTGCCTGCCACCACTCCCAGCTAATTTTTGTATTTTTAGTGGAGACAGGGTTTTGCCATGTTGGCCAAGCTGGTCTTGAACTCCTGACCTCAAGTGATCCACTTGCCTCGGCCTCCCAAAGTGCTGGGATAACAGGCATGAGCCACCACACCCAGCTCCAGTTTTTAATGAAGCCAGAGGGACTGGGTTCATTATGGAATATTGATTATGTACCTGCCCTGTGCCAGGCACCGATCTAGGCCCAGTGGATGGGGCAGGAAGCAAAAAAGATGCAGTGTCTACCCTCAGGGAGTTTGTAGTCTAAGTGAGAGAGGGGGAAATAGTGAGAGGGAGGCTTAGCACACAGTCTCACAAATAACTGCAGCATTCTAGTTGTGATTCTAGTTGTCTAATTGTTATTCTCATTGTCATAAAGAAGAAATTCAGGTGCTCTGTGACCCGATCTGCGAAGATGCCCACAGATTCTGCCTTTGCCTTACCACATTGAGTTGTAGTTATCTTTTCAATTAGGCAATTACATTTGTCCTGATTGTCAGTGTACCTCTAATACAGGGCTTGGCACATAATAGGTGCTCAATGTGAACATGCATTAAATAAGTAGACACTCAGTGTAGAGACAAGACAAAGCAGAAAAACAAAAACAACTGCAATTTCTCTCTCTGTCTCTCTCTCTCTCTATCCTCTCCCTCCCTCCCTCCCTCCCTCCCTCCCTCATACACAGTCACACACACACACTACTGTGAGATATCACTTTCCTACATTTATCATTTGTACTTGCCTGTTTTGTTTATCTTTTGAAGAACTATTTCATGCCGTACTTCCTATTGTGCTACCTTTCATGCAGCCTTCTGTCCTGGGCATTCCCCCATAGAATATGTTTAATCTTGTGTGTCAGTTCCCATCCACTGATAGCACCTGCCTGGAGTGCTTTACTGAAAAAGATGCAAGAGGAAGTCAGGCTGTGATTGATTCATGATGTCTGCCTAGAGCAGGGAAGTAGGGCATTTCAGGATGGGAATCTGCTTTTGTGGACAAGACTAAGAGCTTCACTGTCAGAACCCTGTGCAGTTGCAGCAACTGGGAGACTGGAGCAAGAGATGGAAACTCCTTCTCTGATGGTTTGGCACAAAATCCTGCTACATCAGCTGGTGACAAGTGGCATAATCCATGCCTCCCTCTCTCAGGAAGTCTGCGTGTGAGATGCACACTGAGACGTGGTCACCACAGCTATTGCAACATCCCAGTGGGATGAGTCACTGATTCAGTCCCCTGAAAACACATAGCACATTCTAGACTTGGGAGAGCTGGAACAGAGAGAGAAACAACAGCTTCTTTGTCTGGTTCTCTCAGAAGCCAACTCTGAGACAAGGATTCCTAGGAAAGACTATCTTAAGAGTGAGAGGTGAAATGTTATTATCTATGGTGAGCAAGTAGAGTGTTGTCCTGCTGGGAGCCTCCAGAAGGCAGTGTGACCCACCTTGGAGTCCTCTCACCTGAGAGCCCAGGGGTTGGGGTGTGTGCCCATCTTAACGTTGTCTTGGTTGAGGACTGCTTTCAGGGGCAATAACTCACTGCTGCTTCCAACCTGCCCTCTGCACAGATGAGTAAGCTCACAAGGCCAGAACAACACCTAGAAGCAGGGAGTCACAGGTGTGCACAGTAAGCAGGCTTGAGTATGAGAGTGGACAGAATATAGGTGAGGCGCTAACAGTTTCAGTTCACAATGCCTCGTCTCACTTTGCTGCAAGTTCTTACAGTAAACCCTCTGCAGCAAAGACAACTGTTTTCTGTAAAGGGCCAGAGAGTCAATACTTTGTCTTTCGCAGGACATATGGTCTTTGTCACAGCTATTCAGCCTATACCCATGTAGTGCAAAACAGCCATAGACAATATGTAAAGAAATGGGTGTGACTGTGTTCCAATAAAATTTTATTTACAAAAACAAGCTGTGGGCCAGACATAGCCGGACATGTCTAAACCCTAATCTAAGACTGGGATGATATCTGTTTAAAACTTGGGTGCCAGCTCTTATCAGCTGACTGTGACTTCCAGGAGCAAGGAATCTTCCTAGTGTCTGAGTCCTGTTTTCTTCCTTCAATGAGAAAGACAACTGTGATTGATTAGTGATGTCTGCCTTGGCCCAGGAGCGGAGACAACAGTACGCATACTGCACATTATACATCCCTGACCTCAGGAAACCTCAGCAATCAGAAGGAGTTCAAGCAGTGTGGTACAAATAGCCTTCATTATTATTTGGGAGATAGAGGGAAGGGTGATCCGGGAAGCCTGGCCTCTTCCCAAACACATTCTAACACTGTGGAAACCTATGTCTTCACAGGGACTGCTTTATTTTCTCCCTTGATGGTGAGTGATTTAAAGATAAAAATTGCTTTTTTTTTTTTCTTGGTTGTTCTTTCTCTCTTCAGGTCTAACCCAAGGGCTGGCACAATGTTTAGTGAATGTCTCTTGTATGAATGAATGAATAAATGAAAGAATTTGAGATTGACAGGGGCAATTAACATTTCCTGAAGGCTCATTCTGTGCTGGGTTAAGACAGCTCATACATTTTATCGCACTTCTAAGATAAGTATCATATGAAGCAAGTATCACAAAGTCAATTTTTCAGGCTAACTGCCCTTTTATTTCACTTTATTATTTTTTTGATACTGGGTCTCGCTCCTTCACCCAGTCTGGAGTGCAGAGGCACGATCGATCACCACTCACTGCAGCCTTGAGCTCTTAGGGCTGACGCCATCCTCCCGCCTGAGCCTCCTGAGTCGCTGGAACTACAGAAGTGCACCACCATGCACCTAATTGGTATTTTAAGTGGTAACAACCCCACGAAAAATATTAACAATAATGATGATGGTGATAATGACAGCTGCCACTTGTATCCATGGGCCAGGCATTGTGCTATGCATTTTGCTTACATCCTCACACAAAATCTACCAGGGAGGGAGTGTATTTAACTGTCATTTTACAGATGGGGAAACCGAGGCTCTTATGGGGAAGTCACTGGTCTGAGGTCAAGCCCTGGAATGTGACTGAGCCAAAATGTGGCAGCAGATCTGACTATCGGCCGTTGAGGTTTACGATTATTGCCTACATTACAGTGCTGCCTGTGTGCTGGTTCTTGCATGACAGGGAGGGTTGCGAGTAGACAGAGGGGTCGCAGCAGGACTGGCCCCTGCCGTTTCAGCTGGGACAGGTCACGGGCTGAGCAGGACGGGGCGGCAGGGCAGGCTGCCTCCCCACATGCAGAGGTCCCACCCCAGCTCCCTACCAGCAGCAGGCTGGGAGCCCTAGTGTGCCCAGTGCCCCCATGATTGGCAGCCTGCAGATGGCAGGGGTGCCTTGGAATTTATTATCCAAGCATGCCTTTCCGAGGGGGCCTCACTGCCTGACACTGCTTTATCGGAAAGCTGGGAATGGTTAGCTGAGCCCATCTGTTAGCCAAAGAGGGGAACTCAGTGGGTGGGGAAGTCTGTGGAGTCATTTAAAAGGAATTTCTCTGATGCTGAGGCCAGGGCAGAAGGTTATCTGCCTGTGGGCCGTTGGGCTGCCTGGTTTGGGGCATTGGGGGCTTGGGGGTGGTGTGTGTGTGTTTGGTGGAGGACTCTCATTTCTTGTTCTAAACCAAAAATTGCTAGAGCCCTTCCCCCTTCTGAACAACAATTTGAACTCTGCAGTGCTCCTTCATTGCTAAAACCACCACATTAGCGTCGTCAGTGTCTTGGTGACGAATCTAGGACAGATGGGGATAAATGCAGTGATCTGAATTAATACTGGGGTGGCTAATGAATCTAGGAGCCAGGAAATAATTAAGAGAAGTTACTGCTCCTGACATGGCAAATAGAAGCTGTGTGTTGGATGCCTTCTCCTCTCTCCCCTCCCACCAACCAAGATGCCTCAGAAGACGGCTGTGCAGCCACCTGGGGAGGGGGACACTTGAGTGTCAGGGCTTGATCTTGGTTGAGGATTCTGGGACATTTATGACAGAGGCTGATAGACAGCAGGTGGAGACAGGAGAATGGTGGTTTCTCCATTGTATATCAAAGGTTCATCTGTGCTTGGAAAAAGCACTGGACTGGGAGCCCAGAGGCCTGGGTTCAAGTGCAGGCTCCTACTGGGTCATCCTGGGGCATGTGGTTCCCTCCTCCAATGCTCAATGAGAGACAGCACGATCAAGGGTAGCATGCACTGTTTGCTGCCCAGGGACAGGTCCATGCCGAGTGATCTGCATGAGGCATGTCACTTAATCTTCCTCCACAGCTCTAGTACTCTGTCTATTCTCACTCTACCAAGTCCAGTTGTTTCAATAGCTCACTCAAGGACATGCAGTTGATAGCAGAGCTGGATTCGAACCCAGAAATCCAACTTAAAGGTCTGAGCCCTTGACCATACCATGTCACTGCCTCTTGCCACACAGAGCCGGATAATCATTGATGTTTCTTCCAAAACTGACATACTTTTAGGCCTTCATGATTCTAAGTGCTTGCCCATAAGAGCCTTACAAATATCTGCTTTGCAATGTGGGGGGGGTGAAAGGGAGTGAGCTATGCTTTTATAATTGGGTGTCTAACAAGGCTGGGCCCCTATTATGTATGATCATATGCTTTATTCTTCCTTTCTAAAACTTAGCATGATTGCAATTAAATAATTAAGTATTTATTGTTTAATGGCTATCTTCCCCTGCTAGACTGAGGCTCCAAAAAGATCTTATCTATTTTGCTCACTGCTATGTTCCCAGTGCAGAGAAGAGTGGATGGTATATTGTGTTTCAATTGATATGATTTGACTGTGTCCCCACACAAATCTCATCTTGAATTGTAGCTCCCACAATTCCCATGTGACATAGGAGGGAACCGGCGGGAGACACTTGAATCATGGGAGTGGTTTCCTCCATACTGTTCTCATGGTAGTGAATAAGTCTCATGAGATCTGATGGTTTTATAAGGGGTTTTCCTTTTCACTTGGCTCTCACTCTTTCTTGCCTGCTGCCATGTAAAACGTGTCTTTTGCCTTCTGCTATAATTGTGAGGCCTCCCCAGCCACATGGAACTGTGAGTCCATTAAACTCCTTTTTTATAAATTACCCCGTCTCAAGCATGTCTTTATCAGCAGCATGAAAATGGACTAATACATGATTGAATGAATGGACAAACGAATGAGTAAGCAAAGTAATTAGTGAATGTATTAGTGACTGAGTGAAGGCACGTGTGAGTAATCGGGTGACTGAATGATTGAGCGAAGCTTGGAGTAAATGAAGGAATAAATGAGTGACTGATGGAATGAAAGAATGAATGAATGAATGTATGAATGAATGAGTGACTGAATGAACAAATGAGTGAGTGAGTTAATAAATGAGTGAGTGAAGCCGGGAGGCCAGGCTGAGCCCCGATGAACAGAAGCCCCTCGGCTATGCTACCTTGTGGCCGCCGTTTCATCTGGCCTGCGCTGCTACTTCCTGGGCAGGGGTGCAGGGAGCAGGCCCAGCGTGCAGTGTCTTTGAAAGGGCAGTGGGCACTGACAGGGGCTCCTCTGGCGCAGGGCTGAGGGGCCGTGTCCAAGGCTGACTCAGGCCCCCACCTGCCCCCCTCTGGGAGCGATGCTCGCTGGAACTGCTTCACACGGACACGCTTGAATAGCAGCCAGGGCTGTCTGGGCATCACGTGACTACCCGGCTGCCAAGGGAGCTCGAGGCAGCCGGGGGTGGGGGCGGGCTGGGGGTCACCTCCGCAGTTAAGTCATGTACCTGGCGGAGACTATGCTTGCGGAGAATGGTTTAAGGAACAAAGCGTTCTTCATTTTTCTTTTCTTCCTTTTTTCTTGATTCTTCTTTCTTGGCAGTCTGGATTCAGAATGTTTTCATGCCGGGTGGCCAAGGTGAGGGAGCCTTTTCAGGCGAGGAAGGGTGAGTTTGTTTTGTGATCTGCAGGGCTGGGTGTGCCGTCTCATGGCTGAGAACTGAAAGGCTGCACCAGAGTTCCCCAGTTCAAAAGTGCAGCTTCTGATCCTGGCACTGAGGACAACCTTGAGCTACTTAACCAAGCCCACAGAGCTTCACTTTCCTCATCTGTTAAGTGAAAGGGATCACAGTATCTAGCCCAAAAGATTAGTTTGAGGATTCAAAGAGACAATGGGTGTAAAAGACTCAGCACACTGAGTTCAGTTAATGCAGTGAATAGTAACAACGACAACAACAATAATATTATTAATTGTGGGAACAGAAAACTAGGTCCTGAGGTTTCTTTGTGCCAGAGATGGATACAAATTAGTTAGGAGAGCAAGCATTTTTGCCACTAGATTTCCAGACGTGGTGGCAAAGAGGAACTAGTTGAGGGAGACCCCCTGGAGTCTTTGCAATTTTCCATCAATTGTCTGAGCCGAAAAGATTCCTAGAGTTCATGGGGTCTTAAGTACCTGGAGGTGCTGAGGCCCAGAGAGGGAAAGGGACTTACCCCAGGTCACACAGTAGCAGATGGTCGGAGCCTAGACATTCTTATCATGCTTGAATTAATCATTATGGTCTAGCTTTTCTAACACAACAGCAGGCTATGCCCCCAGCAAGGATGAGTCACTGGTTGGCTGTGCTCAAGCCTGACCTGGGCTCAGAGCCAAGCCTGATGGAGATGAGGGATACTGGTGTGAACACCTCCTTCTGCCTACCCAGCATGTCACTTTTCTAAAGCAGGTAACTACCCATTCAGGTGTTCTGGTCCTCGCTCCTGCAAGGGTAAGTACTGACATTTTGATCTGCAGTTTAGAAGTGAGTGTACCAAAGGTGAATTGATGAATCCAGGGTCATACGACTCATAGGTGTATGGACAGATGGGTGGATGGAGCTGGGTTAATTGAGAGCCACTCTGTCCCAGACATATTGAGGCACATCATAAAAGTGCCACCAGCCAGAAAGACCTTTCTCTACCCCAGAGACCTCTGAGAACTCATATTTTGACATCTGGCCATGTCTAACAATGAGCTGCAATGTGACCTTAAGCAAGTTACTTCTGCTTTTCAGGTCTCAGTGTCCTCATCTGTAAAATGGAAGTACCATAGCATCTACCTCCCTGTGGATGATTGTGCAGACTGAGTCTGTTAATGTAAAGTTCTTTGAACAGTCTGATGTGGATTAACTGCTCAGTAAATGTTGGCCACCAACTAATCCAGAGGTCACAGTTCCTGGAAAGGTGGCAAGACAGCTCCCTGCAGAGGGCTGGGCCTTTGGAAGGTAAGATGCATGACCCTCAGCTGTGGACTTCCTATGTGTGTGGCCATTCTCTGTTACGAGGCATACATGGAGGCACACGGCAATGATGCACTATGCCTTCATCCAAAGGGGACAAGTCAGAAGCTTCTAAGAATTTTGGTTCCATGCCCAGGAAGAAGGGCCGGCGCTGTGCCAAGCTCCCAGGCTTGGGATCATGAGCACATGCCAGCCTTTCTCTTTTTGGGTCCACTTGAAAATGATCAGAGCTGTCTGAGGGACTCTTGCAGAAATGGAGGCCAACTCCTTGCCTGTCAAGGGAGGCCTCGGGAAAAGGGGGATGCTTTCCATCTCTCTGAGCCCAGAAGAAGCCTGGGTTCTGGTAGGAAGGACAGATATACTTGATTGGAATCCCGTCTCAGACACTAACCAGCTGTGTGACCTCAGGAGAGTCACTTTCCCTCCCTGAGCCACAGTTTTTGCATCTGTAAAATGGGGTTTCTTTGAGAAGTTAGTAAGAAAGTCTTTGTGGGATTGGGTCCCTCTTTGCTTGTAGCAGAAACCTTAATGCCAAGTACAAGTTTAACCCAAAAAGGGCATTTAGCTAGAATGTGGCAAATGGGTGATGATCAACAGCTGCACAGGAGCCAGGGGATATTCTAAACATTTCCTGACATCAGTTCATTTAGTTCTCGCAGTGAGAGAGACTACAATGATCCCCATTTCACAAGTGAGCCAACTGAGGCTTGGAGAAAAAAGCTGAATCCCATGTCCAAGGTCACTTAGCTAGTAAGTGTCAGAGCCAGGATTTGAACCCAGGCAATTTGAAACCAGAGCTTAAGCTTATAACCACTAGGATGCAGCAGATGCAGAAAGAAGATAGAAAAGAGATGCAAAACAGATGTCACCTAGACTGGCATATATATGGAATGATCAATACGTATCTGTAAAATCAATGCATTCATTAAAAGCAGAAAAAGCACACAACAATTGCTTTATTTTCCCACTCTGCAGGGTCTCAGAGATAGAGAATTGCACAGAGAGAGTCCCAGTCCACAGAGAAGGTGAAAACTCGAATGCTCTCCAGAGTGTTGCTGACTCTCACTTCCAACATCCAACAGAGCCTCCAACAGAGGCTCACACAGGTGGCCCTCTGACCAAAGCCAGCCCTCTGTAAGTTGACTTAGCCTATGTAGCACTTTAAAAAATATCTTCACTGGTCTCTGGAATTTAAAAATTGAGAGATTTCACATTAAAAAAAAAAAAACACAAAAACAGATTCCTGGTGTAGAAGAGAAAAATGTCTTTCATTTTGCCCTGTGCTGGCCTCACTTTTTATTGTACATTTCTGGCCAATTTCCTGGGGGGCACTTGAGTTTGCAACTCCCATGGGCACAGGGCTCTGGGGTTCTGGAGGGAGAAACATAAGCATGTTGGCCAAAGGCTCAGTGAGGGCCCCAATCTTAGGAGGATTTTCTGGTCTTGCTTGGAGAAAGATGACTCACGGGGCCAGCATGTGTCTCTTGCCGAGCCAGGTTTCCTTTCCTGCTTTGTTTTTATAAAGCAGAAATAGAAGTTTCCATAACGTGGTGCAACTCCACCCAGGACTTGGGAAGCCGCTGCTATCTGTGAGCGTCCAAGGGAGAGCTTTTGTTGGGAGCCTGCTATTGCTCATGGAGCTGTGAGCACAGCGGGACAGCATGTGCTCATCTCCATGGTTGGCTCTGCCTGAAGACAAGGACTCCCTACTGCGTTCCCCTTTGGGTGAGACTGTCAAAGATCTGGGTTCTTCAGGCCACAAAAGAGTGGGGTAGGAGAATCAGAGACTTAGTCAAGGTTCTACAACTAACTGATCCATCCATTTGTCATCCATCCATCCATCCATCCACCCACCCATCCTTTTATCCATCCATCCATCCATCCTTATCCATCCATCCATCCATCCATCCATCCACCCACCCACCCATCCATCCTTTTATCCATCCATCCATCCATCCACCTATCATTTCATCCATCCATCCATCCACCCATCCTTTGATCCATCCATCTAGGGACTATTTATTGAGCACCTACCATGTTTCAGACACCCCATGCTATACTTTGAAGAGACAGAAAAAAAACAGACATAAACCGCACTATCCTCATAAAATCTACAGTCAGGTGGGAAAGACAGATATCAAAGATGTAGTAATAGATGAAGATTCGGGAGCAACCAAAATGTCCATTGATAGATTGATTAAATGCAATTTGGCTTATTCTAGCATGAGATACCATGTGGCCCTTAAATGAAGCAGATCCCCATATGGTGACAGAACAACATCTAAGTAAGAAAAGTAAAGACACAGGCAATGACTGCTCTTCGTGCCCATTTGTACAACACAAGAGCCTTGGATAGGCTTTGATATATTGGTTCTTGCAGAGAAGGTCTCTGGAAGGATCTGCAGGAAACTGGGAAAAGTTGGTGCCTCAGTGAGCAAGCTGGGGTACTAGGATTCAAGGAGGTGAGAGAACTTTTGTGCTGTTTGAATGTTTTATTTTGAATGTTTTATTTTTTGAATTTGTAATGTTTTATCAATGATAAGGCAAGGAAATTTTAGAGACGTTGGTCAAAGAATACAAAATTTCAGTTAGATAGGAGGAATAAATTCAAGGCATCTATTGTACAGCATGGGTGACTATAGTTAATAACAATGTATTGTGTACTTGAAAATTGCTAAGAAAATAGATTTGAAGTGTTCTCACTACAAATAAATATTAAGTATGTGCAGTAATACATATGCTAATTAGCTTGCTATGGCCATTCCATAGGGTATACATATTTCAAAATACCGTGTTATACAACATAAATATGTATAATTTTTATTTGTCAAATAAAAAATAAGCATAAAGGTAGATAGATGAGAGGGAAAGAAAGAAGGAAAACAGAGAAAGATAGATAATAAAGTATAAAGTGTGAGGATAAAAGAAAAAGGAAAAGAAAAAGCCTTTATGAGAAGTTGGGAGAGTGTTTTAAAAAGGAAATCCAGGTGCCTTAGACATTCAGAGGAAGCTTCCCTAAAAATGCGTTCTTTCAGGCACTGGGAGGAACAGTGGGACCTTAGCACCTTCCCTCCCCTTTGTGGACCTAAAGGGTTACATCTGTAAAATAGAAGGAAGGCACCTCCCAGCCCAAGACTTCAGAAACTCTAGGAAGCAGAGTCCAAATCCAGGCTACCTTCACCACCTCACCCCAGGGCAAACTCCTTTCCCAGGGCTCCCTGTACCCTTTGCCCTTCTGTTTCCCCTTCCTGATTTGGTAGACAGACCTGATCAACACTGTGATGATCAAGAAAAAAGAAAGAAAGACAATCTGATGTATACCAAAGCCCATGGACAGTAAACTCCTAAGACATGCTTTGTATCTCTCTGGGGGAGGGTGGACCCCTGCACCTTTCTCCTCATAACCACCAAATGAATTATGGAGGCCAAAAAGGTGAACCTATCTGCGTGGATGGCTGCCAGCTGCTCTGTTGTACTAGTGTGCTACAATAATAGTAGTGGATATTTCATGAGTGCTAACTCGGTGCCAAGTACTTAGGCTGTAAGATCTCACTCATTCTAAAGGCAAGTCTAGGAGAGAGGCTACTGAACTCTGTTCTGAGATGAAGGTTCTGGGGCTCCAAGAAGTTGAGTTACTTACTCAAGTTTGCACAGCTACTAAGTGCTGGAGTGATAATCTGAAAGCAGGTTATTTTGACACCACTATTTGTTCTCTTAACCACCAATCTACTTTGCTGTCCACCACACAGGGAGCCCTACCTCCCCATTCATCCAGGCCAGCGAAGGCTTCCTGGAAGCAGTGTCATTTAGGTGGTGCCTGGGAGAGCCAGAGGCTTTCGATTTTCACTGGAAGAAAGATTAGCCGTCTTCCACAAGGAGGTTTTCTTCAGAATAAAAGGCCCTAGAGACATTAAAAGGAAACTCATAAAAAATTCATCTCTGAGTAGTAATTGCATCATAAAAAGTATTGAGTTGGTGTGCAGATGCAAATTGGGCCGTATGAATTCATGATGTAAATAGTCGGAATGAGGGTGCACATTCAGAAAATGTCCTGCACCGTCTTCTTCAGTGTGCTAGGCAAAGTTGGGCCAGGTGGCAGTGTGCCCTGAGGTTTAAGGGACATTTTTGGACTGCCAATGACCATTTTCTCAGGCCTCCAAATCCTGCTCAGTGTTACTTCTTTAGAACCTCCTGAATCCATGGCTAGGCTCACTGTTTTCTCTTAATCCATGCTCTCTGAGTGCCTACTGTGTGCTGGGGCTATTCTGAGGATGGTGCCATGCCACCCCTCCATCCTCCCTGCTCACCTCATGTGAATGTACTGATCCCAGGAGAATGAAGATAGATGTTCATAGACTTGTATGTCCACATTTTTATGTATGCCTTTCTTGGTTTGTCGGTGGAAACATTCGACAAACATATATTGGGTACCTACTACATGCTGGGTGGGGCCTGACCCCAGGTCTCAGAGCTGGTCTTGGGACAGCAGTGAAAGCACCCAAGCTGGGAGGAGGCTGCGAGTGACTTGCTGGTGGAGAGGACTCTGAGCTGACTCCAGAGATGGACACTGGGCCAGGCACAGAGAGTGGTGGGGTCAGCTCCACATAGAGGCAACCTGGACACTTATGAAACCGTGAAATGAAAGTGGAAGCTGAAAGTGGTGGCGATGTGCCTAGGGGTGTAGAACATTCTGGAGGATCTTGTGCATCTCCCTAAAGACCTTGGGCATGTCCCTAACTTGGAAGAATAGCAGCCTTTACTTTTCCCCCAAAGTCTGATTCTTTTTCATGCAAGAGGTGGAAGCTGCAGTATGTTGGTCTCATCAAAGTTCAGAGGAGGATCCACATAACTTTTCTGTGATTTTTAAACTGGGTTCCATAGAACCCTGAGGCTCTGTGACCATGTTTTCTGCAGCTCCATGGTGGGAAATAGGTATGAGAAGATTCAAGTGGGAAATATTCTGGAACCTTCCGTCTGCTTTAACCAGATCAGCTCCACTTTTTTTTTTTTTTTTGAGACGGAGTCTCACTCTGTCACCCAGGCCGGAGTGCAGTGGCACGATGGCGGCCCACTGCAACCTCCGCCTCCCAGGTTCAAGCGATTCTACTGCCTCAACCTCCCAAGTAGCTGGGACTACAGGTGCGCACCACCGCACCTGGTTAATTTTTCTATCAGCTCCACTTTTATCTCTGTTTTTTGCAGTTTGGAATTCCACATAAGATTTCATGTGAAAAGGGACTCCATTGCTTAAGTAATAATAACTCTACTTAATGCAAAGTAAAGCCCAAATTCTTTAACCCAAGATCTTGGGTAATCCAGATCATACTCATTTCTCCAGATACAGAAAAACCTCTTCCCACCACCTGCTCATCACGGCTCTGCATGCCAGCCACCGGCCACACAAACACTCCTGAGGCCACAGACACTCTACTCCTCCACGCCTCCATCCCTTTTCCAGGCTGACTCCCAATGCTTCCTCCTCCAGGAAGCCCTCTCTGACCTCCTCAAGTGTCTCTAACGTTCCAACACACCTTGGGTTCTCCCTAAGAGCTCTGACCCACCAAGAATGAGGTCCTCTTTCTGCTGGTCCATCTCCTCTCCCATCACACTGTAAAACCCATGAGGGCATGACCTGGTACCTGGTCATCACTAGCACCCAGTACCAGCCCAGGGTTGGGGCAGTGCCCGAAAAATATGTGCTGAGCAAATGAATGCTAGGAAAGAAGAGAGAAAGAATGGGTGTGGAAGTGTGTGAATAAATAAGTTAACAGATGAAAGGATGAACTGATGGATCGATGGATGGATGGATGGATGGATGGATGGATGGATGGATGGATGGATGGATGGATAGATGGTTGGATGGATGGATGAAAGGAGGAGGGAGAGAGGGAGGGAAAGGAAGATGGATTGGTGGGGGTGGATGGGTGGGTGACAGATAGATAAACAGAAGGAAGGGAGGAAGAAGGGAAGGAAGAAAAGAGGGAGGAGAGGAGGTAAAGAAGGAAACAAGGAAGGAAGGGAGAGAGGGAGAGATGGAGGGAGGAAAGGAGGGAGGAAAGAAGGGAGGAAGGGAGAGTATGCACATACATACAGCTGGGAGAACCCCTGGTTCCACTTTCCCAGAGGTCCCCCAAGGTCTCAGCCTTCCCTGAGGCTTCTCTGCCCTAACTACCCCTCCCTTTCTCTTCCCTCCATCACAAAGCCAGCCCCTGACATGCCCTCGCCCGGCACAGTGATTACTCCTTGAGCAGCCTCCCGTATCCTGTTCCTGCTCTTCCTACAAGCAGAGAAGCAGAAAAATCCATCCTGATGAGGAGGCAGGCGCCCGCCCGCCCTCGCGCCTCCTCCCCGCGCCCCTGCAGCCTGTAACTCTCGAGCAGTCAGGCAGAAACAGGCAGTCAATTTTTTCCAGGGTCAAGCGCCGGCTGTAAGGCACAGCCCTGCGGGGTGACAGGCGAGGCAAGGCAGGGGCCGTAGGAATGTGGCGCTGCGGTTTCTCCTCCATCCTCCTGCCTCTCTCGCCCAGATGCTGCCAGCTGTATCATTCAGGGGACATACCACACCACCCCCACCACCACTACCACCATGCAAAGGGCTCACCTAAGACCCTAGCCCCATTAAACACTGGCAGGGCAGAATTGCCTGCTGCCATCCATCATACCTTCTCCCCTAGCCTGGCTTCTTACCCACCTGGAAGCCTTCCCTTTTCACCCTTGCCTGCCCTTGGTGGCTGCATGGCAGTCTCCCTGGCAGAGGAAAAGGCAACTGATGTGCTTGTCCCCAGCCGGGGTGTCAAGTGGCTCTTTGCTGGGTGCTCTGGTGCATTGCCCGGATATCACCCCAGCTACTGGGAGTGCTGACAGCTCCCAGCTGAGCCCTGCTCCTGGCAGGTGACCGCCCTCAGCTGGAAAGAGCTGCCTTGACCAAGGTCAAACCTCCTTCTGGTGACTAGTCAATGCGGGGGGCACACCGTCCCAACCTCCTTACCTCTAGGCAGGATGACTTTGAAGAGCAGTCTCGGCCCCAAAGCTGCCCCTGTTTGATCAGCTGAGAACCCTGTTGAGCCTGAATCACACCCCAACTGCTTCCTCTGCCCCATCCTGCTTATTTCTCTTCCCCTGCAGGTGTTGATACTGAGTGCCCCCCACTGTACCCCCATAAACCCCTGCATACAAGCAGGGGAACCAACCTGCGCCAGCCTCTTTTGCATTCGCTTATTTAATCGCCATGGCAACTCTGCATAGCATGTTCTTTGTTTCCCGTGTCAGGAACCCAGGGCTCAGAGGGCTGATGTGGCTTGTCCCAGGTCACGCTGAGTGTGCCAGAGCTGAGGTTCCACCCCAGCCTACCTGACTTCCAGCTGGTGGAGACTGCAATGCCCTCAACGTCTGCCCCTCAGGAGCCTCTCACATGGAGGTCTGCAATGCATCCCTGACTCTGGGAAGCCCCTCAGACAAGGCCTCCTTGCCTCCGCTAGTGGAGGCAGCCCAGGTGGAGACGCATGGCATCTGTCCCAGATCAGGCACCTCTACCAGGTCTCCAGACTACAGGGTCTCCTCACACTGCCTCTCTCACCTTTGTCTCTGGATCCTGCCTCCCGTCACCTGCCCTACTCAGCAACGTCCTGGAGAGGAGGTCGGGGGGATGCTGTGTACATCACAGGAAAGGCCCGACATATCTGGCTTAACACCTGGGCTCCTGATAGAATAGACCCCCCAGGCCAGGCACGGTGCCTCACGCCTGTAGTCCCAGCATTTTGGGAGGCCCAGGTGGGTGGATCACAAGGTCAGGAGATCAAGACCATTCTGGCCAACATGGTGAAATGCCATCTCTACTAAAATACAAAAAATTAGCCAGGCGTGGTAGTGAGCGCCTGTAGTCCCAGCTACTCGGGAGGCTGAGGCAGGGGAATCACTGGAACCCAGGAGATGGAGATTGCAGTGAGCTGAGATCGTGCCACTGCACTCCAGCCTGGTGACAGAGTGAGATTCTGTCTCAAAAAAAAAAAAAAAAAAAAAAAAATAGAATAGACCCCTTCACACTCATCTGAGCCTCAATTTGCTCATCTTTCAAATGGGTTGTTTCTAGGATGCCATGAAATGTCTATGAATGATGGCACAGTGCCTGGCACACAACAGCTTCTGAACACAGGAGCCCTCCCTTACTCACAGCTACGCTTTCTGTGGTTTCAGTTACCTGAGGTCAGCTGCGGCCAAACATATTACATTATTTTGCAAGAGAGAGAGAAAAGAGAGAGGGAGACCCCATCCACAGAATTTGTATTACAGTATATTGTTATGATTCTTCTATTTTATGATAGTTATTGTTGTTAACCTATTACTGAGATTATAAATTCAACTTTATCATAAGTATGTACGTATAGGAAAAATGTACATATAGGAAAAATCATAGTGTATGTAGAGTTCCGTCCTATCTGCAGTTTCAGGTGTCCGATGGGGGTCTTGGACCGTATTCCCCAAGGATAAGAGAAAAATCTCATTTCTTCCTTTTACTGCTTCTGATAATATCTAATCTGATGTGGGCAATCCTGCTAAGCCTGATGCAAAACACTTGAATCCTATCATCTCAGTTAATCCTTGAACAATTCTATGGAGCAGGTACCGTTATCCCCATTCCACAGATGAGAAAATAGAGGCTGGTGGAGAGGCGCTGGCATATTCACAGTTGTTAGCTGAGGAAGGGGACAGCTGGGACTGGAACCCTTCTCTCTAGCTCCAAAGGCGGTGCTTTCAACTCCTGGACTCCCCTTCTCTTCCCCCTTGTTTTGTCCTCAGGGACTCCCAGCTCTACCAGCCCAGGTGGACCACGCTGCCCAGGGCCCCTGGATATCCCCTGAGTCTGACTGGTGGGGTCACTACAATTTGGTGCCATGTCCCCAGGTGCCCCGCAGAGACAATCAATGGAGATCCTGTGTTCTGAGTATCAGGTTGCTCATGAGTTAGTCTCCAGTCCTCCATGCTGAAACTGACCTCCAATCACAAGAAAATACTGTCCCTGGCCTGGAAGTTGCCTTATGAAGCCAGCTCACCTTCCCACGGGCCCTCTGCCTCCAGGAAAACCACTTACAGCTCTAATGCCTTCCAGCCAGGTAGGAACGGTGCTCCCTGGCCCCTGGTGGTGGCCATAACTTTGTAATTGAATGACATCTGGGATTACCAGTCCCCATAAAGAGAAACCAGAGGAATGTGGTAAATTGTTCACAAGACCATGGGGACTCGCACTGCGGCTGGGCCAGGAATCCAGGCCACTTCACACAAGCCTCTTTCTGTGGCTGCCCTGAGCCAGCTTCTGGATGAGGAGCCAGCCAGCCCCGGGTTCAGATCCTGCCTCTGTCTTCTGGGACCTTGGCAGTGTGCCGTGACCTCTCCCTGCCTCGGTCTTCTCCTCTGTAAACTGGGTGTACTGCTCCCCTTGTGGAGTTCTTGGGATGATCAGGCCTTTCTTAGTGCAGAGTCGTTTTAAAGCCTTGAAGAAGTCAGGCTATGACTGATTGGAGACACAGAGGGAGATGAGATGGGGACAATGCAAGGGACCAGATCAAACCTCAGCAGGGGGATCTCCAAACATTTCTTCTCGATTCCAGCAGGACAGCGTATTTAGGCCTGTGGCCAGGCTTCTTTGCCTCATCTCCGGACAGCTCAGGAAGAGGCTATGGGATTTACCAAGTAGATTACATGGCACTTAGCTAATGAAATGACACCCCCACCCTCCCCAGATATTGATCAGCCACTGACAACCGTGGAGCTTGCAGCAGCCTCCAGACAGCTTTAAAAGAAAATCAACCATTAATAAAATTGAATGGTTTGGGGGAGCAGGATGCCGGGGCAGTGGTCGGGGGTGGTTCTGGAGAAGAGAGATTGAGAAGTTAGCAGACAAGGAAGGCCACAGGAAGAAAAAGTGCCCTTGTGACCCCAAACCAGGATAGTAGATGTATGAGAGATTTTGCAATTAACCGGGTCCATGAGAAAATGCCTAGCATACACGTATCAAGTGAGAAGGGTATGTCTGCAGGATGTAGCCGGCAGAGGTTGCAAACTCAGGGCAACCCCGCAATGTGTCTCTTTGCTCCACACATGCTTTATTTACAAGAAATTTGCTGCCAATATCTTTAAAAAATTGGAGTTTTTATATAAAAATCTAGATTTCTGGAGTTCTAATTCTTGTAACATTGGAACATGGGATGACATTGAGCTTGCATTCCTTTGCGGCAGCAGTTGAGTTGAGCAGTCACAGCTGCCCCTGTGGATGGGGCATGTGGAGTCCAGCTTGCCCAGCTCCCACCTGGCCCTCACACTCATTCCTGTGACCTGCCAGGGCTTTTGAGTTTGAGACCTTGATGCAAAGTCTGAACTGAAGTATGCAATAATGTTTACATATGAATGGAGGATGTGTGTGTGTGTGTACGTGTGAATGATACACACACACATACACAGTGACTATATCTCCTTCTATGTATATATGTATGTGTGTATCTATCTATCTCTCTATCATCTGCCAAAATAGTGACAGTGGCTACCTTTCCCTAGGTAGGACTTTATCTTCTTACCCCTTTGTACTTTCCATTCTCATCAATAGCAAACAATAGACTTGGCTTTGGGTAAAAGAATCAATCTGTGCAGAGCTGAGTATTCTGTAGAATCACGGATCATAGCGATGGTGATTGTACCAAGAAGGAAATGTAGAAAACGCCAAACTGTGTTTTTCTCCAAATAGGGAAATTGTGAACTAATTAGAATGTCGTCTCTCTTGCTTTTCTGCAATAAATCTCTTTGGTGTTTCTAATCGAAAAACTAAAACCTAGGTATGTGCAACTTAAAAGTAAATCAGGATTAACTCCTCTTAACAGAGAGGCAATGGTGCAAGAAGGAGACTTATCCAGGGAGGGGTCTTGAACGTAGTGGGAGGCTTTGTCAGGTCTGCCCTGGCCTCTTCCTCTAGGGTGGTAACCTGGAATCTTGTTCAGGAGGGATATGGTTTGCCTCTGTGTCTCCCCCTAGATCTCACCTCGAGTTGTAATCCTCATAATCCCCACGTGTTGAGAGAGGCACCCAGTGGGAGGTGATTGGATCATGGGGACAGTTTCCCCTCTACTGTTCTCGTGATAGTGAATGAGTTCTCACAAGATCTGATGGTTTTAGAGGTGTTTAACTGTTCCTCCTTCACACTCTCTCTCTCATCTGATGCCATGTAAAACATGCCTGCTTCCCCTTCCACCACGATTGTAAGTTTCCTGAGGCTTCCCCAGCCTTGCAGACGGGTGAGGCAATTAAACCTCCTCTGTTTATAAATTACTCAGTCTTGGGCAGTTCTTTATAGCAGCGTGAAAACGAACTAATAAAAAGAGCAAGCGCCGTTTGATGGCTGCAGTCTGTCATCCCACCCCTGGACCTCAGATCCCCATCTATGAAAAGGAGAGATTCTTATAGGCAAAAGCTGGGGGCAATGTCTAGCTCTTTTTGTAAGCCTCTATGAGCCGAACACTGACTAGCATGTTTTCACAAGTGTGTTAGTTGAAAAACCTGGGGGTTCATAAACCATGCTCTCAACTCAGACATTTCCTAGCTGTGTGACCTTGTACAGGCCACTTAACCTCTCTGAGCCTCCTTATTCTTTCTAGAAAACAGAAACTGATCTCATAGGGTTGGATGGAGGAACAGATGAGAAAACAAAAAGAAATCATATAAAGAGCTCTGTACCTGGCATAGAGGGTCAGAAGAGATTAGCCATTATTTATGTTCTTACTGTTGACGTTTTTTAAAAAACTACCTACTGTGTGCCTGCTAGTGATGGGAGAGATTTCCTATCCATTATCAAATCAGCCTCCTATAACAACCCAATGAGGTTGAGCTGCTATACCTAACATTACGAAGAGAAAACTGAGTCTTGGCAAGGACAGGTAATTAATCAAGGATGACAGTCTCCATGGAGGTCAGGTCTGTGTGGCTCACCTGCACTTTCTACTCACCCTCACCCCTACCCCTAGGAAGCTCTTATCAATGTATCTTTTCCACTGAGATTAACTGAACACTCACTGTATGCCCAGCCCCATGTTAGCCCTTCACCCAATTACCATGGATGAAATTAAGAGCAAGACTTCTAAAAACAAAGAGGCCCTGTTCAAGTTCTCCCTCCATCATCACCAAGTGGCTTAGGCCAGTGCCTTCACCTCTGAGCCTTGGTTTCATTATGTGTCAAATGGGCTATGCTGTTTGGATCCTTGGGAGGTTTCAACAAGGCGGTTAATATGCAGAAGGACTTCACAGAATGAAAGAAGTGGCCAATAATGGTGTTAACGATTCCCATTTAACAGTTAAGGAAAGTTGTATTTTCCACCTGCAGCATTCATTCATTCATTCACTCACTCATCCATTCATTCATTTCTTTGCTTTTACACTGGAGCAGCAGCACATCTTCCCACCCAGGTCTCCAGAAGCACCAGTGTTCTCAAAATGCATGTGGAGGAGAGAGGCAGGGAGTGGGTCTCGCCTCCCCGACCCCTGGGCCTCTTCGTCTCTCACTGCCAGAGAGGCAGCTGCGGCCAGACATTTGGAAGCCATTATAAACATCCCTGTCTGAGTCTGTTCTCCCCCGTGCGCAACCTAAAGCAACGGATTCCAAGGAATTTTGGCTGAGTTTCTTCCCAGAGGAATGATGGAGAGTACTCACCCCTCCACCCCATCCACAAATGTTCCTCTCTATTTCAGATGATTTGGAGCAACGGGCAGTAAACCCACAGGCGCGCTGGGAAGAGCTCTGACATCTGAAGATTTGGGGTCTCAACCCAGACTCAGCCACTTCCTGGTGGAGTCAGTTCTCCGAGTCTCAGTTTCCCCATCTGTAAAATGGGAATACTAAAAAGAGTAAACACACACATCCTACCCTTGTGAGGAATCCACAAGTCAATGTAAAATAAAGGCCTAACACAGAGCAGATGTTTGCCAAATTGTATTTCTCTCCTGCTCTAATCTCATATTTACTTTTCAGTGTAATCCAGAAAGCAGGAAGGTGGATTAGATAAGACTCAGATGCAGAAGTTCAGCCCCTAGCCTGCCAGATGACCCTAACAAAGTCGCCTCCCACCTCTGTGCCTCAGTTTCCCCAGACTTCTCCTCTCCCTGACGTTTCCTACATTAGCCAGCCCTGCCTGCCACAGTCACTCACAGCATGACTCCAGGCGGGCAGCCTTTCAAACTCCTCCTGGTCTTCCTGGCACTCTCCGCACCCAGGACTCCCCTCTGCCCCTCCCTGTCTGTCACCACTAGACCTCATGGCATCAGATGCTGTCCTCCTATGTCTCTTCCATGAACCCAGCCATGTCTTGGCTTGTCTTGACCCTTCTCCCACTAGCCTCCTATCTCTCTCCTGGTTCACATTCGATGCTTTCCTCCTCTTCTAAAGAAGACTGGAGGAAGAGCACTGGATTAATCTGGGCTCCTGGGCCCTCTGCTCTGGCCCCCTGAGGGTCAGGGAGATGAAAAGACAGAGCCTGGGGGAGTGGGGAAGGTGGATGTCTTTTGACAGAGATCCCTGTTGCTTATCTACAACCCACCTTATTGGTCATTAGGGCCAACCTGGCTCACTCCAGACTTGTCAGATGGCCTCAGTGCAAGCTGCAGGGGGGATAAAGGTATTCCTCATGAACTATGAGGTGTGTGTGTGTGTGTGTGTGTGTGCGTGTACAGGAGGTGGAGTGTACATGTATGCGTGGTGTGTGTATCGGTATTGGGTGTGCATGTATGTGTGTGTGTTCTGTGTGATCTGCACAGTGTACATGTATAGGGTGTGCATGCATGTGTGATGTGTGCATATGTTGTGTGTGGAGTGTGTTTGTGTTAGCTGTGCATGCATGTGTGATGTGTATGTAGGCTGTGTGTGGTATGTGGTGTGTGTGTATTAGGTGTGTATATATGTATGATGTGTGTGTGTTGTGTGTGACATCTGCATGTCATGTATGTGGTGTGTGTGCATTGGATGTGCACATAGATGTGGTGTGTGTGTTGAGTATGCATGTATGTGTAATATGTGTGTTATGGGTGAGCTGTGTGATGATCTGTATTGAGTGTGTATGCATGTGTCATGTGTGTATGTTGTGTGTAATGTATGGTGTGTGTATTGAGTGTGCATGTATGTGTGTGGTGTGTGTATGTTGTATGTGAGGTGTGTGTGCATTGGTTGTGCACATATATGTGTTGTGTGTTGTACATACATGTTTGTGTGATATGTGTGTGCTATGTGTGAGTTATGTGATATGTATATGTGTTGAGTGTACATGCATGTGTGACGTGTGTGTTGTGTGTGTGGTGTGCATGTGCTGAGTGCATGTGTGATGTGTGTTTATGTTGTGTGTGTGATGTATGTTGTGTGTGTGGTGTGTGTGTACTGAGTGCATGCATGTATGATGTGTGTGTATGCTGTGTGTGTGGTGTGTGCTGAGCACATGCATGTGTGATGTGCGTGTATGTTGTGTGTGTGGTGTGTGTGTGCTGAGTGCATGCATGTGTGATGTGTGTGTATGTTGTGGGTGTGGTGTGTGTGATGAGTGCATGCATGTGTGATGTGTGTGTATGTTCTGCATGTGGTGTGTGTGCTGGGTGCATGCATGTGTGATGTGTGTGTATGTTGTGTTCATGTTGTGTGTATGTTGTGTGTGTGGTGTGTGTGTGCTGAGTGCATGCATGTGTGTGGTGTGTGTATGTTGTGTGTGTGGTGTGTATATGTTGTGTGTGGTGTGTGTATGTTGTGTGTGTGGTGTGTATATGTTGTGTGTGGTGTGTGTATGTTGTGTGTGGGGTGTGTATATGTTGTGTGTGGTGTGTGTATGTTGTGTGTGGGGTGTGTATATGTTGTGTGTGGTGTGTGTATGTTGTGTGATGTGTGTGTGTGGTGTGTATGTTGTGTGTGATGTGCATATGTTGTGTGTGTCATGTCAGCATGTATTCAGTGTGCATGTGTGTGTCATCTATGAATATGTTGTGGGCATGTATGTATGGGGGTTGTGTATTGGCCGTGCATATATGTGTGTGGTATATGTGTATACTGGTTATGCATGTATGCATGTTGTGTGTGTATTGGTTGCGCATATATGTGAGGTGTGTGTGGTGTGTGTGTATTTAATATACATGCGTGTGTGTGCAGTACTCTGTGTGTGTGTGTGCACGCTATGGGATGTGTGTGTGTATCCATGACTGTGCTGTTGTCACCCTCTTCTCGGCTAGGTAGATACCCTCTGAGCTCCAAGAACTGCAGGAATAGGAAGCTGCATGTAAATACCTTCTGGACCCTGATTTCTGCAACTTCCCACCTGGATGTGAGTGTTGCTGTCTTTCTGTAGATGTTTTTAGCTGCCATGCTTTGGAGAACGTGGTGTGTGTGACCCTGAGCCCAGAACTTTCTCTTTATAGACTCAGGTCATCCACACACTTGCCCTTAAAGTGAAGCCTGATACCATCTCCTCTTTGCAGATGAGCAAACTGAGCACCAGCCCTGAGGAAATGCGCGAAGGGCACGCAGATTTTGAGCACAGGGGCCAAGCCCAAGCATCCTATTCTCATAATGATGTGTCTCCAAGAGCTGGCAGGGCACTCTCAGACTCTTGCCCCTGCCTCCTGCTGGCCTTCTGGGCTCCCAGGATCTCCTTAGTTGTGTTTGTATTTTTCTATTTCATCTTTTCTGCCCCCAGAGTCTGAATTCTGTACCTTGGACTCCATCGTTTTCTCTCATTTCTTCCTCTTTCTTTTTTCTTGTTCTCTGTTTTTCTCTTCTCTCCTCTGTTTTTTCTTAGTCTCTTTCTTGATCCTTCAGGTACATTTTTCCATTTGTTGTCTTTGCTCCCCTCTCTTTTCCTCCCTCCTTTTGGCCTGTATGTCCTCTCCCTGAGTCTCTCTGTGTCTTACTGTTGGCTCTCTGTTTCTGCAGAACCTTCTTCCATCTCTGCCTCTTTGTCTCCTTTTCCTTCTCTTTCTCTCCCACCCCCTCACATCGTCCCTATGTGTGTGTGTCTCCCCCTCTGCACCTGCATCTCTGCCTCTCTCTGTCCATCTCTTACCACCTCCCATCTGTTCCCATCCATTCACTTTATTCAGCCTCTCCCGGGATGACGCCACAAGCCCATCCATCCTGGTTGCAGCCAGGACTCTTAGGAAGCCTCCGAGTCCCCTGATGGGGCTCAGTAGGTGACTTCTCTCCCCACTGCATCATCAGGGCCGTTCTACACAGTGTGGTCCTGTCTCTTTGCTGTCTGTCCTCCAGCCTTTTATTGTCCCTTGTCCCCCAAGCCCTGGGTCCTGTGAATGCATCGTCTCCAGATCGCGTCACCTGTCTCATTTAGTCCTGGCTTCCTGATGCAGGTCCCAAAGGGACTCAAAATAGGAGAGGCAAGGCAGGCGAAGAGACATGTTGTCCTCATTCTTCCCTGCCAATCCCAAGTTGGTGGCAGGATTGCCTCTACTGGAGCCCATGTCCCTGGCAGATGGTCCTCTCTGGCAGCCTAGCCTCTTTGTGGGTTCCAGTCCAGGCCTAAGGGTGCTAGCAGCTCCCTGCTGTTGCTAACACTGAGGTGCAACCTCTCTGTGGGTCCCCCCATCCACCCTTTTATTGCTGTTTCTTTCATCCCATTCTCCCTCAATGACCCCTTTGGAGTTACTTCCTGCTGCTTCCCACTTGTTTTCTGCTTTGACATTGATGGATGCCAATACCCTGCTTCTGCCGAACACCAGTACGATCCTCTCCCTCTTTGTTCTCCTCTGCCTCCTCTCCAAACCTCTTCTTACACCTGCCTTTCTGCACTGGGCCCAGATCTTCTCCCCAGCCAGACTGACGCGCTGCAGGAGTAGAGACCATGCCGCGATCTCCCACGCCTCCATCTCTCACGCCTTCAGCCTCGTGCAGAGTCAGCTCTCGCGGATTGTTAAAATATAAATTAACGAGTCAAGGCAGTGAGGGAGAGAGATCATGGCCTGCGTGCCAGAGAGGCGGGTGTGTCTGCGGCGCTGCCTGGGGTGCCACAGAGGCACCCACCCTGCGCCTGCCGCCTCCCCTGGCAGGCCTTCCCATCAGAGCTCTTGCAACCCCGCGGTGAGGGGGTCTTCGACAATGGAGCACTGGCATGCTCTGGCCCCCGCCGATTCCACGGCACCTCTTTGCACGCCCCCAGCTCACGGACGGGAGGGCTGCCCTGCTCCTGGCTCCTGTTCAAGCTGCCTGGTGAACTAAATTGATTTTTTATCGTTGCTCTGGAGTGAGCTTAATGAATCTGTTAGTGACGGCTGCCTGCCCCAAACGCCTCTTGGTGCCCGCGCCACCAGAACGGCTCTTCCTGAGAACCAGGAGGCATTATTTAAGGCTCAGCCTGTGCTCCTGAGAGCAGCTGGGCATCAGCTGGGCCACGCCTTGCTCTTCCTGGAGTGTTTCTCTTGCTGGGGTGGGACTGTAATATGGGTCAGAAAATGGAAAGGCAGTCCTGAAAAAGAACGAAGGAAATCCCAGCTACTCGGGAGTCTGAGGCAGGATAATCCCTTGAACCCAGGAGGCGGAGGTTGCAGTAAGCCGGTATCGCGCCATTGCACTCCAGCCTGGGAGACAA
Source organism: Macaca thibetana thibetana (assembly GCF_024542745.1). Classification (NCBI taxonomy): domain Eukaryota; kingdom Metazoa; phylum Chordata; class Mammalia; order Primates; family Cercopithecidae; genus Macaca; species Macaca thibetana. The sequence goes on from NC_065587.1 coordinate 23,831,616, forward strand.
CAGTGAAACCGTCTCAAAAAAAAGACCAAAAAAAAAAAAAATGGAACTAAGGAGGTTTATCTTAGTGTGTATGTTTCTAGGGTCCAACCATCCATTTGTTCATCCATCCATCTCTCCATCCATTCATCTATCCACACATGTACTCCACCACACCATTTGTTCATCTGCTCATCCATCTGTCCATCCACACATCTGTCTGTGCATCCAAACTTCCAAACATGCATGTAAGCATCCATCCATCCAAGCATCCTTCCATCCACCCATCCGTGTCTCCGTTGTTTCATTCATTTATTCATTCATTTTATCATGTACACAACTTATTCTGAAATTCAGCATCCTTACTGTGTCCTACGGGACCCCACATAGCTGCCCTCCACCTATCTCTCATTATTCTTCCACATCACTCCACTCCAATCACCCCAGCATTGCTGCTGCTCAGACATACCTCAGGCCCTTTGCACCTGCTGTCTCCTCTGCCAGAAATGCTCCTTCTCCTGCACCCCCATGGCTTCCTCCCTTCTTTTGCTAGGTCTCCGCTCAAATTTCACCACTTCCCCAAGGCCTTCTCTAATTACTTTTGATGTAAATTAGCAACTTCCCTGTCACTCTTTATCCTTTCCCCCCTACCTTTTAACTTGTTCAGAGAGCTCCCTGCACTCTGACATTATAGCACACATTTATTTATCTTGTAGTCTATTGTCTTCTGCTAGAATCAAGTTCCATGTTGATAAGAGCTGTGCCAGTTTCATTTGCTGCCACATCCCCGGGCCCTAGGACAGTGCCTGGCATGGAATTGTCACTCGGTGAGGTTGATTTATGGACTGGATTATTTAATTAGCTAATAACATGCTCTGTCACATCTGTCACCTAGTACAAGGCACAATCTTTCCCAACACAAGATGCCAGGTCCCTGGAAACGCAGGTTAGGTGGGGGCTGTGGGGACTAAGAGTTGAACCAAACAGCTACCCAGGTGATTGTAAAATTTCATTTGGGCTAAGAGCCTGGAAGAAGGCTCCATGGGTCTGGAAACATATTTAAGTTGTTTGAGTTGTGTTTTTGTGGCTCACATCCAAGGTATCCTGTCTGGCCCCATCAACTGCATAGATGCCAGCTGAAGCTAGACTGGGTTTCTCAATTCTTTGCTGCCTCTGTCAAGGCTTCCAGCTCCCCTCCTACTGCCTCTCTATGCCCCATGCCTTCCCTTGGCATGGAGAGAGGAGACACAGGGAGCAGGCAATCTTTGCCTCTCTGAGTTGGGCCTGGGCCTGGTTCATAGCATAAATATCTCTGAGTTGATTCTCCTACATTTTCCCATTTTTCCATTTGGGACCCAGGCCTTTGGTCCTTCCCTGCCTAGAGGAAAAGGTGCAGACATAAGCCAGGGGCCCTTCCTGTGTTTTGTTAAAAGTCTTCCTGCCTGAAAATATGGCCCTAGGTGCTCTCAAGGGGTGGAGGGGAAGGAAGCAGCACACTTTTGGGGGCAACAAGAATGCAGATGGAGCACCTGGAAACCAAAATGAGGTTAAGGGATGGAAGGTGGGGAAGGTACCTGAGTATACTGGGGAGGTGGCCAGGTCCTCGAAGGAACAATTGTGGGTGAACCCAAGGAGGTGTAATCCAGGCTACAGGGGTTCCCTGAGAACCTCTCCATCAAGTTCCCAATGCTCACAGCTTGAATATAGCCAATCATGGCTGCTGCAGATGAAATTTCCTTATACAGTCATAGTCCAATCCTACCTTATTCTAGTGCTGTACCATATTCCATCAAGAGGTGAAATATTTTACCCCTCCTCTTGAGCTTGGGAGGGCTTGTAGACTGCTCTGACAAATTTATATTAATAGTGATACAATGTGACTTCTGAGGCTAGGTTGTAAAGAGCTTCCACCTGGTCTTTTCCTGGGATGCTCAGTCTCGAAACCAACTGCCATGTTGTGAGGAAGCCCAAGCTCCTCATGTAGAGAAGACACATGTAGGTGGATGTTCTGAACTCTAGTCCCAGATAAAGTCTTAGCTTATAAACCACCCCAAATGTCAAATATGTGAGTGTAGGAGATTTCGGAGATTCCAGCTTGTCAAGAATTCCAGTTGAAATCCTAGAGAGCATGACGCAGAGACTTCATATTCTGCTTCATGTGGCCTGTCTGAACTCCTAACCCACAGATTCCATGAGCATAATAAATAACTTGTTGTTGCTTTACACCACTGAATTTTGGAGTAATTTTTTACAGTCAGTGTAATTGGGACAACAGCTATACATAATAGAGTACCCAGTGCTAGGCACTGTCCTAAGCATCTTACAAATAGTCACTGATTTAATCTTCAAAACATATGTTAGAAGTCCTATTAATATCTCAATTTAATAGTTGAGGAACTGAGGCACAGAGAGAAGTAACTTGCCCAAGTGGAAAATTTGCACCCAGGAAGTCTGACTCCAGAGCCCACACTGTTAACCACTGGGAAGGGTGCTCTGGGGCAATTTGCAACCTGATGGTAGTGGTAGGACCACAAAGTTGGTCATTGATATCCCAGCTTGATATTTTCAGATACACAACTTTGAGGTCTTGCTGTTGCTTGTGATCAAAATTAGAGGTCTTTCCAATGCTACAGGATGAGATTTCACTGTCGAATTTAAGTTGATAAATTGATTGATAGATAGATGGATAGATAGTAGATAGATAGATAGATAGATAGATAGATAGATAGATAGATAGATTAGAATGGGTGACCAGATAGGTAGATACGGAGGGAGACAGATTTGGATGAATGGATGGATGAATGGATGGATGAATGGATGGATGGATGGATGGATGGATGGAAAATAAATAGATGGACAAATGGGAAGATAGATAGATTTGAATGAATGGATGGGTGGATAAATGGACAGATAGTAGGTAGATAGATAAGTAGATAGATAGATAGATTGTTGGTGGTGTTGTTTTTTTTTTTTTTTATGTCAGAGTTATGGCTGAATGGTAAACATCTGTGATGTATGCAGGATCTAAGAAAGACAAATTAGAAATCGAGTCCCAGCGCCATTTCTCACCAACTTTCTCAAAACCTCAGTTTCCTCATCTGTAAAATGGGCATGACCCTAACCATCTCAGGGAACGTGACAAAGATTCACTGAGAGAGAACACTTGTAGGGCACTTAGCATGGTGCCAGCACCTCGTAAATGCCTGGCTCATCCTTACCCTGTCCTCTTGTCCATGCCCTTAGCTTGTCCTTTCTCAGGCCCCCACTCCCCATCCCCAGCTGGCCTGTGCTCCCAGGAGCTGTCTCAGGCAGCAGGAATGCCCCATCACCCGCTGCCTGAGAGCGGGGGGTCACAGAAGTGCGTCTCCCTCTCCTGTGCGATGCCACGTTCACTGGCAGCCTCCCGGAGCCCAGCACAGCTGCCAGGCCGGCACGCCTCCTTCCTCACAGCTGCTGAGATGCGACCTTGTCTATCAGGAGGCCCCGGGAAGCCTGCTGAGTATGCTCCCAGCTTGGTAGGTGACATAAATATTTTCCAACATGCAGGCAACAATCTGATTGGTGCCTTCCCTAGAGTACCAAGCTCCAGGCTTGGGGCTGCAAAGGCAGAAAGAAAGAAAAAAATTCCTTTTGCCAGTGAAGTCTGGCTCCTTCCTCCTGTGAAGAGTTTAACTCTTCCTGTCCCCGATCTCCTTGTGTAGTCCGCGTTTCCATTCAAACTGCTGACATTCAGCAGGATATTGGCGAGTGCCTATGGTGATGAGGACAGCCCTGGCCCCTGCCCTCCCAGAGCACACAGAATATCCACAGCAGCGTCTCAGACTTGACACGTGTTAGAATGACCCAAGGGGAAATGACATAGTGGTTCGAATTTAAAATGTATTTTTAAAATAGTCCATATCACTTAGAGATGCATACAGCAATATCCAAGGAGGAAATGACACAGTGTCTAGATTTGCTCCAAAATAAGACAAGAGGCAGTAAATTGAGGGAGAAGCGGTATAGATAGAACAAGATGGGCCAGGAGTAGATAGCGGTGGGAGTTGCTCATGCAGCTCAAACTTGAGTGGGCAGCAGAACCCCCTGCAGGGCTCGTTAAATGCAGATTTCTGGAACCTACTCCAGATACTCACATCCAATAGATCTGGGATTGGGGACAGATGCTGCAGGTCTAACAATGCCAGGGGATTCTGCTGCTGCTGCTACTAGACTACACACTGTTTTATACTATCCTTTCTACTTTTGTGTATGTTTGAGAATGTCCATGGTAAAAAAAAAAATAAAAAATAAAAAAAAAATCGTTTTTAAAATGTAAAGAATCCATTTTCAAGAGATGCTGAGGCAGGAGGCCTGGTGTGGGGTTTGGGAATCTGCATTTTAATGGGCTTCCTGGTGCTTTTGATACAGGTGTTTCATGGTGCACACTTTGAGGAATGCAGGGCTAGGGAAACCAGACAATTCTCTTACCATGTAATATGCACCATCCTGATGGCAGCCCCAGAAGGCTTCTGGTGAGTCCTAAACTGAAGCTCCAAGGAAGAGCTGAAGTTAGTTAGGTGATCATGAGGAAGGGGAGGATGCAGAGGGAATCACACATGCTGAGGCCCAGAGGCAAGAGTCAGCCAGAATATCTTCTGGAAATGAAGAGCAGGATGCAGCTCAAGGGAGTGAGGGTAAGAAGGGGAAGGTTTCCAAAGATGAGGCTGGAGAGGTCAGCAAGAGTCAGGTCATGCAGGAGCTTGTGGACCATGCCAAGGAGTTTTGACTTCATCCCAGGGACAGTGGGAGCCATGGAGGGTGTTAGGGACCTAATGTAATCATATGTGTGATTTGAAATAATGTTTCTGGCTGTGATGTTGATCATAGATGGGAAGGAGTAAAAGCTGGGAGACCCATTGAGGGGCTCCTCAGTAGCATCTTGGCTTGAGATGAGTGGGAGAGACATGTACAGATCCAAGGACCCTCTAGGAGGGAGAATGAACAGTACTTGGAGGCTAGATTCTCAAGTGATTTAAAGGCATGTGTGTAAATGGCCCAATCACAGACTGTGATAACAGAGAGAAGGCAGGCAGCATAATCTGGAGAAAATGACTGCAGGGTCTGAGGAGCGTTTCCTGTATTTGTCATTTAAAACCCTCCCAACCTAACCTTGGCATCTACACAAGGTCTAAGGTAGCTCTAGAATAAGACATTGGCTCTAAAAGTTCAACAACTGAACTAAGTCTTCATCATTTTTATCTGTGTGACCAAGGAAGAGTCTTGTAACCTCCCAGGACTTCAGGCTTCCTGGCTATAAAACAGAAAGCCACTACTCAAGGTTGACTAAGGCTCAGAACTATGGGAGCTCATGTACATGCTCAGAACCTGTGTCTCCACCCAGCAAACTCCTACCTGGATTCAGAATCCACCTGAGCCATCACCTGCTCCTGCTAGCTCAGATGGGACCAATACCGCCCTTACAATCCTCTCAAATGTTAGGCATGTCTCTTTTGTGACACTAACAACCTTGAAGTGTTGGTTTGGTTTTGTTTCATGTCTGTCTTTCCTGTTAGATCCTGAGCTCCTGAGTATCTGTGGCGACTGGCCTAGAACTTGACTCATGATAATGCTCTACAAATTCATTTATTTGAGAATTATTCAGTAGAGCCCCTACTATGTACCAGATGTTGGGAAATACAGAGGTGAAAAATCATAAATGATAAATGGAAATTTTGAAACTCTGTGAAATGGAATGGGGGGGTGGCTTTCTATCTGGCAGCCAATGGGATAAGCATTTTAAAAATGGATAGTCTTATTTAATATTTGAAACTTTCAGAAGTAGAGTGTCTAGTTTCTAATTTTCAGATGAGAAAAACTGAGGCTTGAAGAGGCTGGACAGGGCAAGATGCCTCAGCCAGGGAACATGGCTAGGGGATGTGAGCCCAGGGACTCTACATTCAGAGCCCATGCTCTTAACCTCTTCACACACTGCCTCCTTAGGTAACACTTTCCTGGAAGCCAACACAGAAAATAGAGCCTGGACAGTTATGTAATTCTCTGCAGCTCATAAACAGAAATCACCCTTGGGTGAGACAGGAATGTTCTTGCTTTGAAAGTGGAAAATAGTTGCATAATTTTTGTTGTTCTATTTCTTGAGCAGATACCCATTGTGGTGCTGGTGTTTTCTTTTCTTTTTTTGTTTTTTTATTTTATGTGTTTTTTTTTCCTTTGAGACAGAGTCTTGCTCTGTTGCCCTGGCTAGAATGCAGTAGTGCAATCATAGCTTACTGCAGCCTCGAACTTTTGGGCTCAAGCAATCTCTCTGCCTCAGCTCCCCGGGAAACTGGGACCACAGGTGAGTGGGACCACAGGGACCAACACACTTGGCCAGGTTTTCTACCTTTTATAGAGATAGGAGTCTTACTATGCTGCCCAGGCTGGTCTCAAACTCCTGGGCTCAAGCAATCTGCCCACCTTGGTCTCCCAAAGAGCTGGGATTAGAGGTATGAGCCACCTTGTCCAGCCCCATTGTGTTTTGACCACGGCGGAAAGCAATCCACATGTGTTAACTTCCTATGGGTAGAGAGGGCAGTTCCCATTTAACATATGAACTATGCAGCACTCAGTGAGGTAGAGAGAGAGCCTTGTGTAATGTCACACAGCAGAGATTTTAGGGGTCAGGGGAGTCTGCCCGACACCCAGGTCCAGCCTGTTCCCCCTCCATCCACCAGGCTGCTCCGACACCCCTCACCCTGGGGACAGAGGACACTATAATAAAGAACGTGGTCAGGGCAGTTTTTACAGCAAACATAGGAGGCATCTGACCATGGTGGCTTCTGTTTCCAATTTGAATTAACTTCAAGGGCAAAACCTAAAGTAAATAGATACAGGCAGGTTGCAGCAGACCTACGTGACAGGAAATGCTAGGCGTTTGGAGGGCCTAACTGTTATCAGGTAGTCTCCGAATCCCCTGCAGAAGGGAGGCCAGCATATCCCTCATCTTCTGAGCTCCAATGGTGCCGGGCCCATCCCAGCCTCTGAGATGACCAAGGAGGGGTCTCAGATGCAGCTCCCACAGCGGAGTTCTGGCTATGCTGTGAGAGCCGAAGAGTCCAGCCCTCCTAATCCTCCCAGGCTGGCACCCATGGGGTGGGTGTAGTAGATGCCACGTTGCAAATCTTCCCCTGGGAATATTGGGCTTTCGGGGGGAAAGTAACGAAGGAGATCAACATAGATTCTCACTTTATTTAACAAAATAAATTCCAGATGGATTTGGTAAACTCAGAGTCAAATGTAAAATTTAATAAAAAATTTCCAGACAAAAATGGGGAGTTAATGATACCAGGGAGAGGAAGCTATTTCTTAAAAAGAAAAACAAAGAAATGAATCACAAAGAAGGGAAAAATTGGATAGATTTGTGTACCTGAAATTCAACTGGAAAAAAAAAAATTGGTGTGACTAAAGCCATCACAAATGAAATGAAAATCCAACTGGTGAACTGATGAAAAATATTTGCAACCCTTTTGATAAACAAATGCTTAGTGCCCTCAATATGTTTTTTACAAAGCTCTTGCATATCTAACAGAAAACATTAAAACCCTAAGAGAAAAAGAGTCAACAGAAATGGACAGCTCCCAGAAGAAGGAATGCAAATGACTGAAAGAACAGGTGAAAAAAAATGCACATAGCCAATTTCACTAGGAGCAAATGGCAGGTTTGGAACACATTTTTAATGAGTGTATTTCATGTTGGCAAGAGGAAGTCAAGATAGATCCCTTGACCATGGCAGGAGGAAGAGCCACTTTTCTGGAAGGCATCTGGTTGCCCATGATGTACCTTAGAAGTTCATGGTTTCTGACCCAGTGATCTCATGTCCAGGAACTCATCCTCAGAGAAGATCGTAGATAAAGAGATTGGAAACATCTTACATATTCATAGGATGTTACGGATGGGACATAAGATGGAATTCTCTATGGCCGTTTAGAAAAGTTGTGAAAGACTAATGATTAAGATGTAATATGGTGAAAACGTACAGAAAACTGTATTTTTAAAATGACTTTGATATGTGTGTGAGCATGTGTCTGGATGGGGCTACGTCAATTCAGAAATATTCGTAGAAGGATATTCACCATAAAGTTAACAGCGGGTTGGGGAATTGGGGACCATGTTTCATTTTCTTCCATCTATTTTTGTGTATTTTTTACATTTCATATTACAAACACATTTTTATAATAAGGGAAAATTTCCAGTCAATTCAGTAAGATTAGAAAAGTCCGCCTCAATTTGGGGCCATTTGTGTTGGCAGGTGCCTCAGAAGGTGTGTATTAGTAAGGCAGCATTTCCCAGCCTCTGCAATCTCTGCAATCAAAACAAAGAGATGTTTCCAATCTCTTTATCTACGATCTTCTCTGAAGATGAGTTCTTGGACATGAGATCACTGGACACTCTGGGGCCAATAATTCTCTGCTCTGGGGGTTGTAGGAAGTTTAGTAGCACCCCTGGGCAGTAGGGCCACCAGATGCCAGTAGCATACCCTCCTCCCGCCCCACCAAATATCAAACAACCAAAAACATCTCAAGAAGTTGACAAAATGTCTCCTGACGGGGTAGGGAGAGCAAAAATCACCCCCAGTTGAGCACCACTGAGCCAGGGATAAGGAAGAATCACTTTTCACCTGTTGTCTCTGGGGGTGCCATTCATCGATCCATATTTTGTTCACTTATTCATTCAGCAGACATTTTCAAATCCTTGTTCTGGGAGCTGGGAGACCTGAATTCTAGTTCCATGTCACACTTTCATTGTGTGGCCTCAAAAAGTCATCTAAGGCTCACTTATTTATCTACCAAACACTCCCTGGGCCCTTCCTTGGTCCATGGCCCCATGAAGGTGGTTGTACATGGAGGGGCAGTGTTGCATAACCTCATGCTCTGCCCTCCAGGAGGTCACCGCCCAGGAGAGGCAGCCCCTGTACAAACTGGTATGTTTAGATTTAGTGGGATGGGTGCCCACAGAGGGATGCTAGAGGGAGATGGATGGGTGAATGAAAGAGAGAGACACTAATTGGCAAGAGCAACACAGATGGTAATGATCTTTAGTATAGCCTTTTGCCTGTGCACCACACTTTACAGTTTACCAAGCGGAACATCAGACAAGACATGGTGTATTCGGTGGGATAACCGAGGAGAGTTTAAGACTGGGATACTAATGACAGCATCGGGGGAAGACAGAAAGAGCAACAGGGAGGATGCAGCACCTTTGCAGGGAGCAGTAGCAGGCAGCCCTTCCATCCCTGGGCTGAAGGGTGCTGGAGCAGGTAAGTGATGCTGAATCCTAGAGACAGCTGTGGTTGCCTCTGTGAGAGACACTGAGGAGAGCAACCTAGCCACAGCTGACCCAGAGCCAGGCAGGGAGGGAACAGAGGGGACAAATATCCCAACTTCACTCCTCCCACCCTCCAATTTCCTGACATCACCTCCCATTGGCTGAGTCATACTGGAAGCCGGAGAGCAAGGAACACCACTGAAATGGCCCAGTCAGCTGCCTGAGTCGAAGAGCAGTGGGGTGGCGGAGAAGAAAGAGGATTGAGAGGGGCACACAGAAGATGTACAACACAGAAAGCACCATGCCTCGCCTTCTCATTTCATCCCTACAACAGTCTAGTAAGGTAGATTTTATTATCCACCTTTTTAAAGAGAGGAAGCTGAGGTTCAGAGAGGTAGGGTGATTTTCCCAAAGTCACACAGAAAAGGTGGAGATAGAAGAGATGGAGCCAGGATTGAAACCATAGTTTGCTTGAGCCTCTAAGCACCAGGCTTTGTGGTTAGGAGGACCTGGGTTCAAATCCCAACCCTCACGCTTAGTGCCTTTCAGTCTTGGGCAGTACCTGTGTGTCTCTAAATGTGCTTGTCCATAAAATGGAGTTAGCGATTCCTTCTCCAATGGGACTGTTGAGGGCTGGATCTGGAGTGTAAAATGTGGGAGGCTTCCTGGATAGTGAGAGAGCTGACTCAGGCAGGCTACCCCCTGTCTGTTCCCCACCAGGCAGTTATTAACCAGAACATCAGATTCTGCATTATGCATGGGGCAATTTGTCCGCCTCCTCCTCCACCTGCAGAATCGATCTTCGCGCTCAGCTGCCTCATTGAGATTCAGGTCTGCAGCTCTGGGACTCCATCCCGGCGTCTGGTCAATAGCTTATATTTTTAATTTGTCAATAATCAGTCCGGACCTTGGCCAGAGCCCTGTGGAGGGCTCAGCAAGATTGCTCTGCCAGGGAGGGGGAGGCAGCACTGTGCACGGAGGGGAACGGACTCTGAGTCAGGCTGGCAAGCCCAGGTGAGGATGTGGGACATGTGGGTACCCACGGCAGCCTGCCTCGCAGGCCGTGTCTCAGGTGTCAGGAGGCCTAGGGAGTCATGGAACCTGAATTCCAATCTCAGCTCTGCCACTTTAAGGGTAAGTGCCCTTGGCTGGGCACGGTGGCTCACTTTTGTAATCCCAGCATTTCGAGAGGCTGAGGCTGGAAGATCTCTTGCACACAGGAGCTTGAGACCAGCCTAAGCAACATGGCAAGATCCCCATCTTTACAAAAAATAAAAAAGAGTCCAGGCATGGTGGTGCACGCCTGTAATCCCAGCTACTTGGAGGCTGAGGTGGCAAGATTGCTTCAACCCAGGAGTTTGAGGCTGTAGTGAGCTATGATTGCACCACTGCACTCCAGCCTGGCAGGCAGAAGAAGACCCTGTCTCTCAAAAATAATAATAATAATAATATTAATAATCGGTCAACTTGACCAACAGACTAAACCATTCAGAGCCCCCATTTCCCCATTTGTCCAGTAGTTGCTGTAGTAGTAACGCACAACTCACAGGTCTGTAGAACAATCAAGTGAGTTAATTAATACAGGTGACATGCCCAGAATAGTGCCTGATATGCAGTGAGCACATTACTGTATACATTAGCTAATATTGTGATTGTTTTTAGGAAGTCACACAAGAGAGAAATTGGTAAGTAGGCAGTGATTATCTGCATACTTAGAAATTCCCAACGCAGATGGGAAACCTGATATTCACAGAGGGGAAGTGATTGTCCCCATTTTACAGATGAAGAAGCTGAGGCTCAGAGAAGTGAACTCCCTTGCTCAAGGTCACACAGCTGGGGTGCAGTGGAGCTGTCACTGCAAGCCCACAGGGTCTAACTCAAGGCTCTATGCTTCTGACCACCAGGGAATAAAGATTCTACATTATAAATGTCAAAAACAAACCTTCCTGTCTTCATTCTTGGCATTTTTGGGGAATAAGTGCATTTCCTTCTTTTCTCCCTGACAAGCAGGCACAAAGTGCCCACAGGATGGCAGGGGAGGTGAGGAGAAGAGCAAGAAAATCTGTTTCTCCTCGTGGGTTCCTATCCATCCTGTCACTAAAGAAAACCTCAGCTCTTACCTGTTCTGTGCTCCTCCCTAAAGAAAAAGCCCAGGGGAGGCCATGGGAGGAAACAGAGGAGCTTAAAGAAGGTAGTGTTGGCCACGGAGGCAGCAGAGTCCTGTCCATGGTGAGCAGACAATCTACAGAAGGGCAAAAAATGTTTGCAAACTATGCATCTGACAAAGGTCTAATATCCAGCATCTATAAGGAACATAAACAAATTTACAAGAAAAAAAAATCCTATTAAAAAATTTGGTGAAAGACATATGCAGATATGTTCTTTTATTCTTTTCAAAAGAAGACATACATGCGGCCAAGAAGCATATGAAAAAAAGCTCAACATCACTGATGATTAAAGAAATACAAATCAAAACCACAATGAGATACCACCTCACACCAGCCAGAGTGGCTATTCCTAAAAAGTCAAGAAAATAAGATGCTGAGGCCGGGCGCGGTGGCTCAAGCCTGTAATCCCAGCACTTTGGGAGGCCGAGGCGGGTGGATCACGAGGTCAGGAGATCGAGACTATCCTGGCTAACATGGTGAAACCCCGTCTCTACTAAAAATACAAAAAACTAGCCGGGCGTGGTGGCGGGCGCCTGTAGTCTCAGCTACTTGGGAGGCTGAGGCGGGAGAATGGCGTGAACCCGGGAGGCGGAGTTTGCAGTGAGCCGAGATCACGCCACTGCACTCCAGCCTGGGAGACACAGCGAGACTCCGTCTCAAAAAAAAAAAAAAAAAAAAGAAAATAAGATGCTGGTGAGAATGTGGAGAAAAAGGAATGCTTACACACTGTTGGTGGGCGTGTAAATTAGTTCAACCATTGTGGAAAGCAGTGTGGTAATTCCTCAAAGAACAAAAACATAAATACCATTCGACCAAGCCATCTTATTACTGGGTAGATACCCAAAGAAATATAAATCATTCTATCATAAAGACACATGCATGCGTATGTTCACTGCAGCACTATTCATAATAGCAAAGGCATGGCATCAACCTAAATGCCCATCAGTGGTAGACTGGATAAAGAAAACGTGGTACATACACATCATGGAATACTATGCAGGTGTGAAAAAGAACAAGATCATGTCCTTTGCAAGAACATAGATGGAGCTGGAGGTCATTATCCTTAGCAAACTAACACAGGAATAGAAAACCAAACACTACATGTTCTCACTTATAAATGGGAGCTAAATGATGAAAACACGTGGACACAGAGGGGAACCACACATGCTGGGGCCTACCAAAGGGTGGAGGTTTGGAGGAGGGAGAGGATCAGGAAAAATAACAAATGGGTACTAGGCTTATTACCTGGGTCATGGAATAATCACGTACAACAGACGCCCATGACACAAGTTTACCTGTATACCAAACCTGAACTTAAAATAAAAGTTAAAAAAATATATAGTTAGTGTTAGAGTCAGGACTTGAACACAGGCCATCGAAGGCTAGTCCAGGGCTTTTTGGTCTGTTCATGGCTTCCTGCCTCGACCTTTGCCTCTAACATCCCATCTGCTTGATTCTTGATTCTGCTGTCACTGCCTGTGCCTATCTGTCTCTTCTTGTGGACTTCACTGTCAGCTCCACGGGACAGGGTCAGTCCCTGCCATTCTTCTACAGCCCTGCCCAGAGAACCCAGTCCAAAGCTGGGCTCCTACCCGAGAGAAATAGACATGGCCCAGCAGTGAGCACTGGACCCTAAGTCAAAACACCTGGCATCATCACCTCCTAGACATGGAGTCCAAGGTGAGTCCCTCCAGCCTCAGTTCACTCACCTGCTACCTGAGAGCCATGACACTTGCATGGTTTGGTGGATTGGAGGATTCTCTGAAACAGCCCACATAAATGCTCCTGACACTATGTTGGTTAAAAAGCAGGCTCACAAGAAACATGCACTTCTACAGCTTTTCCTCCTGCAAGCCTTGGAGATTTTCTCCTATCTTCATCCTCCCATGCTCTGCTGTCTCCAGAGAAACTACCTCCTGAGTCTACATCTATTGAAATACACTTTTCCACCAGAGAACTCCCCAGACATCAGTCGAATCCCCCATACATAGAATTAGGAAGCTGTTAAATGGCCCCAGAGAATCACAGAGGCTCCTGGGACTCATTGTGAAGTGTGGATCACAGCAGGATGTCAGAGAGCCCCAGAAATCAGTGCTTTTGGAGCCTCAGCAGCCACCTAGTCTGACCCTTGTGCCAATGATCAGAGGGGAAACTGAGGCTTGGGGAGGGGGAGTGGCTTGTTCAAAGACACAGAGCCACCAGCTGGTGTGGAGCTAGGATTTTGGTCTCCACGCATTGCCCAATTTACCTTCTCGCAAAGATGCTGGGGGCAGGTGACCAGGAGCAAACCCATCCTCAGGGTTTAGGCAACTCCAAGAGAAACAGGATCTCTCCCAAGTCCCCTAATGCAATCATCTTCACAGACTTCATTGAATGTTGAGTGAGGAAAGATGAGTTCTGGTCTATGCTTTGCTCTCAGCTTTCTAGATGAACCCAGACAAGTCATGTATCACCTCTACATCCTAGTTACTCCATCTACCATGGGTCATAACTATTCACTGAAGTAATAAACAGAATAGCTCCATCATCACCAACATCATACCATCTCCTCCTCCTCCTCCTCCAGCTCCTCTTCCTCCTTTTCCTCTTCCTTTTCCTTCTTTCTTTTTCCTTTCCTCCTCCACCTTCTTCTCCCTCCCCTCCTCAGTTCACGTTTATTAAGTATTTTTACCATACTCAAGACACACTTCAAAAACATTTATAGGAAACCTAGGAGGAAGGTACTATTACCCTATTTTCCAGATGATAAAACATAAGACTGGAAATATTATTTGCTTGCATTGGGTCACCATAAGATCCCCAGAGAAGCAATCAGCATTTGGATCAGGGGGCCAGTCAGAGAGCAGAACCAACACCCTTGCTTCTGCCCTGATCCTCCTCCCATGCGGAAGGGATCTGCCACTGACAAAACCCTGCAAAGCCTGGCAAAGATTCTTTTCACTGATGCCCTTTCTGGTATTACAGACCAGAGAAGTCACGTTTGAACCTAAGCGTGACATATTGAACCTAAGCTACAGGGCCAGCTTTAATTTTTCCTGCCTCTCCCTTGGCTGGGGCTGAAGACAGCAGGTGGGTTTGCTGAGTGGCATTCAGCTGTGAAATGGGTCAGAGAACAAATGAGGAAGGAGAATTTAACATGTTTGGGTTCCTTTGTGGCTGGAGTGTAGCCACGCGAGAAGTGAATTGAGCCTACACATTTCCCATGGGGCTGGGGATGACAGAGAAGCCCTCGAGCAGGGAGGTGGGGGAGCTACTCCTCAATTTTTGTACTAGCCCAGGATCCCTCCAGGTTTTCTAGACATTGAAGGTGCTGTCCCACCTGCTGTGTGACCCAGGCAGGTCACCTCCCTCTCTGGGCTCCAATTACTCTATCAGTGAAACAAGTACATTGGAGTTGAGAAAGAACAGTGCTAACTTCCTTGAGTTTCCTGTGGACAAAGCCTTTATGCTGACTAGCACTGCTTGGTACTATCTGTCATTAGAATTACCCAGGGTGTTTCTTAAAAATACCAATACCAGACTCTGTGTCAAAACAACTGCATAAAAATATCTGGAGATTTGAGCCCAGGCATCAAAATTGTTTAAATTCCACAGATGAATTTAGCTGGTAATTACTCTAGATTATCTCTCGAGCAAGCTTCCTGGGTGGCAAATGTAAATAGACCCATTTGACTGCTAACAAACTGAGGCTCAGACAGGAGAATGACCTATCCAAGATCACAAGATTGACCTATCCAAGGTCACAAGGGTGGCAGGGTCAACGTGAAGATGCAGTGGAGGCTCTGTCCAATGTGCTGAAACGGGAGGAAGGCAGCTCAGCAGATGTCTCTGAACTCTGACTGGAGGCTGGTGCACGCATGTCCTGACTCCCACCCTCTCACCCACACGCTCAGATTAGTTCCCCACAAAAGATGTTTTTGTCGTTTCCTTTCTACCTTTCTCTCTCTCCATCATTCTATTCCTCTTCCACATCTCTTTCTTTTTATAGATTCCTCCCTCCCTCCCTTCCTTCCTCCCTCCCTTCCTTCTTTCCTTCCCTCCTTTCTTCCTTCTTTCTTTCCTTTCTTCCTTCCTCCTTCCCTCCCTTTCTCCCTTCCTCCCTTCCTTCCTTCCCTCTCCCCTCCCTTCTTTCCTTCCTTCCTTCCTTCCCTTCCTTCCTCACTCCCTCCTTCTCTCCCTCTTCCTTTCTCTCTTGATTTATGTATCTCTTCATCTCTCTTCCCACCCCCTGTATCTCTCTGCCTCTGCCTCTCTCCATTTATCTCAGTCTCCATCTATCTCTCACCTCTTTATATCTCTTCCTCTACCTCTCTCTTTGTCCCAATCTGCGTCTTCCCAGCTGCTCCCTCATAACTCTTGACTGAAGTCTCTTCCCCACCCAGCACGTCTCCCTCTGGCTTTCTTGCTGAGGCCAAACACCAATCTCCATTCCAAGTTCTCTTTCCCTTTCCTCTCCTAGCTCTTAGGAGAAGTCCAGTTTCTCCCTATGACTCCAGACGGGGATTTAGAACCACAGATGTACCTTCCTTTCAATCTCTCATTGTAGAGAGACCCTAAATCTTCAGAGGGAAATGACTGGGGAAGATGGTTTACATAATTCAGCATGGCAATGGCTCTGCAGCCACACTCCCTACCCCAAATGGGGACGCGCTTCTTTAATCAAAAAACTTGATGCTGAGCATCTACTGTGTGCTAGATTCTGGGATCACAGCAGTAATAAAGGTAGCCTTGTCTCTTCCTTCCTCCTCCTGGTGGATGAAGCAGAAAATAAGACAAGGATATAGAACTCACTTAAATTCTGTGTTATGAAGATGATAAACGAGGTGTTGGGATAGAGGGTGACTCAAAGTGGGGTGAGGCTGCTTTAGACTGAAAGATCAAGGAAGGTCTCTCTGAGAAGCTTACATTTAAACTAAGACTTGAAGATGAGACGGGATCAGCCATGCAAAGGGCCAGTGGAAGAGGGTTTCAAGCATAGGCCATAGCAAGTGCAAAGGTCCTGTGGCTTGGAAGAGTTTGGTAGTGTCAAATAACAGAACGAAGTCTGGGTAGCTGGCATAGGGAGGGCAAGGGAGAGCGAAGCAGGAGATGAGGGTGGAGATAGCAGGGCCAGACCCTGAACACCTTTGAGGGCTGCAGAACAGAGCTCGTCTTTGATCTTTATTGTGGTGGGTTTGGGGCTGAGGCATGCCTGTCATCTGATTTGCATGGGCATTGGTCCCATGGAGTAGTGAGGTGGGGAGAAGTGGACACATGGGCAAAGATCTTTTCATAGATGTGGCTAGGATTTAGAGGTTCATTAAAAGGTGGGATCCTCCCCCTTCTTATGCTTGTCCCATCTCGCTGGGGCTTCAGCAATTCTAACTCTACTAACTCCCCTCACAGAGCCCAGGATCTAAGGCTCTGCTTAGGGAATCATAGTACAGCTGTCATCATTATCACCGCCACCACCACCACCACCATCATCATATCCTCACCATCATCATTATTGTCATTATTTTGGAGTGGCTGTAATTGACATAGGAATAAAAGCAAGGCAAAGTATCCCTAATGGTCTCGTTCAAGATTTTTGTCAGAGAAGACAGAACAAATGAATTAATTCCATAAGCACATACAGAATGCCTACCGTAGGAAGTAAAGGGAAACAGATCCCCAGAGAGGCTAAAATGTATAGCCATATCAAGAACCACTAATGTTTATTGGGCCTTTGCTAATTGCTAAGGGCTTTATAAGGATTGTCTTCTTAAATCCCTACAATAATCCTATGAGGCACATACTATGAGTTTTTCTACTTTTCAAATGAGAAAATTGAGGCACAGGGAGTTAAAGCAATCAATTTAGCAAATTAAAATCTTTCTACTCCATCCCCAGCCTTGAGACAATTGTTAGCTGCTCTGCTCCTTCCTCCCTGTCCCCTAAAACTCTGTGTTAATAGGTTCATATGTTACCAAAAAACTCAGAGACCAGAGTTTGTCCAAGTGGGTTCCAATCCTAGCACTTACAGTCTATTAAATACTTGGTTTCTCTGCATTTGCTTCTTTGTGTGTAAAAAAAAAAAAGAAAAAGATAATTGGTCAACAAATGGTGACTAGTGTGGTTGTAATAGTAGTTTTAGAATTCATATTCATGTTAGCAGGGCCTTTCATGGGTAACTTCTTAAACCCAAAGAATGACCTCTAATGGTGGAATTTCTGGCATGTTGTCAAAAACAGGAGATGGTACATTTTTGAGTGAAGGACTGGGAGTGGAGGCTGACCCAGGGAATAGAAGGTTTCAATAGGGACAACCTGTCCCTCTGACCTGAGATAAGGGTCTGCCCTTCTCAGTAGGGAGAACTAAAGAGAAACCCTCATCTCACCCCTAGAACTGCTCATCCTCCTCCAAAAGCCCTCCCTCAGCGCTACAAGCTATTTCACTTCACCAACGCATGACTAATAAGCGCTTCATCGAAGGCAGTATTCAATCGTGCTGCAGAATTAAAGGAGCGGACGAGCTCACCGTATATCACTCCAGCTGCTCGTACAAGCAGGAGATCAATAGTCCAGCAATAGACATTTCATAATTAAAAGAAGAAGAAGAAGAAGAAGAAGAAAGGCAAGGACCCTGGCAGATGGTCTTGCATTTTCCTGTGCTTTTCAGTTCCCAAAGCTTTGGGGGATTTGCCAGAACAATAAGTCCTGGTTGGAGCTATCCCAAAAGGCTGACTGGGAAGGGACTTCAGTAAAGTCACGTGGTCCGTCCCCCTGCCTGGAGGCTGGCTGGGGACAAATGCTGCCATTTCTAGACTCACTGAAGTTCCTTTTAAGACCTCTCTGGTGCCTTTCTGTGTAATCCGAAGCTGGCTGGAGTGAACGTCCACTCCTATTCTCTTCCCAGTAGCCAAGTCTCCATCTTTAAGTTAAGCACCAAGAGTTCCCTCCGGGAAAATCTCCCCCTCAGGGTCATTTGGTTCAGTGTGGAATGAATGTGACCTCCACAATCCGGAGGTGGCCACATGGATCGGATCTGGCCAGTAAGAGCATCCCATTCATTCTCACTAATTGGTTTATGGATGCACGTGTGACCCAACTCAGGCCAATTGAGGCTGATTCTGGGACTTCGGCTGGGGCTGCTCCTCTCTTAGCAGGCGTTACTAGGCTTGGAGGACTGGAGCCTGAAGCTGCTGGGGGCCGTCTTGTCATCATGAGGATAAGAATGAAGTCGGCACACCGGGAAGCAAAACTGAGATAGAGGTGGAAAGAGGGACTGACCAGGTCCTAAGGAAATTGTTAGATTCATTCAGCCAGTCGCGAATCCGAGTTAGACTTTATTTATGAGAACCCATAAATTCTCCTTTGGTCTAAACTATGTCAAATGGGGTTACCATTAGGGTTTTTTGGTCCACCCATCTAACAAATGAGTTAAGATAGAGAAAAATGCATAAACATTGAAGTTAGATTCAAAGTCCAACTCCTGACTGAACTATCTACTAACTGCGTGATCTTGGGGAAATTGCCTAAGCTTTTTGAAACTCGGTTTCCTCGCCTGTAAAATAGACATGGTGCCGCCCTCTAAGAGTTGCTGTAAGGATGAAATAAGACTGTCTAGTTCTTAAGAAGCATGAAATACAGTCAGTCCTTCCTCTTACCTTGCAGTCTCACTCTGCTGTGGGGAAGAATAAAACTATCATTCAAAGATTCTACCGCCACGATCACCATCATTTGCAGCAACAAAGTGCATGTGCTAGAATGCATGGTCGTGCAGAAAAGATGTGTGGCAGCACCACCTGGACCAAAGCGGAAAAACGCAAGTAAATCTTAATTGAGGTAGCAGGTTTTGTTCAAGCACAGAATTAGCAGAAAGGAATCATGATGATTTGAAAATAAAATATCATTTGTTGCACATCCAAATGGCACCCCTCCATATTTTTCGTATTATTTTAATGAGAAAACAGAGGCTCAGAGAGGTGCGGTGACTGGACTAAAGTCACACAGCCGGCAAACCTGAGTCCAGACCCTGTGCCTTTAAATTATTTAATTTAATACTTCCTGGATCTTGGATTCTGACCATGTGTCAGGCACTCAGGAAGGCTCTGTCTGCACATGTCTTCGCATCAAATCCTCTTATCACCCTTTGAGAACAGTTGGTTCCCATTGTACACATGAGAAGCAGCCATGCTAGGCACCCAGTATGTTTACAGAGGGAAACTAGGATCTTACTTCTCATTCTATTATAAACTGCACATTTATTTTACATACATATAATATATAACCACAATTTTAAAATGATGAAAAATAAACATTTTCGGAGTTTGGTTGGTTGGTTGTTTTGTTTGTTTGTTTTTGAGTCAGAGTCTCACTCTGTCACCTAGGCTACAGTGCAGCAGTGCAATCTTGGCTCACCGCAACCTCCGCCTCCTGGGTTCAAGTGATTCTCCTGCCTGAGCCTCCTGAGTAGCTGGGATTACAGGCGCCCGCCACTACACCTAGCTAATTTTTGTATTTTTAGTAGAGACGGGGTTTCACCATGTTGTCCAGGCTGGTCTTGAACTCCTAACCTCAAGTGATCCACGCCCCTTACAGGATCAGGGATTACAGGAGTGAGCCACCATGCCTGGCCAAAAATAAATATTTTCAAAGAGCATGTTTATTATTAAAAAACTATCCAAATATATTAGTAACTGAAACAAGAAGCCAAACAACAACAGAGTAAAACAAAACAAAAAAATCTCCAAAGGAAAACCTCTCCATGCTCCATCCCCTCAACCCTTTCAGCCTCAGCCCTGCTCCTCTCCCTGATGCTCCCAGCCCTGGGAACCTTAGTCTTGCCCCGGTTCTCTGATCTTCTCTGCTGGCAACGCTTTCCTTTTCCACCTTCATCGGTGAGATCCTACTTGGTCTTCAAGCCCATTCTGCACAGCAAAGTGCCTCTCATCGGGCCACGATGAGTTTCCCAAGGACAGGTACCTGTGTGTCCAGCACCCAGCCCCAGCCTGGCCCAGAGGAGGGGGGCAGTGGATAGCGTGAATGTCCAAGAGTATGACCAGTGGGAAACAGATGTCTCGGGGTCCGTGACCAGGATCAGTGCCTGACCTTGAGTCTTTACCTCGGTCATCTCTCCTGGTCCCTGCGAATTCATGTAGGGTGTGAGTTCAGAGGATAGAAGTGACATTTCTCACACACCTCCTTGGTTCCAGGTTCTGTGATGGGTATGTACATAGATATATCTTCTTTGAATCTTTAGTTTTGTATTTTTATTCTTCCATTTTACATGTAAGAAAACTGAGGTCACCAGAGAGGGAAACCGACTCAGTCAAGGCTACTGGCTGCTTATTGAGGGGCGTAAGGTACACACCTAGGTTGAAGGCACAGAGGAGTGAAGCAGCTGCCTCGCCCTGCACCACATCACACCCTGCGGCGTTTAGACCTAGTGCTGCGGTGGATTTCTTATATCTGATCTATAACGTGTCATTCAGGCTACACCAATAGACAAGAGCTGGCCACTGGCAAATTGACCCATGTACGACTCTTTGTTCACCGTGGAAAGGGATGCTCATTTGTGAGCTTAGGAAGATGGTGGGCTGTCCCGGGAGCTGTCACCCTGTGACAATATTGACAGAGCCTGTGCCCCCACCTCGTAAAACCCCAGTGTACACACTTGGGGAAAGCAAGCCCATCCTCTCTCACTGAGAGAATAAGTGTAAGGAATTAAGGAGACTCTGATTAAACAAACAGATGTTTTTAGTCGGCAATAGAAGTGTCAACATGATCCTAATTAATGAATGTGTTAATGGCTGTTCTCTGTTTGAAGACAATAGTCACCACCTTCTAGATGTATCTGCAATGACTTTAGGGCACATACCTAATGTGTGCATACATGGAGCCTGCATGAAGGGTGAGGGGTGGAAGGGTGCAAGCCCATATGCCCTTAGGCATCCAAGGGTCACGCCTTGGACTCATAAAAGGGACACAGGATGGCATGAGTCACACACAGGGAGTGTGCCCTGAGCCTTTAGGGAATAGGTAGAATACTCAGGGCATACAGAGTGCTGGAACGCACACGGTTACAATTCCTAACACACACGTACAACACACACACCACCCCACAGCAGTCCATAATACAATACAACTGACAATACTTACATCACCCACATCACCCCTACAGAAACACACAAGAGCACCCATATCACCCATGTGACACCCAAACAAAACACACATGCAAGGCTCACACAATACCCCCACACCACCCACACAAAATTCATGCAATGACATGCATACAACAAACACAATACACACAACACAATATAACACGATGCACACACAACACACATATATACAACACATGCTCGATACACAACACACATACTCAACATACATGTATCATATACATAGTACATCATAACACACATACACATGACATGTAAACCCAGTGTAGAGTTCATGGTTCTCAGCGCACTAGCCTGACACACTTAGCACACACTCACACACATATTCAATAGCAGCAGTAATAATATTCACTATGTGTTTCCACCATGTAGCAAGCTCTATACTGAGCTATAAAAATACAGGAATGAAGATGGTGGAGTCTCTTCCCTCAAGGGTATCTCAGGCCTGTAGAGAACCCAAGTACCTCCCAGTGAGGTATACTAACAGAGTTCCTTGACGCCACCAATATGCTTATATGTACACATATTTTCATGTATTTAAAGAAGACAAGGCATGGAAAAAGGTTTGCTATGCAGAGAAAGTCCCCAGCAATACTAAAGAGCTGTGCTGTTACCACTCAATGATCTTTTTCATGAAAATGTCAAGTAGAAAAAAATCTCATGTTTCGTATATCAGGTAGAAAAAAAATCTCATATTTCATTGTATTTATTCTGCAACTGTCTTTTCATTTATCTCAAAGACTCTGGGAAGTGTATAATTAAACAGGTCTCCTTTTTTTCCTTGGCTACTAGGAAGCTCAGAGCTATGTTTTTGGTCCACACATAGTGGGGTGTTGATTTGAATCATATACATTTCTGAGTGTCATTTCTGGTCCTATTTTATGTTCCTACATGTATTTTTCTATTTTTCTTTCATTCCATTTAAAAATATATGCCTGTAAATGACTTCTATTTTTTTGTGGAATGTTAGATGGACAGGAAGAAAGACAGACTCTAGGTAGATAGATGTATTAGGGCAGTTTTGCTGCTATAACAATCTCCAATTCTCAATGTTTCAACACAACAAAGGTTTATTTCTTGTTCATGGCACAGCCCAATGGGGGTTGGTGGGAGGTAAGGCATAGCTCCATACAGCCATTCAGGGGCTCAGAGTTCCTTCAGTCTCCAGTTTCAGTGACCCTTAGGGCCTCAGGTTCCTCTGAAGGGATCCTCAAAGAGAGAGTATGTAGCATTGCTCAAGAGGTACGAAAGTGGCTGACATCACTTTCACCTTCATTTCATTGGCAAGAACTCAAGTCATATGGCCACATCGCAACACAAAGGAGGCTGAAAAATGTAGTTTTCCTGTGTGCTTAAGAGGAAAATGAAAGAGGCCAGGTGAACCCACGGCATTGTCTCAACTACAACAGCCAAACCCAAGTGCGGTAGGTTTACAATGAAATAATCTGTAATTCATCCACTATTTATAGAGAGCCTACTAAATTCAAGGCTTTGTGCTAGGTGCTTTGGAATAGGGCTATCAAGATAAAATGGACACTGTTCCTGGACTCCTTCACTTGGTGCCTGGAAAATCTACTGATTAAACCAAAATGTGAACAGAAGACATCCTTGAGGTATGGAGTTGTGCATAATTTTCATTTTCCATGTGTTTTCTTATGGTTCTAAGCATTCCTCAATGAATATGTACTACATTTTTAATTGAAATGTGACACATATCCGTGAATGGACACATAGCATAAATGTACAGCTCATAGACAAATCTCATTCAAGTCTAGAAATAGAATGTTGCCAGTACCCAAGACCCTTCCTTAGGCCTCTCTCAATCTCTGCTTCTCCAGTCCTTGCTAGCGGCAAAAACTACCCTGACTTCCAAGACTAGAGCTTGGCTTTATCAGTTTTGTTTTCTGTCATGTCTTGTCCTATGTAGGTTGGCAGGAGATGAGGCCTTGTTTCATACAGTCATTCAGAGACCCAGGGTTTCTTCCATCTAGTGGCATTTAAAGGGCAAGGAAAATAAGGGAAAAAAGGTGAGATCATGTACTCAAGGTATAGCTAAATCTTTATCCTGGCACACAGTAGGACATCAGGACTGAAAGACACTGGAACTCAGGGCCATGTCCAGAGGAGGTGGAGGTAATTTCCTACGGGCAAATAATGGGGGGGCCACCAAGTAGGAACCAGTCTCTGAGCTGGGCATGGGGGACAAGCTGACTCTGCAGAGAGAGTGCAAGGCAGATGGGCAGAGGAACCCATCTGGACCAATCAACAGAGGTGAGAAGTGGTGGGGATTTTGGGGAGACCAGAGAGGGGCTCCTTCTGGCCAAAGGCTGGGATGCGAGATAGCCCTGGTGAGCATTACTGATGGAAAGAAAGGCAGGGCTCCACCTGAAAGAACCTTGATCATCAGACACACACACACAAAGTCATCTATTTATTTTACAATAGTTTAATTATCCCACATTCATTAGGCACTGAGAATGGTGCAGGGTGCTTCTTTTGCAGTGATCTTAATGGTATCCATAGCGACATTGTGGGTCTACGTACAACTGTGATCCACATTTCACAAGAGTGGACACAGGCTCAGAGAGCCTAAATGACTTACCCAAGTTCGCGTAGACAGAAATGACACCATCAGAGTTTGAAATGGTGCACTGTCTTAACTGCTACCTCCTGGGTCCTCTGAAACAAGGGCTGTCCACTGTGTCATGGCCAGTGGCTGGGGTAGATGGGATGATCAAGGGGGCAGCCTATGACATGAGGTACCGGCACAAGTCTCAAAGTCAACCACAGCTCCACAGCTCAACCCCAAACCCTGCATAATGCAGTTAAACTTGAAGCCTCATTTTTCTCACCTGTAAAATGGAGCTAATAATGCTTCTGTTCCAGGGTTGCTGAGAGAGCAACAGAAGATGCCACCCCGTTGCTTAACCTCATATTGAACATTGAGTAGGGGCTGCATAAACAGCAACCATGACTGTTGTTGTTGCTGTTGTTGTTGCTTTTAAAGGGATGAAAGAGTCAGGGAACAGGCTGCTATACCAGTCAGGAGACAAGTAATTTGGGAACACTGTAGCAGAGGCCGGGGAAAGGGACAGCTGTGAGGGAGATTAAGGAAATTCACGCGGAATATATGTACGTCTGCTACGTATGGCACATTTGGCAAAGACAGAATCGGGATGGATACGCGCCTCCCCAGAAAGATGTGAACGGCATTTGGCATCCCTTGTTGTTCAAGCCAGGAGCAGTCCTGTGTCTGCGTGTGTCTGTGTGTTAAATGCAAATGTGGGTGCGTGTCGATGTAAATTGCACAAAGCTTGGGAGACTCAGTGGCAGATAGAGAACAAAGAGAGAGGCAGGCTTCCCTGCTGAAGAAGCCAGGTCGTCGGGGTCAGGAGGGGCTGGAGGGTGGATCTGAGTCCTCTCTTCTACTTTGGGCCAACAACTGGCACTTGGCCTCAATGGCCTTGTCTATAAAATGGGACCGAGGTCCCCTTATCTCTCTTGACTCTGGGGCTAGACCAGGTCAGTTTTTGAGGTCACTATGGCTCCAAAATCTATTGTCTTAGGCCAATGAGAGGAGAGAGAATGTTTAGATAGGAGAGGAAGAACAGCCCTGAAGTTCTCAGAAGGAACCTTTGCTGCTTTAAGTCCAAGGAAGGTGAAAGAAGGGTAGACGTTGGCAGGAGATATTCAATTTCTCAAGGAGCCCAAGAAAGAGAAAGAACCAAAAAATGCAGAACTGGGACACATCCCTGAGTGGACCCTTCCTCCTAAACCACGAACAGCAGCCACTGTCACCATGCCCCCGTCCCTGAGGTCTCCTGCCCAGTCCCCTTTCTCTCCAGAGACCTCACCTACTTTATTAGCTACTTGTAGTCTTGACAGTCAGCCAAGGACAACTGGAGAGGAGATACCTTCCCAAGACCCTCTCCTCGAGAGAACAAGCCCTGTGTTAAGCCCCTGCGGGGTTTCAGAATAAAAGGCAGCATCAAAACTCAAGAAACGGAACGTGGAGCAAAACGATAAGCCAAAAAATCCTGGACTTCAACATCAGCTTGACTTGGGTGGCTAGTCATGGTTTCAGCTTGCGCAGGTCACACGTACTTGGACAGGAAACTTTATCTTCTGGAGCCTCAGTTTCTCCACCTGTGAAATAGAACCGACAGCAGAATCTACCTCTCAGGGTGGATGGGAGGATCCACGGTAATCGCTGGGTCAAGTGCTTGCCTCTGCGTCTGGCCTGGAGTAAGAGTCCTCTAATTGTCATTTGCTGCTCCCCAGATTTTGGAAGTGGGTAACATGCTCTCATTCAACCTTCCTTGGCCACGCCCTTGTGTTTACAGAGAGTCTTTTCTTTAGCCAAACACACCCAAATGTCTTTTTCCCCAAAACATTTGTCTGCCTCCACCTTTCCACTTAATGTATTGATTTAGAAGAAGATCAAAATAAAACGTGGGAAGCTGGAAGCTGTGACACTATTTTTTTCCTGGTACACACTGATTATGTGTAAACAGCAAATTGCGAATTATTTCCTCTTTATCTGTCAACTCCTCAAACCACCTCGGGGTCCCTCAGAATGAATAATTGGCTCTGGGACATTTCCTGACAATTGGCTTTGCGTAGATGTTTATCGCCAGGGGAGTCTTCTTCCAGCTCTAGTGTTTTTCAAGACAGAGGGTGTGGAGCAGGGGAAATGGGGAAGGGAAGGTCAGATCTACACAGCCTTGCTCCCTCCAGGGGGTCTCTTTTAAGGAGGAAGGAGGCAGGGAAGAGTGTAATCACGTGATTCAAAAACAGACTAATTGAAAAGGCCCAGCTGGATTGATTCTCTCGGGTGCCATTTCCTGTCTCGAAATCTCTCTTGATTCCCCTTACTCAGGGCAGAGAATACCTCCTTTCAGGAGCTCCCAAACTTTGCATCTCCAGATTTCATCCTTAGAACCTTGTGAAACTCAATAGTCTTTTGGGAGACAGGAGTGTGGGTGGATATAGCTACAGATTCCCAGCTCATCTAGCCTTGGAGGTTTGCAACCTTGAGTTCAAATTGCAGTTCTGTCCCTGAAAGAGCTGCATGATGCTGGTCAGGAAATGTAATTCCTCTGTGCCTCTTTTTCCTCATCTTTACAATGGGTATAGTAACAAAGCTGCCCCAGAGGCTGTGGGAGCATGAAATCATGTAGACAAGGAGTACAGCAGCTTGCACAGAGTCCCTTTGTGAGAATTAGGAAAAGCCAGCTCCTGCTGGCAGAGCAATTAGAGAACGGCTTCCTCATGCTCCAGGTGATCACTGCCTTATGCCATGGTTTGCTGAGCAGTCCAAAAACTGGGTTCAGCTCTCAGTTGCCTCTTTGGTTGGGCACTCTTCTGCAGTCCACATCCTGCACAACTATAACTGGCAGCTCTGCATGTAAAGCACTCAGGCTGTACCAGGCTCAAACACTCAGATCTGGCAGCAGCTGTGATCACTGCCACCATGTATTATCATCTGAATGATCTGGGCTCTTAAAGTCCATGAGGATCTTTAGCATAAGGTGAACCCATGTCTGAATCTCATGTTCACCATGCCCTGGCCCTGTGTCTTTGAATTGGCTCATCCATCCCAACCTCAACTTCCTCTTCTGTAAACATAGGAAACAGTAACGCCCACCTACTGTTGTGGTTTTGATTAGGTAATAGGCATCCAATGCCCCTGCAGTTCTGTGCCAGTTGCATGCCTCCCCGCCGTTGCCTTTTCCCTTTAGTAGAACAATCCATGGTCAATGTGTTAGGGAAATGAAAAAGCATATATCAAGCCATTTCAGGGAAGATGCTTGGCATTCTGAGATAGAACCTGTTTGCAGACAAAAGCACCAAGTTTGGAATTGGGAAGCTGGGGCTTAATCCCTGAGTCCACTTCACCCACTAACTCACTTTGTGACTTTGGGTAAGTCACAGACTCTCTGAGACTGGGCTGCCGTTTCTGTGAAACCAAGGGTACAGGAGATGAGAGTGGTTGCATATTTTGTGCAGCAGCAAAGCCTTTAATTCCAAACAAGCTTCCTGCAAAACCATGATATACAAAGCAGGTAAGAACAGAGATGCTCTGATTGAAGCAAGGTTCAGGGAGGGGTTGTCAACCTCCTCCTTCTTCCCTCTTCTCACCCTGCAGCCCTCTCTGATGCTATTTTGAGGGACCCTGGGGCTCTGGGAACACAATGTGACAGCCATTGGACTCAGATCCTTTCCTCCTTAAATATTCCAAGACTCTGTGCTTTTACATCTACTGCCTTGCCACTCAATTTCTCTTGACCTGGTGTGTGTGTGTTTGTGTGTGTGTGTGTGTGTGTGTGTACCACAAACAAATGCTAAGAAAGGAAGCAAAAAGAGTTCCACCAGCCATTAAGGAGAAATTACAAATGCATTTTTCTCTGCCTCTGGCGCATTAATAAAAGAGATTACAAAACTGGAAGTGAGTTGAAGCAGGGCAGCATCACAACAATTGGGGAGGGGTGAGGAGCTGCTTCCTGTACAGTCATCTGATTTCATGGCCATTCCCATACTGAGAGAATCTGTCTGCAGCGGCTGCTGGGAGGATGTGGAGCTCATGCATTAAACATCAGGGGGACCCTCGCAACATACACCATGGGGCGGGAGAAGGATGGGGAGGAGGAAGTTCTGTGCATCAGTACAGGCTGAGGGGACACTTCTGACATGCCCCAGTGCACCAATACCATGGGCTGAGATCTAGAGATTGTTTAATAAGGGCTTTGGAAAATCACTGAAAACTTCAGGATGAAGGAGAGTGTAATATGCAGGAAGTACAAAGATATTCTAGAGTTTTGAACAAGGAAGGGCCACTTAGGGCAGGGTGGAGGGTGGTCCACACAGGGTCACTTTGTCTAGGTGGTCATAGAGAATGGTCACCATGTGCTATAAGCTCTCTGGGCTGGATGCTGGGATTGGTCATTGGAGTGAATTAAATTATTGACCCCAATTCTTCACTCTCCCTTTATCCATGCCTTTTGCCATGTGACTTTGCAACCTCTCCTCCTACAGGGTGATCCTGCACATTGGGCATGATCACGTGGTTTGTTTCGGCCAATGGAATACAAGTGGAAGGGTCAGTGTGCTAGTTCTGGGATGAGATCTTAAGAAACCTTGTAGGTTGCCACATTTTCTCTTGCATCTCTGTCCCTGCCATGAAAGAAGCATGTTCTGGCTAACCTGCTCATACACAGAGGCTGACAGACATGCAGAGTCAAGCCAGGCACCACCTGCTGCTCAGGGCTGCCCCAGTTACTTGCAGAATAAAGCTAGGTGATGAGAAATAATGCTTATTGTTGTAGGCAATGGAGATTTAGTGGCTGTTTGTTACACAGCAATAGCTGACTGATACAGTTATATGTGAAGTCATTCATTTTATTCACATATTTGTTCATTCAGCAAATATTTCTTGAGCACTTCCATGCCAGACATTTTGCTAGGCAGTAGGGATATAATGGTTAGTAAGAAATCTAGGAAAATGGGCAGGGATTTCAGAGTTATTAATTCAAGGATTGAACATGCACTATGTGCCAAGCATGGTGATAAGTACTGCAGTGACAGTGGCAAACAAAACATGTAAGGCCCCTGCACTCATGGGACTTACAGACAGCAGATCAAACAAGCAACAAGCCAGGAAATTTCCAAAAAAGCTTGACGAATAAACTTGTCTCTTCCTTTAAACTAGTCACTGTCCAGTGGGCAAGACAGAAACGCCAGTAGACTACTACTATGTAAACTATTAAGCACTAGAATGAGATGCCTATAGGCAGCTCAGATAAAATACTTTATCCAACCTGGGGTTGGAGACAGGAGGAAGATTAAGAGAGGGAAGCCTTTTCAGGGCACAAAATATCTGAGATGAGCACTGAAGGTCAAATAGTTTGCAGAGGGAGAGAAGAAAAGCAGGGATGGACTATGAGGCAGAAGGTCCAATAACCAGAGTAGGGAGGCAGGAAATAGTATGGTGTCATACAGAGGGTAAAAGGTACTTCCATATATTATTGGAAAATAGAGTGGAAGAGGGAGAGGCAGATGAAGGGCTTAGAGGAACCAGGTCATGAAGGAGTTCAACTGCCAAGCTGAGATGGTCGGACTCGACTGAAAGCAGAGAGGTAGTGAGCGATGGAAAGTTTCAGCGGAAGAGCACAGAATCAGGTTGCCATTTGGGAATTTTAGAATGGTGGATTGGCTGGGTTGAGACCAGAGGCAAGGAGCCCAGGAGGAGGCTGGGTAACAGCCCAGGAGAGGAGGGATAATATCCACACTGGGGCAACGTGAGGAGGGGGAGAAATTATCCCAATCTTGGAATTATGGAATCAGAGAATTTTACAGCTGAAAGTATCCTGGGACCTTCAAGTTGCCCCCCTGTCCCCCGCACTTTTTCACAAAAGCTGGACCTTAGAGAAGGTGGGTGACACCACCCTGCCCAGTCTTATAGCAGTTGAGTTTAGAACTAGCCACTGAAATCAAGATCTTTATATTCTTAATCCTTAATCTCACTTCACAACCTCACTCTGTTTCCTAATCCTCACAACTTGACAGATAATAATAATTACTATAATATCTAATAACTGAGTCTTTTCCACGTGCTGGGCTCTGTGCTGAGCACATAAAGTGTAAAATCTCATTGAATCCTCCCAACATTCTGAAGGATGAGAACTCCCCATTTTACAAATAAGAAGCT
This sequence comes from Macaca thibetana thibetana, assembly GCF_024542745.1. Lineage (NCBI taxonomy): Eukaryota > Metazoa > Chordata > Mammalia > Primates > Cercopithecidae > Macaca > Macaca thibetana. The sequence continues at coordinate 23,861,911 of NC_065587.1, forward strand.
TGAGGCTCAAGAGGTGAAGCAATTTGAAGTTGAACCTCAGGATCCTCATGGAGATCATAGTAGCAGCTCTCATGTAGAACTGCAGTAAAGGCTAAATGAAGCAAGGCACACATGTGCCTAGCACACTGCCTAGCACGTAGATAGGTCTTAGCAAATGATAGTGACAATAGTGATGACGATGACAATGACCAAGGACGATAATAGTGGAAAGAGGTAGATCCGTACCCCGGCCTTGACTCCACTTTGTGACTATTTTTATGGCAAACCACCTAATTCTTTGGGGCTCAATTTCCCCCATCTGTCAAATGAAAACAGTACTCTAGGGCCATAGTTCTCAACATGTGTTGCCTGGGCCGGCAGCATTAGCTGTCATTGGGGAACTTGTTGGAGATGCAAATTCTCGAGCCCTCCCTGAATGGACTAATTCTGAGACTCTGGGAGCGAGATCCAGTAATCTGTGCTTCACAAGCCCTCTTGGTAAGTCTGATGCATGTTGGAGTTTGAGAACCTCTGGTCTAGATTGCTAATTTTGCAGTTTTTGAAATGACATCAATACTTCCTTCTATCAAATTCATGAAAAGGCAGGCACAGGAAGCAGATCAGAGCTGCAGCATTAGAGGTGAGGCAGTCACCAGGACCCATGGTTCTGTTCACTCTCCCCAACCTTGTCCCCCTGCTTGGAGGCTCTGCAGGGCCAGGTGTGAAGGCCAGGGTGACGCTGCAGCCTCTCTGCTCTGCATGAATGCCTCCTGCTAACCAGAGCCCATGCTCCACACCAGCCTCCCTCCCTCCCACTCAGCCTCCCTTCCTGTTTACACATTCTGTAAAGCATGAATTTGTTGTGGCCTCGTGAAACCTGGTCTATTTCTTTCCTTCTTTATTTTTTTTTTAAAGAGGCTTGAGACTGTAATTCGGTTAATTATTTCCCAGAGCCCCGGTTTGGTGGCTACAGCACAGCACGAGGCAGAGGAACGGAGACAGGTCCTCGGAAGCCTCTTTCCAGAAAATCTAATTTCATCATTGAGAAATCTTCTGTCTTAAACAGCCTCCGCCACCGCCATAAATTTACATATTCTATATGCTGCCGGAACGGAGTGGGCCCTATTTGCATAATGCTGCTGGAGGGGCTCACGCTCCTCTTGAACCTGAATGTAGCAGGAGCGAGGAAGCAATTATTAAGCTGTAGACGTTGGCAGGGAGAGAGGCCTCAGATGGATTTCGACTCCAAACCTCATTCGCCTGGGCTGCTCATTACTGAAGGCCTGCATCCCAGGCTGAAGGTGGATCCCAGGGCTGGGAAAAATCAGTGTGAATTGCTTTCTCCAGGTTATGTCTGCAGCCAGGCCGAGGCCAGATGTGGATGAGTACCTTTGGTTTTCCAACGTTGATCACTGGAGCAATCGTCTCTCTGCTCCCAAGGGGGCAATTTGCTTCTTGGACAGTGTTGTCACTTTGCCTGTGCCACACATTCCTGCCCCTTTCCCTCACACACCTCCAAGTACCTACAAGACAGGTCAGCCAGGGTTTGCTCACTTTGTGCCAGCAATCTAGCGTAAGCCTCTCAGAAATGCTTAATTAACAGAAAGGGGTGTTTAACAATGTCCCAGCTGGAAAATGGCAAGTGGAAACAGGAATTCTCTCATGCCTCAGTGTCCTGCTTAAAATCTACCCTTCACCATCCACACTCATGCTGGCTAGGAAGTTGGGCGTCTTTCCCTCTGTGGGATCTCTGATGGGACAATCCAGTATTTTGGGGCTCAGGGTCTCAGCCCTGGGGTCATTTGGTGTTCCAGGATACATAGGTCACTCTCTACAGTTTCTGGCCCTTCCAGGACTGTGGGCTTAGCCTCCAAGTTACTTTATGTCCTGCCACTCCCAAACTCAGTAGCCCATGGGTGCAAATGGCCACCTTTGGTTCTGTAGGGACCATCTTGGATTTTACTCTGTAAGGCGCCATCTTGGTTTTTACTCTGTAGGGTGCCATCTTGGTTTTTACTCCATCTTGGATGTAAATGGCCTCCTATATGCCTGATGGTGTTCAAAGAACAGGTCCTGAGCCCAGGGAAATTTTTTGGTGGAACTTTAAGCCCAGCCCTTCCTGATAGCTTTTAAACCAGGTGAATTCATGAACCACTCAGCTAGAAATCTACCTGTCCACTTTCACAGGTAAACACCATGGGCCTGTTTGCTAAGTGATACCAATAAATGTGCTAGGCTTATACACTTATTGACTGAATGAAACACTGTCAGGCAAATCATGATCCACTGATGGAGGAAGGATCACCAGCACTTTGCCTCTTATACTTAATAATGGATCATGTAATTTTAATTTTTCCAAAAAAAAGTTTATATCTGAGAAGTGGAAATACATTTGAAAACTCCAGTTTCACTTCTGGCTGACTTGATGCTCAAAACTGGTGGATTCGCCAGCCCAGAGATGACCCATGGTACTAAAAGCCCACTCCTTTCCAGCATTTAAACAGTAAGCCATTTGTTGGAAATTTAAAACAGCGGGTTCTTTGCTGAAAAAAAAAATTGCATATCTCCACTGACTAAGAGGTGCCGTCTCCTCAAAAGACCTCAGTATTTTGTCCTCGGCGAGAACTGTCTCATTACAAGAATTTGGAGGGAAGTCACTTTTTCCATAAGACTGCATCCAACATTGAATTATTTCTCCAAGAAAAGGAGATTGTTCCTGATTAGCCAAACTCAGGACTCTTAAAAACACAAAATGGTGACTTTTCCAGAGGAAACTATTTGGCTGCATAATTGGAACCAGTGCTTAAGAGCCACAGATAGTCTCTAAAGTTAGATTTCAGGATGCAGGTGTGGGTATGTACTCAAGCAAGACCTTGACATCTCTAAGCCTCAGTTTCCTGATCTCTAAAGTGAGGATAATGATAGTACCTTCTTCAATATTGTCACTGGAGGGATTAGATGAAAATGATGCACAGCAGTTGAATCACAGAAAGGTTAAATAACATGCCTGAAGCCAGAGGAAGTTATGATACAGGCATACTTTGAACTCAGGTATGTGCTCGTTCAGCCATCATGTTGCATGGTGCTACCTACCATGGTACAGGTATGCTGATGACTGGTACTTACAAAAACCCAGAGTCATACCAGTTGGCTTTCTGGGCTGAATGGCTCAAAAGTCTTCAAAGAGAAGATACACAAAGAAATACAGGGTTCACTAAACTGGTAAGTGTGTTTAGGGACAGAAATAAGTGGCTATTTCCAAGCAGAATTAGTAAAGACCCAGTCTCATTTTATCTGGAAGGCCCCCGTTGCTTGCCATGCAAGGTGGGTTGCTATGGTAAAGGTAATGGAAGGTGAAGTGACAGGATATGTTAATATACCAAAGAGAAGAGTTTACTTGTAAATAACCTCTCATCACAGTTGACTAGTTGACTCCCTTGAGTTATCCAGTTGCCTATACCTTGATTCCAGGCTGCATTAAGGATCAGCCATGTTTCAAGAGCTGGTGGCTGCCCTCCCAGCATGCCTCTGATAAAGTTGCAACCTCTGAGGGCATTTCCTGGTGACAGTAACAAGCAGTGCAAGGTACCAACCAGCAGGACAGCACAAAGTAAAGGGAACAGTTGCACCATGTGAAAACACAAAAGCTCACCTAATTAAGAACCAGCAGTGTTGTAATTGTTTGTTTGACAGTAACTCCTAAACCTGAACAGGTGCCAACACCATAACCCAGAGATCCCACATTGGGTACATACCCGACAAAAATGACTGCATATGTGCACTGAAAGACATGTGTGAGAATGTTCTGGGTGCACTCCTCTAATCCCTGAAACTGAGAACTACCCAAATGTCCATCAACAGTTAAGTGGATACATTATGCCATATTCCCAGAAAGGTGTACCATATGACAGGCTTGGCAAATCCAGCCAGTGGCCAAATCCAGCCACCTCCTGTTTTGTAAATAAAGTTTTATCAGACACAGCCAGGTTCATTCATTTATATATTGTTGATGGCAGCTTTTGTACTACAACAGCAGAATTGGCCCTTTCCAGAACAAATTTACCAACTTCTGCTGCATAAGAATGAAAATGAGCAGTCTATAACTTCCCTGCGAAACGTGGGTGATTTTCACAAACATAATATTGAGTGAAAGGAGAAAACACACACAAGTACCTGTTGTGCGATTGCGTTTACATAAAGTACAAAGGCAGGCAGAACTAGTCTGTGTTGCTAGAGGACAGAATAATGGCTATCCATGAAGAATAGTAACTGAACTGGGCGCTGGGAACATTCTGATTCTTAATCTGGGTGCCGATTACGTGGGAGTTCATTTTGTGAAAATTCATCAAGACGTGCACAGCGATGTCTATGCTTTCCCTCACGCACGTTGTTCGTCGATAAAGATTTAAAAATAAATAAAAAAAAGAAACGGTGGGTGTAGATGGTGATGCCAAGTATTTTCTCAATGTATTTCCTGGACAGAAAGCTCAAATAACAGATTGTTGAGTTAGGAAACAGATAACTTTAACTTTTACACATGAGCACACATTTATTCATTCACTCTACAAATGTTTATTGATTACTCACCACGCGCCAGGTGCTAGGGAATCGGCAGTGAATGAAATGGAATACAGATCCTGCCTGCTTGGTACTTACATTCACGCTCACACACGCCCGGGAAGCCCCACACGGGTGTGCACCCACACTTACCGGCATGGACCTGGAGACACACGGGCCCAGGACCTGCATTTGCAAGTGGAGCCCTTCTCAAGCAAGCACTTTTCAGAATCGTGCTTTTCCTCCTCTCTACTGTAATCACTGCCTCCCTCATCCCATGGACATAGGAACTGAGGAAGGAGCTCAGTTTACTCTACATCGCCCAGAGGAACCTGTATCTTCAGAGTGCTATGGGTCTGTACGGGCCTGGAATCCATAGTTTAGACCCCAAAGGGTAACGAGTCAAACCAGCTTTCCCAGGTCACATTGGCATCTGACCTACATGGAGGTCAAACAGAAGGACACCCAGGGCTGAGTAAAGAGGTGACCTTGAACTCAAGGATGCCCTTGGATGCTCCTTGGATTTTCTGCCAGGCTTCCTGCACTCAGTGTGGTTACCTGCCACCCATGCGTGTGGTCACTAGAGCCTTGCGACCCAGTGGCCAGGGTTTTCCCACATGTGAATGAATGGCATGTTGAGATTGCATATTATTTGTACCTCATCTTCTTGGGAAAAAAAAAGGCCGGAATGATAGAGCTGGGGATTCATGAGCCCAAGTCCTGCATGTTGTGAATAAGGAAATGGAGGCCTCACCGTGGGGAGGAGCTTGCACAAGTTCTCATGCTCAGCCCAGGCCATGCCTGCAAGACTCCAACCAGGAGCCCGTCCCTTACTCTAGGTGAATGCTTCACTGCTGAGGTACTCACACTGAAAGGGGACAGCTGGTCCTTCTCTACTGGCCTCATCACTTAGATCAAATCCACCTCGTTACCCTGGAAGATGTGACTGCACGACCTGGTCCCTGCTCACCTCTCTGACCCTCATCTCCTGCCACTCTACTCTCCTCCAGCCTCCTTTTTTTTCCTCCAACATCTCATGTTCATTCCTACCTCAGGACTCTTCCCTCTCGCTGGAGCACCCTTCACTCTGGATCATGAGGTTGGCTCCTTTGATTCGTTGGTGTCTTAGCACAGATGTCATCATCTCTCAGAGAGGCCTTCCTCAGTCACCTCATCTCAGCAAGACACCATCTCCTCACTCTCTATCCCCCTACCCTTATGTGACTTTCTTCACAGCCCTCATCACCATCTGAAATCATCCCCTTTATTTGTCTATTTTGTGAGCACCATCAGGGCAGGGATTGCCTTCCTGTTCATTGCTCTATCCCAGTGCCTCCAAGAAACTTGGCATGTAGTAAGCATTTAGGATATGTTAAATAAACAAATGGAGGAAGGAATGAAAAAAAGCATCTATACTAGATTGCTCACAATGCAGCCACATCTCTGAGGGATGCAAGCTCTCCTGGCCACTCTGATTAAGACATATCCAGTATCAAGAATAGCTTCTGGATTCTTTGTATATGTAGCATATTGACCGCTGCTGAAGGGACACTTGACAGCAATTTGTGTTTACATCTTTGATCAATAGGCATCTCACTGCTCACTCCAATGCAATCTATTGCTTATGGTTACTAATTATGGTGCTTTCTTTTTCTTGCATCTCCTTGATGCCCATGAGGTCTGTCGTTCATCTTCTACTGTGGGGAGTTCCCAGGTCTGTAGTGGATGCTGAGAAGGAGCCTCTGAGTGTTGTTTGTTTTCCCCGCCCAATGTTTGAACCACAGTTCTAGACTCTGCCCCTCTCTCTCCCATGTGCACCTGTGAAGAGGCTGAGTTGGGGACATTGTGGGTAGAGGGCACCGTAGTTCCGACCTCAACTCTGTCCTCCACTCACTGTGTGTCCTTGGCCCCATCACTTTCCCCTCTCTAGGCCTTGATTCTACTCGCCTTCAAAATGAGAAGGCTTTTAGAGACCACTTCAAGTTCTGAAACTTTGGAATTTTTCATGAACAGTGTTCATGCTTTTAATACCGAGTCCTGCCATCTTCATTGGACACGTGGTCCATTCCTATAATCTCTGAATTGCATCCATTCACTCATTCACTCAACAATAACTCATGCATTCAGATACCCAGCTAACAGATACATTTTTGGAATCTTCAAATGTCCCTATGAAGCACCTGGGGTATACTTAGCCACAGTTACTGTTAAATAAAAGGCACTCAATCTCCCCTTCTCTGGTTATTTAATATAAGCTTCTCAAGAACTTTGGGAATAAAACTGTAACCTACTATTACACAGATGAAGAAACTAAAGCCCAGCCTGGTCAAGGACTTGCCCAAGGTCACACAGCTAATGAGTGGCTAAGCCAGGATTTGAACCCAGAGACATCTGGCCTAAACTTTGTAATCTGACCATTCCAACTTGGGATCTCAACCCTAAAATACCATCCATTCTGCCCCTTTTTAGGAGAGATCTCTGGAAGTTCATTTAGCCATATGCCAGTGTTTCTCATCAAAGAGAGAACCATTTTAAAGAAGGACAGTGATTGTTATAACATTGAGCCAAAGCATCCATGGCTTATAGCCCGGGAGAGTTCACAAACTGGGTCTAATTAGTTGCCACCAATTAACATCGAATCACCCTTCAACTGGGTACCACAATCATCTCAAAATCAAGAAGACAGACTACCCAGATCATACTTAAAGAAAGAGGCTACGCATCAAATGCCATTTACTATGCTAAGCAGATTCCTTTTTCCTACAATGTGCTGATTTTGAGACATGGAAATACATTCAAATTAACCCCTGAGCTATTCCTCTTCTAAATTCTCCATTTAGGGTTGACTCCATGGCGCGTGATATTACTAATTCGGAGCTCCGGGAAGGCATGCTGATTGCCTTAGACGTGGGTAAGGACTCTGCTAACATATAGTTTCATGCCGGGTGGAAATCAGAGTTCAGGGTACATGCTCCAGCTCCCAGAGCAACATGGAAGATCTCTCTTACCCCCACCCCAGGACCCGGCTCCAATCAAATCCATTCTTGAACTCATTAAACAAATATTTATGGCCAGGCATGGTGGCTTGCACCTGTAACCCCAGCACTTTGGGAGGCTGAGGTGAAAGAATAACTTGAGGCAAGGAGTTTGAGACTAGCCTAGGCAACATAGTGAGATCCCATCTGTACAAAAAGTTTAAAAATTAACCGGGCATGATGGTGCATGCCTGTAGTCCCAGCTACTCAAGAAACTGAGGCAGGAGAATTGCTTCTGCCCAGGAGTTCGAGGCTGCAGTGAGACAGAGAGCCTGCCTCTTTATATATTTATATAGCACCTACTATGCGCTGGACACTGTCCTTGGTGCTGGAGATGTGAGCTAAGGCAGAGAATAAAAGATAAAAGGTTCTGCCTTTAAGATACTTATATTGTAGTGGGAGAGACAGATAATAGTAATAATAAATTATGTATCACATTTGATAGAGAAAAGTTCTATGAAGCCAAGTGAATCAGGGTCAAGCAACAGACTAGTGTATGGCAGAGATTGTGATTTAAGGTAGGATTATCAGGGAAGATCTTGTGGAGAAGAAGACAAATGAACCAACATTTTATTCCACGGCTCCTGAAAGAATCCGAGGAAAGGTAATGGGGCCTCCAACCATGGCAGAAACAGTGGCAATGCAAGGGCAGCTGGAAGTCACAGAATATTTTGAAAGTAGGGTCCACAGTGGTTGTGATGGAGTGGAAGGTGGGCAGTGGAATAAAGGGAAGAGACAAAGGTGACTCCAAGGTTCCCTGAGCACCTGGGAGGGTGGATTTGTCATTACCTGTAATGGATACACCTGCTAATAGAATGGAGAGGATTGGTTCCATTTGGGGCACACTCTGAGATGTCTGCACGACAGTCACATGGAGTTGTCAAGCAAACCAGATATGTTCCCTGTAGATCCTGCTCCAAGCAAAGTCCATTAGGGCCTTTCATGGCCCCTGCTGTATGTTTTGTTCACACCATGCCTCTACCTGAAGGGCCCTCCCTCATGTCAACAGGGGCAATCCCTGTGTTTGCCTTCCCAACTAGTCCATGAACCTGGAATCCTGCTCCTCTTCAGAAATCTCCTAGTCCCTTTCTCTGTGCCTTTTCCAGGCCTTTTTTCTTTCCTACCCAGCTGCTAACAGGCAGATGAAAGAGGAAATATTTAAGGGTTGGCAAGGGCATGAGGGGAGGCCCTGCCCTCATATCTCACAAGTGACCAACTCTCTCCTTGGGAGTATGCTGACCTGCCTTCTCCCCTGTCTCCTGAGAACCCCAGTCTCTTCTTAAAAGCCGCAGGCCTTTTCACAATATGCCTTTATCAATATGATTCCAATAAACGTTTCAGTTCCGCATATAAATTCCAGTGCCTGGCTGCCCAGCGGAGGAGACCTGCTCAATGAGTAGACCATAAAGATGTAATAATGCAATTAAAAGGTATGGCCTGTCACCCTCGTAAAGCTGGAGATCAATGCGGGGGTGAGTGGGGGAGCTAAAGGCAGCAGGCAAAGGAATCTGGCTTCCTTGCAGTGTCTGAAGGATGAAGAAACAGAATCAGGGGAAAAAGTACCTGGCTGGGCCTTGGGAAGAGGTTTCGTCTCTGGCTTGGGGTCCTATCCTGGGCCTCTAACCTCCCCATAGAGGGTTAGATGTTAAGAGACATGGGTTCTGTCTCCAGGCCAGACTCAGGAGATTTAAGGCTTTAAACATGTCTTTTCTACTCTATAAGCTTCAGTGTCCTTACCAGTAAAATGGGTGTATGATAATACTATCTCCTTCACAGAGCTGTTGAGATAGAACAGATCCAAATAATTTTAGTGCCAGAGAGGTTCTGAGTTCAGGGGCTGCAAACTCAAATACCTACAGGGGCTGGACAGAGGTGCACATGAGGGAGCGAGGTGGGCCAGGTGAAGAGATATAGGGAATGATGGAGACTGGGGCACAATGGGCAGTGCAAATCTCGTTGAAAGAAAGCAGCACTACCCTTTCCCTCCTGCCAAGGCAGGAAGTCTGATGTCATGCAGGTATGTCAGCCAGGTGTCACCAGAGCTCATTTTTAAAGAGACGCAGAATTTGGATGTCAGACTTCAGAATGTTCACAACTCTACATTAACAAAATGTAATCACACCTGCTGGTCATATACAGCGAGGGGCCTTCCATTTTCCACTGTTCCTCTGGGCTAACTCACTTGGGCGTTGATGGGCCTCTGGTAATGCATGACGCCACATTCAGGCTGTTTGTTTCCATGCAGGTATGCGTGTAGAATTATCACAGTACATAAACTGTGGTAACAAAACTGCCCGAGCTCACCTCCCAGCTCTGCATTTGGCTGACTGTGTGATCTCTGGCGAGTTACTTAGCCTCTCTGTGCCGCAGCTTCCTCGGGTGAAAAGTGAAGTTAGGAGCAATTCCTACACAGAGTGTTGATATGAGGATTAGATGACCCCTCCCTGCAAAGCACTGAGGACAGTCCCTTGGTGCTTCCTCCTGAAGGTTGTTTTCATGGATGCACAAAGGTGCTCACGCTGGGCACGTGGTTCATGGCCTGTTGCTCTCAGTTCCAGAGCTTGCAATGACAACCTGTCATCCCTTCCCAAGTGCATTTCTCTTCCCAAGGAGGGAACCACCCTCCAACCAGAAACTTGGACAACCTCCTTCTTCTCCATCACCTGCTTCCTGTAAGAAGCCAGTCCCTTGGAATCAGCCCCCGTAACATTCCCTGGGTCTGGTTGGTTCTCTAGGCCTCACTGCCACCATCCGCCTCTGTCTCAGTCTCTCTCCTGACTGGTTTTTCTCTCTCTCTTGGCTCCTGCATGCTGTCTCCACTATGGCTGCCCGAAGGAGCCCTCCAAGTCACACATCCTCCCACCTTTTCGCTGATGCCTTTCAGCTCCCAGAACACAACACGCTCTTTACCACCTTCATGGCTGTGCTTTGACTGTTTGCTCCACCTGGAATGCTGTTTCCCGTTTTTCCACTTCAGGTTTGCTTGGCTAACTTCTACTGTCCTTCAAGGTGCAGCTCAAGTCATTCCTCCTCCAGGCAGTCCTCCTGAATCCCTTAACAGTGTTCAGTGCCTTCTCTGGGCTTTTATGCCTCTGGGTTCTATGAAAATCCTGGAATTAATCACACTGAATTTTCACTGTCTGTTTGCATGACTATGTCGCTCTGCAGCCTGCAACCTGGGAGGACTGGGACCCTGTCTTATGTATCCCTATGTATCTCCTGTGATTGGCACAGAGGAGAATGTACTTGTTGAATGAGTGAATGAAATGATTCAATGTTTGCTCATGTGAAACGTTGCCATCAGCATCATTAAGGAGACTATTGCAAGACAAGTTATAAGGCTCATATCACAAACAGGTCCTGGAGATTCTGGTCCTCTGAGATCAAATCTTGAAGTGCAATTGGCATTTCCAGGAGTGGAATCCGGGACTCACACCCAGGACAAGCAAAGACACAGTGGCAGTGAGATCACTACATACACTATCATGAAGCACTCCCCTACCATCCCCCTACAACACAGTATTTTGGCAACTATTGCTAGAAAAATGGGAACTACAATGTATTAAGTACCTACCATGTGTTATCTCCTATATGAGCTTTATCTCATTTAATCTTGGCAGTAGCCTTATTTTACACCCAAAGAAACTGAGGCTCAGAGAGGTGAAGTCACTAAGTCAGGCATGCAAACCCAAGTCTATGTATCACCTGAGCCCAAGCTCATTGCTTCTTCCTGACCATGCTTCTTCCCTTTCAGCCCTTCCACTCCCAAGACTCTCCACTCCATCCCCATATTAAGCCAAAGTTGAGTACACTGGACACCAGAATAATAAGTGGGAAAGAGAGGGACAGGTCTGATGAGTTACCGTGAGATGAGCACTGGGCTGTGGGTCAAGAGGCCAACCCCAGCTTTGCTGCTGACATTCTGTGTTGTCTTAAACAAGTCACATCCTCTCTTAGGGTCTCCATTTCTTCATCCGTAAGTGAAATAAATCTATAAAAATATACACCTGTCTTGTATCATGGACTTTAATGAGATAATGTCTAGAAAAAAGAGTTCTATGGCACAAATAAGAATAAGTGTAGTAACTAACATTTGTTAAGCCTCTACTATGTGCTATTTAATCAACAGTAACCTTGTGAGCAGATGAAAAAGCAGAAGCTCAGAGAATATGGGAACAGAGATACTGTGCTGTTTCCAAGCTGGTATCTCAAAGGGCTTCTTGCAATTCTTCTCTCTCTTGGACTCTAGAGAGAGAGGCCGTGCACCATGGACCATGCACCATGAGAACAAGCCCAGACTGGCCTGATGGGGGAGAAGACGAGTGATTTACCCAAGGTCACACAGCCAGCAGATTGCCTGAAGAGGCTTGCCTGAGAACCAAGGCCTATCTCATTCCAGAACTGAAGTCCATGACACTATGTTGACTCCCAGTAATAAAGCTTTATACATATATATTATCCAATATAGATTTTCTGGAGCCCAGATTTTCTGTAGCCCTGAAGTAGAGACTAGGATGGTGGTAATTTCAGGACAGCTACAGGCATGAGCCAAACCACTAGGGCTAGGGAACCACTTACTACTCATAGAATCATGAAGAATTTGCCTGGAAGGAATCTCAAATAGAATCTTCTCCATCTTACATATTGTACAGATGGCAACACTGAGGCTTAGGGAGGGTGAGGGATTGTCTGAGACCCAAAAGGGTACAGAAACAAATGGAGAAACAGAGCTCAAATGGGCCACCTCCTCCCTTCCTGCTCAAAATGCCATCTAATTCAGATGTTCAAGGAAAGGAGGCTGAGAGTGGGAGTGAGAATCACTGGGAGAAAGAAGAGATGAGCTAAGACTTATATGCAGACAAGAGAGAGTCAGGATCAGATGGAAAAGGAGGGCCAGGCTGTCTCTAGAATGACGGGCCTTCATGGCTGGCCTTGGAACGTTTGAACTTAGAGCCAGAGGACTCTAGGTTCAAGTCTTATGTGATTTATTTGCTTGCAAAACTGGCCCAAGTTTTCCCTACCTTTCTGTGTCCTTGCCATTTGCAATGTGTCTTTTCAGTTCCCTCCATTAGATGGTTGTGTCTGTCTCCAACTCTTCACTTTGGATTGGCTGTGTCACTTACTTTACCCCTAGAATGTGTGCAGTGGATTCTGTGCCTTTTCCAAGCCTGGGCCCCAAAAGGCCTTGTGAGTTTCTGCTATTTCTCTTGGAACTTGCTCATCTACCATGATCTGCTAGTGGATTAGAGACACATGGCCCTACACCCCCCATCATCCCAGTCCAATAGTCAGCCAACCACGAGACTTATGCAAATCCATCTTTTTGCATGAATAAGCCCAGTCCTGATTAGCTGAGTCCAGCCCAGACTACTAAAACTGCCCAGCTGACCCATAGACTTGTAGGCAATAACAAATGCTTGTTGTTCAAAGCCACTGAATTTTGGGGTTGTTTGTTACTCAGCAATAGCTAACATACATCTTGGTCCCCTTACTTCCTAACTTTGTGATCTTGAAAATAATCACTTCACCTCTCCAAGCCTTCACTTCCCCATTCACAAAATGGTGGTGATCACAATGATGTAATAAGGCTAATCTCCCAGAGTCTTTATGAAGATGAAACAAAATAATGCATTCAAGATTAACAGCACAGTGCCTAGCATACTAGCATACAGTGAGAGCTCAGTACCTGTTGATTTCTTTCTCCAGGGGTCCATGCCATAGCCTGGGTCCACCCAGAGATTAGAGAATGTATGGTTTGCCTCACGGGGACCTTTTCAGAAAGACCTGTAATTAAATAGAGGCTAATAGGTCCTGGAATTCCAAGTCACAATCCATCCTCTTGAACCCCTGGCCCCTGGGCCAGTCAGGGCAGGGACAATGCCAGGGCAGGCAGCCCTGATGCAGGCTAAGTTCAGCAGTGCAGTTTGCTCTGCTTGCCAGAGCTTGCATGTTTACATACATCCCATAATTACCATCTGCACAGCCAGCGGCATTTGTTGCAAATGGGCCGTTTCCATCTGTTGAAGCAATTTCCTCAGAGGAATTTGCATTGATCACTTTTTTATGCAAAGCTTTTGTATAGATCATTTTTCCCCCCAATGGTTTTTAATAGGTCTAAATATTTGAGGGGCAGGGAGGGGCCTCAGAAGGAAGGTGGTTGCAGACTGGGCAAAGTCGTGGTGCAGGGGAGAAGCTGGGGGAGGCTGCTCTTCCACAAAACTCCACCTGTATTCCTCATCTAGAGACCCACCTCAACCACTGTTAAAGACCCCAGACTAGGCAACGCCATTTCAAATATTTATTGTTTGCCTTTATACTTGAGCTGGTAGCTCGTGGTTAATGGAGAGGCCACAGAACGAGGGAAAATGGGGCGTGGTAATTAAGCAGGCAACTGGTGACTCCAGCTCAGAGCTTTGTACCTGAGAGGACCAGATGGACGATTTTGCATATTTTTGACAGCTGTAATGAACAGGGCAGCTCCGTATTGATTAAATGTCTGGGAAATTAGCGCAACCCTCTGGAGCTTCATTATTTACTATTTCTGCTCAAATTCTCAGCAAAGTTTACACAGGCAGAAGTCAGCAGTAAGAGAAGGAGGAAAAGAGGAGACAGTTGAACAAGATGATAAATGCTTTATAGGGTGTCAGCCCAACAGACGCAGAGCAGAGAGGTGAATGTGGTTTTGACATTGAGCTCCCGAAGGCTAAAGATCTTGGTGGATTCATTTCTGCATCCCCAGTGTCCAGCAAAGTATCTGCCACATAGTAGGCTCTCAGGAAATAACTCACCCTGGACCGAGCATTTAACTAGAAATCAAAATCTGGGTTCTGGATCTGCGCAGAGATTTGGTCCTCAGTAAGAAAATGACAGACCCCAGTCTGTCCCACATTTATAGTAGATGAAGTCATGCCCTTGAAAATAAAACCTGAAACTTTTGCAAACAAAAAGTTCATGGGTAAGTAACTGCTACCCTGACACTCCCCCAGCCCCATGTTGATTCTTCTCTGAGCACTGTCACATTCCTAATGACAATGAGCCACCAAAGGATGCTGCCAAAATAAAAGAAGTCCCCCAAAACATGACTCAGCAAGGTTCAGGTGGAGTTTGTCAAAGCGGTGTCTGCAAAACACCTGCATCAGGATCACCTAGGGATCTTACTCACTAAGAATCAATGGGCTAGAAAAGCTCCCAAGGAATTTTGATATGCTAAATTTGGGGGATAACTATGGGCTCTAAATCCTGGATTCCAATCCTAATCCTGCTTCTTATCAGTCACGTGACCTTGCATAACATAGCACGATGTTCTTTGAATCTGAGTCTCTTTCCTCAACCACAGCTGGATAACGTGATTCACCTCTTGAAAGCTCGCTGTAGGATTCAGTGAGATAACATGGAAAGGACAATGTTCGGTACAGAGTAGGTGTTCAGTAAATGCCATTTAGGATTATTGCTGTTGGAGAGAGCATTTTAGGAGTTGTTTCACCAGGTCAGAATTGCCCAGATTAAAGGCCTTGAGGCTGTCCCTGGAGCCGCCCAAGGCCTCGGCCCCCTAACTCGTGACCTCTCCATTCAGTAAGCCACATTCTGTTCTTTCCACTGGTATCTGATCTCCCATGCATGACTTTTGCACTAGAAAAAAAGTCCTGAAACCCTTGAATGTACCTGGATCTTTCTCTTTAAGATTTTTAGTGATGTCTCCTACTCCTGATACCACTGATCTGACCACCCTTCACCTGACACCTATTGGTTCCAGTCCTTGGCAAGCACATTTGTTGCAACAGAATTTCAATGTGTTCATCAGGAGAAGAGAGAGAAAAGGCCCTGGGTAAGAGGCTAGGCATTAGCCAGATACACAGATTGGTGTAAAGGAGCTTCTCAGCAACAGTTTCCTTCTATCCACAGAAGCCAATCAGGTCTTAACTAGCATAGTCAGGCTTCAGTAAATGTTGAAAGAATGGAAGATGAATGGACACATTCAATAAGTGACAGATATATTGATGTTGATGATGAAGAGGAGAAGGATAGTGATGGTTCCCTTTTGCCACAGGATTCACCAAAATTTTCTGATTTATATTACTGTTTCCTGGAGACATTTGTATTTGAGACCCTGATTTATTAGCTGGATGAAGAAATGGATGGATGGATGGGTGGATGGATGGATGGATGGATGGATGGATGGATGGATGGATGGATGGACAGACAGATGGATGGATGGATGAATGGATAAATGGGTGGATACATGAGTGGGTGGATAGATGGGTGAGTGGATGGATGGATGGATGGATGGACGGACGGATGGATGGATGGCTGGATGGATGGATGGATGAGGGTGAATGCTTAGAAATAAGGACAAAAGGAAGGAAGGAAGAAGAAAGAAAAGAAAATGAGATGTAAAGGGAAGAAAAAGAAAGAATGAAGAACAGGGGAAGAAAAGAAAAATGGGGAGAGGAGAGAGACCATAAATTCCATTGTACTGTAAACACTCATCAAGCAAGACTAAGAGAAAATGAAGTAAATTCATCCAATGTATCATGGAATATTACTGTATTTCATTTACTTTCCCTCCAATTAGGTAAAAAGCCTATTCTATTAACAGCTACCCTTGCAGATCCAGGCAAAATTAACTCCTGGTGCCTCATCCCGGCAGCAGGGCAATTGATTCTTCCCCATAATCCGTTTATTTCATTAGCAATACATTTATTTGGTACATGCATTTTGCCACGCTGCAGCAACGAAATGGCCCTGCAAGGTGTGGGGCATGGGGGAGCGCCTGGAATATTAACCAAATCGCTATTACCGCCATGGCAGTGCTTAAAGATCATATGTAAATCAAATGTCAGGGGAGAAAATTGTAGCAAGGGCTGTCAGGAAACAATTTGCCAGTGGTTAAAGGCACAGCTCATGGCTGGGTGAATTGTGAACTTTGCAAATGGAAAACCAAGCTGGCTTTCACTGTGGGAGCTGATGAGACCTGAAGGAAGAAGAGTGGAGAGGCTGGGAACATATTGGATATTTTGTACCCTACAAATATAAAAACAAACAAACAAAAATCGCATTCACTTTAAAATATTCGCAGCCAGTTGCTATGGTGAGTTCCCATTGAAAGTGAATCTTGCTCGTTGAAGAATTTCACCACCATTTCTGTCCTGTTTATCTAGAAGGAGGATTTCATTACGTGGACAAAGCAGTTGTTGTCAAAAAGTAGTGTGGTCTCTTTCTTCCCAGGCTTCTAGAAATTGTTCCAGAAATGGTTTCCATGTTGGAAAAAAAAAAAAAAAAAAACACATACTGTTATTGTTATCATTGTAATATCTTATGTCCCCAACATGTGTGACCTGTAATTCTATTCTTGTGAATTTACCTTTGTGGGTTGAGTGTGTGTATGTGTTTGTGCTGTGCATGTGTGTAATGCTTACCAGGGTACTTTGCAAGCAGGGTTCTGTCATTGTTCTCAGTATTTCAAGCAGGAGGGGATTTAATACGTAGAGTTAGAAGCTTCCTTACTTGTTGGAAAGACAGGGAAAGCAAAGCTCAGCAAAGCTTCCAGGAAATCCAGAAGCTCAGGAGTCACAGGGAATACTCATGGGTAATGTTGGCTGCAGGTATCCAGGAAGTAGATGATTCCCAGGTGTCAACAGCAGCCACCTGCAGAACGCTCGCCTTCCCTCTACAACCGCTGCAGCTACCTCTGGGCTACTATGGCTTCTCCACCTTTCAAATTGCATGTAAGGGCTACTTCTTCCAGACAGCTCCCCTCTCCATAATTCGTTTCAGGAAAAGAAGATTGATTTAGAATGTTAAATCGAGACTCCAGCACCAGAAATGAGACCTTGGCTAAGTCATTTCGCCTCTGTGCTGTACATCCGTTTTCCCAGTTCTGAAATGAGCTTAATAGTGCCTTGTCACAACAGAGACAGGGCTGGGATGAAGTAACGTAATGTATGTAAAACGTCTAAGTACTTGGCACATAGTAGGGACCCGGTTAATGTCAATTGCTTTTTGTTCTCTTTCTTTTACCCTTTGTATAACCCTCGGAGGTTCATTTAAAGCCAATTCTCTCCGTATAGATATTGCCAGGGTACATGGAGCGATTTCCCAGGGTTCCTGGTTCCCCTGGGAAAAGTCCTCCCTTAAAGAAAGCCATTAAGGATTTAATTTCTTATCATCTTCCATTCCAACTAGCCAGAGTGTTATGAATAATATCCTATTAGCTGGAGACATTCAAACAATCACCCGTTAACATGTTCTTACGGCGAAATGATGAAGCGTCCTCCGAAATCACGGTGCTTATCTGCGGCCCACTCAGCAGGCACTCCATCACTCCCACCAACGACACTTCTTGTATTGCTGTCGTGGATTCCAACTAATCACTAAGGGGCAGGCAGCGGGGTGAGAGGAGAGCCAGGAGCCTCCAGGACTGCAAGCTCCTCCTGCAGCCTTCCTGCCCCACGGTGCATGGTAACGTGCCTATCCCAGAGGGGATTGAAGCCACTTCTTGAGAAATACCGTGAAACAAATCACAAACACAGAGTGATTTTGTAACAGGAAAACAAGGTCAATAAAACCATGATTGTGGACCGCATCAAGGCAAGCACATACAAGAATGAAGAAGAGTTATGTAGAGGAGTTATTGGAAAAAAAGGCAAATGAAACAGCTAAAATAGAGGCATCTACTTTCACGAGTTAGAGGAGCTCTTAGAGACTGGCTACTGCAGTTTTTAATTCCCTGCCCCACCCCCAGTAGTGTGCCCTAGAGGCTTAGTCCAGAGCCACTTACAGAGCGTTCACCGCCACATATGTTGGGGAAGAAAAAAAAAGAAGAAGAAAATACTGAATATCTAAGTTCTTCTTGTTGCTTTGCAATGCATATCTCATGTTAAGGGTCCAATCTACCCTATTACTTTTTTTTTTTTTTTTTTTTTTTTTTTTGAGACGAGTCTCGCTCTGTCGCCCAGGCTGGAGTGCAGTTGCACAATCTCCGCTCACTGCAAGCTCCGCCTCCCGGGTTAACGCCATTCTCCTGCCTCAGCCTCCCGAGTAGCTGGGACTACAGATGCCTGCCACCACCATGCCCGGCTAATTCTTTTTTTGTATTTTTAGTAGAGACGGCGTTTCACCATGTTAGCCAGGACGTACACCCATTTACTTTTATCAGTGCAAGGCTTACCTAACCTATTGAACCACAGAATGCTTGTTTTTGTCCCCACGTACACCAAAAAATATTCCTTGGTAGTGATGGCTCTTTCTACCAGCTGGTGAGCATAGTTTTCTTTCTTATTTAGTCTCTCTTGATGAATATATCTGTATCTGTTTGTGAATATATACATATATATATAGTGTTTTTAATTTTTATACTGGTCAAAGAGCAAATAGAAGTGTGGTGCATATTGCACAAAATGTAGCTCTGCCCCAAGGAAAGAGGAAAGCAAGCTAATAGAGTTGGTGCTCCTACTATGTGCTAAGCATTTCAGATGCATTATCCTGCTTACCTCTCACAATAACCCTATGAAGCACACCCCATTCTTTCCCCTTGTTTAACCCATTGTTTCTCAAAATGAGGCCAGAACAACTAGCTAAAGAGTCTGACCCCAGGCCAGTGAGAGCCCATATCTGGATTCTGAGTCCTGGCCCAGAGCACCTTTCCCTGTGATGCCATGCTCCTTTGCTCTTTGGGATGCCAAGGACCTGCTTCTCTCCCCTGTCTAAGGACACGATGAGCTTGTGTGCATGACTGCAGAGGACTGATTCATGGACCTGCTAAGATCCAGGATTACCATGATTCCACACTGCTGAGATTGTGAGCAGAAAATACTGCGCAGGAGTAACTGGGTGAAGACAGCATCTACCCACCACTGCCTTCATACTGTGAAAAGACAAAACCTATCAAGACAGGTGAGAGGCGGTCTCCCTGCCGTCAGCATGCAGCAGCTCAAAATGATTCATTAATCCTCACAATCCACCAGTAAGTCCTTACGGTTACTATACCCACTTTTAAGATGAGCAGACTGAGGCTTGCAGAGGTTATGAAACTTGCCAAGAAGTAAAGTCACCTAGAGTTCAGGAGACAAAAAAAAAAAATGTCTTGGGAAGAAAGACAAAAGGCAACAAGAAGGACAAAGGATCATTTTTGAGCCCTTTCCCTGTGGCATTCCAGGCTGGGATTCTTCATTCAGTCTTAGCTGAAATTAGAACTAAGCAGTTGGCCTGGCTCCCATTTTACAGATGATGCTTCTGAGATCTGAAGTTTTAAGTAACTCTTCCTAGATCATGGCTAAGCCTGGGATACTCTTTTTTTGTTTGTTTGTTTGTTTTTTGTTTGTTTGTTTTTGAGATGGAGTCTTACTTTGTCACCCAGGCTGGAGTTCAGTGGTGCAACGTCAGCACACTGCAACCTCCACCTCCCGGGTTCAAGCGATTCTCCTGCCTCAGCCTCTCTAGCAGCTGGGATTGCAAACATGCACCACCATGCCCCATTAATTTCTGTATTTTTAGCAGAGATGCAGTTTTGCCATGTTGGCCAGGCTGGTCTCAAACTCTCAACTTCTTGTGATCCACCCATCTCAGACCCCCAAAGTGCTGGGATTATAGGCATGAGCCACCGCACCCTAAAATTGGGACACTTTCTTGTTGCCAACCCCGGGCCCATCCTCTTTCCTCTCTCCTTCCCTTACCTGCCTAAGGAATCTCAGTGCCTGTTCTTTTTCTTGGGGTTGTTGATAAGGAGGGGACTGATGAGACATTGGCAGATGGAGGAGAGGGACAGCTCCGGGAAAGATGCTCCTATTTAGGGGCACTTCCATGCTTAAGTGCTTCCCTTCCGTTCTCTCTGACCTTGGGTGGCTGCAGTCGCCTTAAGTGCACAGTAATATACTCTCAGTCACTGTTCAATGCCCAAGGGAATGGTTTAAGGCCCTCCACTGGAGTGAATATTTTTATGCAGGCTATAATTTCTTTTAAGACCTTCACAGCCTTCCTGCAGCCTCCACCATGCCCTCTCCTCCAGAGAGCACACAGCCGAAAGAATAGCCACTTTCTAATGACGGGAGCCGTGAACTTCAGGCAGAGAAGATGGACTGAGCCACCCCTGGGGCTCAGGGCAGGAGCTGATCTCTCACCGTCTTCTCTTTTTGTCCCCAAATGTATCATCTGTAATAATACTCATGACAACATTTATAAAATGCTAACTCTATGCCAGCCTTATTCTAGGAGACAATGCATATCTCATTTAATCTTCTCAACAACTTTAAGAGGCTGGTAGCCCATTTTACAGATGAGTGAACTGAAAAGCAAGGGCTTCACAGAGAAAGCAAGTGCTGTGTAACTTGCCCACGGTCACACCACAAGCAAGGGGGAAGCTGGACTAGAAAACTAGGGAGTCTGGGATCTATCCACAATGCCAACCTACCTTCTACCCAGCAGCCTGGGGCATCGATCTAAAGAGCAAACCTGATCACATCACTCCTCAGCTTGAAACCCTCCTGTGGCTCCCTATTGTCCTTGGACCAGAGATCAAATCTTTCCCCACTGCGTCTGCAGGCCCTCTTCTCCATCCCTGTCTTGCCCCCTACTCTTCCTGGCACTCAGCATGCCAACTGCACTGGTTTCTTTTGTGTTTCTAGAATTCTCCACGATCTTGATCCTGCCACAGGACCCTTGCATCTGCTGTTTCTTCTGCCTAGATCATTCTTAGCCACAGATCTTCAATCCACACCCAGCTGGTTAATTCCTTCTCACTCAAGCACCACCTCCTCAGGGAAGCCTTCCCTGACTGCCTTTCTTGGGCAATGCCCCCATAACTGTCCCTTTGTTCTAGTTCCACATTTCTAGTTTTACATTGGTTTATGTGATTATTTGAATCGTATCTGTCTCCCCAGCTAGACTGTGAGTTTCAGGACAGAAGATACAATGACTGTCTCGTTCACTGACTGATATGGTTTGGCTGTGTCTCTACCCAAATCTCACCTTGAATTGTAATAATCTCCACATGTCAAGGGCAGGGCCAGGTGGAGATAACTGAATTATGGGGGTGGTTCCCCCCATACTATTCTCGTGGTAGTGACTATGTCTCACCAGTTTTGATGGTTTTACAAACGGGAGTTCCCCTGCACAAATTCTCTTGCCTGCTGACATGTAAGACGTGACTTTGCTCCTCCTTTGCCTTCCACTGTGATTGTGAGGTCTCCCCAGACATGTGGAACAGTGAGTCAATTAAATCTCTCCTTTAAAAATTACACCGTCTCGGGTATGTCTTTATTAGCAGTGTGAAAACAGAATAATACATTGACATTTTCCCAGTTGCTGGAATCATTGACTTCCCAAAATACTTGCTGAATGACCAAATAAGTAAGTGAATGAATGAATGAGAGAGGAGATGCAGGGAAGGAACAAGGCATCCTGGTTGGCAGATCTGTAGGGCCCAGACCAGGGTAAGATGGGTGGCAGGAAACTAAAGGGGCACCAGAAAACTCAGTAGCCAAAATAAATATTTTAATGTGGTATTTTTAAAAATCAAATTTAATGAAAAAACCCGCAATGAACAAAGTCTAAAAATTCTAAATAAAGCTTTATAAAGAACCATTTTGGAGCCTGAGGCAAATGGAGAAATCAGTCTACTCATCCTGTAATGGTTTAAAATGTTGATCTTCTGCTCATCAGGGATTTATTTGCACTAACTTTCATTTTTTAAATAATGTTTTATTAGTGTTATCTATCTTGACTACTGAACTTTTTGGTGCCCCTTAAGTTTTGTGCCCAACAATTGTCTCACTCTAGTCCTGTCTGGTTCCAGTCCTTGCTTTGTCATCAGAGAGCTCTGCAACCTCGAGCCAGTTACTTGACCACTCTGGTCCTCTTGATCATCATGAGTAGAGGTGGAGTGATCAATGCGAGGTGGCCCACAGTTGGTGCCTTCCTTTCTGAGATGGCAGTCATAGAGCATCAAGCATGGTGCCACAGGGCCTTTGCACTTGTAATTGCCTCTGCCTAGAACACCACCAAGAACTCATAAATAGTAACCGCCCATGAAACAGATATGCATCAGATAATCATTTCTACTTCATGGATGAGGAAAGTGATGCTCCAGAATATCATGTGCATTGCTTCGCGTTGTGAATTTTGTAAGACACGAGGCTGAGTTCGGAAGGCTAAACCTGGTGTTCTTTCCACTGGCTCCCCAAGTCCCCTCTCCAAGTCCAAACCCCTGCCCCAGTGAGCAGAGCTGGAAAACAGCGTAGAGAAAGGACAGAGAGTAAGCAAGAGGCAGAGATAGGATTGCAACCCAGGTCTTCTGGGCCCCAGCTGAAGTACTTTCCTCAGCCCCATAGTGCATTTGAAACTTGCTAAGATTTTTTAAGAGACTTTGCACTACCAAACCAAGAGATCAGTCAATACGTGGCCCTATAATGGAGGCACTGGAGGCATCTTTCAATCGTCAGTGCTGGAGGGGTCCTCCCTCTGTGATGGTCTTATACTTTATACAGCCCAGAGTTCTTTCTTCTCTGACCTCATGGAGCTACCCATTCCCTTCTAGAGGCATGAAACTGTGAGGGACAGGTGTTCTCCCCAAAAGATGCTTTTGGCGGCAAACTCTTTAAAAACAATCCTCTTCCAATTCACCCACCCCCACGCAAAGTTCACTCTGTTATCATAGGAAGAAAAGTGTTGTGAATACAGCACAAGCTGTGTCATCGGACAGAGGTGAACTTGAACCCAGCTCCGCAGCCATAGAAAGTCCGTTCACCTCTGCTGTGCCAGTCATTTGTTAAAAGTGTACTGGGATATTGCTGGAGTTATGGAAAGCCATACATTCATGTATGCACCCATACATATATGTTCAGTTTTTATATAAATGGGATCATATTGTGCACTGTCTTCTGCAAATGGATTTTTTTTCACTTATTGCTTCTTGGTTATCTTAGAATGGGTCTTAAGAATGCAGGCTTTAAGGTCGGGTGCAGTGGCTCACACCTGTAATCCCAGCACTTTGGGAGGCCAAGGTGGACAGATCCAGAGATCAGGAGTTCAAGACCAACCTGGCCAACGAAGTGAAACCCCGTCTCTACTAATGATACAAAAATTAACTGGGCATGGTGGCGGATGCCTGTAATCCCAGCTACTCAGGAGGCTGAGGCAGGAGAACTGCTTGAACACAGGAGGCAGAGGTTGCAGTGAGCTGAGATTGCGCCACTGCACTCCAGCCTGGACGACAGAGCAAGACTCCGCCTCAAAAAAAGGAAGAAGAAGAAGAATGCAGGCTTTAGAGACAGATCACGTGGTTTAAATCTCAGGTCTGCAACATGCTGGCTGGACGTCCTAACATCCTTCACAAATTTGCATGTCATCTTTGCACAGGGACTATGCTAATCTTCTCTGTGTCATTCCAGTTATAGTGTATGAGCACGACAAATGTCCTAACCTCCTAATCCCACCTTTCCTGAGTGTTCACATCTGTCAAATGGGAATATTAATCGTGTGCAGGTGTACCTGAAAGGATTAAATGATGGAATGCAGGGAGAGTGCTAACTCCTATTTAGGGTTTGGTAGATGCTGACTAATATTATTCCGAAAATTTGCTTTGGTTATTTTCAGCTATCGTACGGCATTTCAGAGTGTGCTTAACCTTTATCCTGTTTGTGGACATTCAGGACTTTTCTGTATGTATTATGGAACTGCATGTCAAATTGGGGGATGCAGGTTCCACTTGAAATTGATCACGGCCATTATTGCTCAGAAATTGAGTGGTTACGAAGGCAGAAAATATACAGGAGGAAGGTTTGTTTTGTCAGTATAATGTTGATGTTTTACAATGAGAAAGTGCTCATGGAACTGCTCATGAAAGAGGGAAAAACAAAAAGGTAGAGAAAGAAAAGAAGGAAGGGGAGGAAGAAAAAGATATAGAGGGTGGTAAGTGGAGTGTCAAATGACAGGCACAAGATCTTGAACATACGAGGCCTGCCTCGGATGGTGGCAGTTACAGTGTCATCATCCCCTCCTAAAAGTCATGATCCCAGGTCAGGAGCAGTGGCTCACGCCTGTAATCCTAGCACTTTGGGAGGCCAAGGTGGGCAGATCACCTGAGGTCAGGAGTTCAAGACCAGTCTGGCCAACATGGTGAAATCCCGCCTCTACTAAAAATACAAAAAATTAGCCAGGTGTGGTGGCAGGCGCCTGCAATACTCAGGAGGCTGAGGCGGGGAGAATTGCTTGAACCCAGGAGACAGAGGTTGCAGTGAGCCGAGATTGCACCATTGCACTCCAGCCTGGGGAACAAGAGCAAAACTCTGTCTCAAAACAAAAAAAAAAGGTCAAGATCCCAAAATTATGTGGAGTTTCACCAATCTGAGACAGTGAAAAAAATCTTTCAGGCTCACTGTTCTGAGGCAATAATAAAGGATGGCAACATGTGTGTATGGCTGTGTGTTTATGTGCATGCACACGTGCATCTTTGTGTGTAATTGTGTGTAGATGTGTGTGAGCCTGTGTGTATCTCTATGCACGCCTGTGTGTGTATTTGTATATGCATGCTTGAGTGTGTGCATCGTGCACATACATGTCCTTTTCTGCAAAGTGATTTTTTGCATTGATTGCTTCTTGGGTATTTTAGGGTGGGACTTACTCTGTGTGTCAGTGTCTGCATGTACATGTGCCTGGATGTGTGTCCTCATGTATGTGTGCACATCTCTGTGTGTGTGCATACACATATGTGCATGTGTTTCCTCTTGGGTCGACAGGAATCCCAACAAATAAGGTGATGTATAATGGGTGCGAAATAGTTTTGAAAGCTGCCCATTCTATACGTATGTAGCTAAGGAGAGTTCACATTCATGTCCAGAATGCAAAGCCATCCTGATTGATTCCCCTCTCCACCTTCCACTTTCCCTTTGCTTCCCTTAAATTCTCTAATTGTCATCTCCATCCACACAAAGAGTAGTGGATCCTGCAGCATATAACCTTCCCTGACTTAGTCACTTGAGAAAGCCAAGCTTTCTGGCTGATGGAAGATCGCCTCTAATTATCATCTTAAAAATTATGTTTGGGATGAAAATCTCTGTAAAATGCACTATGCTCTTTGATAGTTTGGACAGGGCCCCTTGAACTAAATCTCAGATCTATCATTATGAGCATCATTTGTTTTCCAGTGAGAAATGAAAGGCTCTGTACAATGCCAAGGGGTCTCCCCCTCTGCCCCTTCACAAAATGGCCCTAGACTGCACAGTTTTTGCCATTAGTGAGGCTCTTCTCAAATAATCCTACCTATTTCTGATGCCCGTGAAGACACCACCAGCCAACTTTATTGGCCTTTATTACCTGCAGCTTTTCCTTTTCCCTTTTTATTTGTTGAATTCAATTTGTAAACAGGAAGATCAGCTAATCACCTTTGTTAGTACTGTGTGCAAACCAAGAATAGCTAGGCTCTAAGTGAGATCCAAGGGCTGCTGATTAGCATAAAGGATTTAAAACAGTAGGATCCTTGCTCTTATTGGTTGTTGGGTGGACAGTAAAAGTCCTGATTCATCAAATTAAAGGAGCTGCACCAGCTGAACCAAGGCTCCGTCTACAGTCCAGGTATTGTGCTAAGCACAGGGGCTCAGGGATGTCAGAGGCTGTCTGGATATGATATCTGAGGATTCGAGAGGGGTGACTTGTGGGTGGGGGTGATGTTCCAGAATAAAACGTGGTCTTGGCACTTGAGATTTGGATCTATTTGGCAGTACCAAACATTTATGCTCACACAATAGATACACGAGAATAGATGTCAACACTCAGAGACACCCACACTCACATATTAGGCAGTGCATTCTGAGGGCTAACCAGGGAGTGCTGCAGCTGTGCACCTGAGGCATTTAGGTGCGCTGGGGAAGGATGGGAAGGCTCCTCCCTACTTTTCCATCATCTCTTCTATTTCAGGGGAGCATTTCATGGCAACAGACTAGGGAGAGTGACAGGAGACCTGGAATCTAGCCTCTGTACCCCAAATGACTCTTACGTGATTGTGACTTTAAGTATGGCCCTTCTCCTCTCTGGGCCCCACTTTAAAATGATGAAATTGGACCAGATGATATCTGAGGCACCCCTGAGTTTAAAACACTCCTTGAATCTGATTCTGAGAATGTGATTGATAATAATAAACATCATGTGTTAAGTGTTGACCACCTTCTATTTCTTCCTCATTTAGCCCAATACAGTGGGTGCTGCCGCTTTCCCATTTTACATTTGAGAAAACTGAGGCTACAAGCAATTAAGAGGCCCGCCCTAAGTCACGCAGCTAATTAGTGTCAGAGTTGCAATTTGGACCCAGGCAATCTGGCCCCAGAGTCTGTGCTCTTAATCACTATGCGCTGCGCTCCTGACGTCCTGCAAATTCACCCTTCTGGAGTCTTGCAGACAGGAAGGGTTACTTCCTGTCCCCCCTCTGTGATTCCCCATGCCTTGTCTGGGTCTTTGTTAGTAACATCTCAGGGCTCTCGAGGGTTGAGAGAGAGGGAAGAGGAGAACCAGGGTCTCCGATGCCTTGGAACTTGAGGCAGGCTGGCACCCTGAGGTCCCCGGGCACAGTTCCCCGGCACGTTCATCTGGCGCCGGCGGGCAGATGGGTATGCTGGCCAGTCCTGCCAGCCTGCCAGCTGGCCCGGAGCACCCGGTGGCTGGCACCTCGGCCACTCGGATGGGCTGCCAGCCCGCCTCCCACAGGCATGCAGCTGGCAGTGAGGAGCAGATGGGCCGGCCGGCCGGGCCGTTGGCTCTCCGTTACGCTGCCAGCTGGCTCCGCTGCACTTGGTGTCTTGGCACCTCTGGGCTGGCGTTGGTGGGCAGGAGGGCTGACATGTTGGCTTCCTATAGACGGGCAGCTGGCACAGGCAGCAGAGGGGAGGGTTCCTCGCCCCCTCCTGGCTGCTCCCTTAAATGCCCAGGAGTCTTGGTCAATGGGAACTGAAGCCGGAATCCACCCCGCTGTTGTCCTGAGGAGTTTACTGTAAGAGCGAGCTTCCTCTCCCACACCTCCTAGGATCTGCATTGATTTGCACAAGCTCTGGCCTCCCCAGGACCTGACACCTTCCTGCCCCTGACTCCCAGCGCTCTAGCTCCCTTCACGTGCCAGGGAAGGAGTGTCCCCTGGCAGGGACCCCCAGTTCCTGCCAGCTTCTCTCTGCCTCCCTTGAAGTTGGGCCGCCAGTCCTTTTTCAGCTCGTCTAATTCAAAGGCTCGGCTTCTGTGAGTGCCAGAGAACTGGACTCAGCAAAGGCTGGAATCCTGGTGAGATGCTCCATGAATGCCCAGGAGTCCTGGTTCCAGTCCTTGCATGTTCTCATGGGTGCTGTGAGAACACATGCTTCCCTCTTCAGGCCTTGGTTTCTCTATCACTTCTTTCTTATTACCCACTCAAAAATGAATAGTTCAGAATAAAACAGAATCCTAGATAAACCATAACACGTTCATGACCCCTGACATTCTAGGTGCAAGCTTATGTATTTGGATGCTGTTACCTGTTGAATTGTGTCCAGAAAATGATGTTAAAATCCTAATCTCCCAAACTTGGGAATGAGACCTTATTTGGAAATAGGATATTTGCCGATGAACAAACTAAGATAAGGCTATGGGGTAGGACCTAATTTAATATGGCTATATCCTTATCAAAAGGGGGAATTTGGACACGGACATACATAGAATGAAGATGATGAAAAGATACAGGGAGAAAACAGCCATCTACAGGACAAGGACCCCTGGGATCACAGGCAGCTAAGAGAGAGGCTTGGAACAGATACTGTCTCACAGCCTTCAGAAGGAGCCTGCCCTGTCCATACCTTGATCTATAACTTCTGGCCTCCAAACCTGTAAACAAGTAAATTTCCCTTTTTCTCAGCCCCCTGGTCTGCAGCACTTTGTCATGGCAGCCCTAGAAAACCAACACAGGTGAGCATGCCAGTTTCTGGGGGAAGGTTCACACGTTTCATCAGGTCATCATGGGGGCTCATGATCCACCCCACCTCAAATTACAACCCAATCCTACATGGGCTTCCCACGAGGTAGCATAAGAGCTGTCTGGCTGGGTGCGGTGGCTCATGCCTATAATGCCAGCACTTTGGGAGGCCAAGGCAGGTGGGTCACTTGAGGCAAGGAGTTCGAGATCGGCCTGGCTGACATGGTGAAGCCCCATCTCTACTAAAAATACAAACTATTAGCCAGGCGTGGTGGTGCACACCTGCAATCCCAGCCACTCAGGAGTCTGAGACAGGAGAATCACTTGAACCCAGAAGGTGAAGGTTGCAATGAGCCAAGATTGTGTCATTGCACTGCAACCTGGGTGACAGAGTAAAATTTCATCTAAAAAACAAAACAAAACAAAACAAAACAAAACAAAATAAAAAAAGCTGTCCTGAACGCTTCAGGCAGCCGAGTTAAGGTGCCTTTTACCTGCTGCTGAGAGCACTCTGAACCACCGATACTATTCAGGGACAGTTATTTCAGGGGTTGACTCTCCTCATGGACATAAAATGGCTGCAGAAGCCCCAGCATCACTCCCAGATCCAATCACACTTAGAGATACATTCTGAAACCCTACATAATAAAGTGTAAAGCACAGAAATGGATATGGCAACATGGTTTGGGCTATCCAGGGGATTTTTTATTCAGACAAACTGAACCCATTACCCATTATTTCAGATTTAAAGGAAGTAAAGATCAGCCCCCTTTTCATATCTAGCTTTGGATGTGATATCAGAAGGCCTGGAGTCTAGCCCCTACCCCCTTATTTTCTAGCTTTACAGACTAATTATGTAGAGCCTTCAACTGGAAAGAAAATAAAAATATGAGTCAAGCAACTTCAGGCATGGTGGCTCAGGCCTGTAATCCCAGCACTTTGGGAGGCCGAGGCAGGTGGATCACAAGGTCATGAGATCGAGACCATCCTGGCTAACACGGTGAAACCCTGTCTCTACTAAAAGTACAAAAAAATTAGCCAGGCATGGCAGCGGGCACCTGTAGTCCCAGCTACTTGGGAGGCTGAGGCAGGAGAATGGCGTGAACCTGGGAGGTGGAGCACTCAGTGAGCCAAGATCATGCCACTGCACTCCAGCCTGGGTGACAGAGCAAGGCTCTGTCTCAAAAAAAAAAAAAAATTAATATCATGTCATCTTTTAATTCCACTTCTAGGAATCAATCTGAGGATGTGCATCAAACTATGGAAAAAGTTTTATTTAAGAAGGTGCTTATTGAAGCAGTTGGTTTGTAAATTTAAGAAACAAAAAAAGTGAAACAACTGCCCTGGATGGGGTTGGTGGTTTAGGATACTCTCAGCTGCAAGTAACAGGCATCTTAACTCGGCTGCCCGAAGGAGTCAGGACGTCCACTATCTTACCTTATGAGAAGCCCAGACTGAGAGTGCAGTGAGAAGGTGCCTGCAGAGGTCTACATGTTAGCTTTTTTGCCTGGGTTCACTGACCTCATGGACACAAAATGGCTGCAGAGATCCCAGCATCACATCCAGATCCAGCCATATTTAGAGAAAGAATGGGGACATTGCCTCATGAATGCCTCTTTGTAAAAGCCAAACAAAGTTTCCCAGGGGCCCCCAGCAAATTTTCCTTTATATTTCATGACCTGTGATCGTGCCATATGTCCAGGTCTTAACGAACCTTCACAAGATGAATAAAGTGGCTGTAATTGGATTGGTCAGTCAGGGCCTCCTCTCTCAGATTGGAGGCAGGGCTGGCTCCGGGACACTGATGGTGGACTTGGACTCTATGAGGAGGAGGAAAATCGGTGTAGGAGCTCAATGTTTAGCAGGTAGTCAACAGGATGGTGTGGTAGTCGCTGGTTGTAGGATAGTTACAAATGAAAAAGTTAAGATTATGTTAAAATTAAATGGCAAAAATAAATAGGTGATGAAGATTGAGCTGTACATGGCAAGGATTATCATCAATGGAGAAATGCATTCTTGGAAATCGGTAAGACCAGCACCCCAGTATGATTAGCAAATGTGAACATGTCCGTGGGATATAAATATCTACTAGCCCATGAGAAAAGTAAAAGTGGTATCCCTAATAATCAAAGTATTTTGCTTACAACGCTGGCCACGTTTATAGAATCTGATTTTTTGAGGAAACAGGCACTCAACTGCATTAACAATGGATACACAAATGGGCACAACAAGTTGGCCTTGAGGTCATGCCTGTTTATTTTTTTAATTAAGGTGAAATTCACATAACATAAAATTAACCGTTTTAAGGTGAACAATTTCAACGGCTTTCTGTACATTTATGATGTCATACTACCATCACCTCTACCTAATTCCAAAGCATTCTCATCACCCTAAAAGAAAATCCTATACCCCTTAACCAGTCACTCCCCACTACCCCTCCCCACAGCCACTGGCAACCACTAATCTACTTTCCGTCTTCGTGGATTGGATTCACCTGTTCTGGATATATCAAATAAATGATGGATCATGTGATCTTTTATGTCTCGCTTATTTCACTTAACGTGGTGGTGTCTTCCAGGTACATCCATATTGTAACATGCATCAGTTCTTCACTCCTTTTCACGACTGAGTAATGTTCCATTGCATGTGCCTGCTTTTTGACCTGCCAGTTTCACATCTGGAAACTTATTCCAAGAAAATGATCATGAAATTTTGCAGAGAATAGCTACCAGGACCTTTCTGAATGCATTATTTAGATGGCCACAAGATGAGACTTGGGAAAGTAATTATGATTTATCTGTATGACAGGATATGAGGAAGGCAGCATCCATTGTATTACAGCAGAATATTTCACAATACCAGAAACTACTTACAATTGCTCCTCAGCCTTTTGGCTAAGATCAAGTATTGAAACTACTTGTGGCATGGTGATACTTCCATTAAAAGCGTATTATAAAACCTTGTGTTCTGTATGACCCCCTTGTCAGTCATTGCTTCTGTTATAAAGAGCATTTGTGAGGTGTGGAACGTCTACTGTGCATCAGGCACTGTTCAAGGTGCTGAATAGAAAGCAGTGATTTAAATAGACAGAATCACTCATTTTGGGTAGTGTGCAACATTATAGTGTGTGTAACTTTGGTGGGGGCTGATGAATGGGCAATAGGGGGTCCCCTGGGGGAAGGAAGGAGGTGATATCCATGTACTTTGAGAGTCTAAATGTATAAGTAGAAAGAAGTATGGGTGGTAGATTATAAGTAATCTTTATTCCTTTCTTTTTATGTGCTTGTAATGTCCACATATTTTTCAGTAAACTTGTGTGTTATTTTTATAATCAGGAAAAAGAAAGCTGACTTGTAACTAGTAGACTTATTAAGAACTACTATATTACAACACCAAAATGAATATAATTGAAATGTAAATTATATTGCAGAATTTAAATATTGTAGACTCTATGCTTATAATCATATATATGTGTGTACATGTATATATACGTGTGGATATATGTGTATGTGTGTACACATATATACACATACACATGCGTGAATATACACATACACATGCGTGTATATACACATATATACACATACACATATATATAAAGCTGTGTAAAAACCAGTTGCTTTGTATCATAATTGACACATAGTGGGTATTCAATAAATTCCTGTTGAATGAATGGATTATTTGTCTATTTGCTTCTTATTTTTTGTATTTCCACATTTTCCTCAGGATCATGTGGTTTCTTTTTTTGAGACAAAACATCAACCAATTATTGTTTTATTTTAAAATTTTAGTCATATAATACATTTGCAAGGTAAATAAACTTTAGTGTAAGGAGCTAAACAAGACCAGGTTTACACGGTGTCTTCTGCCTCATCGTAGGCCTTCTAGAAATGTTTGTCTCTTTCTTTCTCCCTGGAGTCCTCTAAAAAAGATCCCATTTACAAGAGAAAAATTGACTCCTCTGCAATTGTTTCTCTCCTGTACATCTGTGATATAAATCACAGCCTTCTTGAAGAGCCTCTTCAGAGCTCATAGACTCTTAGAGTTGGGGGGAACCTTGAAGATCCCCAATCCTTTCTCACTCCACCCCAATATACAGATGAGGAAACTGAGGCCCATGGAGGAAAAGTGACCTGCCCAAGGTCACACAGGAGACAGTGACAGAGCAGGAGTGGGAACCCACTCCTTACTTCTTAAAGTTTACTTCCTCCCATCTTACTGACAGCTGCCTCTGCCAATTTTAGCATGAAGCATGCTCATGATGTTGGGAGGCCTCATGCTCCTTGGGAGTGAGTGTGTTAGGTTTTTTTGGAGGCCGCAGTTTCCCTACTCAGATCCGCGCTTCCATTGGAGGATGCCTTCATCCTTGCAAAGAGACAAAGTCCAGCTTCATGAAGGAAAGCTCTAGAAGCTGCTCCCACTCTGCCTTTGCAGCTACTGCAGAACTCTGACTGTGAAGGCCAAAAGAGACATGTCTACAAATGCATTTGACATTTCCTGAGGGCCTCCCCTGGGCCAGTTCCTGTGTTGGGCTTCAGGGATGCAGAGACAGGCACAAACCCTCCTCTGCTAGTGGAGGAGAAAGACACATGAACAGATGACACATAAACATGATGGAGCAAAGTCCCAAGTCCCAGGGAGACCAGTCTCAGGAGAGGGGCTGATGGTGTTTTAGGGCAAACCTAGATAGAAGCTTCCATGAAGGCAATGGCCTTAGCAGCAAGTTCTTGAAGCAGAAACTCCTAAATCAGGGTTCAGAGATGGGATTATTGAGACCAGGGAAACCACTGACATTGTAAACAAGATGGTGAGAATGTGCATTGATTTCCTTGGGAGAGGGTGTACAATTTCCCATCAGGTTGGTAAAATGGATTTTAGTCTCTACTCCTCCACAGGGGTTTTAAGAAGCACTGTCTTACTGGATAAGGAGGCATGTCAAGTGACAGCAACAGTGTGTCCAATGACAAGGGATGCAATGTTACGTGGCATGTTGGAAAAACAGAGTCCTTAAGGATGGGGCTCCTGGATGGTGGCAGCAAAGCATGGGAATAGATGGGGCCCACATCAAGAACCTCACACTAGAAAAGGGTTTTACCAGGTAGATGCATGAGGAAGTTTTCTTGAGTCCTCTGTTGATTTCAGAGACAGTCTTTTGCATTTCACGCTCTGCTTTAAACCTCTGATTGCCTAAGATTTCCTAGAGCCCTGTGGTCCCCACCCGGCTCTGGAACAGATTAAGTGCCCCCATCTTCTGCAAAACGGGCAATGCTAACATCCCATATTGCAGAGGAGGAAACCGAGGCTCAGAGCAGGGGATGTGGATTTCCCAAAGTCACAGGGTTGGAGCAGATCCTGGGTGCATCTGTTATCTGTCACCCTGGGTTACCTTCTACACAACCTTGAGAGCACCTGCTCACAGACCACAGCCAAGCCCTGCCAGAGAGACCCAAGGAGGGAGCCGTCCACACCCCCTCCCTCTCTTCTGTCCACCTCTGCATCCTTACAACTCCCTGGCCATGTATAAAACATTCCTAGAAACCACTTATTTCTCATGCATTTTCCATGAGGTCGGGCCCAAGTTAAAACATATAAACATAAAAATATCAAGAAGCACTTTAAAAAAAAGAAAGAAAGAAAAGGCTATGTTTCATAAAATACCAAGAGACCAATTTCTGCACTTGCCCTGTTCCCCTGGCTGGTCACCCAGGGTTGTTCATTCTCTCCTCCTTTCTCTTGCCTGCTTTTCTCTCCTCTATCAACTTTTCGTCTTTCCCTTTCAGCTTCACCTTTTCCATTTTTCTTTTCTCTCTTCTTTTTCTCTTTTCTGGGCTCATTTCCCCATCCATTTACCTTGCTCTCAAAGTTTTCCTCTGTCTGCGTTTCCACCTGTATTTCTCTGGTTCTTTCTGGCTGTTTTCCTCTTTCTCTGCGTGTGTGTGTCTCTGATTCTCTTATCTGTGTCTTGCTGACTAAGCATCCTTTGTTTTCTCCTTGCTTGGTTTCTGCCAAGGTTCCTTCTTGCCCCTCCTACACCCATAACAATAGCTAAAGGTCAAGGAAATGACAGTGATCCCAAGAGTTGGTGAAGATACGGAGCCACTGAAACCCCAGCCACTGCTGGTGGAAGTGTAAATTGGCGCAACCACTTTGAAAACTGTTTGGCAGTTTCTACTAAAGCTACAGGTCTATTTACCCTGTGACCAGATATCCCATTCCTGGGTGTATTCCAAGGAGAAATGAGAGCTTTTATTTCCCCAAAGACGTAGAGGAGGGTGTTCATGCCTGCTTGACTCAAAGTAGGCCAAACTGGAAACAGCCCAAATAGCCATCCACAGGAAAATTGATAATTGAATTCTAAAGCGTTTATGCATTGGAATATTGCACAGCAATGATAACAATGAACTACCGCGACACGTCACAACATGGATCAGTCCCCAAAACGTTGTTTTTAAGAAAAAGCCTCAACACACAATAGTATACGCTGTATAATTTCATCTGTTTAAAGTTCAAGAACCGGCAAAATGAATCTATGTGCCAGAAGCCAGAAGAGTGGCTATCTTTGAGGAGGTGTGCATTGACTTGAGTGGCACAAGAAATCCTTCTAGGGTGTCCGAAATGTTCTATATATTGATCTGCGTAAAGTACAAACATGGGTAAAATATCCATTACGCTGCACATAAGATTCGTGCAGCTTACTGTAAGTTATAACTCCATTTAAAAATAAAGAAAAATTAATAGTACATAGAATTGCTTATTGTAATCATTATGCTAATAATAATTTTTATTAGCACAATCGGCAAATGATTTAGACTCAGGACCCATAAACTCATACATGTTTTCGATCCCACTGATTAAGATGAAAGCGGGCATTTAGGTCCCCATGGCTGAGAACTCATCTTCCTACTAGACTGAGTTGACTCCTCAGATGCCTCCAACGTCACTGTTACTAGGAGAGCCACACACCCTGGGACCATTTGGAAAGACCTTCCTTGGAGAGAGAAAGACTGCTCCCATTCCCAGGTCTCACATTTATGGCATCTGTCTGATGCTTTGTTATTTTATTTCCTGCTTCATTGGTAGCTATCATGATTATGGTATAACTCAACACTTAACTTTGATAACCAAGTAGTTAATTAATAGCACAAAACCCAAATCCAAGTTAACAGGAAGCGGGTGGTCTAGCTGGAAACCTCAAGGAAATTGTTGCCTCTGTAGAGCCATCAGAAAACTATGACAGCCAACAGGGGAGGCTGAAGGAGAACCAAAACTCCAGCCCTGGGACTCTGAAAGGCCTTTATTTATGTTTTTCTTCTTCATTTGAGTCCTCCCAGGAGGGGAGGAAAACACAGAACCCAGCTTTCCTGCTTCAACAGCGTGGGTGTGAGCCCAACACACATAACCCTTGAAGGCAAACTAAAACCCACTTATTTTCATTGAAAGGGAGGAACTAGGGCCAGAGGGACTCAGGCACTATTAGTTAAATAATGGTGCTTAAAAATGCATTGAATTTAGCTGCCTCCCCACCCCTAAAAAAATCTGGAATTTTCCTATTGAGTATACTTTTTTCTCTTGCCCATGAATATTAATGCTTTTCTCAGAGAGCTCTACTTGAAAAAAAAAAAAAAAAAAACAAGAATAAATTAAATACCTACAGATTTTTCTAATTCCTCTTTTTGGTGACATGCCGTCATTACATCAAATTACTGAGATGGGCCCGCTCTTTTTTTTTTTTCTTTTTGGGTGAAAATTATGGAATATAAAGTATATGTAAATGGTGCAAAGGAGGAAAAAAAACTGTGAAGGAAGAATAGGGGAAGGAAAGGCATTAGGTATTCCGCCGGCGTAGTAGTCAGCCAATTAATCAAGCAGTGGCGAGAAAAAGATGCAGAAAGGATGAGTTCGCCCTTCATGTTGATGGGGCCGGCGCAGGGCAAACGCTACGGCACCTGAGCTCACGGTTAGGCATGCAGAAAGGGATCATGGGAATATCTTCCCGTCTTTGTCTTTCTCGTGAAGGATGGAAAATGTCAAGCTGTTGTTTGGCTGGATTGAGGGGGATGGGGGTGGCGGAGAGTCGAGGAGGATTCACAGTCTGGTGAGGCAAGGTTTTAACTCTTTGAGGACATCTCTACCTCCCCTCCCTCCCCAGCCCCAGCTCCACCTTCTCCTTCTCCCAGCCCCCAAGCACATCTGTAGGGAACTCTGCCTGCAAACGGCAAGTGGGAAGGCGCTGATTGATGGTGACATGCAGGCTGGGGCAGCCTGTGTGTGTGTGTGTGTGTGTATGTGTGTGTGTGTGTGAATGCGCACGTGCGTGCATGTGTATGTGTGTGCATGTGCATGCATGTGTGTATGTGTGTGTTTGTGTGTGTATTTGTGCACACACATGTCGGGGGCGGTCAAGAGGTATTTTTCCTCTCCCTCATAAGTGTTCTTTGTTCATTCTGGAAATGAGCGTCCATGACCCCTTCTCTCTCTAGCCCTGTCATGTCCCCTTGGAAGTGAGCAGTGCCTTGAAATCAAAGAGTGGCTGCAAATACGATGGTTGTAGTAATGAGGCTTTGAGGACACAACCAGGGCTCCCTCTGCATGGCCCTCAGTATGCTAAGCCCACCCAGGAGGGTGGCCTGACAGGTGTCCCCTGGAACCATCAGAATTCCAGGATGACTGTAAGGACTGGCCATTCCTAGGACTGGTGCTCAAAAGAGAATTACAGTGCAGGGCTTATCACTCACACTAATAATGATGATCACATAGTAATGTAATAATTAGCCAACTTCACCAGCAATGCCTTGTCCTGATGCCTTTAAATTTCCACATCATTTCACTATTTTTAAACTCTGGAAAAACCACGGTCCCAAGGAAAGATGTATCATTAATTCACTCATGGAGAACATGGGTATTTGATTCTCCCCATTTGCCCTTGGAATGGACTTGGTGAGCACTAAGTGGTCTATTTCGTGGGCACTGAGTGGTCTACTTTGGCAGATGAGGATGCTGAGATCAAAGGGCTTCCTTTCGGCCAGTGGGTGGACTTACAAGGAGCTCAAAGCATGTCTCCAGTTCTTATGCCAAGGCTTTCTGTCCTTTGGCCAGAGAGGAATGAGCAAAATGAACTACATCCTGTTCCACCACCCTCTCCCAGGACCAGTCTATGACCATTGCCAGCACATCATGTGAGCCCACTGTGAGACCCAGGTGCTGGATCCAATCCATACACAAAGCATGGTCCAGGGACCAGCAGCATCCTCCTACATAAGAGCTTGCTAAAAATGCAGCGTCTCTGGCCTCGGCCCTACTGAATCAGAGCCTGCCTTTTAACAACATTCCTGGGTGATTCGTGTGCACATTGAAGTTTGAGAAACACTGTTTTAAGGCAGACTTATGCCCTAGATTTACTGTGTGAATTCCGGGTGAGTCTGATGATCAAAGGCAGCTTCTACTCCACGAAATATGGTACCAGGTAACATCTGCTGGGACTAAGTGTGGGAGTTGTTCGACTGCTCTTCGCCCATCCTGACACACCCTATGAGATGGGCACTGTAGATGTGCCCATATTACAGATGAGGACACAGACACATGAAGAGGTGAGGGGACTTGCCCGAGGTGGGACAGCCAACAAGCAGCACAGCCAGAATTGGAACCCAAGCACCTGAGTCCCCTTTCGGGCCGGTGATCCTTAAGCTTGAGGATGCATCAGAATCGCCTGAAAGACTTGTGGAAATGTAGATTTCTGGACACCAACCTAAAGTTTCTGATTCAGAGGTGGACCCCAAAATGTGCCTTTCTAACAAGTTCTCAGGCAGCAATGCTGAGGCTGCAAATATGGGGCCCACGCTTCGAGAACAGCTGCTCACTGGAGGTTCATCACCTGTGTCAAGAAACTAGCTGGTTGTGTGATCAACTCCAACCAGATATGATTGAGATTCGAGTCAGTGCCCCTGCCCTAAAAAGAAAAAGAAAAAAGGTGTATGTATGTGGCTGTGGGCGTGGTGTATGCATAGGGAATCACAAATAACTAAAACACAAAGAGGGCATGGTGGTCCACAGAAGGGAAAATTACCTTTTGATGATCCCCAGCTTGGTGACATGAGCTGTCCCCATGCTCCTCATTGCCATGGTGAATTAAGAGTACATTGCAGCATCATTGCTGTAATAATCCTTTCCATTATTTAACCTGGACAATGCATGGTGTTATAATGGGTTTCCTGCCTCTGGTCATTAAACCAACACTTACAAGGCCCAGCTTGTCCTGGCTGGGTTCGGTGCAGGACATTGGAGACCAGGAAGATAAGACACAGGCTCTGTCCTTCAACAACTCCCAGGTGGCTGGCTACACCCCTCCATTTGGGGCGGGTGGGTGGAAGGGAAGGTGTGCATAATTATGGAAGAAAAAAGGGGGGTCCTGAAAAGCATTCACAGCTGAAGTGACCTGGTAATATTTGAATGTTACTTTCTTGTTGTTGTATGCTGCTTGGAAAAAGTTTATCTGTAAGTGGACTAAAAATACAAACAATTTTAAAATACAAAATTTAAAGCATAACTTCCAAAGTTCTTCCCCCCAAGGGGAATAACTTAACATTTTTGGGGAGTGGGCAAATATCGTTTTAGATATCTCCTTCTATTTTCCTCTCTTCCTCCTTATCTCTCTCCTCTCTCCTTCCCTTCTTTCCTTTCCCCTCCCCTCCCTTCTCTTCCCTCAATCTCTCTCTCTCACCCTTCCCATCTCTCTCTGCTTGTTTCTCTTCCTCTCTTTCTTTATCCCTCTTATTCCCTCCCCTCTCTTACTCTCCCCTCTTCTGTCTTTCTCTTCCCCTCTTTGTCTTCCTCCCTTCCTTTCTCCCTCCTATCCTCTCTTCTCTGTCTTCCTCCCTCTCTCCCTCCCATTCTGTCTCCCCAACCTCTCTTTCTGCTTCTCTCCATCACCTACAGGTATATGACCAGATGCACCTCTGCGTATTTGAGAGCAGTGGTGGAAAAAGACTAAGAGTCCATCAGGCAACCAAGAGTCAGAAGGGTGTGGGGGAAAATGGATGCTATATGGTAAGGAATGTAAAGTGACCTATGGAATGACAGCCCTAAAGAACTAACCCAAGAGTCTGAAGAATGAGGGGATGCCCAGCAGGTGAGTCAGCAGGGCCTGGATCACGGTGTGCAGTTTGCACGTTACCCTAAAAGGAATGGGAAGCCAGGGAAGGTTCTAAGCAGGGGAAAGGCTTGGTCTTTTTGCCTTTTAGGGAAACCTCTCTGGTAGCTAGTGTT
Source organism: Macaca thibetana thibetana (assembly GCF_024542745.1). NCBI lineage: Eukaryota > Metazoa > Chordata > Mammalia > Primates > Cercopithecidae > Macaca > Macaca thibetana. The sequence goes on from NC_065587.1 coordinate 23,901,661, forward strand.
GGGTCAGACTGAAAGGAGAGAAGCCAGAAGCCGTGAGGCTGGCCGCATCAGATTCATCACAGCTAAGAAATCTTAAAAGAAAGACGACAGGATGCCAAGGAGGAGGTGTGTTTGGGTGTCGGGCATTTTCCAATTAAGAGAAAATAGAACCCTGAAAGATACTTTCCTTCTGCAAACTCCAAGGAGAGAAAGAAAGAGAGAAAAAAAAGAAAGGAAGGAAGGAAGGAAAGAAGGAAGGAAGGAAGGAAGGAAGGAAGGAAGGAAGGAAGGAAGGAAGGAAGGAAGGAAGGAAGGAAGGAAGGAAGGGAGGGAAGGAGGGAGGGAGGGAGGGAGGGAGGGAAAAAATAAATCCCAGACTCCCCCGTGTTTGTCTCTTTATCTCTATGAACCTCAATTTCCTTATCTGTAAAATATATTTAAAATTCCCATTTAGCAAAGTGTTCAAAGAGCAAATGGATGCCCCTGGATTTTGCAAATTATAAAGTTCTTAACCAACAAGCAACCGTGGCTGCTGCTGTTGTCCTATGGTTGACTGCATTTGTAGCTCTTTACATACTTCACAGAAGTTCTTACCGCCTGCTTTATGTTTTCATAATTCTGTATCTTTCAGCTTCTGCCTCTAGAGCAGCACTCTTTCTAAAAGAACTTTCTGTGATGATGGAAACATTGCATATCTGAGCTGTCCAATGTGGGAGCCACCAGTTTCCTGTGGAACACTTTCAGTGTGACTGATGTGATGGAGAAACCTCATTTTACATTTTATTTAATTATAATTAATATACATTTAGATTTAAATAGTCACAGATGTCTTCCACATTGGACAGCACAAACCTGGAAAGAAAGACCATTGAAAACATGGACTATGTCTTACCTGCCTTGCAATCCCTGCTTTACAATGGATGGATGGACGGATGGATGGATGGATGGATGGATGGATGGATGGATGGATGGATGGATGTCTAGATGAGTGAATAGATGGAAGGATATATGAGTGCATGAGTAGAAGGATGAATGTGTAGATGGGTGAATAGATGGAAGAATGGATGGTGGGTGGATGGATGGATACATGAGTGGGTGAGTGGAAGAATTGTTGGTTGGGTGGATGGATGAATGGATGGATAGGTAGATGAATAAGTGCATGGAAGGATGGATGGATGGATGGATGGATGGATGGATGGATGGATGGATGGACGGATGAATGGGTGTGTCGATAGGTGAATATGTGGATGTATATATGAGTGGGTGAGTAGAAGGATGAATGTATAGATGGGTGAATAGATGGAAGAACGGATGGGGGGTTGATGGAAGGATATGTGAGTCAGTGACTGAGTGAGTAGAAGAATGGTAGGGTGCATGGGTGAATGGATGGATAGGTAGATGAATAAATGAACGGAAGGATGAATGGATGAGTGTGTAGGTGGAAGGACGGGAGTATTGGAGGATGCATGGGTGCATGGATATATGTGTGAGTGAAGAGAAGGATGGATGGGTACATGGGTGGGTTGGTGCATGGATGGATGGATGGATGGATGGTTATAACAGGTGCTTACTAGTATGGCTGAAAGGGCTCTCAAATCAAACTAAAAACATCTGGTTGATGTCTTCACTCCATCACATACAAGTTGAATGACCTAAAGCAAAGTATTTTACATATCAGAGCCTCAGTTTCCTCATCTGTAAAATAATTCTAATCTCAGAGGGCTGTCATGAGGGTGAAATGAGATCATTTAAAGCACTCTACAACATATAACGGACTGTCCAAATGTAGGGCATCACTATTATGTTTCATGTCCATTGAGCAATTGAGTAAATGGAGCAGTTGCTCCTGATGCATAGTAGATCCTTGATAAACGTGATAAATGAAGGCAAAAATGAGTAAACCATTACTTACAATATGAAGCACAAGCCAAGAGAGGGAATCATAGTTTTGAGGAATACCAAGAGTAATGGATTTTTAGGAAACTGCTGAGGGGGTCAGTTGGAGAAAGACATGGTGAGTCTGGTGGAGAAGGAAGGGTTAAGATTTTGGATTCGGGCAGATCTGGGTTCAAATTCCAGCTTGTCTACTTTGACAATCTGTAACTTTGGGCCAATCTCTTCACCTGCTAGTAATTTCTCTCCATAGATATTAATGGCATTGGAGATGATTCTCTACTTCGGAAGACTTTGGAAAAATTACCTGAAATACAGCATGTGTAATTACCCCATAACAGTCACATAGTAGATGCTCAATGAACATATGTCCCATAACAGTTCCCCTCCCTAGACATAGATTAAGGGATGGGTAGAACAGCTAAAAGAGAAAGGTATTCTATGTTTCCAAAGAATTAAAATACCACTGCCAATAATAATAACAGCTAACATGAACTAAACTCCATCTACATGTCTGGTATTTAGCTAAGTTCCTTGTGTATAGTAATTATCTTAATTATTCCCTATCCCAATCCTGCAAAGTCAATTCTATTATTATTCCCATTTCGCGGATAAGAAAACTAAGAGCCTGAGAGGTTAGCTAACTTGCCCAGGGTCACACAGGAGCTGAGATGAGAACTCGAGGCACCTGATGCCCCACGTTGTGTTTTTATAAAGCATAAAAGTAAGATGCTCAGCCTCTTAGGGGTTAACTCTCCCACAGTTAACTTTAATTGAACCCTTCTCACATATAAGGCAGTTAACATACTTTATCTGCAAACCTTCCACTATCTTGTTGGGGAGGCATTATCAACCCTGTTTTATAGATAGTAAAACTGAGGCTCAGAGAGGTGAAGCCTCTTGCCTAAGGTCACACAGCCATGAAGCTTCAGATCTTGGATCTGCACTCAAGTTGTAGATTCCAGGGCTGGTGGCTTCACTGCACCACATTTGTGTGGAGACAAGAGAGGAGAACACTTTGCAAGTGCTTTTTCCGGGAGACACATACTTCCTTCCCCTAGTGAGCCCTTCCAACCAGGGAGACAACAGCCCCTGAGTCAAACAGCTTTTGGGAGATGCAATTGCTCTTTTTCCATTCCATCTCCCCCATTGGCTCATAGCTTCCAGAAATCTATTCTTCCTGCAACGTGCCTGTCTTGGACTTCTATGTGTGCTGCAATTTTCCAAAATACTGATGTAAAGATGACTCATTCCTACATTCAAAGAAGAAACTCCTCCACCCTAATCAACCTGGGAAAGACTGCTGAGTGGGGGAGCTGGACACCTGCTTCTGGTCTTGTTCAGGCAGTGTGTGAGCCTCTCTGGGTCTCAGTGGCCCCATCTTTAAAATCGGCAGGTTTGTCCCAGAGCTAACCAAGTCCCCTTCCAGCTTTGATTCTCACTGGTCCTGCTTCTCAGATCTCTGCCTTCAGGGTTGGACTCTGCGGGACCTAGTTGGTAACATAGGCAGCTGCCTACTTGGGGTGGGTTATCTACCCCAGGGGTATTTATGTTCTCTGCTTAAAAAAAAAAAATCCCTCATTAAAACAGAAACACCCCCAGAAGTGAGTAACAACTCCCACCTTGACAGAACAGGTCTAGCCTTTGGGTGGCGGTGGAGGCAAGCAGACTCAATAGTAGGGGATGCATCTTGTGGGGCAGCCAACACTGATTTGGGGCTTTCTCTCACTCTGCTCCTACCCAGAACCTTACTTGTCCTTATTATTCTTTTCAAGAACAAAAATACCTGACGCTGGATAATTGAGCTCTGGGGAAATTTCTCTCCCCTCCCCTCGGTAGTTTGTTAGTGATATCGTAAAAAATGTATTGACATGACATAATGTTGACAATCAATTCTTAAGTGAAAAAAATCCTACAACTAAAAGAACCAAGTTACAGAGTAATATGTATGGTAGGAGGCCATATTTTAAAGATATATACTATTTAAATATATATTTATATGTATACATAGAAATTTTATGGGGAAATGTTCCTGGAGGAAATACGGCAAAATGCGAATGGTCCCTTTCTCTGGGAGGTAGAAAGGGATTTCTAAGATGTTCTTCCCCCAGTTCCATGATGTGTGAGTCACTGGAGTGGGAATGACATGATAGTTTGCTCACCTCTATGTCTTCAGCACCTGACATAGCACTGACAATACAGTAGGTACATGAGAAATGTTTGTTGAATAGATGGAGAGGAATTTGTCCTTCACATTTTCTATAATGTGCTTGCCTTGTTCTTATAAAGATAAATTTAATAAGTGCTTAATTGTTAAGTAAATCCTTTTAAAATGAACAGGAAACTGGTCTAAATGAAGTATCATTATCTATTGGAAACCTGGACCGAGAATGGGGCTGCAAGATGGAGCCTCTGGGCAGTGAGATGATGCTATTTGGGTTGATGGTCAGAGCCTGGCACATGTTTTGGGCATCAGGGGCCTCTGTGAGAACACCTGGGCTTAGCCTCAGAGGGAGCTGCAGACAGCACATTCGGGGGTCCACATCCACAGTATATTGGCACCATACCAGTCTTTCCTGGGCAGGGTAGGACAGCAGTCTCCACATTTCCAGAAGGTCAGAATGGTATGGAAGCCTATTGTCAATCTATCTTGGGTCACTGGTGATAAGGAAGCCTCTTGAAGCAGAATCACTCTCCCCTCCTCTGACCTGCCCTTCCAGACCAGGCCTCCAACCCAGCCTCATGCCCTGCTTTGCCTGGCTACCTGTCCCAGAAGCCTGTGATGTCCAGGGATAAGACCACGACCTAACCCCTGGCTAGCTCAATTCAGACTAGCTCAGGGAAAATGCTCAGGTTTGAGGCCACTAGGCCCATGTTTAAGTTGGGAGCATCATTCCACTACTCTAAGCCTCAGTTTTCTCATCTGTAAAATGAAAATAATGCTATCTTCTTTGTGCAGTGGTTAAGAAGATTAAGGAAATCATGCATGTACCATGCTAGCTTTGAGCACAGAGCCCAACATGTACCAATTGGCCAATAATTAGAAGTTTCCACTATCAGAAAAGGGTATCTGGGTTCAGAACAGATTCCCTGTGTAAGAAATGGGGTGTTATGCCAAGAAAAAGAGAAGACAGCAGGAATCTTCAGTCATGTACCAGTTAGATACTGCTCCATAACAAATAATCCCACAATTTGGCAGCCTGAAATAACAACTACTTACTATTTCTCATGGTTTCTGGGGATTCGGAATTTGGAAATAGCCCTGCTGGGTGGTGCTGGCTTGGGATCTCTCTTGAAATTGCAGTCAGATGGGGGCCAGAATGGGGATATCTTCAAAGTTTCTTCACTTCCATGCCTGGTGCCTGAACTGGGCAGGTACAACAGCTGGTGGTTGGGACGGTAGGGATTCATGGGCATCTCCATCTCCATGCCCTCTTTCCACATCATCTTCCCAGCGTGGTGGCTTCAGGGCCACAAACATGTCACATGGTAGCCTCGGGGCCCAAAGATGCATGTCCTCAGGGAGAGCTGGAGCAGAAACTACAGCAACAATTCAACCTTGCCTTGAGAGTCACCCAGCAACACTCCTACAGTATTTTATTTGTGAGGAACAAATGGCTCTTTCCCAGAGAATAAAGCTGGTATCCATACGGACCATGGGGTGATGGTGGTGACCCACCCAGGGGACAGAGGAACTGCAGGCTGGAGACTGTGGGCTCTAGCTCCCAGTCACAGCCCCTCCTGACTCAGTTTCCCCATCTAGAAAGTCAGGGAGTGGCCTCGACAGTGTCTTGAAGGCACTGTGCCATTGGGGGTGCTGCAGTGAGGCTGACCTGAGTTTGCGTTCTGGTGCTGCCGCTGACTAATTCTGTGACCCTGGAGAAGTCATTTCACCTCTCAGTGCCTCATTGTAAAGGGGGAAGGCGGTGCCCACTGTGAAGATGGTGAGTGTCACATGCACGTGAGGTGCACAACACGTAGGAAGTAGGCTTCTAGTAGTAGGCGTCTTTGCAGCATCTGCATAATTACCAAAAAGTGTGGAAACCTGTGACCAAGGTGGTTGTTTTATTTCACACCTAAGATCTTCACTTTTTATAACCTGGCCAGGTGATAGAGAACTTCTACATTCCCCAGCCACTGTCTCCCTCTTTCCCCAACATACACACACACACACACACACACACTCTCTCTCTCTCTCTCTCCCCCCATTCCTCTCTCACACACACATATGTGCACACATTCTCACATAGACAAGTGCAGACCCATGTACATACACTCATGTGCATTTATACACACGTATACATGTACACGTGTGCACATATGTGCACACTTCCTCTCTCACACACGTGCATATGTACACATATCCATGCTTATATACGTATGTACATATCTCACAAACATACACATTCATATGTACATGTGCACATATGTACACAATCACACACTTATGTATATTTGTACACACAAGCACACATGTGTACACACGTATACACTCTCATAAGCACATGTACACACATATGCACATGGACAACTATTTCACATCCCTATGTACATGTACACATGTACACATACTCCATCTTTCTCATATACATATACACAACGCTATCCCTGTCACACTCGTGCACACACATATGCACACTCTTACATGTACACACACTCTCACATACACATGTCCACAAATGTACCCACACACCCTCCATCTCTCACACACACACACTCTCCCTCCCCTGCATACCCTCTCTTATGTACACATATACGTACACACTCATGTATTCTGTGCACACACTCTCACACACTCACATGTACACACATATATACACACATCCTTTCACTCATACACACTCGCATATAAATGAACACATATAGACACTCTCTTACACTCACGCGCACAAGTACACATATACACACATAATCTGTCACACACACTTCACACACTCTGCACACTCTGGCCTTCCCATCTAGCCGGTGCTGGCAATTTTTCCATCAGCCCATCTGCCCTACTCTGCACCCTTCTCCACCCCACTCCCTGCCCTGGAGGTACACCAGTGCACGCATCAAGGGTTTCTTGTTGTGTTAAGCCAACAGCAAGGCCCAGCAGGAGATGAGAGAAGTAAGGTTGAGGGCTTCCTATGAGAGAAGTCCCTTGGGCAGGCTGGTCCCCACCACTGAGGTCCACAGCTCCTGTCCGCAGGTTCCCATTACTCAGCCTCCCCATCCTGTGGTTCTGGGAACCTCCCACCTCCCTTGCCCCTTGGCCCTTAGAGGTAGTAACAGCTTCCTGCTCTGACTAATCCCGGTGCTGCCCCTGCCCTGTGATTTCCCTACATCCTGTCCCCACATTTGTAAATAGTATGCACACATATCCATGCTTGTATACATATGTACATACTGTCTCACAAACATACACACTCGTATGTACATGTGCATGCATGTACACAGTCACACACTTTGAATTTAATATTCCTCTTCAAATTCCCCTGTCGAAAGATTCCACCTGTCTCCTGCCAGAACCTTGGCTGCCCACATTTTCTCCTTGTGCTCCTGCTTCTAACCTCACCTCGCAGAGAGACTCCCCAGAGAGCCCGTATTCCACATCCCCGGCCCTGCCCCCACCCCTTCCATGCCTTTGCATTGCCTCAAAGTCCAAGCACCCTCTCTGGTTCTCTCCCGCAAGCCTCCTCCCCACCCCGCCCATTCCAACCACACTGGAATGATCAAGGCTCCCCACCCACCCTCATCTTCATCCTCTCTGACATCTACTGGGCACTTCCTACCTGGTGCATACCATGCATTAGATCCCCCCAGCAATTCTGTAAGGCAGGCGTGATTATTGGCCTCATTTTACAGGCAAGGAAATAGCTTTGGCTTTCCAGCCTCCACACTCACGCGTCGAGGTTCCCTCAGGGCCAGTGTCCCCCTAGTTCCTCTCAGCTTATCCAGTACCTACCCATCCTTTATGGTTCTGAGGCCACCTCCTCCAGAAGCCTTCCCATTCTGGCCTGGCCCCAGGGAACGTTTCTTTCCCTGAACTCTAGCCACGCACAGTTGCTTTACTCCTCTGTTGGGCATCCCTTTGGGGTTGCTGTCAGGAACAGTTGTGGACTGTCCATTTCTCCATACCGTGTGGTATTGGGTAAGCATAGAAGCCAGGCTGGGATCAGGCAGTGATCAGAGAAGGCCTCCCGGGGGAGGTGATGGAGAAACTGAGAGCTAAACAACCTGCAATAGACAGTCGGGAAAGACAAGGTAATAGAGTTGCCTGCAGGAGGATCAGCATGTGCAAAGGCCCTGAGGCAGAAGAGGCCATGTCAGTCACACTTACGGGAGTTATCTATCATTTATCACAACCACCAAGGCCTTCCCTCATCACTACTGGCCCCAGCCTGGCGTCTGTGCTTACCCAATGCCACTGTGTGGATAAATTCTGTCTCCTCTTCTCTGGGAGACGCTTGGCAGTGTCTGGAGGTATTTCAGATTATTGCAAGTGTGTGTATTGGGGTAGGGGTGCTACTGGCATCTAACAGTTGAAGGCAAAGATGCCATTAGGCATCCTACAATGTACAAGACAGCCCCCGCCACAAAGAATCACCCAGCCCAAATGTCAGTAGTGCCAAGGTTGAGAAGCTCCAGGATACCAGCAGCATTAGCATTGCCTGGGAACTTGTTAAAAATGCAAGCTATCTGGCCCCATTCCAGATCTGTTGAATCAGAAACTCTGAGGGGTAGAAGTCCTTATTGTAACAAGCCCTCCGGGGGATTCTGAGTCTAGCTCCAGTGTGAGAACCACTGGTACAGCCACAGCAGTGGTTCTCAGTCCTGGCTTCTCATTGGAATCACCTGGGAGTTTCCACAGCACACAACAGCAAACCTCCATCCCAGAAACACACTTTAATAGTCCAGGAGCCCAGGCATGGGCATCTTTTGAAAGTTTCTAGTTGTTTGTCATAGACAGCCAGTGGTGAAAGCTACCAAGCTAAAATAGCGAGACCAAACACAGGGAGAAGAGAGAGGCTCCAAGGACCAGACCAACAGGGCCTTCAATTACATGCTAAGGAGTGCTGACTTTATGGGGAGGGCATGGAACTGTTTGTTGCAAGGTAGTGGCACTCTCAGATAGTTTAGAAAGATTTCTGACTGCAGGGAGGAGGCTGGACAGGAGAGGTAGAGGCTGATGGCAGGGAGACCAGTGAGGAAGTCGAGAGGGGATGGTAGACCAAACCACAGTTATGCCCCTAAAAAGAGATGTTGAAACTCTAACATTTGGTACCTGTGAAAGAGGCCTTATTTGGAAATAGGATACCTGTAGATGCAACCAATTTAAGACGAGGTCATACTGGATGAGGGTGGGCCCTAAATCCAATGACTGATGTTCTTATAAGGAGATGGAGATCTGTAGATGTACAAAGGCACCGACATACACAGAAGAAAGCCCCGTAAGGACAGAGGCAGAATTTGACGTGATGCTGGTGAAAGCCAAGGAAAGCCAAGGATTGCCAGCAACCACTGGAAGCCAGGAAAGGCAAGGAAGTTTCTTCCATAGAGCTCATGAAGGGAGTATGGCGCTGTCAACACCTTGATTTTGAGTGTCTGGCTTCTAGAACTGTGAGATAATAAAATTTTACTATTTTAAGCCACCCTGTTTATGGCACTTTGTTACAGCAGCCCTGGAAACTGATGCAGGGAAGAATTTGCCCAAAGCCCCGACCAATGACCCAGGAGGATCAGGCCCTGGACATTCCCAGCCAGCTGCTGTTCCCAAGGGCTGCTATGGGCCAGGTGGCTGGTGGGTGGCAGCCAAGGTTCACACAGGCTGCCAAACACAGCTGGGGTTTGGCAGGGCAGGTGGGGAGCAACGAGGAGTCAGAGTGAGATGGACAGAACCGGGGCCTGGAAGGAGAAAGTGTTGGTGTCCTGCACATCTGAGGAGCTGAGGGAGACAGTGTCACCCAGTGTGGAATGGCCATCCTCAATCTGGGCATGACTCTCCCAGCCAAAGTGAGTGTTGCCTGCTGAATGCCTTCCTGTTTCTTTTCTCTAAGAAGGGTGACATGAGGAGCCCCAGGAAAGACATATCAAGGTGTCACCCAGCCTCCACGGCCCTGTGCCAGGGGCACTGCAGTGGCCTCCTAACTGATCTCCTGTTCTTTCCCCATGCTGTGCATTCTCCAGAAGCAGAAGTGGTCCTTTCAAAATCTAAGTCCAATCTTGGCATTCCTCTACTCAAGAGCCTCCCATGACTTTCATCCCACTTAAAGTAAAAACTAAAGTCCTTATCATGTCCCACAAGACTCTGCACAGTCTAGGTCCATGTGAACTCATTGATTTCATCTCCTGTATCCACTCACTCTGCCCCAGGCAAATCAACTCCCTCACTTTTGTTGTTTCTTGACCAGGTGCATGCCCACCTCAGGGACTTTGCACATGCTGCTCCCTCTGCCTGAAATGCCTTTCCCACAGATACTGGGACATATTATATCCATGACTTCTTCAAGTCTGTTTGAATGGCATCTTTCTCAATGAGTCCTCCCTTGGCCACCACACTGAGAAGGGCAACCCTTTGCTCCATCACATTGACCCCCTCAGCATGCTCTTTTTTTGATGGTGAGATTAATTTTCAGACCTTGTGTTTCATATTTCTCTCCTCCCACTGGAATGAAAACTCTTGAGGACGAGGTTTTGGTCACTGGCATGCCCAAGTGCCTAGTACAGTGTCTGGCACATAGAAATACCCAATAAAGTTTGTTGGTTGAATGAATGCTCAAACCCAACATTTATTGGAGACTCACTGCATGCCAGGCTCTGAGTGGAGAACTCCACATCCATTATCTCACTTGGTCTTCCAAAATCTAGGAGGATGATGAAAGGAAGTCATCACCCCTTTCATTTGATTGAGATGAGGAAGACAAGGCTGGGAGAGGTGAGGTGACTTAGCCAAGGTCACTCATCTGGCCAGAGTAAGGTCACTATCTGCACTGACTAGAAAATGGGAGTAAGAACAGGTGAATCTGGCACCTTCTGTGCAACTGGCTTAGGGCCATAGCTGATTCTGAGCCTGAATCTGTCTCATCTCATTTAATTAACTAATATTGGTTGAGCACCTACTACATGACAGAGATGTGTGCTAGAGACTTTAAATGAGTGGGAGATGGAATCCCTTCTCTCTTGCTCTTACAGCCTTGTGGAGTGGGATGCTGCTCAGAGTCCCTGTGTAAGATGATGATGATGATGTTGATGATGATGATATGGTGATAATGATGGTGATGATAATCACAAAGTTGATGATGGTGGTGATGATGATGGTGATGGTGACAATGATGATGGTGATGGTGATGATGATGTGGTGATGATGATGGTGATGGTGATGTTGATGATGGTGGTGATGGTGATGATGATGGGGATGGTGATCATGATGATGGTGGTGTTAATGGCGATGGTGATGGTGATGATGGTGGTGATGGTGATGGTGATGATATGATGATGATGATGGTGATGATGATGGCGATGATGACGGCGATGATGATGATGATGATGATGGTGGTGATGGTGATGATGATGATGGTGATGATGATGATGGTGATGGTGGTGATGATGGTGATGGTGATGGTGATCATGATGATGGTGGTGTTAATGGTGATGGTGATGGTGATGATGGTGATGATGGTGGTGATGGTGATAATGATGATGATGGGGATGGTGATCATGATGATGGTGGTGTTAATGGTGATGGTGATGGTGATGATGGTGGTGATGGTGATGGTGATGGTGATGATGATGGTGATGATGATGGCGATGATGACAGCGATGATGATGATGATGATGGTGGTGATGGTGATGATGATGATGGTGATGATGGTGATGGTGATGGTGGTGATGGTGATGATGATGATGGTGATGGTGATGGTGGTGATGATGGTGATGGTGATGGTGATCATGATGATGGTGGTGTTAATGGTGATGGTGATGGTGGTGATGGTGATGATGGTGATCATGATGATGGTGATGATGATGGTGATGATGGTGGTGTTAATGGTGATGGTGATGGTGATGATAGTGATGATGGTGGTGATGGTGATGATGATGATGATGATGGTGATCATGATGATGGTGGTGTTGATGATGGTGGTGGTGGTGACAACTAATTTTTATTGAGTGCTTACTATGTGTCCAGCCCCATATGAGGCTTTATCTGCCCTCACTTAATTCTTCCAATTCCCTTTGATGTGGGCACTATTCTTATCCCAACTGAACAGTTGAGGAAAACAAGGCAAAGCAAGGGGTAGGATTTTGCCCAATGCCACCCAGCTCATAAGTGGGAGGTAGAGCCAGGAACCCTACACAGGCAGTTTAACTACAAGACCCCCTCCTCCACTTAGCCCATGCTTTTCCCTGAGGTGTGTGTGTGTGTGTGAATGCACAAAGCACACAGTCCAACCCACTGTGGAAGTTATTTGCAGTGATAAATAACACATGTAACAGAAGTTTATACAAATCGTTAGTGGAGGATTTACGTGGTGAAGGCTGAGGAGCAATGGCCTGTGACTGGTACCTGTAGCTGTTAGCACTCTGCAAAATGATGATGTTGCTTCCCCACCGCAGCCTGCAGCTCTCCTCATGGGTGCTGGTAGTCCAGCACAGCTTGAGGCCAACAGCCATTTACTCTGAGACTCCAGATACCATGATCCCCTGATGGTCTATCACAGACCCCACCAAGGGGTAGCAGGAGTGGCAAACCCCCCTCAAGGCAATGCCAACCAAATGTTAAGGTGGTGGGAGTGGAAGATGAAGCACAGGAATCTGAGTCAGACATTCATTTATTCACTGATCAGACACTTATTGAGCATCTACTATGTGCCACGCAGTAAGCCAACAAATGAGCAAAGCACGGCAAGCTGAGCTGGTGCCTTCGCGGGAAGTTTACTGGAAGAGAATAGATTAAAATTTAATAATACAATAGAAGGAAACACTGTTGTATGAGCATATACAATACATGGACTTGACCCAGACAACTGGAGATATAGATGGGGATGGGAGAGACTTGCACAAAAAAGTGATGCTTGACCTGAGGTTTGGGAGAGCAGAAGGTGAAAAGCATCTGAATAGGCAAAGGGAGTATATCATATGCAAAGGCTCCAAGTTGCCAAGAGATGACTTGTATGCCTGAAGCTCAGAGACTGAGCAAAAAGAAGGGTAGAGAGATGGGTTTGGAGAGATAAGCAGGAGGAAGCTCTCATGGGGCATTGTGGCCATTGTGGATGATGCTATAGGCTTAGCCCTAGAATCAGTGGAAGAGAAAGCTATGCACTAACTCGATCACATCAGATCTATACGTTTTGAAACCCCTTTGCTGTGGAGTGAAGGACCAACAGGTGGGGTGGCCAACATGGACTCAATGAAACCATTAAGGAGACTCATCCGGTCACCACGTAGGAGGCATTAGCGGCTTGGCCAAATCTCTGGGGAATTTGGTTCAAATTCCAGTTCTGACATGTACAGGCTCAGTGACCTTTGGCAAATGACTTTCTCTCCCTGAGGCTCAGTGTTATCATCTGTAAAATGAGGATGATACTTGCCATGCAAGGCATTGAGAAAGTGCTGTAAGATAGTAACTCTCATAGCCCAGCTGGGCAAAGGAAATCAGAAGGAACTGCCACAGACTGCAGTTAAGTTCTGCACCTCTTCCCCCCATCCTTCTACTATCTGATCGTGGAATAACCTAACTCTCCCCTTGTATTTGTTTCCTTTTTAAGAGATCTACAGGAGACACCATCACCTCAGAAGAAGGTCTTGCTTTTTTTGTTCATTTTTTTTTTTTCGTGTGTGTGTGTGTGTGTGTGACAGGGTCTCACTCTGTCACCCAGACTGGAGTACAGTGGTGCGATCTCTGCTCACCGCAACCTCCGCTTCCCAGGCTCAACGATTCTCCTGCCTCAGTCTCCTAAGTAGCTGGGATTACAGGCACCTGCCACCACACCCAGCTAATTTTTGTATTTTTAGTAGAGACGGGGTTTCACCCTGTTGGTCAGGCTGGTCTTGAACTCCTGACCTCAAATAATCCACCCGCCTGGGCCTCCTAAAGTGCTGGTATTACAGGCATGAGCCACCGCGCCCGGTCAACCAGACGTTTCTTAAGAGTCATCCCAGCTCTGAAGTTTGACCACTCCTTGGCTTGACATTCAAGGCTTTCCACAATCCAGTCCCAGCTACCAACCCCCTGGGGGGCCATCTTCCCACTGTGAGCAAGGACAGTAGAGGGGATGTGGAAGGATAGTCTTTGAACCCAAAGAGTTTAAAGATTGTCATATTCCTTGCTATATCCATGACACCTGACACAACATAGGTGCTCAGTTTCTGGTGTTGGACTGAAATAACACAATAAAATCCGGTGCTTCCTGGACAAGTGTATCTTAACGGAGTTAGTAGCATCTCCTAAGGGGAATTTTAGGAACGTAGGATGTGAAGCCTTTTCTATTATCTTATCCCAGTGGTTCTCAACAAGTGGATATTTTGCACCCTCAGGAGACATTGGCAATATCTAGAGATATTTTTGATTGTCACAACTTAAGGGAGAGATGTTTCTGGTATCATAGAAACCAGGGATGCTGCTAAACATCCCACAATGCACAGGAAAGCCCCCTACAATAAAGATTTAATCTGATCCAAGATGTCAACGGTACTAAGGTTGAGAAGATCCATCCTAGTAATGGGGGAGAATTACATCAGCAATGCAGGACATGCAACTCCCAAGACAGTCCCACACCAAGAAGAATGGCCCCAAGTGCCTCAGGAATTTTGAGTGCCCTTCTGGGCATTCATGTAGATATAATTCCTGCTTAACAATTATCTGAGCCTAGAATTTAAATCCGTCTTACATACAACTAAGTCTTTTGGCACAGGTTTGCTTTACATGGGATTGTCCTTGAATGTAGTTGCAGTGTAAATTGGGGGAAGGGAATACTTTGTTTTATCCAAAACCCCATCGAGAGTTGTCTTTCACTTTGGAAAATCCAAGCATTGACCTCAATGTTGATCGTGGAATGTGAATTGCTGCCTGCACATCTGTGTCAGTCGACTTTTGCAGTCCTATTCACAGTGACACTACCCATATATGTGAATATACCAATTTAGTTCTTATTTCAAAATGTCAAAAATAGAGGAAAGAAAATGTTGACAATATTCAATTGAATATTTGTCTGAAATTTCAACTTACTCATTATAAGTAGACACAAGCATCAGACCACTTCATTTTGCTTCCTGGCATATAGTGGTTTTTGATAATTTACATATTAAAATAGATATCATTTTATTATGAATTGCTTTCATTTTCTTCCTCCTTTACAGTACAGTTAGGGCATTATATCAACTCTTTTGAAATTACGTGTGTATGTAGATGAAATGTATGATTTTCAATTCAGAATAGTGAAGTGGAGGTTATAATGTGTGCAATGAAAAGAGTATTGTGTGGTGTGGTAAGGCAGAGTTTCAGTGTCTAATTCCCAAATTGATAGGTCAATATTGATATTGAAGTGGTAGAAGTCAGAGACTCTAGGCATACTGCAGTTCACACTCAATAAAGGATCTCCCTGCGTCACACATACATTTTAAATGTTCTATAGAACATTCATGAAGGTAAACCTTTGTTTGTAAACACCTGAGTCTAGCTATTTTATCAGTCAGTGTTTGCTGTGTAACAAGTAATCCAAAAAATCTCAATAACTGGCAAAAAGCATTTATTTTTCTTACTCACGAGTCCTACAGATTGACTGCATTTGACTCTAGGCTCCTTCACCAGTCTCTCTTCTTCCATAGACCAGCATCTACCTGGGACATACTGTTCTCATCCAAATAACAGGAGTGCAAGAAGCCAAGGCAAACCACATAGTATATATAAATCTTCCCTTTGCATTATGTCAGCTCAGGGACCATTGGTCAAATTAAGTCACATGACCAAGTCCAGTAAAAACTGGAGGAGGAAATAAGCCCCACCTCTAGTGGGAGGGGCCTCAAAGTCACATGGCAAAGGGCAGAGGTACATGGAAGCTTGAAACATTGGGAACAAAACTCAATAATCCAACCTAACTCTGTTTTATATCTAAACACAAATTAACTGTCACAGTTATTATTTTACATGCTTAGCAAAAGTTTGTTGGATAAATGCTTTCACCACAGAGTATAAAAATGGCACAAAACTTTGAAGGGGGAAAGATGAGGGCTGGTAATCCACTTGTCCCAATCTTCATATTGAAAACCCACTATATGTTAGACTCCAAATCTGAGCTGTTTTTGTCCTCACAACAACTTGAAGAAACAGAAATGATTGTCTTCATTTTCACAGATGAGGAAATGGAGGCTCAGACAGGTTAAGAAAGTCACTCAATGTCACACAGCTCATTAATGTTTGCGCCAGCATTCAAACTTACGCATGCATGACCCAAAGCCTGCATGCTTTCTATTTCATCAGGACATCGCTCTGTGGATTAGGAGAACCAACCCAGACCCAGTTTCTCCCAGAAACCCCTAGATATTGGACCTAAGCTTTAACACTGGCCTAAGTCATTTCTAGTCGTGGAAGGCAAGTTGAGTCACTGGGACATGTGACATTTATTTAGTTACATATCTCTGGTGGGAGGTTTCGACGACCATTAATGTAGTGTGTCTGCATGGCTAGTTTACATGCTACTTCTTGTTATTGCTGTCTCTATTCCATGGCCCTCACACTCAATTTTAATTCAAAGTTTGGCAGTCAAGGTGTCAGGGCTAAAAAATGGAATGGCCTCCCTCCGAAATGAAATAATTTTGTTGTTCAGTTCCAAGCGATTTTGTAATTTCATGCTTGTGTATGATAATTTTATGCTGTCCTGCCTCACGTAACTCAGTTCTGGCAGATCCTGACAGGTGATAAATACAATCTTTTCCGCCCCGCATGCGACAGGCCAGTGCGAGGGGGGAGAAAAAAAAAATGGCAATTTCACATCTGAGGCCAGTGCACAACTGGAGTCAGCAGCAGCCCCATTCTTTCATAATTTCACGCCTGGATTCCAGCCGGCGCCACCTCTGTTGTGGCTGAAGGACCCACAGGTCAAGGAAGCCTTCCTGAAAATAGAATGGTGTTGGCAAGGGCCATGGAATTGGAGGGTAGGGAGGGGAAGAGGAGAAAGTTATGACTTTGGGCCCGCCCTGGGCTGGCGCACCGTGGGCTGGCAATCTTCAATTTATGGTGCCGCTTCTCACCCACACGCTGTCCTCTGAGTGCTCCTATTAAATGGTAGCCTTTTGGAGGCATGATTTTTACAAATCTGTTAAATCTTTGAAGGACAGCCATTTCCAATAAAAAGAGGGAAGGGGAAGAAAAGAGGGAGGAGAGAGGCAAGAAGGGGAAGATAGAGAAAGAGAGAGGATAAGAGTGAGATAGAAAGAGGAGAGAGAAACCAGGAGATGAGTCCTTAATATTTATCAGCAAGCACTGCATTTTTATAACTGCTCCCTGGTATTGTTCCTGCAAAAAAAAAGAAAAGAAAAAAATGTTCCTCTTTCTGAGAATGAATGAGTCAAAAATTATGAGAGAAATGTCGACGATACAGAAGGATGTAATGGTGGCTGCTGAAATGGAAGTAGGGGCAAGGACATTAGGATTGACAACGAGGGAGATCAGTGTCCTCTTTACTGTCATGGCCAACTTAAAAGGCACTCCATGCCCTCCCATCCTGCCCCCACATCGCCTTTTCCAGGGAGGCTATTTTCTTGCTAAAGGGAGGGCAAGGGAATATTTTGGTTTAAGCTGGAAGAAGCTCAAGAGAAGACTCATCAGTATTAACAACAATTAATAATAACTACAATTTATTGAGCACCAACTGTGTGCCTGGAAATATTCCCAATAGTCTGCACGCTGGATTTCTCTCAATTTTTCGATGCCTCTCAAGAATGAAGTCTACAAGATGCCCACTTTATAGATGAGAAAAGAGGGGTTCAAAAGTCTAACCAAGTTGGCTGAGGTCACAGCATTCGTTTCCTAGGGCTGCCATAGCAAATTATTAGGTTGGCACAAAAGCAACTGCGGTTTTAATGGCAAAAACCACAGCCGCTTTTGCATCAACCTAATACTACAAACTAGGTGGCTTAAAACAACAGAAATTTACTCTCTCGCGGTTCTGAAGGCTAGAAGTTGGAAATCAGGGAGTTAGCAGGGTTGGCTCCTTCTGGAGGCTCTGAGAGAGAATCTGTACCATGTCTCTCTCCTAGCTTCTGGAGGGGGCAGCAGTCCTTGGCTTGTAGGCTCGTTACCCCAGTCTCTGTTTCCATCTTCACATAACATTCTCCTCTGGGTCACTGTCTTCCCTTCCTCCTTTCTCTTCTAAGTGTAGGGGCAAAGGGAAAATTTCCTCTTCGCCCTCTGAAACTTCCCTGAAAGTTAACTGACAAAAGCCAGATGAATAGAAGAAAAGGCATACGAAATTTATTTTAATGCACAAAACACAGGAGAATCACAAGACAATGATTCCCCAATAACCTAATGAGGTAGGGAAGCTCATGTACCCTGTTTCACAGGGGCAGAGGGAGTTAGGGAATGTCTATAATACTTCCAAGGGTCAGCTAGTGATTATTAGGGGTAAGGAAGGGACAGAAATTAACTTGTAAATTTGAATGAGCCCTAGAGACAGACATTATCTTGTGAAAAAGTCCCTCCAGGTATGATTGCACTCCTCGGTCTTCTTTTCTGAGATAGATAATGAGATTTCAGAAAGGGGAGGAAGGCAATTACGTTTCTTTTGGAAAGAAGCTTTTTCACACAGATAAGAAAATTCCAGAGAGAGTCCCTTCCTGGGCTTGGGGTAGGAGAGAAAAGGTGGGAGGGAGTTCGAATCTGACTTTGATTCTCTGTGTGTCAAAGCACCAGTCTTTGGGGTGTGGCCTTCTGAGCCCCAACATAAATTTAGATTTAGCGCTTATTTTAATCCAGGATAATATCATTGGGAGATTCTTACCTTAATTACATCTGCAAATGCTCTATTCCAAATAACGTCCCGTTCTGAGGTTATAGGAACACATATACTTTAGGGGGGCCATTCAACCTCTTACAGTCACACAGTTCTGAAGTGGCAGAGCAACCGTGCTTACTTAATCACTAGGCCACGGGGGTCCAATCTTTTGGCTTCCCTGAGCCACACTGGAAGAAGAAGAATTAAAATCCACTACACTAATGATAGCTGATTACAAAAAAAAAAAATTACAAAAAAATCTATAATGTTTTAAGAAGGTTTACAAATTTGTATTGGGCCACATTCAAAGCCGACCTGGGCCACATGTGGCCTACAAGCCATGGGTTGGACAAGCTTGCAATAGACTCAACTGCCTTCCATCATGAGCTTTTCATACGGCAGGGCACAGTGAGTTGTTGGTTTCACCACTAGGAGGGGACACGTTGGAGAGGAGACAGATTTAAAAGAAGCGTGCTTGACTTCCGAATTCTTTGTCCACTTTGAGGAGGCATACCACATTTCTTCCCTTTATGGACATCTAGGTTGGACTTCGAGTTTTTAAAGTCACTTTATTAATATGATTTCCATGCACTTTAAAGGGGAGAGAGGTCTTCAAGGTCTTATAGATGCGAGGACCATGTTTATGGAATCAAATGTCGGGTCATCTTCAGGATCAACACAAGGACACTGACACTGGATGTGTACTGAGATTGTTTTGTGGCTCCTCATGAAGCTCCATCCACTAACCCTCCAAATACCCTAATGACACCATTATCCCATTTGACACAGGAGAAAAACCAAAGTCCCTTGCTCAGGGGCACGTAGGTGGTAAGAAAGCAGACAATAGATTTGACCTAAGTTAGTTCAACTCCAAAGACTGGGCTCTTTTTGCCCCCACTAGACTGAAGTCATTTTCTCGAACTCAGGGCTTCCTCAGCACATAGGGGTCACTATGCTCTCAGAAAATCCACCTGCACCTCCCCTTCATACCATGGGTCATTGAAACCTGTGGAAACATTTCCACATCCACAATTTCACCTAGGCCCTTGGATCATTAGCCCCCTTCATAATGATGCAGGTTATTAGGGTAGCATTGTTCTATGCTCATAATAAAAAATGAAAGCTTGAAGACTGGAGTTGGGGAGATAGCAGTGGGCAGACCAGATGTGATCCCTGCCTTCATGGAGCTTGTAGTCCAGTAAGTAAGACAGAAGATAAAAAAGTAAACAAAATATAGGCCGGGTGCGGTGGCTCAAACCTGTAATCCCAGTCCTTTCGGAGGCTGAGGTGGGCGGATCATGAGGTCAGGAGTTTGAGATCAGTCTGGCCATCATGGTGAAACAAAGTCTCCACTAAATATACAAAAATTAGCCAGGTATGGTGGTGGCACGTGCCTGTAGTCCCACCTACTCGGGAGGCTGAGGCAGGAGAATCACTTGAACCTGGGAGGGCAGGGTTTTCAGTGAGCCAAGATCAGGCCACTGCACTCCAGCCTGGGTGAGAGAGCGAGACTCCGTCTCAAAAAAAAAGTAATAAAATAAACAAAATATAGCTGTAAATAGTTCTAAATATTATGAAAGATTCATGGACTGGTTGCTACTATAAGGAACATACTTGAAGGGGCATGAAGGTGAAACTGAGATTTGAAAGATGAGTGATGGTCACAGTTTAGGAGGGGAGGGCATCCCCTCCCAGAATAAGTAGCATTTTGGAAGGTCCTGGGGTAGGAACAGTCTTGATAGATTCAAGGAAATAAAAGAATACTCAGGTACTGGGGCACAGGAAGCAAGGGGAAGTGGAAACAGAATGATGTTAGAAGTTCAGTGATAAGAAGAACTGGTCTTTGGGTCAGGGGCAGGATTTGGTATTCCATCCACAGGAAGCCATTGAAGCATTTTAACAGGTGGAAGACAGGATCCTGGTTATGCTGTTTTAGAGGAGAGTTCCGCTGTGCTGGTAGAGAAAAGGCAGGGGCAGGAGGCAGGAATAGAATAAGCACAGAGATCCGGTAGGAGAGTCACCGCCTCCCAGGAGTGAAATGATAGTGGCTTGGGCTGGAGTGGAGCGACACAGAGAGTAGGTTGGGCTCAGACCCTAGAGATATCCAGAGATGAATCTGGAGACAGAACTGACAGGACCTGCTGATGGATTCATTAGATGTTCCAAGGAGGGGGAATAATTCACAGGAAAGCCCTCTTTTTATACTCCTGGGTTTCTTAGAAAACATCAGGAGTTTTTTTCCCAGCTACTAGAATTTCCATAAGAAACTCTCCACTCCAAGACAACACGCTGATGTCTCAGGAAAGTTTTGTAAGTGATTCACAGCAAACACACAACTCCAGCACCAGCTTAAAAGCAAGAGTGGGGCCGGGCGCGGTGGCTCAAGCCTGTAATCCCAGCACTTTGGGAGGCCGAGACGGGTGGATCACGAGGTCAGGAGATCGAGACCATCCTGGCTAACACGGTGAAACCCCGTCTCTACTAAAAATACAAAAAACTAGCCGGGCGAGGTGGCGGGCGCCTGTAGTCCCAGCTACTCGGGAGACTGAGGCAGGAGAATGGCATAAACCTGGGAGGCGGAGCTTGCAGTGAGCTGAGATCCGGCCACTGTACTCCAACCTGGGCCGCAGAGCGAGACTCCGTCTCAGAAAAAAAAAAAAAAAAAAAAAAAGCAAGAGTGGTAGGTTCCTGGTGGCTCACTTCCCAGTGCCAGGTGGACCCTCAAAGCAGGCCAGAGAGGTGGTCTTTTATCACCCAGAGCCTCCAGCAGGAAGTGCCATCTTGGAAATTTGCCTTCAGATGTCTGGGCACGTTTCCTCCAAACTAGCCTTATTCTCTCCTTTGAGGACGGTCTCAAATAAATCGCTCCTTGTCAGCTTGTTTTTGGGACTGTCAGCCTCTGCAGGATTAAAGGCTTCTGCAGAAAGCCCCCAATTTCATTTTGTGATCAGAAGTGGGCTTGCTCTTCCTCCAGGGCTCTGGGCATTGGTAGGTATGTCAGCCATGAGGTCCCATGCCATCATGGGGTCACTCAGAGTCAGGCAATCTTGAGTGTCTGGCTTGGAGAAGTAATTAAAGATATGGGGAAACCAAGCCCCAAGGTGATCCAAAAATTTGCCCAAAGTTATGCAACAATGGTAGCTCCTTCATGGAAAGGACGTGGTGACATCTGCCTTGGGAAACATCAGGAAGAAGGGTTTCCTAGAGAGCCTACCAGTGTGTAAACCATAATGACATCTGGTCTTCGTTATCGATGCATCCCTAGATCATAGTACAGGGGCTGCAGAGAGTAGGTTCTGTCAGTATTTGTTGGAGGAAATCTTAACATTTACTGAGGACTTCCTCATGAGTGTCAGGTCTTCATTCCACTTTCATTTGTTTGTTTGTTTGTTTGAGACAGAGTCTCACTCTGTCATCCAGGCTGGAGTGCAGTGGCTTGATCTCGGCTCACTGCAACCTCCGCCTCCCAGGTTCAAGCGATTCTCCTGCCTCAGCCTCCCAAGTAGCCAGGACAACAGGCATGCACCACCAAGCCCGGCTAATTTTTGTATTTTCAGTAGAGACGGGGTTTCACCATGTTAGCCACGCTGGTCTTGAACTCCTGACTTCGTGATCCACCTACCTCGGCCTCCCAAAGTGCCGGGATCACAGGCGTGAGTTCATTCCACTTTTTAGTTAATTGTATCTGAGGAGAAAGAAAGGAGTGGGTAGAGCTGGGATGT
This sequence comes from Macaca thibetana thibetana, assembly GCF_024542745.1. Taxonomy (NCBI): domain Eukaryota; kingdom Metazoa; phylum Chordata; class Mammalia; order Primates; family Cercopithecidae; genus Macaca; species Macaca thibetana. The sequence goes on from NC_065587.1 coordinate 23,924,228, forward strand.
GAACCCCATCCGCTTGGCCCCAGAGTCAGTGTTCACCAGAGACACCACCTCACCAGGAAGCAGAGGTCACTCACAAATCTACAATACATTCGATAGTTATCTCACCCAATATGAAGGTAAAGTAACCATATTCTATGTTCCAGCCCAGTGATCACCATGATGAGTGGCAGGGCCACATGGCCTTCCAGCCCTGCAGTCAAGGCATGAGGCTTCACTTTGCCATGGGACTTTTTTCTGGGGCCTCAGTTTCTCTATCCAGAAATATGAGAGAGAGAAAACAGTTGTCTTGCCACATAAATGTGCTTTGCATATAAAAGGACCATAGAGAAGAAAAATGTTTTACCAACTGGAAAGTGCTTATGTACATGGGCAGAATCTGATTATTTTAAAGGCTCTTTTGCATCTCAAAGCCCTTATCTATGCTGTTCCCCGTACGTGCGCCCTACCCCAACCCCTTCACCTGGGAAACTCTGACCCCTTCCTGAAACTTTCAAACTGACTCAAAATCTCTACTGGGGACTTTTATTGCACTGTTCCTCTCCTCCAAAGTGACATCATTTTTCTAATAACTTGATCATTGTCTGAATTCCCATGACACGATGAGCTTGGCAAGGCCAAGATCACATCAGGTTCAGTCTACTCCATATACTCATCTTGTCGTTAATGAATTGTGTGTTGAGCAGATACTCATCTAGAGTGGAAGATACAGTAATCACAGAATAAAATTCCTGACTTCATGGAGCTATCATGTGGGATGACAAAAAATAAACAGTAAAATACAGTGTACTGGCAGTGTGTGATAAATGCTATGGAGAAAAATAAAGCAGAATAACCTAAATCTTTATTGACTGGCAAATGATTACAATGGTTTGCTTGCTCATTCAGCAGCCCTACTGGTCTGCAAGATCCTTCAAGGCAGAGGCTGTGTTTGGCTTGTTCATTTCTGTAACCCTGATGCCTACTAGCACAGTGCCTAGTACCTAGGAGTTATTCAATAAATATTTGATGATTTAATGAATAAATGAATAAACGAAAAATGAAGCAGCCAACCAAATAGATGAATAAATAGAAAGATGGGTGGATGGATGGATGGAGGGATAGATGGGTGGATGGAGGAATATATGGATGGATGGATAGATGGATGGATGGATGGATGGATGGACAGACAGGTAAATTGGTGAATGGGTTGATGGGTGATTGTGTAGATGGATGGGTTAGTAGATGAGTGAATAAAAGGATGGATGAATGTGCAGGTAGATGGGCAAATGGATGGATGGATGGATGGATGGATGGATGGATGGATGGATGGATGGATGGATGGTTGGATGGATAGATGGATGGATGGATGGATGGTTGGACTGAGGGATGGGTAATGGATAGATGAGTGAAGGAGTGAGTTGGTGGTTAGATGAGCATCCACAGACATTTAGAGGGATGGATGAAGAGTAGGAACATAAACCTGATGTTGAGTCACATAATCTTGGAACCTAAAAACTGACATTGGAGTAAACAAAAGGTAAATATTTCCCACAGATAAAAACCATAGCAAACTGGTCCAGGGTAAATTCATAAACACACAATGATAAAATTGGCATCAAGTCACACATGGTGGCTTCATAGAAGTTTAAGTACACTGCTGTGTTCTCATGGTCCCAAAGCCTATAACTCACAGGTGACTCCATGTGTGCCAGTCATCAAGGAGCCCTTTCTCCTCGGGGCCACTTTCCTGACATCAACCTGAGGAATGTGGTGTGGTGAGAGAGGCCAGGTTTGGAGTCAGAAATTCAGGTTGGCTCCAAGCTCTGCCACTTGCCAGCTGTGTGGGCTGGGGTGGATGCTTTCCTTCTCTGAGCTTGGCTCCCTTGTGGCCAAACTAATCACAACCTATCAATGTGATTGTGGGATTAAATGCAATGCAAAAGTGTTAAGTGTTCACCCTAGGCTGGGCATACAGTAAGTGCCCAGTTAGCCCCCCAGATGTTCTATTGCTACATCGTAGTGGATTTAACCTGTTCCCCATTGTTCCCATTTGGGTCACTTCCAATTTTCTCTATTTTAAACAACACAACAGAAATGCTTGTAGTCAATGCTTTGCATATGCCCATGATTAATCTTCTAAGGTAAAAGCTTCCAGAAGTAAAAGCTGCTGAATCAAAGGAAATGAATGTTTTTACAGCTTTTGATACATCGAGCCAAAAAGTAGAAGGGAACTCTTGTAAATATCCCACAAGCATTAGTGAACGTTGGAGCTGCCAGATTTTGGGACTGCCCTGTTAAAGTCCAGGACACAGCCCAGGGAGTTTCAGATCAACTATTTAAGTTCCCTTATTGTGCAGATGGGAAAACTGAGGTCCAGAAACAGGTGGAACATAACGGTAGTAATGAAAGCCAGCATTTATTTGGACTGGGAATGCTTTGCTAAGCTCCTTCTGTGCGTTGGACTATCCCCAGCTCCCAACACTTCTCCAGAGTAAGAGTCATCATTCCTCTACACAGGTGAGGAAATGAGGCCCCTGGAGAAGTTAAGCAGCTAGCTCTCCTAAGCAGTAAGGCTGGGATTTGAACCCCGGGCAGCCTGGGCTCTAAACACTTGTTCTGCAGAATCCCTGACTCCAAAATCAAGAACTGAATGGACATTAGACTTGAAGGGCAGAGTGTGGGGGAGTCCAGCAGGAAAGGGGAGAACTTGTTTCAGTATGAGTTCTGAATCCCTTCACCCTTCAGGTTCCCAGTAAACCAACATCCCCGGCCATAGGTAAATTCATGCCTGTCTGGGCCATGAAGTGGGTGGCACTGCCAGCTTCCAGATCCCCAGTGCTCCCATGAGTGGATTCCCAGAGCCACTCACATAGATCTCAGCTCCAGTGTTTCCGCACATGTTGGTCCTACTCTGCCCTGGTATGGCATATGCTAGAAGAAGGTCAAGGAGGGACTTCTGTGGATTGCCCTTGTCTGCCCATTTTGGAGTTGCGGCTGTTTTCCTACCACTTGGAGGCCACCAGAGGAATTATGAAACCTGTGGCAGATTCCCTAAGCAGCTTTGTGACACCCCAAGGAGGAACAACAGAAGGACTTCTTATCCTAACTCTGCCACTCCCTTGCTGTGTGACTTTAGAAAACCGACTTAACCTCTCTGGGCAGCCCTTCCCCATCTCCAGCATCAAAGGAAACACCCATAATATTCCCACTGGCTCTACCCTGCTTCCATAAAAGGCCTTAGATCCATGATCATCCCAATAACAAACTTCCCACCAAATCCAACCTTTGCCAGAACTAAGACCTTTGCCACTACTGCAGGCCACAGTGTCCCCTTCCCCACCGCCACACATTTGGAAATTAACTTCATAACTTTCCATTTTGCCATCACACCATGAGTAACCATAAATCACCATCGGTTTGGGTTGCATATTTTTACACATCGTCCTTTTAATGTCGCTCAGAAAATATAAATAAAGCATACATAACCATTAGAACTCTCTGAATCCTGAAAAGTACATAAGAATTTATTTGTCTCCATGTGGATCATACATATTGTATTAAAACCGCATAAAGGGGTTTAATAAAATGGCAAAAAAGAGAGGCAGGAGCGTGGCATCTCGGGCGACGGCGAGAGGTGGAAGCGATCTTTCTTTGATGCCTGTTAAATGTTCCAACAGATGAACCCTATATTCTGCCAGGAAATGAGTTTGCCACCGGCCTATTGGGCCTGTCGTAAGAGGTTGGTCTCACCACGGTCATCCCTCTTTCTGGCTCGGCAATACATTATACCGCCTCAATTTTTCATTCCTTGCTGCCCGAAATGCAAATTTCTTCTCTGTTGTTTATATTAGGTTTTCAAATATATGGAAATCCAGAGATCTGCAGGGAAATGCCAGGGCCATGGAGGCACTCGATCTGTCTTTTTCCTCTGACTGACTTCTTTCCATCACTTACAGGAAGTGTGATGGGAGTTGAGCATAGGGTACAGGGCATCAGGACAGAAAAGTGCCCCCACCCCAGTGTTAAGGGCAGCTTTTTTTTTTTTTTTTTTTTTTTATGAGACACAGTCTCACTCTGCCGCCAAGACTGGTGAAGTGGTGCAGTTTTGGCTCACTGCAACTCTGCCTTCTGGACTCAAGTGATCCTCTCACCTCAGCCTCCCGAGTAGCTGGGACTGTAGGTGTGCACCACCATGTTCAGCTAATTTTTGCATTTTCTGTAGAAACAGTGTCTTGCCATGTTGCCTAGACTGCTGTCAAATTCCTGGGCTCAAGCTATTCACCTGCCTCTACCTCCCAGAATGCTGGGATTATAGGCATGAGCCACCATGCCCTGGCCAAGGGCAGCTTTTGAATTCGTGGATTTGCTTTGAGCCTCGAAGGGCTGAGTGGCCTCATTAATTGCTGTTACTGAGTGCCCACCATGGGCCAGCAACTAACTCCTCTGTAGCAGAGATGAGGTCCCCAACCTCTGCCTAGGCAGAGATGATGGGGAAGATACCTGCATGAGGCAACAGGAACATATTCAGCACTCACCGGATACCAGGGATTGTGACACACAGCAGCTAAAGCCTAAGGGTTCCTTGAGTTCTTGTTGCATGCAGACACAGTGAGAAGCATTTTGCACAAGCATCTTATCTCATCATCCCCACGATCCTATGGTGTAAATTTATCACTTCAGTTTGGCAAATGAGGAATGATGGTTTTACACAATATGTGTCAACACCACATAGCCAAGGAGGGCAAAGGCGAGTTTCGAACTCTGGTCTTATAAGTGCCAGCGCTCAGATTGTTCTACACCAAGGATCAGCAAAATCTCACTGTAGAGCGCCAGATTAGAAACATTTTAGGCTTTGAGGGCCACAAGGTTTCTGTTGCAACTACTCACCTTTGCCATCGTATTGCAAAAGCAGCCCTACCTTGATGAACAGTCATGTATTAACAAATGAGTATGACTGTGTTCCAATAAAACTTTATTGACAAAAACAGGCAGTGGGCCAGATTTGGCTCATGGGCTGCAGTTCACTGATCCCTGTTCTCCCAAGGCTGCCCCTGATGTGACAGGGAGCATTTGATATTCCACAGTGATTCAACAAGATTGGTTTACAGATGCTGACCTTCTGGAAACTAACTGGGTTCCCCAGGAAATGTCATCATTGTCAGCATGTTAGGCATAATCTTGTTTCAACTTCACAGCAACCCAACAAAGTGGGGATTTTAATCACACGCATTTTACAAGGGAAGAAGCAGGCTCAGTGAGTGCTCATGTTCAAGTTCACACACTGAGGCGGTAGTAGACCTGGGTTTTGAACCCACTGGGCTGCAGACCTTTGCCTGGTCAGGGTGGTTTGGAGACAGTGTGACTACAATCAGAAGCTGCTTCTGGTGGGAGGTAGAACCGCTCAGGGAGTCAGAGGCACAACCCAGGCAGTGGAACAGGATGGGCCTCAGCTGTAAGTCCTTATGACCAGAGTGGGTATGGCAGTCCCCTCAGCACTGACCCTTCTCATAATGACCATGGCCAGAATGCAGTAAGACAGCCCCAACCCGCAGCAAGAGAGGCTGGAAATGTGGCCTTGCTATAGGTCTAGATGGAATGGAGAATTAGTTTGCTGAACAATTAGATAACCTTTCTTTACCTACAATGCTAGCCATTATGGAGTAATAGAGAAAGGAACAGGGCATGACTCCAGCCCTCAAAGAACCACAAATTCTGGGTGGTGAGGCACAGGCACAGCACTGGAGTGGCCAAACTGGATATGATGCAAAGCCCACTCTTTAAAAAAGCAAAGACACAGGTCGGAATCACCCTTTCCTTGAACGTCTGTTTGTGCCTCTGGCTGGTCACTGAGGCCAGTTCACAGAGATACTGCAACCCTAGTCAATCACCAGCATCCCAACTTCAAAAGCAGATGAACTATGGAGGTAAATGAATTAGCATTCATTAAGGGTTGCATATGAGCTAGGAACTAGAATCTTAAACCCTCCTCAAGTCCTCATGTTGGCCCCCATGGACATGCATAATTTTCTTTATTTCATCAATGATGAAACTGGAGCCCAGAGAGGTGAAGCTATTTTTGCAAAGTCACACAGTGAAGAAGTTAAAGGTTGAGCCGTGACTAGGCTAGCAGGGGATTTTTTGGACTCTTAAAAGACGGGCTCTTTTCTCTGCATCACATGGAAAGGAGATTTACAAATGGCCAACAAGCACATGAAAAAATGCTCAACATCCTCTAGACATTAGGTAAATGCAAATCAAAACCACAGTGAGATACCACCAGCTACCCATTAGAATGGCTACTATAAAAAAAAAAAAAAAAAAAAAAAGGAAAGGAAATAACAAGTGTTGGCGAGGATGTGGAGAAACTGGAACTCTGCACTGTTTGTGGGAATGTAAAATGGTGCAGCTGCTGTGGAAAACAGTCTGGCAGATTTTCAAAAAGTTAAACATAAAATTATCTTGTCATCCAGAAATTCTGCATCTGGTTATATACCCTAAAGAATGGAAAGCAGTATCTCAAAGAGATATTTGAACTCCAATGTTCATAGCAATATATTCACAATAGCCAAAACATGGAAATATCCCCTGTCCATCAACAGATGAATGAATGAGCAAAATGTGATATATCCATGGAACCCATATATGTGGAATATTGTTCAGCAATAAAAAGGAAGAAAATTCTGAAATACAGTCACAACATAGATGAACCTTGAAGACATTAAGTGAAATAAGCCAGTCACAAAAAGACAAATACCATATGATTCCACTTATATGAGGTACCTAAGGGAGTCAAATTCACAGAGACAAAGTAGAATGGTGGTTGCCAGAAACTGGAAGGTAGGGAGGAGGGAATGGGGTTATTTATTTTTAGGTATAGAGTTTCAGTTTTGCAAGATGTAGAGAGTTCTGGAGATGGATGGTGGTGATGGCTACATAACAATGCATTTAATGTCACTGAAATGTATACTTAAAATGGCTAAAATTGCAGATTTTATGTGATGTGTATTTTACCAAAATTAAAAAGAGAGAGAGGGTGAGATGTGTGCTCTCTTCGCTCTCTCTCTCTCTCTCTCTCTCTCTCTCTCTCTCCTGAGGGCTCAGAAAGAGTGGAGAGCTGTTGGGGGAAGATAGCAGAGCATTGGCCTGGAACCGTGGTTTGAATCTCCGTGCTCAGGGCTGATACTGCTCAGCCCTGAGCCCTCGGCTGGCAGCTTCTGCTCTCCAAGCAGCCACTGGTGCCTCCATTCATAGAAACATTAATTGCCTTTTTCTCCTCTCCATGCTGGATTTGAAAAATGCCCTATAAACTCTAAAGTACTGTTTTCTGCAGTCTTGTCATTTTGCATTCACCTCTTGGTCATAGGAGGTCCACGCTTCTGCGACCTTGTGGCTGGAGCCAAACGCCTTCCCTGCTGAAGGCCCCACCACCACCCACCAGAGCCTTGTTATCTGAATTCTATTTCTGTCTTTTATACCTTCGGCGAGTGTGATGTCTCCTCCGGAGGGTGTGAAAGGACCTCTGGTGTTCCTCTCTGTGCCAGAACATTGCTCGGCACAGGTGGAGGATACCTAAGGCCCTGAAGATTCTGCTCCTCTGGAGATGGAAATGATGGCAGCAGCTCCCCCAGATAGAGCCCTCTTCCCTTGGGAGGGAAATAAGGGGGCTGCATCTTTGAGGATTCAGATGCTGGAGCCAGGGGAGCAGAGGAGCAGACCCCAGACTGGAGTCGACAACACAGAGCTCCTCTTCACCCCCAAAACATCACCAGAGCCAAAAGGCAGGAGCAGAGAGGGCTGCGCTAGTCTAAGCCTCTCTCCCCTTCACCTGGTGAGATATTATTTCTATTCTGCTTCCCTACAAAGCATCCCTTGATTCTTTCATGTATTCATTCAATAAACAGATATGTACTAAGTCCCCATAAAGAACTCTAGCACCTACTGTCATTCTAAGCCTCCTTGTAAAGTGCACAGCCACAGCCTGGCTTCTGGCAAGCCCTCAACACCTCTGCGTGTTCCCCCTGGGAAATGCTATCATCAGAATTTCCCAGGAGTTGTCCCACTCTCTGCGATCACAGGCCAGGGCTGCAAACATCTCTTTTCCCTTTCTTCCACCTGTGCTCTCTGGATGGATGCTCCAGCCCGTGAATCCTTGGCTCCTGGTCTCCATATGGGTCCATCCATCATTAGCCAAGGTCAAGTCACAGGTGTCTCCTATCATTTCTCAATTATGGGTGGCCCCTGGGCCAGCACCATAAAGTGGGCTCTGCTTGGCTCATATTAATTAAATATCACAGGCTCCGGGGAAGGAGCCGGGGAAGGAGGCTTGGCAGCTGGCTTCTCTAGGCTTGCAGCTCCTTCTCCAGGTAAAAATGTATTCACTCATTCATTCGACAGATAATTATGAGGCCCCTACATGTGTCCAGGCCAGGCAACATGCCAGTCTCTGGGTAACCAGTAGCAAAAAAAGATCCTCATGGATTATGCCCTGTGGTGCATGTACACCAATGAAAAGGTCCCCAAACTCCATGACACATCTTTGTGACCTGGCGTGATAGTCTGGGTAGGAGGGCCTTCAGGGTCCATAGCAATGAGAAAAAAGATTTGGGAGTAAGGTGAGGTGGGGGACACGTGATAGTTGCCTCATTTCTGAGTTCAGTAAGCATAGATGATGGAAGCGTGGCTCAGGGCAGAGGGTCTGTCTGGCTCCAAAAGTAAGAAGACCTCATCTCCAAGCTCCTCTCCAGTGATAACATTCTGATTCTGTGACTTTTGGCTTCTTTGGGGCCTGTCTCTTTTTACAGTAAAGGAAAAAAAATAGCTTACTCACTGTGTGTTAACAGTTATCTCATGGAATCGTTCTCACCTACCATGCAATTCTTGATGCTAAATAAATGAGGACTGCAAGGGTGATGTTATTGGAACGTTTCAGAACCAAAGCTTGCAAAGAAGAGGAAAAGGTCTGCTTTGCATCTTTAAGTTTCCATAATCAAAATCTACCCATTTCTCTACCTGCCTTTATTTCTTCCTTTCTTTGCTTGTTTACTGTGATACAGCGTGGCAAGCCCCTGACATGTGACCAGGTACACAGGAGCCACTCAGCACATGTCTCAGGATGGTGACCGCTGAGGAATAAGAGGTCAGGGCACTGGCACAGGCCAAACACCAGACATACATTTGCCCATCGATTCTCTCAGCACCCCTGCAATCTGGGCATGTTTGCTACTGCTTATGGATAACACTAAGGCTCAAAAACTGGAAGTTACTTTCCAAAATTCTCCGGGCCTCCCTTACTCCAAAGCCCTGGCTCTTCCTGCCACACTGTTCAGAGGAAAGATCTGAGGACAAGACTGGAAATGTGAAAAAGAAATGATAGTACAGGTTGCTGACCAACATGCTTTGCAGAATGCTCCCTGTAAACTATGAGCCCATTAGTGGAAAAGGAGATGTTTTGGCTCCTATCCTGAGCATTCTAAGGTTTAGGATTCTAGCAACACTCTGACTGTCCTGACAAAACAGTCAGAGATAAAGTTAAGGCTCCATCCACCTGGATAGCCCTCACCGAATCACGTATGAGTGACAACTGAAAACAGTAATTAGTGTTTACTAGGTACCAAGAACTGTTCACCATATTTTACTTGAATTGATTTCATCTTTCTAAGAACTCCAGAAGTTATCACCATTGTTTTACAGATGAGGAAACTGAGACACAGAGAGATTACACAGCCTGTGTGTAATCTAGTGGTCATGCTGCTGAGATGCTGGTATGGCAGTTTCTGAACCCTGGTGCTTAGGGCTAGAGCCCAATGCCTTCACCTTCGTGAAATATCATCTCAAATGCACACCAGAAGGAAACTGGTTGAGTGAATTAGGGAGTGTCCACCTAATGGAATACTACACAGTCATCAAAAGTGCTAATAGTTGTTAATATATAGAAAAATGTAGAATGAAAATGTCAGATACAAAATTACACATTGTATTATTTTATTGATATCTAAAATTGTCAAGGACAGACTGAAGAAGGATAGTCTGAATAAGTTCAGCTATCCATCCATTCATTCATCTAACCATTCACCCATCCACCCATCCACTCACCCATTCATCCACCCCTTCATCCATCCAGCTATTCATTCATCCAGCCAGCCAGCCAATCATCCACCCATTCACCCATATGCTCATCTATCTATTCATCCACTCACCCATTCATTCATCCAAACATCCACCCATTCATCTGTCTATCCACCCAACTACCCATTTATCTATCCATCCATCCACCCATTTATTCATCCATCCAACCACCTATTCACACAACCATCTATTCATCTATTCATTCACCCACTTATCCATCCATCTCTCCATTCATTCATTCATTCATTCATTCATCCATTCATCAGTCAGTCTAGCCATCTAGCCATCCAGCCTTTCATCCACTTTCTCTTCAACCCATCCACTCATTCATCCGTTCATTCAACAAGTATTTATTGAGTGCTTCCTTGTATCTGCTGCCCATGAGGTGACAAACGGGACTCTATAGTTGATGAACCACACAGTGGTAGTCTCTGCCCACCTGAAGTATGCTGCCTACTCAGGCAGACTGCAGCCAACCAATGTCACATATAGATGGTTGATGGTGATTGTCACCTGTGTGATGTGTCGCAGGGACTATGGCATCAAATGACAGAGGCACAATTCTAAACTTGAATGGGAATGCAGGCAGGAAGGGCTCCTAGGAGGAACTGATGTTTGAGTTGCACCCTGAAGAATGAGCAGGAGTCAGCTAGGGGCAGAGTAGAGAAGAAAGTGCTCTGGGCAGAAGAAGGCACAGCAATGTTCAAAGGCTCTGAAAGGGGAGAGGACCAGCCCACTCCAGGGACAGAGGAAAAGCCAGCACAGCTGGAGTGGGGAGCAAGAGGCGGTCGGGGAATCATTCTTCCTGGAGTCTGAGATTAACAGTAATTTTTTTCTTCCTGTCTTTGTAATGAGTATGCATTTCTTTAATAATAAGAAAAAAGGTTTAAAGAGGGTTAAAATAAAGAATGAGGCTTCCTGAGGAAGACATAGAATACACAGGACAAGGTTGTCATTACAGGAAAGAGACTGGGGCCAGAAACAGAGCTGGGGCTAGCGAGGAAGCCAAAGACTCGCCGCTACCGACCCCCACTCCAGCCTCCCTTCCATGCTGGGCTTTCCTCTTGGGGGATTTAGGCAGGGAAAACAGGGAGGGGGCTGTGTTGGGAGAGTCTGGCATGAGGAATAGATATTAATGTCGCAGGAGGGGGAGCTGAGGGGAAAGCAGACTATTAAAATTCTGTAGTCCTGAAAAATACATAAGTCTAAAATAAGACTAATGAGACATTTACTGGTGTGGTTGCCTTGCATTAATGACCCTGCTGAGGATAAGATCGCAGAAGGCTTTCAATGTAATTACCAGGCTAATGATTAGCTGTGACATCACTGGAGACTAAGACACAGGCCTTGTTTTGGACTGCTTTCAAAGTCAGGATGCCGCTGACCGCCTTGCTGTCTGAGCAATCTCGGGGTGCCTGCACCCCACCCCTCTGTCCCTTCCTCCCGCGGCCGCGGCTGCTGGCCTCCAGCCAGCATGCCCCCACAGTCCCCTCCTTACCTTGCATGCCTGCATTCCTGAACATTTTAAGAAGGCCTCTGGGACCAGGAACTTCAAGCAGCAATTTGTCAGCACGGTTGGGAATGGGGATTGGATGCCTGGAAAAGTGGAATGTCTAGAAAGAATCTTTAATGAACAAGTGATACATTAACTGATGAATGCTCTCAAAACCCTTCTGCCCCGTGAGACTCAGGAAAGACCAGCAGACAGCATAGAAGGCTTCATCTCAGAGAACCACTGGCTCTGAGTCTACCAGCCCACCCATTTGAACAGATGGGCAACGCTGAGGCTCAGAGAAGACAACTAGCTCCCTGAACATTACTCAGCAAGCCTTAGATTCTCCATGTGGATTATAGCAAAATACAAGAAGGGAGTGACAATCTTATCCAGTCCTCCCTCTTCTGGAATCCACAGCTCTCGAAATTGCTTATTGCATCCGCTTGTCATAAAAACATAGAATAAGCTCTAATTAACTGTTAATTAGAGAGAATTAGGGAGAACAGCCTGGACAATGGCATGGAGATGGGAAGGACTCATCGAGGCTAGCTGTTGTATTGCTGAGGAGTTAAATGTTTATTTTATAGACGCCAGGGATACAGGGAAGAGGTAAAACCTAGGGATATGGTTCCTGGTCTTTGGACTAGCTGAAAGCATTCGGGACACACAGATCTTCATATACAGCAGCACATCCTCTTTCTTGAGAATCTATCCAGCATCATGTTGCAGGAAACATCAAGCCATCAAGGGGAGGAATGATGGAGTAAGAAACTTGGGGGAAGCAGAAGAAAGTCCAGTGCAGGGTAGGGAATGGTATGGAATAAGAGATTCGGAACCAGGACTCTGAAAAGTTAAGTAATTTTGGAGCTCCCCTTTGTATGGGTTTGGCACAGAACTATGCAATGGTGGCTTAAAAGTCATTTAGATCTGGATAAGAAGTTTCCATTGAAACAGCTTCCAGAGTGCAGGGGACTGGATCACTGGGGGATTGAGCTAGGGGCAGGGGAGAATGGGAGGTCAAAAGCAGAGAAATTCAGAGAATCCCCTGCAGTAACACTGAAGTATCTGCAGATAGCAGGGTGCGTAATGATGCATGATAAATATCTGTTTCCTTTCCGAGCCCCCAGAAACTCATATTCTGGAATCCATCCCTCCTAGGCTTGCGTGCATCACCAGTGCTCTTGCACATCCAGAAGAGCATAGAGTTTGGGGAGGTGGGGTCATCTAGAAGGATGGAGAGAGAAAATAGGGTTGGACACAGCCTCCCTCCCACCAATTTACAGAGGAAGAAACTATAGTCCAGACTGAGCCATGACTGGCCAAAGATCACACACCCATGTGTTCCCTCTCCAGCCTACTGATTCTCTATTCCACAGGTGAATTCCTTTCTTCTTGTATTTCCATTTTAGCAATTCCAAGATGGCAGGTTTAACAGGCAATTCCACTTAGAAACTGAACTAGAAGAGGAGGGGACATCTTAAGCCGTCACTATAAGTGCACAATCAGCTGCTCTATTTGCTGGGACAGATCATAATAAGATAAATATGAGGTGAGCAAAGGAAAGCTGTTTTTCCTTGAGACTTGATTGTGTCAGTACTTAGCAGAGGCAGTTATGAGGCCACGCATGGATTACAGGGAGAGAATAAATCCCATGCCAACAGACACTGATACACACCCCAGGCTTACAGATATAGAGGGCAACCCCATTCCTCTGAAACTCAGGTCAGATCCATAGCAGAGGTTTGCCTTTCTTGGATCATGCCAACCATTTGGGTGGCACCATCTACTTCTACCACCCACCACCGGCTGCTCCCAGATCCCTCTCAACCTTCAAGACCACCTCAAAGTGTCAAAGCCAGAGACATGAGCATTCAAGTTCTGATTCTGTCCCTCCTCACCCAGGTAGCTTTGAAAAGGTGAGTTAAGCCTTTACTGTGGTTTCAGTGTTGACTTTTAACCACTGGTTCTCAGTTTTCTCATCCTTAAAATGGCCATAGCAACTGCTGTAGGTGCCTCGAGGCATTGGATGCACCAGATGAAACTGGAGGTGTCTTTCAAAGTCTGGGATTTCTTTTCTCATTTTAACTCATCTTTGAGTCTCTGCTCCCAAGATAAGCAAACATATTTCCCTGAAGACAATATGATCAGATTTGACTTCAAATGATCTGAGGTCCACCACTTCCAAGCTGTGGGATCCTGGATAAATTCCTGAGTCTGTCCAATTTCATGTCTCCAACTATGGATTAGGTGCAATAGAAGATACTGTCTTGAGTTGTGTTTCCTCAGGAGAAGCTAAGTCTGGAACTGGGGCCAGAGTGAGGACATGAGAAGAGGGTGTGTATGGCGCATCTTATTTAGATGGCAGGAGAGGTGCCCAGGGTACAAAATTTAAAGCAACCCTCACTCCCTGGCACATACAAGTGCAAAGTCAACCCCTGAAAGTGGAAACCTCCTTACATTTTGTGCCCTGAGCGCCTCTTCTGCCTCACCCTAGTCCTGTCCCTGAGGCTCTGATGACTTTTATGCAAGAGATTTCTTTTGGGAGAGCTCTCAGGAGAAAAGTTTGTAAAGATGAGGGGAACTTAACAGAGAAGGGGGAAGAAGCTTGGCAAAGTAGTGGTTTCAATTCAGTCCTCACTTCTGCCTGATTCCTGGGAGCTGTGGACCATGAATGACACCAAACTGTTGCCCTCCAGGAAGACAGGGGAGCCCCTATAGTAGTCACTGACTACAGATATCCCTCAGTGTGCCTAACTCCTCAGGCATTTCTGAGCAAGGTAGTCCTAGAACCAATCTTGGAAAGTAGCTGGAGGAGTCAGCAACCAACACCCATAGTAGCTCAGGGCTGGGTACACCGATCAGTCAAAGAAGATTTGAACAGGGACCAACAATGTAGGCTCTGAGTGCCTTCTCCAGTGGGTGGCTGGAAGGTTAAGGAAGGAAATGGGGACATGGCACATCTTGTTCAGATGGTGCCTAGCAGACTCTCAACTAAGGGTAGTTAATACTACCCTAGACAAAACAGCAGGCTCCATGAAAGCAGACTTCATCCCAGTCTCTGCCACTCTATTCCCAGTTCTTAGTTTAGTGTTGGTCCCATAGTAAGTTCTCATTTGTTCACCAGATGAATGAATTATTGTTACTGGTATCCATTATTACCATCATTACCATTACATTGGCTGAATATGATCATACTAATATATGACAAATAGATTAGACCACTCGTTCCAAACTTGAGGTGAGAAGATGTTTCCAAAGGAAAGATTCTCAAATTTTATTTTGGTTTTTGTTATTTTCTTTTTGGATTTCCAGCTGATGAGTGCTCAAGGCAGCTTCTTAGCCTCCAAAGCTCTGGGATAAGAAGCTACTCTGTGACCTACTCTGCTATGCTGTCTTGGGGTCTCTGGCTCTCCATAGACCCTTGGCCTTGTCAGATATTTCCCATTAGCTATCTCCAAGCCAGACTCCTATGCAGGTCATCATGCTCTTTCTCTGGGGCATGGCTGTCCGTGACTCTCAAATTCTGGGCTGAGCCTCAAGACCTTTGTCAAATTCCCTCACAGATGTGCTGGGGTAAGTGATCCACCCGCCTCGGCCTCCCAAAGTGCTGGGATTACAGGCATGAGTCATTGCACCTGGCCAGCTCTCCTTTCAAATGTCACCTCCTCCAGGTAGACCTCCCTGATCTCCACCTAAGTCTCTACGGGACCGCACTGTTCCCTGCTCTCTTCCTTAATGCACATTTTGCAGTTACCTATATCCAATTGGCCTGATGGCTTACTTAGGTCTATGAGTTCCATGAAGGCAGGGCTGTGTCTGGCTATTCACTCCTGTACCCCTAGTGCCTGGCACTGAGTAGGTGCCCAATAAACATGTGATGAATTTAGAACTGGCTCTCCTGCAGCTCACTTAAAGTAGGTACCCTAGGTATCTTATTCCTCAGCCTTGTTCAGTGGGTTCTGGTCATCATAATTGCAAACAGATGCCATCCCCCACCTCCCACCATCCTCCTTTACCCTGCCTTCAGCTGTCTGCCGGCTTAGATGCTATATATTTTCAAGGCATTACCCTGTGTGATGTGCATTCACACCATCCTCCGGCAGCTTAATCTTCCCCTCCCCAGCGTCCATTGGCATAATCAACCAGGGGCCTGCCCAGAACCTGCCAAGCTTATATTAATGTTGGCTCAGAGAGAGATTTATTCCTTCCCGGCACAGCTCGGGCTGGTCCTGGCTCAGCTAGGACTCCCCCACCCTTATACCCCTAACTGCACACACATACACACACACACATACACTCTCACACACCCACACACACACACGAGCTCCATGTGGAGCCAGTTCTGATTAGTGTTTGGGAGGGGAAGCTTGTTGGCCTCTGCCAAATATAGTCAATCACCCCCAGAGATTTTCAGAACCTCTGCATCATTGTTGGGGCTGGAAACTTGTTTCCTGCTCTGCAAGGGCCACAGGCACATCGTGAATATGATCTCACTTGGAGATTTAAGTGCCAACCCTGGGATCAGACAGCTGTGTGATTTGAGTGAGTAATTTACCTCTCTGATCATTAGTTTGCTCATTCATAAAATGGAGATAATATTAGTGGGATAACATCACAAGCTCGCTCTCCCGTGAAAGGTATTGTTTAAAAAGGAGAAACAAAAGAGCCCCCATCCATGGAAGTGGGAGAGGCATAAGACAGAATGTCTACTCCCACCTCAGTCAGAGACGGAATCAGTCTTAGCCTCTGACCCGTGCAAGCTCCAATCACACAAACCCTGCAGGGAGAAAGAGAAGAGCCTCTGCCTTGAGTCAGGCTGCCGCCCTGTTCACCTGCTTCCGTCCTTGCCACCTGTCCCTGAGCTCCAGTCACACAGAACTCTCTATTGATCCCAGGACACACCTCCTTAGCACATGTCCTCTGCCTGGATTTCCCTTCCCCCTATTCTCTGCCCAGGAAACTTATATTCATCCTTCAAAGCCCAGATATAAAACCACCACTTATTGAAATCTTCCCTGCTCCCATCCCTTCCCTCTCACTCCAAGCAGAGATCATTTCCTGGTTTACCACACAACCTCACACAAAGTTCTATTTGAACACTTTCTGTACTTACACCACCAGGATGCGATGTGGCTCTTCCACCAAATGGTGAACGCCTTGCGAACAGCAGTCTTGTCTATCTTCGATTCCCTAGTGCTTAACCTAGTGTCCAGCATGCAGTAGGAAACTTAATCCATGTTTGAATAAATTGTTCTTCGTGCCCCCAGTGTTTAGCTCCAAGACTAGGACATGCTAATTACCTAATGAATGTTTGCGAAAATGACCAACTAATTGTTATTTATCTATCTCTATAGCCCCAGAGCCTAGAACAATAAGTGTTTGAATGAATGAGCTGTGCTCCACATTCCAGGCACTCAGTATGCTTGCTGGACTAGAGTAGGTGCCAAGGAAAGGTTTGCATGAATGTTTACACCCCCGGTGCCGGGTATAGAGTCTAGCTAACTGCTGCAACTGACAAACCCCATGTCCCTCCAGCCCAAGAAGCACAGGTTTATCTTATTTACCTGATGATGCAATGCAGGTTCAGGGCAGCAGAGGATCACGAGTGGGAGAGAAGCTCTGTTCCATTTGTTCATTCAAGAACCCAGGCTCCTGATGATCCGGCAAGTTTCAACAAGTGGCCTTCTAGAGTCACACTGGGTGCGGAAGCCCAGCTGGCAGGTTGGAGAAAGAGTGGGACAATTTTGTGGCTAAGCCAGGGACTAGCCCACATCACTTCTGCTCATGTTTCTTTGGTTAGAATTCAGTCACATGGCCAGACCTCACTGCAGGGAAAGCCTGGAGATGTAGCTTAACTGTGTGCTCAGGAAAAAGAGGAAATTGATTTGATGAGCAGTGAGTAGTCCTGCAAACTTGTCAATTATCCATAAGTATTTGAGGAATAATATGAAGAGTGAGTTTTTCCTTATCTGGATGCTAGCACAATGTTTGCACGTAGTATATGCTCACTAAATAGTTAAAATAATCCATCTCTGTATCCATGAAAGCCTTACATATTTTCTGGCATGGAGGTGGTACTCAGTAAATGAGTAGATAAAAGGAAGGGAGTAAGGAAGGGAGAGATGGAGGAAGAAAGAAAGGATGGATTTAATACTTTCATAACAAATGGGTGGATGATGGATACATGAATGGATGAAAGAAAGGAAGGATGAGCAGGATGAAGGAAGGAGGAGGAGAATTAAAAATGAAATGAAATATTTAAGAATGGACGGATAATGGATAGATGAATGGATGAAAGAAAGGGTGGGTGGGAGAAAGGAAGAAAGAAAGGGAGGGAGGGAGGGAGGAAGGAAGGATATGTATATAATTTCAGACCCTAATATAGTTCTTCGCACATATTAACTGTTTGGGAAATTGTTACCTTCGTAAACTAGGGTAATGGGTTAGCCCTGCTGACTCAGATTTTCCCGTTAACCTGACACCAGGTCCCATGGATCTGCCCTTGGTCCTGATCCCTTGGTCCACACCAGCCCCCCACCTCATTATACCCTACATAGGTACCTGGCCACCTTCCAGCTTCCAAGTAGGAACGAGGTTACCTCCAGGTTCCCTGGATGTGGTGACTAAAGCTCCAGCAGGAGCTGTGGAAGGCAGGGGGTGGGGAGACAGAGCAGGGTTTTCTATTCAAGGTCTGCTCCCTGCTTGAGTGATCAACATCATTTCCATACTATAATTACATTGCCCAATCCTCTCCTGATTTTACTGCTATCTTGTAAGCCATCCCGGTTGTGAGTAATTTAAAGCTATATGAGATGTCAGACTCCGTGAAACAATCACCCCTCAAAGAAATATGGCCCTAGATCATAATTGATAAGTCCCATTAGGCAATGGGGCCTCTTATTTCCTATTTGGTCTCTTCTGAGATGGCCTTGTTGATTTGTCTAATGCAGACTCTGTCCCCAGCATTGCTGAGGAAGAAAGATTCCTCCAGCTTTTGGGGATGAGGGCTCAGGGGCCCCAAACCAGGCAGGAGATGGAGGTTGGGATTGAGGTAGGGCAGGTGGCCAGAACAGATACATCCTGACTGATTATTCCCTATGGTCTGCCTGATTTTTCTTGCCCAGAGAACTCCTACAAAGAGAGTCTGCTGCTACTGGGGTTCAATAGGATCTGTTCTTGTGAAACTTGGTTAGGATAAAAGGCAAAGGGAGAGCATCTGGCTCTGAGCTCAGAGGTGCTCCCAAGGGGATGTCTCAGAACTCTGCATATGGTCCAGGAGGGGCACATATCTTTGCAAAGCCTACTGCTCCATCAATCCTAATATCCTCATTCTCCAGCCTCTAACCTCTCAGCCTAGAGCTTTAGCTGAGCTAGAGTGTGATGAAATAATTGTGGCTATCTTGTGCTCTTCTTGTACAATTTAGATATGGTTTGCTCAGACATCTCCGCACCCCATTTCTTCCCTTCTCTCATATTTTCTAAGTTTAGGGGTCAGAGAGCAAAGACTTCTCCTGTTAAAGAAGAAAGCACGCTGGAGTAAAGAGGAAAGAGCACTAAACTGGGAGTCAGGCAATGGAATTCCAGTACCTACCCTGAAGCCAACTTTCTGAGCTGCTTTGAGCAAGTCTCTTCCACTTTCTGGGCCTGGATATCCTCACCTTAAGATAAGGAGTTAGCCTAGAACATATTAAAATTAGGTACCAGTACTTAAAACCAAGAGATCTCACATAAAAGAGGCGTATAGCTCCTCCTATAAATTATTATTAAAATCACCAGTCTCACATTCCATCTGGCCTCAAACAGCTGAAACTGGGTGGTGGCTTCCCTTTTTAGGAGAAGCCTGTACTCTCAAGTTAACCACAATCCCCACCACTCCCTATTGCCTTACAACTTGCTTATGTTATCAACTGGCCCTTGTAAGCTTATGATTGTAATTTCTAGATATCTACTCCCTACTCCAGCTTTGTTAGCTCACAATAAACTCACTCTCACAAAGGAGCCAATGGCTGATAACCATCACCTGTTACGACTCCTTGCCAACACTAATTAACCCTGAGTGGTGCCAATTCAGCACCCTGGACAGATCATTGAAAGAGCTATTGGAGGCAAGTGAGTCCTCCCAGAGCCCACCAAGTCTCACCTTGTGGGCAGCCACTCCCTTGCCTAGAGTGAGAATATGCTGACACCTGGTTCCCTGGAACTTCATCTTGTTACCACCCACCCGCAAATATCCGCAGCTTCTGCTATCTGCCTGATTGATTTGTTTGTAATTCTGTCATTTCTTGTGATCGGGTTGGGAGGGTGGGGGTACAGGGATGAGGTGGGTGATCCTTCTCCAGCAAGACATGTCAAAACTGCCTATCTTTTGGGCGCAACTGCTGTTTCCCAAACGCCATCGTCCATGTTGCTATAAAGAATGACGGATCTGATATCGTATGTTACCGCTGTGCTCTTTCGTTTTTGATATCTGTTTTTCCTTCCAAAATGTGCTGAGTGATTGAGAGGCTGGGGTAGCTTTTTTGAGATGCATCATAAGGCCTCCTTCATGAACAACTTGGCCAGGCAACGTGGATTGGAGATAAGGAAAAATTGTCAAGTACCTCCAAGCTGTTTCGTGCTGGCTTCTCTTTGCAAGTTCCCTCCATGGCGTCCCTCCGGGAGTCCGCAGCTGTCAGAAGGAGATCAGTTGGTGAAGCTGGTTTCAACTCCTTATAGTTACTTAGCCCAGCATTCAAAATCTACCACAATTTTGGACCCTTTGAGTGCCACTCTGTGCCAGGCACTGTGATAAGAACTAGGACATAGGAAAGAATAAATTATGTCTCTGCTCTCATGGAGCTCCTATTCCAGTGGGCAAAGCAGACAATTAAAAGAAAGATATGAAATAGCCAACAGTGGTAAACACTGGGAAGAAAAGTATCTGAGTAAAAAGAGGATGATGGCAGTAGATATTTTCGATTAGAGCCGTCAGGGAAGGCCTCTCTACAAGGTGGCATCTACATAGACCTAGATAAAGTAGATGCTCAGGCTGTGGGGAAGAGCTCTCTGAGTGGAAGGAACAGTCAGTGCCAAGGTCTGGCAGCTAGAATGTGATTGACATGTTTAAGGACTAGAAAGAAGGTCTTTGTGGCTAGAGCAGAGTAAGGGAGAGAAAACAGAAGATGCTGAGGCCAGAGAGCTGGTCCTCTTCATCCACTGCTCCCACTGACATTGGCTTTAAGTACTTTCTTAGGGCTCTGTGCCTGGCAGGGAGGGTCTCCAGAGAAACAGGGCCAACGGGATATGTAGACAGAGATGCAGATGCACACATAGAGAAAGAGATGAAGATACCAATGGAAATAGAGATGGAGATAAAGATGGAGATAATAGAGATAGAGATGGAGATAGATATGGAGATGGAGATGATAGAGATGGAGATAATAGAGATGATAGAGATGGAGATTATAGAGATAGAGATGGAGATGATAGAGATGGAGACGGAGATAGAGATGGAGATGAATTGGAGATGATAGGCATAGAGATGGAGATGAAGATGATAGAGATAGAAATGGAAATAGAGGTAGAGATAGAGGTAGATAGAGAGAGATAGAGATAGAGAGATACAATAAGAGACTTATTTTAAGGTATCTGCTCACAAAATTGTGAGGCTAACAAATCCGAAATCTGCAGGACAGAACAGCAGGCTGGAAGTGCTTAGGGAGGAACTGATGCTGCAGTTTTCAGGCAGAATTTCTTCTTCCTCAGAGAAACCTCAGTTCCATTCTTCAGGCCTTTTAACTGATTGAATAGGGCTGGATTATTTAGGATAATCTCCTTATCTAAAGTCAACTGATGGTAGATATTAACCATATCTACAAAATGCCTTTAGAGCAACACCTAGATCACTGTTGGGTTGACTGGGTGTGATAGCCTCACCAGGTTGATCCATGCAACTCCCCACCACAGGAACTTGGAGCTCCCACACTATTCCCACCACGTGCCTCTGCTGGCGGCATCCTGTCTGTGCACAACTCCAAGCATGTCTCCTACCAGAATGACCAGCATAGTGTCTGACCTAAGATATAGTTATTATTACTTTGCCAGTCACCTTAAATATTTTTAGAGAAACTGAGAATACATTACAAATGAAAATATATAATTTCCATGCCCCTATCTGGGTTGTAAGATGCTTAGATTTCAGGCAGAGGAGGTTGGTATCAGTGGGAACTCCTCATAACTCAGTCAAATAAGGAAGCCTAGGTGACAAATACCTTCAATTCTGGGTTAGGTCTGGTAATACGGGCCCTGTAGACAGACCAGTGCTGGCATAATCATTAGCAGGATAAATGCAAAGTTCTCTGGTCCCCGGGTTCCCGGGTTGGGGGCAGAGAGAGGAAGGGGAAGACACAGTAATTCATTACATTTGTGAAGTTTTAGCCACAGACCATTTCACGTCCATGTATTCATGTGAGTCTAACAACACTCTTTGTGGATAAGGGAACTCAGGCCCAGAGAGGGGAAGAAACTTCCCCAAGGTCATATGCCAATGGACTGAAGTAGAACCAAGCTTATAATCCAGGTCTCCTGCCCATGCCCCCCAATTCTTCCCAGGCCTTCACCCTGTCTTCCACCTTAGAGAACTCTTCCCAGACATAAGACAGGCAAGCTTGCCCCATCTCTTCCAAAGCTCTGAGGGCTGATGGATGAAGGATGGACCTGTGACCCTCTGATGCATCTGCTTGTTCTCTGAGCTTTTACATAACAGCAGAAAAACTAAGTCAGGGCCAGAGAGGGCTGTGACATTATCTTTCAGGATACATCATCCATAAATGTGTCCCCACCTCCACCCCCCAGCTATCCTCCTGTGGGGAACAAAGAATGCCAAGCCCTTTCTATAAGGCTGCCCCAAGTCTTTCCAGGCTGGACCCTCCCCAACTCCACTTTACTCTATCAGGCATTCACTGTGGGATGAATATTCCTAACCCCAGCTGTGGTCTTGACAACCCCTGCTCAAAACTTCAGCCCTCTGTGGATTTCAGGAAGGAAGTCCAACTTCACAGCATGGCTTTAAGGAAGCCTCCATGATTGGTCCCCCAAAACTTCTGCAGCCTTCCCCACCGCCCCCCGCAGATTTTTACACGTCTCTGAGAGTCAGGTCACACCTGTGTCCTCCAAGACCCTGACTTTCCCACCTCCCCACCCCTCCCTCCACTGGAAAAGGCTGCTTTCCGCATTTAAACATCCTTGAGAAAATTCCATTCTGCTGTAAGAAAAAAGAGATAAAATGTGCTATATTAAAAGTGAGAATATCTGTCCATCAAATGTCTTCATTAAGAGAATGAGAGAGAAACCCACAGAGCGGAGAGGATATTTGCAATAAGATCTTCAACCAAGGACTTGTATCCAGAATGTATAATCACCTACTAACCAACAAGAAAAAGGTAGAGCACACAAAAGAATAAAAATAGGCAAAAGACTTGAACAGGTACTGCACCAAAACAAAATTATCAAATGGCCAGTAAACATGAAAACATGTTCAGCTGCATTAGTAATCGAGGCAATGCAAATTAAAACTACAATGTAATACCATCTCACCCCCAAAAGAATAAAAATGAAGTAAAAATGAAAATGACAGAAAATACCAAATGTTATTGAGGATACACTGCTCAAATGCTCATACCCTTCTGGTGGGAGTGTTAATTGGTAGAACCATTTTGGAAAATTGCTTGGCAGTGTCTACTAAAGCTCAGCATATGCACAGCCCATGACCCAGAAAGCTTACTCTTAGGTCATATCCAACAGAAATGTGTACATATGTTCCTCCAAAGACATGCACTAGAATGTCATGGCAGCACAACCCACCATGACCAAAAACGGAAACAACTGAATTCTCCAGCAACAGCAGAATGGGCAAATAAATTATGGTGTATCCACACATTGGGGTGCTACATAGTAATGAGAATGCATGAGGTACAGCTACACAAAACCTGGATGGATCTCACAAACATAGTCTTAAGCAAGAGAAGCCAGACATAAAAGGCAGGAAAAAAATCATCTGTAGTGCTAGGAGTCGGGTTAGGGGTTACCTGGGAGTTCCTGGAAGGAGTCTTAAGGAATTTCTGGGGAGCCTGCCATACTCTGTTTCATGATGAGGATGCTGGGGGCATTCATCTTGTGAAATGTATCAAGCCATGCATTTGTTTGTTGTATTTGTATACTAAGAGGAGCTTTAAAAAAAAATCCACTTGCCCTGAACTCCAAGGCAAGTTCTTCCTTGTCCAGACAAGCTCCCATTCCTATTTTATTTCACCTATTCTGTATCTGCCTGGGGTCCTTACTGGATGTGTGCATCTCTCCTGCCACTTTGTGAAAAACACTGAGGGCAGGAATTGGGTCTGATAGAATTCATCATCTTATCCAGCCTCTGATCCAGGCTGCCACGTTCTCAGGAAAGTGCATGCTGAATTGAATACAAGTCCAGGAGAGTGGGGGAAAAGGTGTTAATCGCAGTTAGACCTGAGTTTCAGTCCTACCCCAAGAACTTTGTACTTGCTGTTCCCATTGCTGAAGCATCTTCTCTTGTGTATATGTGGCTTACCCCATCCTCACTTTATCCAGGTTTCTGCTCAAAGTCAGTTTATTAATTTTTTATGTTTATTTTTTATTTATTTATTTATTTTTTTGAGACAGAGTCTTGCTCTGTCACCCAGGCTGGAGTGCAGTGGTGTGATCTCAGCTCACTGCAACCTCTGCCTCCTGGGTTCAAGCGATTCTCCTGCTTCAGCTTCCCAAGTAGCTGGGATTGCAGGCATATGCCACCATGCCCAGCTAATTTTTTTGTTGTTGTTCTATTTTTTTTTTTAAGTAGGAATGAGATTTCACCATCTGGCCAGGTGGTCTCGAACTCCTGACCTCAAGTGATCCTCCCACCTTGGCCTCCCAAAGTGCTGCGATTACAGGCCTGAGCCACTGCACACAGCCAAAATCACTTTATTAGGAGTCTTCATGGCCATCTTCTGTGAAATAGCACCACCGCTTTATTTCTCAACCTCTTTTATGTTTCTTTTGTTGTTCTTCTTTTCAGAACTTGAAGTCATCTGATTCTCCTTCCTTCCTTCCTTCCTTCCTTCCTTCCTTCCTTCCTTCCTTTCTTTCTTTCTTTCTTTCTTTTTTCTTTCTTTCTTTCTTTCTTTCTTTCTTTCTTTCTTTCTTTCTTTCTTTCTTTCTTTCTTTCTCTTTCCTCCCCCAACTACTAGAAACCAAACCCCAGGAGAGCAGTAACTTGATCAATTTTCTTTCTTGCTATAAATCTAGGTGCTAGAATGGCACCTGTCACTTAGTAGTTTCTCAATAAGTATTTGTTGAATGGATTTGTGAATTCATGAATGAGCAACTCTGGCAATTTTCTTGCTGTGTGACCTTTGACTAGAGATGGTGTCTCTGAACCTAACTTTTTCTCATCTGCAAAGTGAGGCTAGTAGTAACATCTACCTCTGTGCTGTGAGAACAGACTATGATTATATGTAAAAAGCACTTCTCTCAGCCCATGGTGAGATATGCTCAGGAAACAGTAGCTGTTCTTAATCACCATAGCTCATTTTCCTAAGATGTACACCTGGCAAGTCTCAACATCTTTGAAATCAGGTGCCACTTACAGTTGGTGTGCCATCGTTCACTTGGTAGTGACCATGTGTGTTTGGCTTTCCACTATAATCCTATGCTTGGCAGCGGACCTGGCATGTGGATGTCTGAGAAGGAGGGGAGTCAGTACGAGACCCAGAGTCAGGATGCCTGGGCTTTGCCAACACTCCTCTGTGTGACTTTGGAAGAGCTTGTTATCATTTCTAAGCCTCAGTCATTTTAGTGATACCATGGGGAAATGGCTGAGTGATAGTTAAAGCCTTTTCTTTAACTCAAAGTCTGGTGCTAACCACCTTACCAAGCGGTGGTCTCTATCCCACTGATACACACTATGTCACTTCTCCAAATCCTCCCCTGAAAGCCAAGTGCCTCCCAGACCCATTGGGACCCACAAATACCTCAACCATCATATACACAAAACTGAGTTGAGTTTTCCCAACCTGCTCCCCCATCCCCTGCAGTCACCTCACTAGCCTGGGAGTCATTTCTGGTTCTTCCATCACTTCTTCCTCCAGACAGACACCAGATTTGCCCACTGAGCTCCCCAGTGTCCCTGGACTCCACTCACTTCTCTCCTCCTCATCACCTCTGCCCTAGTTCAGATCACTCCATCTTCCATCTGCCCCAATTCAATGGACTCAATAAGTCTTCACTGAGTTCTGTTATAGAACTGAGGGTGCCTCCACAACAGAGAACCGAACATCGACATCTAAAACTAGAGAAGTGTATTTCCCCTCATTTATCACTCTTGATGTAAATGGGTTGCTAAAGTATGTAGGTGTCTCTGCTCCACAAAGTCACCCCGGGACCCACGTTTCTACCACCTTGTAGCTCTGCCATCCCCTAAAACAGGATTGACAAACTCTCTGTAAAGCATCAAATAGTCAATATTTTATTTTTTGAGACAGGGTCTCACTCTGTCACCCAGGCTGGAGTGCAGTGGCATCATCATGGCTCACTGCAGCCTCAGCCTCCCAGGCTCAGGTGATCCTCCGACCTCAGCCTCCTGAGTAGCTGGGACTATAGGTGCATGCCACAATGCCTGGTTGATTTTTCATACAGACAAAGTTTTGCTATGTTGCCCAGGCTGGTCTCAAACTCCTAGATTCAAGCGAGCCACCACCTTAACCTCCCAAAGTGCTGGGATGATAAGCATGAGCCACCACAGTGGGTTCAAATAGTCAATATTTGAGACTTAGAGAGCCATAAACATTTCTGTCACAATCATTCAACTCTGCCTCTGTAGCAAAAAGCAGCCACGGACAATAGGTAAATAAATGCATGTGGCTGTGTTTCAATCAAACTTTATTTATAAAAACAAATGGCCGGGAGGTATAGGTTCACAAGCAAAGTTTGCCAATCCCTGCCCTAGAATGATCTTTATCTTCATGGTTGAAACTGTTCCCCATCATTCTGACTATATCCAAGACAGGAAAAAAAGAGGGAAATGGGACAAGTAGCTCCCTTTTAAGGAGGAAGTGTGAAAGTTAAACACACACCTATCACATCCATTCACATTTCATTGGCTAAAACCTAGTCACATGGCCATACTTCATTGCAAGGGAGGCTGGGAAATGCAGTCTCTAGCTAGGCGGTTCTGTGCCCTGTGCTTCAGGGGCTTCTATTACCAAAAGGAAGAAGAGATTAAACAGTTGGTGACCATTAATAGTCTTGACTACAGTCTCCAAGCCTACGGCCCTGGCCAGCTCCTCTCTTCCTCCTCCAAGTCATTTTCACCCATTGTCCATCCAGAAGGATCTTTCACGTGTTCAGACATGATTATGTTGCTTCTGTCCTCAAGATTCTTCAATAGCTCCCTGTGACTTCTGAAATAATAAAGTCAGTCAACAAATACTCGTTGAGTCCTGTTTTGTGCCAGATCATATGCCAGGGAACGGGTTCTCACTGGCCAAAGAATAGAAAAGACATAGTCCCTGCCTTCAAGGAACCATTCTTAATGACCTGAGCCCTGCCTCACTCTAACCCCATCTCCACCCAACCCAATCTTCACCCTCCACAAAAACACATCATATTTTATCCTGTCTTTGGGCCTCTGCACATGTTGTTCACTCCTACAAAGAATGCCATCCCTCACCCTATCCCCTATCCATCACCTAGCTAATACTTATGCCTTCTTTAAGAACCAAATCAAGGGCCAGGCGCAGTGGCTCACGCTTGTAATCCCAGCACTTTGAGAGGCCAAGGCGGGTGGATCATGAGGTCAGGAGATCAAGACTATCCTGGCTAACACAGTGAAACCCCGTCTCTACTAAAAATACAAAAAATTACCCGGGCATGGTGGCATGTGCCTGTAGTTCCAGCTACTCGTGAGGCTGAGGCAGGAGAATGGCGTGAACCCAAGAGGCGGAGCTTGCAATGAGCCGAGATGGCGCCACTGCACTCCAGCCTGGGCTACAGAGCAAAACTCCATCTCAAAAAAAAAAAAAAAAAAAAAAAAAAAGGAACCAAAGCAATTCAAGCATTGTTTTCTCTTAGAAACTTCCCTGGTCATTCCCTGGCTGGATCAGCCATCTCTTTTGGGCTCCCACAACCTCTCTGCTTCCCCTATATCATAACTAATCACTCTGGACTGGAATTGTGTTTTCTCCAAATAACCTGCAGGCCCCTCATCAATATAGGATTCTGATTCACTCACTTTACATCCCTAGGACTTTGCAGTATGGCTCGTAA
This sequence comes from Macaca thibetana thibetana, assembly GCF_024542745.1. Lineage (NCBI taxonomy): Eukaryota > Metazoa > Chordata > Mammalia > Primates > Cercopithecidae > Macaca > Macaca thibetana. The sequence continues at coordinate 23,952,138 of NC_065587.1, forward strand.
AGAATAGGGGCTTAAATAAAATTTTGCAAAAAAGGAAGGGAGGGAGAAAGAGGAGAGACAAGGGGAAGGAGGGAAGGAGAGAGGGAGGAAGGATTAGAAAATCCTCTGGGCCCCAAAGCTTCTCACTTCCCATCCTGCCAGTCCCTGAATGTTGACCATTAGGTAGAAGGAATTAATGAAGTATCTTCTGACATTCTTAATCTGAGAATGACAAGTTACCATCGAGGTTTACTTTTTTCCATTGTCTCTCCCTTGCCCCCTTTTCCATGTTTCCTCTTCCAGTTCTTTATTTATGTCTGTCTATTTAATGACGATACAACTCACATTCTCCTTTTTTCCTGCCCTTAAACTTCTGAATTTTTAATCGAGCAATGTAAACTTAATTTTTTTTTGTCTACCAGATATGAAAGGTCTTAAGCCATGACAAGAAAATGAGTGATGAATTATGCAAGCATCGAGCGCCAATCTGACTTCTGTGATGTGTTGGGTTATAATTGCACAAACTATTGCATTCCTGGATCCAGGAAATCTCATTTTGCACTTTCTCAGACATCCTTACAAAGGGGTGACATCAGATTTCACAAGCGGATAGAAACAAGAAAACTGGACTTTTTTTTTTTTTTTTCAAACAGCATGGACTGGAGTGCCCATCTCCTCCTGGCCCTTCCGGGTGTGGACTCAGCTTCCCTTACCCACATTTGGCAGGAAGTACTGGTGTCAGCTCCAGCTGAGAAATAAGATCTGGTGCCTTCCCACAATGACAGCCATTTATCAGGCATGACACTCGATGACTCAGGAGACTGGAAATGGGATGTGGCATCTCCTCTCTGAGACTGAGGGAGTCAGAATCTATCCACAGCACAGGCATGCCCAAGTAACATGGGAAAAAATTCATTTATTCCGTACTTTATTACACTAATATTTATTAAATGCTTATTTTTTTGCTGGTCACTTATTCAGGCATTGGGGATACCAGTCCCACTTTTGTGAGACACATGTTTTCACACTAGAGACAAGGAAGAGAATAGAATATACTGACTAGGTAATTCCAGCTGGTTTGGTGAATGCTGAAAATACAATAGAACAATGGGTTGGGAAAGAGTGATGATGGGGGATGGAGTGGGTAGCACTTCTTTAGATAGCGATGGGTAAGAAGGCTTCTCTGTCGAGATGATGTCTGAACTGACATCCTACTAAATCACATGGGGAGCTTGTTCCAGGCAAGAAAACATCCAGAGCAAAGGCCCTGTGATGAGACTGAAAATGAAATGTTTTCTGGATGGGAAGATGAGACAGGTGACTAGAACATAGTGAGTAACAGGCCTTTTCTTATCAGTATTACCAACACTGAAGTCCAGCATTTGGACATCGTGTCTCTTTTCCATTTTTTGAATAAAGTATTTTACGTTACTACTTGGGTGCTGCAGAATGTCAGAGCCAGAAGGATTTTAGAGGTGATTAATTTTAGCAGAGAAACTGACTACTCAAAAATGTCACTGGACTGTCAAAGGCATGGATATATTGACTTATCAAGGCATTGGAATGGACAATATCAAAAGCATAGAGCTCTTTGTTTTAGAAATTATTTCCATACTTATGATCTCAGGAAAATCTCATCCTCTTAAAATGGCTCCCATTTTATGGATGAGAAAATTGAGTTTCAATGATATGCCCAAGTTCATATGGCTAGTAAGAGGCAATGCCAGAATTAGGATCCAAGTATCTTGACTCTGTGTTATCTTCTGTTTTCAGATCCCCCAAATCTCCTGAGTTTTGTCCTGTAGCAGGAAAGGCTCCACGTTGGAAATGAGAACAATAGGATTCTAGTCATCACCCTGGCCCTCTTGATCTGTGTGACCTTGGCCAGGTCTTTTCTCTCTCTGAAGCTCTTCCTCATCTGCAAAAATGTGACAGTGGTGACTGTCTTACTATATGCTTGATAGGATTAATTGAGATCATGGTCAAAGAAAGGCATTAGAGTTTCATGGTTGGGAGCAATGTTAGACAGGTGTGAGTTCGGGTCTCAACTGTGCCCCTTATCTGTTGGATTGCTTTGAGCAAACACTTTGAGTCTTGTTTCTTTGTAACTAAAATGGAAATAATAAACATAGAGTTATTGTGATAATTATGTGGTGATAATGCATATAAAATACCTGGTATATAACAAAATTCAAGAAATGGTATCATCATTATCATCACCCCCATTGTCATCATCGGCCAGCATCATCGTCACCATCATTCCCAGCATCATCCTCACCATCATCATCATCACTATCATCATCATCATCATTGTCATCATCACCATCATCACCATTATTGTCATCATCACCATCATCATCATCACCATCACCTTCATTGTCATCACCATTATTAACACCATCATCATCATCATTATTCTAACCATTATCATCCTATTATCATCACCATTATCACCACCATCATCATTACTATCATCACCATCATCACTATGATTGTCATCATTGCTATTATCACCAACACCATTGTCATCATTACCATCATTATCATCACCATCATCACCATCGCCATCATCAAACATCACCATTATCTCCATCACCATCATCATTTTCATCATCAGCACACATTGGTATTGAGTGTTATCTAAACTATGAAGCACAGCCCAAATATAAAGAATAATTATTATGACTGATTTTCCTTGCTAACTGCCAACCTCTCTCTTGAACTTAATATAATACCTGGGAGACACTTAACCATGAGCCCCTATATCCACCCATTTCTTTATTCAGCCAACATTTATTGAGAGCCTTCTGAGTACCAGGCACTGGGGAAGGCACTAGGGACCCAGCTGTGAATAAAAAATGGACATAATTCTTGCCCTCATGGAGCTCACAGGCTAGAGGGGAGCCCAAGAGTACACAATTAAACCAACAAATCAATGCCCTAATTACAGGTTGCTGTGTTATTTAATTACAGAGAATGATTAATGGCTCCTAGACTTGGAGGAACTTTTCAGAATGTGTAGTGCTTTAAAGGTGACAGGCACACTGCATTCTTAAATCAACAAAGCATTGGCATGTAGTCAAACAGCCTCTCTTGGGGGTAAGGAAGAGGCCAAATTGGAAGCTGGTGAACCTGACTTTGGCTTTGGAGCCAAATATTCCACACTTAAGAAACACAAATTAGAAGTGCCCCGATAACCTTACTGCAGCACTGTTGGGGAAGAAGGAAGGGAGAGAAAGAATGGGGTGCATCCTTGATCCTGGGCTTGTGCTGCTTCATTTAACTTTCATGAAGAAGTATTAATCCCATTTAACATAGAAGGAAACTGATGTGCCAGGTGAAGAAGTCATCATGGTCACATTAGCTAGGACAGGCAGAGGAGGGAGAATACCCATGTCTGCTGACTCAAATGTGTCTGATTGTGACCACCATGCAACTCAGCTTCCCTTTCCCAAGGATCATGAGTGTTTAGAGTCTGGTGATCAGCTGCCATGACTCCCTCCCCAACCCCAACGCACACACACAAACGTGCATCCTCTGGGGCCGTCACTAACCACCTCCTCCAGCTGGGAAAGAAGGAAGCGCTTGGACTTCCATAGATAATGTAGTGGACAAGAGCATGGATTCTGGCCTCAGATCTGGGCTTCAATGCAGCTCTGAGTCTCAGTTTCTGCATCTGTGCAGTGGAACCAATAGTTGTACCTGCCTTATAGGGTGACCGTCAGGATTCAAGGAATAAATACATTCAGGTTCTTAGCACATAGAAATAATAGAATTTGGTAGTGATGATTGTCAACGCTATAGCCAAAAGAGATGCACCAATATCTAATCAGAGAACGTGACAGCTCACTTTTGATAAAGAAATTGTGCCTTCAATCCTCTCTTAAAAATATTCCCCGAAGCAGGACTTTTCCCAAGAGACTCTGATAGAGAAATCACTTACTTGAGAATTTCTAGAATAGATGTTCCCTCCAACCTAGTTTTTTTTTTCTTTTTTCATAGCAACCTGTTATCATCCTTCCTTTTTCATACCACAGTGTGGTATCTCACTGTTACAGTTGTGTTTACTTGTTTATTCATTTCTTTGCTCCTGTTTGTCTAATATTTCTCTGTAACCTCAGCTTCTAGCATCCTACCTAAAGAATACCGATGGAGTACATAGATGACAGTGAGGCTGAGAAGAGGCCCCACTGAAGACACTGGATCACACTTTGTGAGTTAGTGTCTAGCTGAAAAGTCACTACTTCTCAGAAGTCTTCTAGGATTTCTTCCCTCTGCAGAGGTGCAGCAAGGACTGTGGAAGGAGTACAAAACTAGATCTTTCAGATCTAGTTTGAACCTGCTCTACCACTTTTCAGTCTGAGATCATCTCTGAGCCTCAGTTTATTTATCTAGAAAATTGAACCTCCCCCTGACGAGGACTCCCACCTTTACCAAACATTAGTCAGTCTTTTCCGAGACCTCTTCCCAACTAGGCCTTTTCCTTGACCTGCCATCCTTGGCCTGCAAAACTCAGGTTTAGAAAAAAAAATAAAAAATCCTGCTAAGCAAGTTTAACAAGAATCTCTCCACTCTTATGTCTAATCAAGTTCCTCTTAGTAATTTTCCATCCACTTATTCTCTCATCCTGCCCATTGGCTGGCTGCCCATAAATCCCCAGATGCCCTTACTAGAGTCAGAGTTTAGCTCAGTTCTGTGCTTAAGTTACTCTCCTCTATTGCAGTAGCTTGAATAAAATGTATCTTGCTGTTTTTGCCAAATGTTCGGAGTAATTTCTCTTTGATATCTCAAGATTATATAGGAAGTTAGGTAAACTGCCAAGCCAGAGCTGGACACTCAGCTTATGTTAATAAATGTTAGATGACTGAATGGATAGATGAATGGATGGGTGGATGAATGGATGGATGGATGGATGAATAGATGGATGAATGGATAGATAAATTAGGGCATAGATGGATGGATGGATAGATGGATGGATGGATGGATGGATGGATGGACGGATGGATGGATGGATGGATTGATAGATGGATAGATGAATGGATGGATGGATGGATGGATGGATGGATGGATGGATGGACAGATGGATTAGTGGATAGATGGACAGATGGACAGATGGACGGATGGATGGATGGATGGATGGATGGATGGATGGATGGATGGATGGATTAACAAACAATGCCCTCTGTTAAGACTTGCTCTATGGGTCTGAGGGTCCACTGGTGAACAAAACCACTTATGGTCCTGGTACACAGGAAGCTCGTAGTGTGGGTGGGAGTCAGACATCATTAGTGGAAGTACCAGATAGACAAATGTAAACTTTCAACCACAATAAGTGCATCTAAGGAGAGGCACATGGCCAGAGGGCTCAGAGACCACTTCCTGGAGGAGGCAAAGGTTGTGATGAACTCTGAAACACAAGAAGGAGCTTACTCAGGAGGAGAAGAGAGACTGCTCTAGCCAAGGAAAAGGCATGTGTGAGTTTTTAAACAACCTTGTGTAAATATCAGGCTGATATGAAGCTGCCATCTTTATAAGTTAAACATTGTCAAATATCATCGACTTCATATGGTTTAACTTTCTGGTCTCAGGACCCTTTTATCCTCTTAAGAATTGTTAAGCACTCCTCAAAGCATTTGTGTAGGTGGGGTATAGCTCTAGATATTTACCATATTAGAAATTAAAATTAAGAAATATTTAAAACATGAAACTATACAAGATATACAAGCTCATCTTCCATTAAATGTCAAAGCGATGACATCTTTCCATGTCACATAGCCTCTAGAAAGTAATTGGCACATAGCAATTAATAGCCTTTGTTGGAAAACTCTGTTGTATACTCATAGGAGAATGAGAGACAGAACAAATGATATCTTAGCATTATAATAAAAATAGTTTTTCACTCAGGTATTTCCTAAAAGAGTCTCAAGTTTACCCAGGAGTCTCATTTTAAGAAATGCTGGTTTAACCTAATAAATTCTGAGGACTTCTGCACCTGTCCAGTGTCAGAGTTAAAAGTGACCCATCCATACAGATAGTTGTGGGCTTCTCCTACCCTCTGCCTTTCTGCGACAGAATATTAAGTAGCCATCATGTATCAAGTGCTTAGGATATGTCAGACACAGAACTGAGCACTGTACATACTTTATCTCAAGGTTTGTCCAACTTGGTCATGAGCACACACACACACCTTCAGCCCTAATGTGCGTTCATACGACCTCTTTAATAACATTAGAGGGTGAAAAGAAAAGAAAAAAAAGAGAAAGAGGAGGAGAGAGAGTAGGAGCAAGAGAAGGAGAAGAAGGCAGCCCTTATCACAAGGAGCCTGGCACATGGTGGATTTAAAATAATGATTAGTTGTCCTCCCCTTCCCAGAAGGTGTGACATAGTAGAGCAAGAGTCTTGGAAGTCTGAGTTCTAGTCCCGCCCATGAAATGGCAATCCTCCCACTCGTTCTGATCATAGTTCAGCGTTGTCTTGCCTTTGTCCTTTAGTTGACAATGGTCATTGCCCAGACCAGATACTTGCCAGCCATTATCTTCTCCTCCAATCTCCCAAATCAGTGGTTTATGATCTTTTGTGTAATAGCGGCAGGGGTGCCTTGTATGATTACTGTAACGTGAGTCCATTGATGTAGTAAACAAATACCCAGGTTTCAGAAACCAGGGTTAATTCTCGGGTCCGTCACTTAGAAGCTGAGGGACACAGGGAGCCACTATTCCTCTAGTTACTATAGTGATCCACCTGTGGACATACCCTCTTCAAGGCTGGCATATCCACCCTACTATCCTCAGCTGTCAAGAATTTTGACTCCTGATGGCTTACAGCTGCATCCCTCACTGTGATGCCCTTGGTGGTGAGGAATTGCACCACCCAAGGTCATATCTCTTCCCAGGGACTAAGATGAATGCACAAGGGCTCAGCCCTCATATCTCAAGCTGAGATGACTCTGAAGTTCTATTCCTACTCCAGAGCCCTCTGTAGGATCCACTAAGATCTCAGTAGCAATTGTGTGGTGGATCAACCCTCTGCCCAATCCTTCCTTCCTTCTCTCTTTCTCTCCTTCCCTCCCTCCCTCCCTCTCTCCTTTTCTTCCTTTCTTTCCTTCCTTGCCTCCTTTTCTCCAGATACACCTTCCAAGTGCACTCCCCAATAAACATTCCGCATACAAATTTCCATCTCAGAATCTGTTACCTGGGAACCCAATCTAAGTCAACCCCTGTGAGCTTCCATTCACTTATTTTTAAAATGCAGATGATGGGAACATCTCCTAATTATAACTGGCCCTCAGGAAATGTAACTTGAATGACAACATTGTGCTTGAATGCAAAGTGACCATTCTTTTGGGGTTGAATGGGGTTGGATACATACATTTCAGTTTAACCCCAAATATTAAGCTCTGATACATACCAGGCTCAGGGCTGGGTGCTGAGATATGCAAGAGTACCAGGTCTCATTCTAAAACTCTAGTCTGTCCTGCTGCAGAAAGATTTCCTGTGACCCACTGAGATCCCATCCAACTCAGTGTGACAAGCATTTATTGAGCACCTACTGTAGGTCTGACCCAGTGTTGGGGATCAGAAATATGAAGGTGAAAGAAAACACTTCTCCTTCACTTAAGCAACCCATGGCCCAGGAAAAGAGATGGACAAATGGCCTGACAGTGACAGCACCATGTGGTACGTGCAGAACAAGGAAGATTGTGTCAGGTAGGAAGCACAGATCTTTTAGTCTAAGGTTGCCTAAATTCAAATCCCACAGTTGCTACATGCCAGCATCATGGCTTTAGAGCAAGTTACAAATATTCATTAAGCACCCACCATGGGTGAAGCCCTGCGCTAGTGCTGGATAGACAGCATAAGCAAAATAAACAGTACAAGGTGGATCTTGCCCTCATGGAGTCTGCCGTGCAGTCTGATGCTACCTTCTGTAATTTGCCCAGCGCCACTGCTATGAGCCTCAGAGCACCCAGGGGACGTGTGGTTTCCCCATGGTGACCTGTTTGCCCACAGATGACTTCTGGCCAGTAGACCCTTCCTCTGAGACCCAGCTGGTAGAAGTCTCCCTCCCCTAGGCCTGATCGCTGAACTCAGAGAGCAAGTACAGTGGATTTCCCAGAATGCCAAGCTCTTCCCTCCACTGCTGTTGACCATGTAGCTCTTAAAATCACTGCTGACAGCGGTGAGGCTGCCATGCTAGCATGTTTATTAATTTCTAATTAGATCCTGCTCACCAATAGCAAACAGGGCACCATTTTAACAGAAATAAACACAGACATCCTTAACTTGTCAAAATATGTCTCAATGAGGAGCTACCAATGAGAAAATCCAGATGCTGGGCGCTTGCAGATATCACATTGGAATTCAATAGAACCTTTACCTGGAGTGCAGGTGACCAGGCTGTTGGCAGAGGGTCCTATGCATGGATGTTGAGGTTTTAAAACCAAGGGTGAGTAATCGCAGTCCCACCAGTGCACTGATCAGGAGGAGCTGCAGAAATGCCGGCTCCATTGCAGTGAGTGTGTAATTCACAGATGAATAAAGCTGAAGCCTGGGTCCACACTTCCCTCTTGATTTTACAAATGGAAACACTGACTCCCCTTTGCCTATGTCACCCTTAGACCTGATATGTGAATCAGGAATATGACAAAACAGCCTTCTGATATCCCTAATAAGAGCTTCCCTCCAGGTATTTGTACCCTGTTGGAAACTCAAGAGACAACTAAAATCACAGGACGTTGGAGCGGAAAGTAATCAGAAAATCATCTTGACCCAGTTCCATTTTACAGGTGGGAAGACTGAGGCCCAGAGAGGGGAAAGGAGATTCTCAAGGTCACACAGCAAACTCAGAAACAAAGTCCAGGTCTCCTGACTTCCAGCCCACAGTTCCACAAACCACACGCCACTATCTTGTGTTAATTTTTTAACTCTAACTCTAGCGTGGTTTCTACAAATGGATTTGAGTAAAACTTCACCCTTTAGCCAAAAGAGAGAAGTGAGTGCCTTCGATAATTCCACTGGAGAATGTACTGAGTGATGAATGGATAAATAAAATGCGGCATATCCATACAATGGAATATTATTGAAACACATAAAGGAATGAAGTTCTGATACACGCTACAACACTGATGAGCCTTAGAAAACATTATGCTGAGAAGCCAGACACAAAAGGCTGTATATTGTACAATTCCATTGATATAAAATATTCAGAAGGGGCACATCTACAGAGACAGAAAGCAGATTGGTGGTTGCCAGGCACTGGGGGAGGGACGTGGTGACTGACACTGCCGAGATTTCCCTTAAGGTTGATGAAAAAGTCAGAACTAGATAGAGATGATGGTTGCAGAGCATTGTGAATGCACTAAATGCTACTGAACTGCAGACTGTACATGGTTAATTTTATATTATATAAAATTTATCTCAGTAAACAAACACACACACCAGAATGCACCAAGCTCCTCCCAGGAGCCCCACTTTTCATTTGTGTTATCTCAGTAAACTCTCCCATACTCTGGGGATATTGGTATCATTATCCTATTTGACAGGGAAGCAAACTAAGTCACAAAGAATTTTAGTGACAGGCCAGGGAAGCTCAGCCACCAAGCGGTGGATTTGGGATTTGAACTTGTGTCTGCCTGCCAGGCCGTCTTCTCCCCCGTAGCACCTGCCTTTAAGGAATGCAGAGCCACAGACAAGCTCTGAAGAAAAGATGTCCATGACAATTCTCCAAAAGAGTCTCAAACTCATCTCTTCTGGGCACAGAGGAGAGGTTATTAGCTCTTCGTTGAGGAAGTGGGTCATCTAAAAAGTGTCTTTTCTTAAAACGTAAACTTTTCATCGGCAAAGAAGCAAGAGTAGGGAAGGAACACTGTTAGATGAAGTTGACACTTTCCAAGTGAGTAAGTTCCATGCCACACTTGAAAAAGTGATTAAGTTCAGAAATCTTTGGATGAAACAAGATTCAATAGGTTTCATTACTGCAGGCCTTCTCAGTGCCTTGAATTCCCCAATGAGTTTTGATTGTTCATGAGTGCCCCACATCGCACAGCATTCCTCAGTGTATTTGATCAGAGGACCTTCTCTTCCCCTCCCATGACCACAAATCCCTGGAGTTTACATGCAGTGTCACGTATTTGAGGAAAATCCTAAATTAATGGTTCCTGTGGAGGAAATAAAGCAGGGCAGGCAGGCCGTGGTGGGGACAGATAGAGTGCACCTAGACCCCAGCTGGGCTCTCTGGGTTCTAACGGAATCGTCTCTTTTCCTACCAGGTTCTCATGTCCAAGCTAGTCTGAATTCTCTTTCCAGGAAAGGAGGAGAAACTGCGAGAAGGGAGGTGAAAGGAGGAAGCAGGGAAAGAGACAGAGAGAAAGGCAGAGGAGAAGAAGGGAGACAGACAGATAACCAGGGAGGATGAGAGAGAGAAGAATCCCAAGTGAGCTCCACTGTGACTGGATCTCCTCTAACCCAGCATCATCAGCTGCAGGAAAAAAAAAGAAAAGAAAAGAAAAAAAAAACCCTGAAGGCTATGGCTGTTCTGGAAGAGGCAGCCGCTAAATTAACGAGGTATTACCCAAGATGAAGGAAACAATTAGGACATTTAGCAGTAGAGATAAAGCAAATACTCTTTCCATCAAAAAAATATTAAGGCTAATTCAATTGGAAAAGAGGCAATGGGGAGAGGCCTTGTAAGCCCAGGAAGCAGGAAGAAGGGCTGGCTGAGCAGTCTGCAGAAGAGAAAGATTTATCCAAACTCAAATATGTGCTGCGGGAGAGAGGGGCTCTGAAGGGCTCCCCAGCTGGGCTTGAATAAACAAGTCGATGTCAGCTTCTATAAGTGAGAGGGTGATGGGCAAACCGCACTTCCCCCAGTTGGCGAAGTTGAAATGAGTGATCGATAGGGCAATATCACCAAGCTAATTAAATCAGAACTCCACGGGGCTGATTCCTTCTTTACAGCCCGGGACCAGCCTCTGATCGGCAGGACCGGAGGGCACTTGAAGGCCTGGTCCCATCTCTCGCCCCAGATGGATCGGGGAAGCCCTCCTGCCACACCTGCCCCTTTCCATTTCTGCCCTTACCCACCCAAGGCAGCATATTCTGCTATTTGGAAACACTAATAATAATAAAAATAGGCCGGGCGCGGTGGCTCACGCCTGTAATCCCAGCACTTTGGGAGGCCGAGACGGGCGGATCACGAGGTCAGGAGATCGAGACCATCCTGGCTAACACGGTGAAACCCCGTCTCTACTAAAAAAATACAAAAAAACTAGCCGGGTGAGGCGGCGGGCGCCTGTAGTCCCAGCTACTCGGGAGGCTGAGGCAGGAGAATGGCCTGAACCCAGGAGGCGGAGCTTGCAGTGAGCTGAGATCCGGCCACTGCACTCCAGCCTGGGGGACAGAGCAAGACTCCGTCTCAAAAAAAAATAATAATAATAAATAATAAAAATAATATTAAACAGCCTAACACTGAGAAGCTCCAGCATACAAGCATTGGACTTTGAATTCAGTCTTTTTTTTTTTTTTTTTTTTTAGACAGAGTCTCGCTGTGTCACCCAGGCTGGAGTGCAATGGCGTGATCTCGGCTCACCGCAACCTCCAGCTCCCTGGTTCAAGAGATTCTCCTGCCTCCACCTCCCAAGCAGGTGGGATTACAGGCACCTGCCACCACACCAGGCTAATTTTTGTATTTTTAGTACAGACGGGGTTTCACCGTGTTAGCCAGGCTGGTCTCGATCTCCTGACCTCAGGTGATCCACCTGCCTCAGCCTCCCAAAGTGCTGGGATTACAGGCATGAGCCACCGCGCCCAGCCAAGTTCAATTATGTTTTAATCTCATTTTGTCCTCAAGACAACACTCTGGTGGGTACACTGATTACCCCCGTTTTACAGAGGAAGACACTGGAGATCAGAGAGGTGAAGAGATTTCCCAGAGGCACACCTGCTGAGTGTTTGAGTCAGAATAAGAATCCAGGTCTTCTGGCATCCCAGTGAGAAGGTCTTGACCACTGATTCTGAGAAAGTCCAGCCAAATTGGCCATTTATTCATTCATTCTTGCCCATGTGTATAACTATGAGCCAACCACTGGGTGTGGCAATGGGAACAAAATGGGAAACTTGTTCTCAAACCAGAGGGGAAAGACAAAAAAACACAAGGTAACCAAGCAGCAAGACACTCAAAGTGTAGTAAGACACTTAAAGCAAGTGGAGACTTAAAAAATGTAGTAGGTGCTCCGTGAAGCAAAAGAGGACTGTGACCCAGAATAAAGGAGTGATCCTACAGAGGAAGTCAAGGAAGGCTTCCTGGAAGAGGTGGTGCTTACAGGGAGGCCCAAAGGATGAGCAGCAGCCAGACAGGTGGAAGGTGGAGGAGGCATTTGTGAAGACCCTAGGATGGGAATGAGATCAGAATTTAGGGAATTAGCAGAATGGACCCCTGAGCAGAACGACAGGCAGTGGTGAGTAGGGTCTGATCCCAGATGTGCAGGAGCAACAAGGGGAGCCTCAGACCAGGCAAGTGATTTTCTCAGAATAACAATGCAAATTCATGACCGAAAGAGACCAGAGCCCAGGCCACCTGATGCCCAGCCCAGAGCTCATGCCTCTGGCCACGCAGCCTCTCCTGCCAGGTGGTTAAGTGTCACAGGAGTGGACAACTTGTCTTTTTTATTTGTTACAGTTTCCTAGCAGTCAGTCCTAAATCTGGTACATACTAAGCACCCACTGATTGACTGTTGAATTAATGAATGACACCAAAAGGATGTCATGAATGAATGAATGACTGGAGAAGGATTTAACACCTATTGAGCACCTAGTGTGTACACGGCACCATGATCATTACAATCAGACCAGAGCGATGAAAGATCCTCCTTTTTAAAGGGATTCTTAGTTTTCTCCCGTCACTTCCTAACACACAGCCTCCAGAAGCTAACGAAGCCAGCTTCTTCCTTGACTCTGTCACCCACACAATTTTCCTCCAACTCTCTGCCTTTGCTCTTGCTGTGCCTCCCACCTGAGCTATCCTCCCTCAATCGTTTCGGCTGCCCAAATTAATTAGTTCAGTCCTCCAAGATCCTGCTCCTGAGTGATGCCCTCCCTTCACTGTTTCTCCGGACCGTCTCTGCACACACTATTTATCTACATCTGGCCCCTCTCAGTAATATGTCATCTTCTCAAGAGCCCAAGCCACGGTTCCTGTTTTCCCTGCAGGACTGGACCTGTGGGAACATGTGAGTAAATCGTTGCTGAGGGGACTCCCAAGAGGCTTGAGCAAGTCACTTCCACTCTTCGAGAGTCTTGGCTGCATATCTGCAAAAGAAGGAGATGAAATTTTATCAAGGATGGCAAAATTGTGCATCCACATCACTGCACCCTCTCCTTTAGTCAAAGCAGACATTACTGATTGATCACTGGTTTTTCCCCACCGTGACCAGATGCACCTTTCAAATCCTTTCCCTATGCAATATTCCAAGCAGTCTTTACAAAAAAAAAAAAAAAATGCAAACTTTGTGAGCAAGATGAAATCTACTGCCACTCTTCAATGCAATAGACTCTAAGGGACTTTTCTCTGGCCTTTGGGGACCTATCACAAACCCAGTGCAAAGAATATGAGATTAGAAGCCCGAAACCTAATTTACAGATTATGCAACCTTGAGTAATCCCAGCCTCTATAAGCCTGAATTCCCTTCTCTGTCAGGTGGCATGTATCTTCTGACATGCGCTCTGTATAGATATCACTGCTTTTTACCTGTTGTGAAAAAAAAAAAAAAATGTAATCATCAGGGTTGTTATAATTGTGAGTAAATATGAAGTTATTAGGCCCAGAGTGAGGCAGCCTGAGGGTGAGTTCTAGCAGTGCAGGAACTGAATGTACAGACTTGGAAGATCTTTTTTCAGCCTGCTTTCCTTCTGCTTGTTGGCTGTGCTGCCCTTATACAGCCGTCCTATTAAACACTTCCAAGTGAGTGGGAACCTACTCAATTCATTGTTCCCCCATCGTCCTCTCTCTGGACAACACTGTAAATTCCCAGGCATTCTCTATAATCGTGGATTGGCTCAGTTGTCTTGGCACAAATAGAGGGGATAAGGGAATTCCATTCCTCAGTGTTCCCCAGCTCACCAGGCTTGAGGGCAGGGGCTCTGCCTCATTCACAGCTGTGTCCCCAGTAGCCAGCATTGGGCCAGGAGCTCCATAGACTCTCAATCAAGATTTGTTGAATGGATGGAGGGAGGGAGGGAGGAAAGGCACAGACACCATTTAACGCCCCATGCAGCGCATTCAGCATGCCAAACCCGTGCGCACAGTGCTCTAGCTTGCTCGGACACAATTATGTTAAAAGAGCAATTAGCAACCTTTTAAGCCTGATTGCCAACTCCCCCATTAATCACTTGCAATTATAAACCCCAAATCTTCAAAACAATTGGTCCCAGACGCCCACTAGAGAGAAACGTTAATAACCTTCCTTTTTCATCGGAAATCTCTGCTCAGTTGGAGTCTCTGGGTCACGGAGGGGTGGAGCAGCCACAAAGGGCTGAATAGGCTGAAATGGGAGTGGTGACCCTGGAGAAAGGGGTAAAAAAGTCACCCCGTAGGGGCCAAAGGACACTCTGGGAGGCTGCCTCATCTCCCCTCTGCCAGCTTCTCCCCCGTTACCACAGCCAGCCTGGGCCATATATCTCCCCATGCTTTCACCAAACCACTCTAATTCCACATTATGAAGACACTGTCTCTAATTACTGTGGCTAATTAGCTCCTCGCAGCCACCCCAGTTGAGGCACGCGAGAGACAGAGCCGCCCCCAAGGCCTTGGACGTGGCTGGCTGCCTCTGGCCGCCAGCCGCCACTTTGCCACCGCAAGGACACCCTGTGAGCTGACCCCCTTGTTTCAGGGGAAAGGGAGGAGGAGAATGAGGGATGGTAGAAGCCTTCTCGGTCAATCTGAACCCCCTCTCTCCGCCAGTCCCCTGCTGCGGGCAGCAGGCAATTCAGACCTGAGTGCAACAGCTAATTAAATCAATATGAGATAATGAACGGCAATTAGAGGTCCGGCTAGGCACATCTTCTCTTGTAAATACTGTTTCTCTCCCAACGGGGAGCTCTTTTTTAATAATCTGTTTGTGTTTCATTTCCAGGAGCCGTAATTCCCCCAAGAAGCACTTTGGGAAAGTGATTTGTTTGTCTGTATAATCGCCAAAGCATTCCGTTAGTCTTGTTTGTTTTGCTGAGTGCCTGCTACTACTGGAGAGAAACAATTTTTCTTCTCTCTTTTATTTTTTTTTTAAATGTCTACTTCCTTCCTCAACATCCTAATATTGGACCAGTCCAGGGCCATGTATCTCGGAGGTGTAATGAGCTGCACTCTGCCCTTAGCTCCCTCTTTGCCTTTCTGGGGGATGAAAAAATCTAAAATCCTTAGGAGATCACAGAATGATGGGAGGAAGTCTAGTGGCTCCCATTCTACGGATGAGAAAACCGAGGTCTAGAGCAGCCATCAGTGACTAACAACCTAAATTCTCCCATCCTCCATTCAGATGGCTCCCAAATCTCATGCGGTGCCCAGGGGGGAGTCTTGGGGAGGGCATTATAAGGAGCCCTCTACCCTCAAGAAGCTTGCAAATTTATCTGGTGAGACAGGCTAAGGCACATATCAATTAGAAAGCAATTAAGTGCCTAATTGTGTGGCACCAACAAGCTCAAAGAGTTCAGGAGAGGAAAAGATCCTTCAGGGAATAGAGAGGAAGGAGAGAACAACAGAGCCATTTGCATCTTAGTTTTATCTCTAGCTCCCATCAAGACCGGTTTTCTGAGCTCTAAACTTTTATACCTTCATCGGGATGCCCCACGGCAGCATAAAGTCAATTTGTCCAAAAAGGAAAGCATCACACACACACACACAGCCATGTTTTCATTCTTCTCCTCCGTGTTCAATAAATGGCTGTGCAGACACCCAGTTTTCCCGCCAGAGAACTCAATTTCTTTTCTCATGCTGTCTACACCCAGTCAACAGGACCTTGTAAATGTCTCTCAATAGTACCCACTTTTCTCCTTCCCTACCTGTCACTGCCCTAGTACCAGTCACCACCTGGATGCACCCTAGTGGTCCGCTGAATCCAACCCTTCCTCGCCTGCAATCTAATACTGCAACCAGAGATGCTTTCTACAATGTAATCTGACCAGATTCTTCTCCTGATTAAACTCCTTAGTGCTTTCCTCCAGATAAAGGTCACTTTAATGTGACCTATGAGACCTCTGGTCCTTGCTTACATTTTTAGGCTAGCCTCTTGACATCTACACTCCCCCTTTTATCTTGTATTTTATTTTATTTTTGAGATGGAGCTTCGCTTTTGTTGCCCAGGCTGGAGTGCAATGGAGCAATCTCGGCTCACTGCAACCTCTGTCTCTTTGGTTCAAGCGATTCTCCTGCCTCAGCCTCCCGACTAGCTGGGATTACAGGTGCCTGCCACCATATCCAGATAATTTTTTGCATTTTTAGTAGAGATGGGGTTTCACCATGTTGTCCAGGTTGGTCTTGAACTCCTGACCTCAGGTGATCCACCCACCTTGGCCTTCCTAAGTGCTGGGATTACAGGCGTGAGCCACCGCGCCCTGCCGTTCCTCCCCCTTTTATACACACAGAGCTCATGCTTCAGCTGCGGTCTCACAAATAAGCAATACCCCTTAGATACCCAAGCCTCTGCAAGTGATTCTTTCTCCACTGAAAACTCCTTAAATTTCCCCCTAGATCTCTGTAGTAAGCAATTCTTACTCTTCTCTTAGGCATTATCTTAGAGAGTTCCTCCCCCAGGAAGCATCCCTGTTCTTCATCACTCCAGGCTGGGTTACCTCCCTCTCCTCTGAGCTGCAGTCGCCACCTGTGCTGACACCAGTTATGGTCTTTGAACTTAACAAATCACGTGCCATGGTAATTATCTGATCATTGTTCTCCCTGCCTCACTGGAATAAGAGCACCTTGAGGCCAGGGTCTTGTTTTGTCCTTCGTCAGAACTTCTACTACTTAGCACACAATAGTTGCTTAATAAGCACTCATTGAATGTCTATTAAATAAAAGGCTGGAAGTACTCTTAACATTTATTTAATACCACCTGTTGCCTTTCGGATGGCAAAAACTGACACTTCAGAAAGGAGCAGAGGGTTTCCTGGGGCTGTGCAGAAAAATGACAGCAGAATCAGAGTAGATCCAAGTTGTCCTGACTGCTGATTCAGTGTTCGATCTGCCATATGTATTTGATTTTAATCAAATCCATGTTATCCATAAATATGTTTGACTAAATAAATATGGGTTGAATATGTACCTTGGGAACTTAGAAATGGCTAAGACAAAAACAGAATAGCATGACCCCAGCAGAGGGACTTAGTGGGGATGGGAGGTGGCACTAAAGGTGTCCCAGAGGCCAGGCACGGTGGCTCATGCCTATAATCCTAGTACTTTGGGAGGCCAAGGTGGGAGGATCACCTGAGATTGGGAGTTCAAGACCAGCCTGGCCAACATGGTGAAACCCCATCTCTACTAAAAATACAAGAAATAGCCAGGCGTGGGAGAAGGTGTCTGTAATCCCAGCTACTTGAGAGGCTGAGGAGGAGAACTGCCTGAACCTGGGAGGCAAAAGGAGGTGGAGTTTGAAGTGAGCTGAGATTGTGCCACTGCATTCCAGGCTGGGCAACAGAGCAAGACTCCGTCTCAAAGAAAAAAGACTTCCCAGAAGATGGTGAGCAGTGTTTTTGAAAAAAAGTGAACCTTTGATGGACCAGAAAGATAAAAAAAAAAAATTGTTCAAGGCACATACCTGGTCAATAAAGCAATCATGATTCAACCCAGGTCTTTCTACTACCCTGTGCTTTTCTTTTGTGATGAACACAGTTGTCTTTAAAGATGGTTCAAAATCTTCCCAATATGTGTTGCTAGAGCATAGCGGGAATAAAAGTTGGGACCTAAGCCAGAGATTCAAGTTTTCCTTCTGTTTTCCAGCAAGAGTTTAACTACAGGAGTTATGGGTCATTAAGAGAGACTAGAACAGAATAAGGGCTGTTAGGTGCCTGAAGGTTTTTTTTTTTTTTTTAACATATGGGATGTGTGTCAGAATTTGCAGATTGTATCATGGGGAAGTGAACTTAGAAGGATCTCTCAGAGTAGTGACCATGAACCAGAGCCAGAGATGGGTTCCCCTCCGCAATGCCAACACAAAGGTTTCAGAACCACGGACAGCTCCTGGGTGGCGTCTGGGCCTGGCTTTCCTGGTGTGGCTTGCATTATTGCATGGCTTCCTGGTGTGCAGTAAACGGTCTCTCAATTAATTTAAAAAGAAAAAAAAAAAAAAAGTAAGGTTTTAGTGTATACTTTTCTCCCCAGAGGATCATAATCTGTTTCTTCGGTGGAATGAGGTATACAAAGGCCTGAACTTCCCATAAGCCACACCAAAACTCCCATAACTCCAACTCTTCCATAGAGCTCCACCTAAGGTAAGAACTGCTCATGAAATGTCTGGCCTGGCCTCCTCTAAGGCATCCCTGTCCACATTTGAGGAAAGGTGAACCACAGAAAATCTCTTTCTGGGAATTCAGTCTTGCCAAGGTTCAGGCCAGGATTTTTCCAAGCCCAAGTTCATGAAAGACAGTGCAGACTTCAAGAACCAGATACGGAGGAAATACACCAACTCTGTCAGTTTTCCCATGGAGAAAAGCAAGGTGCTGAGAGAGACATCGATGTAGCTTGCATTAGGAAATTGGGAAAAATTCTAAGTCGTGACTATATTAATGAGAGTTCATATCTGCTATCAGGACGTTCTATACTTCAGGCACACTTATAAACATGATATCATTTCATCTGCCCAAGCACCCTGTGAGAAAAGTACTATTAACCTTCTTTTACAGATGAGGAATCTAAAGCTCAGAGAAGGAAATTGACTAGGCACGAGTCACAAAGCCAGGGATTGGCAGATCCCCCCTTCAAGCCCAGATTGTCTGACTCAAAGTTTGTGATGTTTCTACCATGCTACTTTGCCTTTGGTGTTCTTCCCTGATCTTTGAGCCAACAAGACTTGCAGCTTTTGACCTAGGAGCAGGACACAGATGACCTATCACACAGATAAGTTAAACTATCTCCCCTAGTCCTTGCGGACTCCTGCATGAGTCTTTTACAAGCCATGATTCTATTATGGGCCACGATGCCCATAAAGATCAGGCCAGATTTTACTGTTCCTTAAACCTCCCATCCTTCCTCCCATGCTCACCAGCTTTAAAATATGAAACAAAATTATCTCAGGTCAACAAAAAGCCCTGAACAGGAACCTCTCACCCCCAATTCACTGTGGCCAAAATGCCAAATTCACTTTCTCTTCCTTCCTTCTTTTCTGTTTGTGTAGTAAGGTCCAGGGCAAATCTGTAAATCTGGCCTTTTGATCACACTCCCTGCAACACCAGACACACCTGCTGTCCACTTAACTCTCTTTCATCTTCAATTTTTTTTCTTCTCCTCTCCCTTCAATCTATCACAAGCCACTTATGACTTGAAAAAACCCTGCCCAAGCTGATGCGATGGAAGAAAATGGGCCTTGAAATCACATAGAGAAGAATTCAAATGAAAGCTGTACTCTTTCGAGTTCTGTGACCTTGGACACATTTCTTAGCATCATTGATCTCATCTATAAATTGGAGACTGTGACTACCTTTGGCTGCTATAGGTCACAGATGCTACGACCTATATATACATCATTGCTAATTTCTATTACTGCTAATATAGCAGTAATAATATTGACATTAATAATAAAAATAGTAATCACTAGCTTATCAAGTAGTCACCTTTTACTAGGCACTGTTCTAAATGTTCTACAGATAGTAACTAATTATATATAAATTACTAATGACTAATAGATGTAACAACGAACATGCAGCTAATTATATGTGATAGGCACAAGATTACACAACTAGTAATGTTCAGGCTTGCACACAGTAGGTGTCCAATAAATAAGAATTCCATATCTCACTCTCCTTCTTCAGTCTCCAGCATGTGTCTCCTTTCTTCCACTGCTGATGATCCAACTTGTCACCCAAACCACTGTGAGCTCCATACTCCCCATCCATGAAACGGGTATCATGCCCTGATTTCTAGAAATGCACTGAGAACTCAATGATATAAATGTGAAGGTACTCCACCCATAAAATAGGCTTAATAAATATTTATTGGAAATTAATAATGCTTACTATATTTTGCTCCACCTTCTTCAGCTTCTGGATATAGGGCTCTGATCCCATCACTCTTACCAAGATTACCCTCTAAATAATCATTAATCATAAAATTGCTAAATCTAAGACCTGATTTCAGCTCTCATACTTGACCTGTGGGTAGCCTTTCCACTGCTGATCAATATCCCCAAGCCAATTTCCTTCTTGGATTCCAGAATTCTAGGCTTTCCCGCTTTCTGCTTACCCCTCAACTCTCTTCCTTATTTCACCTATTACATGTATCCATATCTCCAAAGAATGATTCTGATTTCTCTACTTAGTCTATGGTTCAGTTCAGTGGAGAGGATTCCCATTTGAATTTCAGCTCCACCACAAGGAGAAATCCTCAGCCAAAGTTTTGAGGACAAGTAGTTCATTTGTGGCCCCAGGAAACACCAGGAAGGAGGATGCAGAAGTGAACAGGAAGGAAAGACAGCCAATCAAGGGTGCATAATCAACTCAGAAACTCCCGTGGGCAGCTGGAGCCTAATCCTGCTGGAGAATGCTGAGAAGCAGTGCAGAACGTGCTTGTTGGAGTTATCCCGCTCGAGGAGCCAGGGTTCTGAGTCATTTATTTACCAACTCCTTTCAATCCATAGTTGAGGGTTGCTCCTGGAGGATGGTAATTCTCAGGTACTTCTAGCTTGCATGCATGTAAGCAGAATAAGCCACAGACAACAGCAAAGCCCTTAGACTGTTGGCAGTCATCCCATCAAGCCCTACAAAGGCAAGGCTGCAGGAATATGGGTCAGGACACCAACAGTGTCTGCTGCAACTCCCAGATCTGGATCTCCATCTACAGCTCTTCTCCCAAGTTCCAGCCAGACACAAATTTCCAACTCAAGGTGGTTTTCTCCCTTGGACCTTCCTAGGCTCCCCACATCAGCAGTCCTAGCCTGTCATGCTCATCATATGTCATCTATATGCCCAGAGTGGAATTCAGGGGATCCCCATTATCCAAGGCGGGAAACAGGTTCCAAGATCCTCATTGGATGTCTGAAACTTGCAGATAGCAACTAACGCTATATACACTACATTTTCTCCTATACGTAAATACCTATGATAAACTTTAAAGTTTATATAATATAAATTAAACATAATGTTTATGTTTCTCCTATACGTAAATACCTATAGTAAAGTTTATAAATTAGACACAGTAAGAAGAGATTAACAACAGAACAATACTTCATAATAAAATAGAACAATCGTAACAATATACTGTAATAAAAATAAAATAAGGTGTTCTTTCAACGTAAGCACCATGATATGTCAACAGCCTATGTGATAACCAAGATAGCCACTAGTGGGTAAGGGGCAAGTTGTGTAGACAGATTGGATACCTAGACAAAGGGAAGATTCACATCCCAGGCGGGATGGAGCTGGACAGCGTGAGATCTGATCACGCTACTCAGAACAATATGCCATTTAAAATCTATGAATTGTTTATTTCTGAAATCTTCCATTTACTATTTTCGGACCATGGTTGGCCATGGGTAACTGAAGCCACAGAAATTGAAACTGTGAATAAGGGAGAACCAATGTCATTTTACCTATTGCGTATCCTTGACCAATCACTCTCAGCATTACCCCAGAGACAAGATGTCACCAGGGCAAGTACCAGTTCAGTTGTGGAGAGGCAAGAGTTTGAATGCTGGCTCTGCCACTTCCCAACTGCACCCACATAGGTGCATCGCCTCACCCCTCACTTTCAGTTGCATTGCCTGCAAAAGGAGAATTTTAAAATCATATTTAGGGAGGGTGGACAAGAATATGTATGGAAAGCTGCCGGTACCTAGTCCAGATTATAACCCATGGTGGGTATCTAGTCTTTCAGAGCTGTGACCGCTCCAATCAGTAGCCAAGGTATACTTCTCTCTTTATTTTGCCAGTTCAATTGCATATCTCATACTAGCCCCTGTTGTTTATATTTTCTTGGCTATTTCAAGAGTTTGCAAGCTTGGCAAAATGCCGAATACTCCAGTGAATTGTTCCTAACCTTTCTACAGCCCTCAATCTCTTCTCCTAGAGTCCTCCTCGCATATCAATGCCAAACTCATCTCCTTAAAATACCACATTCCTATCAGATATCACCAATGGCTCACGATTGTATTACGGTGATGTTTAGCCTCCTTGTTCTGGCATTTAAGGCCCTTCACAATCTGATACCCTAATTATATTCTTCACTTTATCACTGCTTTTCTTTGGTAAAATGCTTCGTTTCTCTTCTTTATGTTGATTTAATCATCAAATGCTTATTAAGCATCTCCGTGTACCAGGCTCTGTCCTAAGCCCCAAGAACAATTTTATAAACAAGAAAAAGATACATCCTTTTCTCTCCTGGAATGCTCCACGATAAAGCCTTTATGCATGATGTTCTCCAGTTGACTACCCCCACTCCAATGCCATCAACTCCTGTCCAGAGAGGCATGTCATTGTATTGAGAGCAGGGAAAGGTCAAGGTTCAAACCCCAGGGTGACCATTTATGACCAGTGGCCTTGGGTCACATTCCTCTCTGGACCTCTGTTTCCAAATGATACGAAGTCCTGCCTGCAAGGGTTGATGTGGTCCTCTGAATAATGGTCCCCCAAAGATAGACATGTCCTAATCCCTGGAACCTGTGAATGTTACCTTAGATGGCAAAAGGGACTGCTCAGATGTGACTAAGTTAAGGATCTTGAGATGGAGGGATTATCCTGCAATCACAAGGGTCCTTCTAAGAGGGAGGCAAGAAGAGCAGAGTCAGCGGGAGATGTGACTGTGAGGGCAGAGGTTGAAGTCATGAGCCAAGGGATGCCGGTGACCTCTAGGTGCTGAAAAAGGCAAGAAAACAAGATCTCCTTTACAACCTCCAGAAGGAACCTAGCCTTGCCAACACCTTGATTTTGGATTTCTGACCTCCAAAACTTGAAGATGACAAATGTGGGTGTTGTTTTAACCCCTAAGTTAAAACAACAATAAGAAACAAACACTGTTGTTTATTAGTTGAAAGTAAGAAAATAATACAGTTGTCATGGAGAATACAGACTAATGTATGACCTTGGCCTCCCCAGGGTCACATGCCGTAAATGGCCAGAGTGGAGTTTCATCTGGGACTATTCCTGCTCTCAGTGTATTGAGATGTCTTTCTGGAAAAGACCTGATGGAGTATGGAAGGTCCAGCACACAGTGACAGGCCTTCGAATGGAATCTGAGGGAGGGTGAGGAGCAAGGGAGACCAGCTCAGGTTCCCTCTTCTCCTGGGAGACTTCCCTAATCATTGTAGCATGTATCATCTGTAAAATACAAACAATGTGTCTATGAGGGATGTTTACATATAACAATATCTTCGCATAAGGGGGCCTAGGAGTATTCTCGAATGTGATGTGCATAGCAGGTGAACATCATTCCATGGGTGAGAATACAGAGGCCCAAAGGGATTAAGTGATGTCCAAGATCATTCAAAAGAGCACAGCAGATCGGGGATGCAAACCGAGTTGTCCTGCCTACGAGTCCAGCACCGTGTGGGTTTCCAGCTGGCCTGTTCTCTGCATTCACTGTGTCAGCATCCCCATCTACACACTGGCAGCCACCAGCCCCAGAGAAGTCAGCTCCCCAGCCAGAACACAGGAGTCCCATGGAGGGCCCATCTCCAGTCCCTCTCTTAAGAGAAATGACAAAGGGAGAATGCCAGTTGGGAAGAAATGATAATTTCCTGTATGTCAATAACAGGATGAGAAATGGTCCCAGGATAAAATATGCTCCATCTCCTACTCGGCTTGGATGCATGCCCAGGAGATGCCGTGTGCTGGGACTGGGTCAAGGGGCAAGGGGAGAGAAGGAAGGCCTACTGGGAAGGGTGGAGAAAGTCCTCTATGTCACCAGGACATTGGGAGACGAGAGCCAGGACGCTTGCAATATGTTGAAGAGTCTTGGTGTCTGCTCTCAACTCTGGGGGGCCAGGGCTGAGCCTGTCTTAGCCACGGCAGGATCCCCAGGGACTACAAAGATGCCTCATGCAACATCTATGCTCAGGAAATGCTGGTTGTATGAATGGAAAACTTGGAGTTAGGAAAACTCCCTACAATCTATAAGCTGGGAATTGTAAATTCCACTTCCTGTCTCTGAGGCCTTGCTTCACCATCCGCAAAGCTACTCACCAGGAAGTCTGCAAAAGAAAAAAAAAATTACATTAAATCAAGTATGCATTAGTCAAGTTTATGTGCCCAGACTCTGGAGTAAGACAGTTTTGTGCTCAAATTGCCTCTTCAGCCCTTCCACCATTTGCTTCACCTCTCTGAGTACTGTTTCCTCCTCTGAAAAACAGACCTATGTAAGAATGATTATCATGTTGATTATTAGTTGGCCGTGTCAGTCATTTACACTTAGCCCTAAATAAAGGGCCTATGTGCAGATTTTGGCAGGAACTAAAAGACACTGCTATTTTCTGTGTTTACTATTTGCCATGCACTCTTTTAAGCACTTTGCATGTAAACATCTATTTGATTTTCACCACAACCCTGTGAGGTTCAAAGCAGGGAAGGAAATCACACACAGCCACACAGCTGGTAAGTGGCCACGTCAGGATTATCTCAAAGTCTGCCTGCTTCCAGACCCTGGACTCTTAATACTGTGTTACCTCTTCAGATCAAAATTGCCTATGGGCCATGAAAATTAGCTCAGAATGTATCCTCTAGTCCAGTGCTTTTCAAACTACTGTGAACAGGAATCAGATTCTGGATAAACAGATCTGGAGTGGGAACCAGGAGTCTGCATTCTAACCAGCTCCCAAGAGTGGCCAAAGCTGCAGGTCCATTTTGAGTAGTGAGTTTCCAGACAACAGGATTCCATGGATGGTATTTCACCAGAACATGACAGAGTCAGATCTGGCCTTTAGTAGCTTGCGGGGCTACCGTAAGGAGCCTGGATTAGAGGAGGCGAAGCTGGAGGTGGGTGTTTACGCCTTGAGGCTCCTTCCGGCTGAAACACTTCATGGTTTGATTCTTAGAGGCGCTCTAAGCCTCTTTAGAAAACGGGTGGAAAGAAAGAATGTAGGAGTCCTTCAGCTCCACCCCTTCTCCAGGCCTAAAAAGAATATCAGCTCTGAGGCAGCTTCTGCTTAAAAACGACTGCTCTGAGCAGTCGCTCAGTATTCCAGAGACCACGCTGGATTCAATACATCAAAGGTTGAAGGATCATATAGCCCCATTAGCTGCAAAGTTTAATTTCCCTTCGGGGCTGGTGGTTACAATGAAACTACAGCAGCAATTACAACTTCCCCTTCACTGACAACCTGCTCAGATCAATAAAGGCTGCGTCACCAGGATCAGCCTCATTCGTCAGGAACTCTGGGCCACACAAGGCCCCATACTGCACACCACACACCTTTCTTGCCAGGTGGCAGGGGAGAAAACGTGGGGACACACACGTTTTAGGATGCCGTTTCCCTCTCTGAGTTTGTAGAGGGGAAGCCTGAGGCCAAGAGAAACCTCATTCATTCATTAATTCACCATATAGTTCATTCATTCATTCACCATATAGTTAATCAAGTGTCAACTCTTCTAAGCCTCAGGGACACGGCTGTTGAAGGCGGCAGATGACATATTATCTTTGTGGGGAAACAGAGGTAAAGGAAACAAACAAGTCAGAAAACCTAGGAAGGCACATGTGCCTCTTGAGTAGAGGGGCTGGGGATGGTGACTTAGTGACATTTGAGCAGGGCCTGAAGGAAGTAAAGGAGCGAACCATCTGAAGATCTGAGGAAGGGCACTCCAGGAAGGAGAGACTGTAAATGACAAGGCTGCGAAGTGGGAAGAAAGAAACAGAAGGGAACGGGGCATCGTGCTTCCTGAGTGAGGGCAACAGGGCTCGAAAACGAGGTCATAGGGCTGCCAGAGACCAGGCCAGGGCTTTGGATTTCACTCTGAGTGAGACAGGGTCCCAGGGAGGGTTTTCTGGGGGGAAAATCACTTCCCAAAGATCACACATGAAATCAGGAGCCAATCTGAGTTAGAACTAATGTCCCCATAGACCCCATTTGGGGACTTTCTTCCCCAATACCAGGCTCTATTTCATAGAATTGTTAGTTACACGAAAGGGTCCTCTGCTTGCTGATTTACAGTTGGTTGATTGGAATCAGCCATTATTATTCCAGCATCCAGATGAGCATATGGAGACCCAGAGCTCCCACGATGTCTTCATGATCTGATCCAGAGTCGCTGGACTTCATGTTCCCTGTTTTTGTGTGTGTGTGGCCATTGTTTTTTCAAGGATGTCCATTTTCTTGTCAGAACATCACAGCAAGCCTTGGATGCCCACATCTGAGGGGTGTGTGTGTGTGTGTGTGTGTGTGTGGTTTTTTTTCTGACAAGCGTAGAAGCCAAAGGCTAGAGCAGCAACAGAAGCAGCACCACCAACCCTACGACCAGTCTTAAAAAGTCCTCTTTCAACCTGCTTCTCCTTCTAGGTCCACACCCAGCTAAAGTCCTACCCACCAACCCTTATAATCACACCTGCAGGCACTGATGGCAAAAGCTGGAGTCTTTTTCGAGGCTTCTATGAGACTGGAACCAGCCTCCTCTCTCTCTTCCCTCCCTCTGTGCCTCCACATTCATTCAACCTTCTTTCCATTCTTTTTTTCAATACTGTCATTCTTCCTTTGATTTATTAATGAAACCACGATTAAATCCCACTCCAAACTAGACAGTGAGAAAGTACAGGGGCCAGAGAAAGAAGGGAAGGAAGGCAAATTTCAAATCGCATGATGTTCCGTTGGTGCCAAGCATTATTCCACCCGGGCTTAATTAGCTATGCCTTTCCTGTATCTATATCTTCAACCTAGATTGATGGTGGTCTTCTTGAGGGCAAGCCACCTATCTCTACCTTTTTTGCAGTGTCTAGCACAAATCAACGGGTCACATGCAGCACAGCGTGAATACCGGGAGCATGCACTCTGGGGCAGGATTACCTGGATACGACTCCCAGTTTCACCATGTGCCAGCGGCGTGACCTTAGACAAGTGGCTTCACTTCTCTGAGCGTCAGCGTCTTCACCGGAAAAATGGGGATGGGCGTGGTGTGTCTCTTGCGGGGTTTCTGTAAGATGCAGTGACACGGTGTGATGAAGTCGCCTGCACAGAGGACTATCTGAATCGCGGCGAATGAATCACTTATTGTCTGGTTCCTGGGCTGCCCCGGGCAACCCATGTCATCTCCTCTGAGCTTCAGCTTCTGCTTTTGTATGTCCTCATGGTACAAAAGCCAGATGGGGTTCAGTGGCAAGAATCAAGGGCGACTCCAGCCTCCCACAAGACTTGGGAGGAAGGTGGGAGATGGAGGAGATGTAAGGTGGTCCTCTGCACAGCTGATCCTCAACCAATAGAGCCCTCTGTCGTCAAGACGGGTGGGCTCTGAGAACCAGCCCAGCAGGGTGTTTAGGGGGCAGTAGGGGAACTGGGGCGAGGGATTTGTCAGGGCATGCACCACAGGACAAGTACAGATGGTTGTGATAAGACAGGAAGAGAGCCATTCTCTCGTCATGAAATATGCCCTCCAGCCGATATAAATGCCTTGGAAGAATTAACGCACAAAACTTTGGTTTTTTGGTTTTTTCTTTTGAGACAGTCTCTTTCTTTTGCCCAGGCTGGAGTGCAGTGGCTCGATCTCGGCTCACTGCAACCCCCGCCTCCTCTCCCCGGGTTCAAGTGATTCTCCTGCCTCAGTCTCTCAAGAAGCTGGGATTACAGGCACCCGTCACCATGCCCAGCAAATTTTTGGAGTTTTAGTAAAGACAGGGTTTTGCCATGTTGGCCAGGCTGGTCTCCAACTCCTGACCTCAGTGATCCGCCTGCCTCGGCCTCCCAAAGTGCTGGGATTATAGGCGTGAGCCACTGCGCCCCGCCAAGAACTTTGATTTGTAGTTTATCTGCCAGGTAGAAGCAGAAGCATGTGTGTGAGGCAGGCAGTGTCTAGGAATGAATTCCCAAAACCTGCCAAATTCTCGGGAAACCAAGGGCATGCCTCCTACTCCATGGAGGACGGAGTTGCTCATGCAGGGAAACCAAAGTGGAAATCATGTTTCTGTCCGTATATAGCGCAGTGGGGAAGATGTGGGATGGGAGCCAGAAGGGCACTCCCTGCCGTGCTGGTGCCTTCACATGACACCTGAAATGATCGTCCCCACAGCTCAGAGGAAGGCATCCATTGTGCAGATGGGAAAACTGAGGTTCAGAGAACAGAAATAACAATGTCACATAACAGAACAGCACTTTTACTCAGGCTTTCTTCTCCCAAAACACTCCTCTTCTAACGAGAAAGTCAAGGGAAGAAGAGACAACCAGGACTATGTAACTCAACTCCCTACTCTACAGTTAGAATCTCTGCAAGCAAGTACCCTCTTGCAAAGTGCTGATACATCTCTACTGAATACATGAAATGATGGCTGGTCTACTCCCTCCAGCACAGTACTAGGACATCTAAAGACAGCTCCTTTCCTAGTACTCGTGGTGCTTACCTGTTTATTTATCAAGTTTTTATTGAGAGAGGGAAGGAGGAAATGAACCTCTGTGGAGGAAGTATATTTTTTTTTTTTTTTTTTTTTTTTTTTTTTTGAGACGGAGCCTTGCTCTGTTGCCAGGCTGGAGTGCAATGGTGCGATCTCAGCTCACTGCAATCTCCGCCTCCTGGGTTCAAGCTATTCTCCTGCCTCAGCCTCCCGAGTAGCTGGGACTACAGGTTTGCCCCACCAGGCCCAGCTAATTTTTGTATTTTGGGTTGAGACAGGGTTTCACCATGATGGCCAGGATGGTCTCGATCTCTTGACCTCGTGATCCACCCATCTCAGACTCCCAAAGTGCTAGGATTATAGGCGTGAGCCACCATGCCCAGCCAGAAGTATATTCTTGATCCAATGAAGTTATTCAGCAGAATAAGCAGAACAAGAAATGTTAATATTACAACCACTCCAAGAATTCAAGTTCAAGTCTGTGCCAAATCCTGGGGCAGCCCCCTACTAGCTGAGTGAC
This sequence comes from Macaca thibetana thibetana, assembly GCF_024542745.1. Taxonomy (NCBI): domain Eukaryota; kingdom Metazoa; phylum Chordata; class Mammalia; order Primates; family Cercopithecidae; genus Macaca; species Macaca thibetana. The sequence continues at coordinate 23,981,350 of NC_065587.1, forward strand.
ATTAGGTACTTTACTTCACTTCTTCAAACCTCAGTTTTCTTTTCTTTAAAATGGATATATTAACTCAAAAGATTATTGTGAGGTCGGCAGAAAACTGAATCAACAAACTATGATGTTTCCATACAATGAAATACTACACAGCAATGAAATCAATTATTGATACATTCAACAATATACAAGAATCACAAAATCACTGTGCAAAATGAAAGAAGGAAATATAAAAGGCTGCAAACTGTGTGATTCCATTATGTGACATTCTGGGAGAGGCAAAATTGTAAGGACAGAAATCGAATCAGGCCTTGTCAGATATGAGGTCAGGAATAGGAGAATGAATTCAATGTGGTATGAGGGAATTTTTGGAGGAGGTGAAAATGCTCTATATTTTGATAGTGTTGGTGTTTTTACTACAGTACACATTCATCAAAGCTCATCAAACTGTACACTTGAAAAAGGGTAAATGTTACTATAGATAAATCATACCTCAATAAACTTGACTCTTTTTGTAAAAAAAAAAGTGAGGATTCCATAAATATTCGATACGTGGCAATTAACTTAGCGCATTGTAGCCACTCAATAACTGTTTATTTCTTCCACCTCTCAAAAGTGGTAAAATAGAGAGAGCTGGGTTGCTATAACCAGTTTAACCAGTAGTTGTCGCTAACAGATTCCATGCCATCTTTGTTTGACAGTCCCATTTATTCACATCTTAAGAATTGGATCAAATAAATCTTGGCTAAAATTGTAATTTTAAAACATCCTGTTGAACGCAAAGGCTATTTTACGCATCTAACAAACTGATGAGGTGGTAAGCTTGGCCCTCTCCACCATCCTGATGAATGATATAATGGACTTGGCCCCACTCCACACATCAAGCAGTGGAGGTGTGACCCACTACGTCACTGGGCTGCATGTGACATCTAAAGTCCTTTTGTAGATACCTGCACTAGGCATGGCTGGGACATTTCTTGAAATCTTCCTGCCCGTGGAAGAATGCATGATATGCTGAGGTCTCACCAGGGCCAGGCCTGTGAGCAGCAGCAAACTTTGAGTTTAGGTGGACACACTCCTCCCCAAACCCTCACAGCTGTGCCTCTTCCAATAACAATATTTTCTCTGCTCCCTCTGAAGAGAAAGTCATGTGTTAAATGGAAGATTTGCTTGAGTGAGTCACTAGGAACCTAAGCGAAATCATATTAAGGAAGTAATATTTATTATATCCATAAAGCGACCCGCACAGGCAAAGTGCGGGGGCCAGATGGGAGGCCCAGATGTGCAGGGAGCCAAATCAAGCCTGTCAAAAGGGGGGCCTGGGCCTGTGAGTTAAAACCCTTCAGCCAGGGAGGAATTGGAGATGGATTTGGGCAGTGGCAGAGTTCTTTGGCAGCCTCAGAAGTGCAGGCTCTCAGGGCAAGAAAACAAAGGGCAAGGGTTGCCTGCAGTAACAGAGGCTGCTGAAATGGTCCTGGGTAACGCAGGGTATAGGCTAGCTGGATGGCCATAGATGAAAGGGGACATATTTTCAGGACATGCATAATAAGAACTTGGAGGAATGGAGGAGGATGAGGGGAGGAAAAAACGAAAGAAAAAGGAATAAGGAAGGAAGAGGACTGTAGGGTACAGTCGTCTGACTCATTGCTTGTTCAAGATATCCAGTCAATGGGGCAGGTAGGGGCTAAAAACCTGTACTTTGAAGCTATATGTCCTGGACAAGATTGGGTTCTTTCCAGAGGAAGAGCCTACTACCAATTTTCACATAGGCACCAAATGGGCTAGCCACAGTCCTAGACAAAAGGATGAAAGGAAGATGGAGAAAGGGAATGGAGGGGAAGAAAATAACCAGCATCTTTGATCCTTCTCCACACATTGCTAGACTGCCCACTTTATCTCATGGTTAATGTATTCTTCCCTTCAAATGCATTCCCTTGGGTCCATGCCAATCTCACCTATACTTCCAAGCCCAGATCAATCATCACCAACTCCAGGAAGCCTTCCTAATTGCCCACATCCCCCAAAGAGAGCTCCTGGTTCTGTTGAGCAATCTGAAGCTTAAGCTACAAGCCAACCCCTGCCCTGAACACAGCTGTGATGCCTTCCCTGCCATTGGTCAGTGACCCTCTTGATGGCATTCCTCTCCCCATCCACACCTCTCTGTGCTCAGAGCTCTCAGTGATGCTGAATCCTCCTTTATAGTCATAAATGCAAGCAACTGATAGTCCTCCTTTTATTACCCTTCAAATTCTTGTTGTTGATGCAGCCCACAATGCTGCCAATTCTGACCCTGTGCCAGACAAGTGGGCAGGGTCATTGTAAGCAGAGACCCAGACAATGTACAGTAAACATTTGTTGTGCTTGCCACTCAGCATCTATTTCCCCATCTTCTGGGAACAGGGTGCTTCTATTCTTTTAGAGGCCCTTCTTTCATCCTCAGTCCACAGGACTCTTGCTGCACTCATCCTTGCCCCTGGCTCCACAGGCAAGTCCTATTCCTCCAGACCACTGTGATTGGTCCACGGCCCAAGCCATTCAGTGAGAGCCAGTCCTGTGACTTTTGCTACAACTCTCAGGAAACAGAATCCCTTTCTGCTGGCAATGAGAGACAAACAATTCCAATAGAGCTGCCACTGCGAGGGGCCATCTTAACACAGTGAACAGAAATGTTTGCCCCAAGAATGGAGCCAGCTCAGAGAAAAGCAGCGCCAAAGACAGAAAGACAAATATTCCTGACGACATGGTTTGAGCATCTGGAGCTAGTTAGCCATACCTGAAGCAGTCACCCATTTCACTCGTGTAAACCAGTACATTCCCCGTCTAAGTGAAGACAATTTCATTTGGGCTTCTGGCGTTTGTCACTGAAAGGGCCCTAATCAATAAGTACAACTGTCTAAAAAGTCTAGTTATTTTAAAATCATTACAACGCAGGACAAAAAATGGAACTGAGAGTTAAAAGACATGAGATTTTACTCTAGTTCATAGATTAAGCAAGTAGGTGAGCCTAAGATACTCATTCGCTCTCACCAGGCCTGCTTTTCTATTATGTGAAATAAAGATTGTCTTTGGTTTGGTTAAGTTTTTGTTTTTATTTTTATTTTTTCATTTTATTATTATTATTATTATTTTTTCTTGAGACAGAATCTTGTTCTGTTGCCCAGGCTGGAGTGCAGTGGCGCGATCTCAGCTCACTGCAAGCTCTGCCTCCTGGGTTCACGCCATTCTCCTGCCTCAGCCTCCTGAGTAGCTGGGACTACAGGTGCCCGCCACTACACCCGGCTAATTTTTTATGTATTTTTAGTAGAGACGGAGTTTCACTATGTTAGCCAGGATGGTCTCAATCTCCTGACCTCGTGATCCACCCGCCTTGGCCTCCCAAAGTGCTGGGATCACAGGCGTAAGCCACCACACCAGGCCTATTTTTATTTTTAAAATAAAATGCTCTGTCCTAGCGCAGTAGCTCACGCCTGTAATCCCAGCACTTTGACAGGCTGAGGTGGGCAGATCACCTGAGGTTAAGAGTTCCAGACCAGTCTGGCCAACATGGTAAAATCCCATCTCTACTAAAAATACAAAAATTAGCTGGGTGTGGTGGCACATGCCTGTAATCCCAGCTACTTGGGAGGCTGAGGCAGAAGAATCACTTGAACCTGGGAGGTGGAACTTGCAGTGAGCTGAGATTGGGCCATTGCACTCCAGCCCAGGTGACAGAGCGAGACTCCATCTCAAACAAAATAATAATAAATAAATAAAAATCAAATAAAATGTTCTTTTCAAATTTTTGTGAGAACCGTGGCTCCTTTGGTTAGTGAGGAGGACTGCATTGTCATGGACACATCTCTTCAGCCACTCCCTGTCTTCCCTGGATCACCTGCAGTTGTGGGCACTGCAGTCTTCCCTGTCTTGTGAAAGGAAAGGCTTCAAGAGACAGGCATCCACAGTAACCAAAAGCTCCCACACTTTGGCACCAGGCGAACTCTGGCTTATATCCCAGGGGACCTGCTCACTGGCGTGAGAATCTTGACAAGTCCCATCACTTCTCTGAATGTGTTTCCTTACTGTAGGATGAGGATCATTATCTTTCATCTTCACAGCCAGAGACTTCACTAAATGCTTTCTGTGCATCACCACCTTTAATCTTCACAACAGCCTTATGAGTTAGGTCCTATTATTATCCCCATTGTGCAGAAAAGGAAACCCAGGCTCTGAGAGGCTAAGCTTTGTACCTAAAGTCAAGTCCTAAGCTAGGATTAGAAACCAGGTCTGTGTGACTCCAGAGCTCAAGCATGTTCCAGCACTACACACACAAAAATGCCTAAGTCATGGCCCAAAACACAATTGACACTCAAGAGTAGATACAAACACAGTACTCTGCAGTAGAATTTTTCTCTGTTAATGATGGAATATTTTAGAGCTGTGCTGTTCAATACAATAGATCACACATCGTTTAATGATGGAGGATCTGATTTTAAATTTTATTTGATTTTAATTAATTTACATTTAAAAAGCCATATGTAGCTGGTGGTTAATATATTGGCCGGTGTGAAACTAGACACTCTGCTCCCTAAAGGAAAGATTGAAGATGTTTGTAAAACACATATAACGAGAGTCAAGCTGACCTATATTCAAATCCCAGTTGGCTATTTCTTAGCATTTGGCCTTAGACAGCAATTTCAATAATGTGGCAAAAGCCTCTACTTCACAGGGTAGTCACGGTACTCATTCATACATTGATTTAACAATGCTGAGCACCTCCGGCATCCAGGGCTTTGTGTTAGATTTTGGGAGTATGGTGAATAGGAAAGAAAAGAACTCAGCCCTCAAGAAATGTCCAGCAACTAGACGCTTGTCTGTAAATGTAAATACTGCACATGAGGTAGGGAACACAGAGCCTGGCACGTAACACATGCTCGCAAAATGGAAGCTTATTTCAAGAAGCAGACGTCTTCTGGAAGAGACTTGGCAACGTCTCCAGAGCATTTTGTATTAACTCGAGAAAGTTGGGAGGGTTATGCAAATGGGCCTGTTGAATAAAGAATATTCCTAGTAAAATCATTATGCAGAACGGTTTCCCCTCTGCATAAGGTGGCAAAAATTATCTCCCCAGTGCCAATTATGTGCTTGTTAGCACTGACATTCTCAGAGTCATTACACCGAATGGGTGCCGTTTATGTAAGATCTACACTGGGTTCCATTGTAATTTTTTCTCTGTTTACAACCTGGTGTAATCAAATGTCATTTTTTCAAATGTTAAGGTATTTGGTATTTAATCTATCATTAAGGTTTGGAATATGCTTGCCCCTAAAAGGCACTCGCTCCCATCCAAACACCTCAGGTGTCATGGAATGGAGCAAATATTCAGGGCTGCTTGATGAGGATGGGGGTCAGGAGACAGGAATTCCATTTCTGACATGATGTCCTTGACCAGGGAGCTTTCCTCGCTGAGACTAGTCATGCCATGTGTGATGCAACGGGATCAGATCAGGTAATTTCTAACGTGCCTTTGCAGACTTGATTTCCAACAAGCCCACTGAGAGGCTCAGCTTTTGCAGTTGTTTATTTAAACCATGTTAATAGCATATTTTAAAAAACAGACAAGTGGAGCAAAATGGTGATAGATAACATAGATAGATAGATAGATAGATAGATAGATAGATGATTGATACAGGATAGATAGATAAACAAATGATAGATGATTGATAAATAACAGGTAAATAGGTAGATGATAGATGGATAGATAGATAGATGGGTAGATGATTGATACAGGATCGATAGATAAATGATAGATGATTGATAGATAGCAGGTAAATAAATAGATGATAGATAGATAGAAAGATAGATAGATAGACACCTATATACATACATACATAGAGCATCACAAGTCTCAAAGAGTGAGTAAATGATGGATTATTGAATAGAGTGTGTTGCAAAATTAAATCTCTCTTTGTGGAACAATCAGGTGGATTCCAACCTCACACCACACACAAAAATAAAGTCCAGATATATTAAATACTCAAACATGAAAAGTGAAAGCAAAATGGAGGAGAATATTTTTGTTATCTGGAATGGGAGGGGTAAGGACTTCTTGAAAATATTCAAATAGCAGAGGTCATGGAAGTGGTAAAAGGACAGACTTAGTTACGTCAAAATTAAAGAGATCTGACCCATGGACACCAGAGACAAAGCTAACACGAGGTTAATGGAGTGGAACAAGAGATTTGCAAAGAATAGCTCTCTAGAAAACACAGAGATATATACAAATTTGGGGCAAAAAAAAAAAAAAAAAAAAACTTAAAAACCCGGTAGTGAAATGAACAAAATATGTAAGTAAGCAATTCACAGAAAGTGAAAGAAAATTACTAATAAGTAAGTATATTTAAGATTTGTTCAAAATTACTAGTGGTGAGTGACAATAACTTAAAATCACCATGAAGTAGCACATTATTCCCCATTTGACTAGCAAAAGTCAGAGAGAAAGGCAGTATCGTATCTTGACAGAAAAATGTGGTGAAAGAGGAATTATTGCGTACAGCTGGAGAGAGTGTGAACAATGCAGCCATCTGAGTTCTGAGTCTGGCTAGACTCAGTGAAATTAAGTGTACAGATACCAAGAGCCAGTAATCCCATCTTCGGTGACAGAGCTTGAAGAAATCCTTTCCTGGGGCCACAAGAAGATATGCACAAGGATATTCGTTGCATCCCAGTGATATTGACACAAAGTTGGACTCCCCCCTCATCAGAGCAGCCGTAAGGAATCCGTGGTGGGAGGCACACTAGGAACATACTCTGTAACTATCAGAAGAAACTAGCCAGATCTAAATGCAGCAACACAGGCAGATCTCAAAACCATGCTGAGCAAGAAAAGTGAGAGCCAGGAGGACTGGAAACCGTGTCTGTACTTTGCAGAAGCACACACACACACACACACACAATATATATATATATATATACACTTTTCCAGGGTGCAAATAGATACCAATGGCCAGTCAGTGGGCTGGAGAAAACATAAACCAGGATGATCGCCAGGGTGGGAAAAGGAGAGGTATTAGGATGGAAAGATGAAGGCCAGGTGCAGTGGCTCACACCTGTAATTCCAGCACTTTGGAAGGCCCAGAAAGAAAGATCACTTGAGCCCAGGAGTTTGAGACCAGGCTGGGCAACATATTGAGACCATGTCTCTACAAAAAAATTAAAAATTAAAGCCGGGTGTGGCGGCTCATGCCTGTAATCCCAGGACTTTGGGAGGCCAAAGCAGGTGGATCACTTGTCAGGAGTTCAAGACAAGCCTGGCCAACATGGTGAAACCCCATCTCTACTAATAATACAAAAATTAGCCAGGTGTGGTGGCACATGTCTGTAGTCCCACCTACTCAGGAGGCTGAGGCAGGAGAATAACTTGAGGCAGGAAGAGGTTGCAGTGAGCCGAGATCGCACCATTGCACTCCAGTCTGGGAGAAAAGAGTGAAAATCTGCCTCAAAAAATAAAAAATAAAAATTATCCAGATGTGATGACACATGCCTATAGTCCCCGCTACTCAGGAAGCCGAGGCAGGAGGATCCCTTGAGCCAGGTTGGAGGCTGCAGTGAGCTGTGATCGTGCTACTGCACTCCAATCTGGGCAATGGCATGAGTCCTTGTCTCTAAAAAACAAAACAGAACAAAAAAGGATGGAAGATGAAAGACAGGGAGTAACTTAAAACAAAAGAAGAACCCTTGCAGAGGGTGTCTACTCCACTCTGTCCACCTGAGTCCCCCTTCCAAACAAATAGATACTATCCTTTTTTGGTTGTTCCCAGGCACTATGCTAAGGGACATATAGATTAGATATAAATTGAATTAGATATATGTGGATATATCTTTATCTCATCTATATTTATATAGATCATTTAATCTGCACAATCAAGACTATAGGCATCACTATTAGAATTTACAAATGAGGAAATTGAGTCTGAGTTAAACAAAATCATTGTTCAAGCTCACCAAGCTCAAAGGTGACTGAGTTGGGACTTGAACCCAGGTTTTCCCACACCAAAGGCAATGCAGTGAAACCACTCCACTCTGTTAGGGCCTGTTCAAGTAGCTCCTGTCTTGCTCTTTCCCTCTAGGCACCTTCAGCATCATGTGGAACTGAGCACAATTGTCTGTCTCAGGCCAGACCCAGGCCTGTGTCGCCAGGGTGGGGAACCACATCTGGTGCACCACTGTGCACCCAATCCCTGGCAGATGGCAACCACGTGTGGTCAAGGGAAGGATGTTCACCTGTTGTTCTGAAGCACAAAGCATACTGTGAACTCACCTACTATAAAAAAGAGGTGTTTGTCTCACAAGCATTAGGATGGCTAGTATAAAAATGTAAGAAAAAGAGAAAGTAACAAATGAGGGAAAGGAGGTGGAGAAATCGGAACCCTTGTGCACCGTTGGTGGGAATGTAAAATGGTGCAGCTGCTTTGCAAAAATGTATGGCGATTCCTCAAAAAGCTACAGATATAATGATCTTGTCACTCAGAAATTCCATATTTCTTATCTGGGAATATATCCTGGGGAATGGGAAAAAAGGGAGCTTGAACAGATATTTGTACACCCACGTTCAAAGCAGCACTATTCACGATGGCCAAGAGCATTGTGAAACCAGCCCAAGTGTCCATCAGTGGATCAATGGATAAGCAAAATGTGGCATATACATACGGTAGAATATTATTTATCCTCTAAAAAGAAGGAAAGTCTGACTCATGCTACAACATGGATGAATCTTGAGGACATTACACTAAGTGAAATAAGCCAATCACAGAAAGTCAAATACTGAATGTTTCCACTTATATGAGACATCTAGAGTAGTTAAATTCATAGAGGCAGAAAGTAGAATGGTGGCTGCCAGAGGCTGGGGGAAGGAGCCAAGGAGGAGGTGTTTAATGGATAAATAATTTCAGCTTTGCACCATAAAAAACGTCTAGACTTGGTTGTAAGCAATTAGAATACACTTAACATTACTGAACTGTACATTTTTAAAATGGTTAAGATGGTACATTTTATATGTATTTTAACACAATTAAATATATATACACACACACACACACATATATATATATATATATATATATATGTTAGAAATCAATAGGACTGACATATCAGAAAAAACTCCCATGCTGAAACAGCATAATCAAAGCGCATGTGATGGGGATGGGGGTGGAAATGATGTCTTAGAAAAGAAATACTTCTTCCTACATAGATCCTCTTTCTAAAAAAGATTTGCTGTCAAACTTCCCAGTTTAGCCAATATCCTATATATCTCAAGACTAGTATCCTTCCTATACTTTTCTAAAAATTAGTTCCAAATGGTCATAAGAGTTTGTAGCTGAAAGAGCTCTGGATTATTTTAGCATTGTATGCATATTTGACCATATTTTCTGTAAAACCTCCCAAGCCCTCAAGAGCAAGGGATCATGTCCAGGTTTGCTGTTGTTGCTTTTATTATTGTTGTTGTTGTTTAGAGACAGGGTCTTGCTCTGTCGTCCATGTTGAAGTGCAGTGACATCATCATAGCTCACTGCAGTCTCAAACCCCTGGGCTCAAACGATCTTCCCACCTCAGACTCCTGAGTAGCACACCCACTGAGTCTGGCTAATTTTTTTTTTTTTTTTGTAGAGATGAGGTCTTGCTATGTTGCTCAGGCTGGTCTTGAACCCCTGTCCTCAAGCGATCCTCCCTCTTGGGTCTCACAAAGTGTTGATACTACAGGCATGAGCCACCACAATCGGCCTGTTCTTACTCATGAATTTATCCCTAGCTTCTAGCATATAAAAAGGGCTCAATAAACGTTAACTGAATGATATAAAAATAAGCGTATCACACTTTGCATTCTTATCTTAAAAAAATAAAGAGAGATTAAAGCAGAAACAAAGAAGGGGGGGCGGCATTTGTCCTGACTCTTAACATCAATAATAAAAGGGACCTCCTTCATTCCTCTCTCTTCTCCTCCCTTGGCATCACTACCCAAGTAAGAATCTATCAAGATAAATCCCCCTCAGGACTGAGCCTTATAATTTATAGATGTGCTCCAGGAAAAACCTTTGCCTAGAAGTTGAGATCGTTCTTAACTTGCTGTGTGACCTTGAGTTTTTTTAATGTGTTTCTTTATGCCCTTCGCCATGAGCCCAGAGCTTGCTAAGTGCTAGGAACTGTGCTAAGTAGTTAAATCTCTTGCTGGAGGTCCCAGAGTTTCAATCTACAGATCCAGTGTTTGAACCCAGCCCAAGAAATCAATTCAAAGCCTGTGATCCAATACAAAGATCGCTGGTCCACAGCCTCCAAGCACACAATATGATTCAGACATTGCAAACCCCATTCCTCAGAGTCCCTGACTTTTCCCTGGAATCCCAGGGAGCCAGGGATCTCGTGTAGCTCTTGGACTGCTCCTGCCCCAGAGAAGCGTGCAAGGAATGTTTTGCCAAACTTGCTGCTGGCAGGCGACACTATGCCACAATAAATCCCATGACAGATCTGGATCTGCAAGTGGCCAACTGTCCCCAGCCTGGCTCATGATGGCTGTCCTCAGGTCAGAACAAAGTGCCTCCAATAACCGGGTCATTAATCTTAAATCACTCTCCCCCCAGCCTCTCCTGTGTGCCACGTCTCTGGCCAAGAACAGATTGGCCCGTAACGCCTCTCTATCGGTCACTCCTGCTGCAATCCTGGTAGATCCCATAACCCAAGTGTGCCACAATCATTTGTAAAATGGGAGCTTGCTCATTTCGGGTTTCCTCTCAATCCAGAGAAACATTCATGTTTCAAAGGGATTCAGAAAATAGCCACCTGTCAATATTGGTGTGTGTACCCCCAATTTCAAACAAGTAAACTGAGGCTCAGGGAATTGTGGATGAACTGAGCTGAGATCCTAATTTTTTTTAGCTGTTCAGGGAGAGAAAAACCAATATAGTCAATAAGGCTCAGCTTTACTTTCTGGGCAAGAGAAAAGGTAACACCACTAAGGTTTCTGAGGAATGAAGCATAATATAATTCATATATTTTCTGTGCCTTGGGCTCTTGGCATCAGGATGTGGACAACGGCTTCAACACTGCTTGATTCTTCCATCCAGTAGTTATTCATCCCATGCCAAATTTGAGCCAAGCCCCAAACTAAATGATGGGAAACAGAAGATAGTGGGCAGACTATTCCCCAAAAAGACCAGACCCAGAAGCTTCATGATCTCATGACACCATATCTGATGGCTTCAGAGGTCAGAGGGGATTAATCCTTCCAGCTCAGGAAGGTAGATGGCCCATGACATCTTCATGCAAGGGGCTGCACTTGAGGTTTGACTTTCAAGGATGGGATAGAGGTGGGGAAGAATCTCGGCAAAGAATTCTTCATTCTTCTTGAATCCAACTTCTCCCCATCCCCCACAGTCACTTCCCAAGTCCTCACAAATCTGGACAAGTCAACATCGTCTCGCAACCTGCAATGCCTGTTGTAGCTTCTTCACTGGTTGTTTCCACACTTCCCTCCCAAATCCCCCTGATACATTTGAATTCTAAAATTCAAATCTGGTCTTGTGTTTTTCTAGTTGATATCTGTCCCTCCATGTTGTAAGCTCCTTGAGAGCAGCAACATTGTCTAGGTCAATACTTGGTCTCTGGGGTTTAGCAGAGCACTCAATGAATACTTGTTGAATTAACGAATAAATAAATTGTCTGCCCACCCCCTGTTCATTTTATGGAGTTCAAGGTTGAAGCCCAGAGACGATATCTGCCCTGCCCACGGTCACACAGTTCACCCTGCTCCAAACCCTCTCATGGCCCTCTATTGCCTTAAAAACAAAGGCCACTCACCTTACCATGCCCTGCAAGATCCTGCACAGTCTGGTCCCTGCCACCCTCCCCTGGAATTCTCTGCCGTGATATTTACACTTAGCATATTACCCAGGTGCCCAGGGTGCCTGGGACACACCGTGCCGGGTTTGCCTACGTGTCTCTGTGTACAACGTCACCTCTGCCCGGAATTTCTTTCCCACCACATCCTCAACAGTGTCCCTGGCTAATTCCTACTCATCTGTCCCCTGCCTTGGCACCACCTCCTGAAGGAAGCTTTTTATGCCTACCACCACCCCTCCTTACTCCTTGGTGGGGCATGTGCACTGACATTCAATGTTTACAGTAACCCACAGACTAGGATTCAAACCGAGGTCTGTGTGACCCCGGGGCTCCAACTCTCAAAGAAGACGTCCTTCTGCTGCAGTGAACTGGGATTGGGACACAGGAGACGGTGGAGAGAAGATGCTTCCACTCAATTCCATCCTGGTCTTTAACAGCAGAAAGAGGAGAGAATGGGAGGAAGCACTCCCACCCAGATGTGGGATGCAGGGCAGTGGGCAATGGAGTTGACTGGGTACTGTCAGCAGGAAGATCAGTGGTTCCTACACTTCACACAGTGCCAGTGTTCGTGTGGATCACAGCTACAGAGTGGACCGCAGCACCCAAATGTCTCCCCAGCTCAGTTCCGCTTGTGATTCTGCGGCGAGGTCATTTGAAGGGCTCCTTGCCCAGAGGGGAACAGACATGGAGCCAGGATGTGGGTGCCAGAGACAGGACCAGAGCCCAGAAAGAAACAGACTCTGACCTTCCTTGAATGGGAACCCATGTTCTCAATCCAAACGTTTGCTTTCCATTTCACTTTTTTTTGGATGAAGAAGAGAGACCTCAAAGGCTGGGCCAGAGAAAAAGCCAAGCCACAAAAGGGGAGACTATTAAGGTATGCAAAGGCCACTCGTCAAAGCTCCAGTAAGTTTAACTCTTGGGTCTGACTCAGCCACCAGTCAGCTGTGTGACCGTGGGCAGGGCAGATATCCTCTCTGGGCTTCAACCTCCAACGTCATAAAATGAACAGGGGATGGGCAGACAATTTATTTATTCATTAATTCAACAAGTATTCATTGAGTGCTCTGCTAAACCCCAGAGACCAAGTATTGACCAAGACAAGGTTGCTGCTCTCAAGGAGCTTACGGCATGGAGGGACAGATGTCAACTAGTAAAACACATACGGAGGTGGAGTGAGCAATAGGGAAAGGGGAAGGAGAAGACACTGCAGGGCAACACAGAGCCAGAATTTGGAGGAATTTGCTCCTAAAGTCTGTGAACTCCTGCCACTTGTCACTCCTAAACCTCCTTTGTTCCTGTATGAATGAAGGACGTATCATTCAATGGTCATAGCCCTAGGTTCCAGGGCCAGGTGCTGCCCTGCCCGGTGCTTTGCATTCAAGATGGCAGCTCCATTCCATCAAGCCTTCCAGCCCAAACAGCCCCTTCCATCCCTTCCCCTACTCCGCTGGATCCTGATCCCCTAGATTTCCACTTTCCCCCATTTTTCTCTGTGCACTTCTCGCCTTTCATTTCTGACCAAACTTCAGATGACGGGAACACTGATAAATTAATGATTGTAATTAATAAAAATTGACTCTGTGCTAATAAATTATTATGAAATGGCCTGTCAGATTTTTTAATGAAATGCAAAAAGCTGCAGTAATGAAATGAGTGTGTGCACTTTCCCAGCCAAGACGTGAGAATATACATCCATGGGGTGCTCAGGGGTCTACAAAGAAAGAATCTGGGAGAGAAAAACAGGATTGGATCAATACATTGGGAGGAGTTACTGCTGTGTGAGTACCTACTATGTTAGACACTTAGCTGATGTCTGTAATTTTATATTATCTGATCAGCCCATGAGGTAGAGGCTATTATTACTGTTTGCTTTTACAGATAAAGAAACTGAGGCCCAGAAAGGGTAAGAAACAACCCTAGGTCCAAAGCAATTATGCTGTAGATCTGTGATCAAACCAGATATTTTGAACTCCAGACCCCGCTCCCACTTATTTAACCACTTAATTATATAGCATTGATTCAATGCTGTTTTGTAGATCCAACCCTGTTTTATAGAGCTGTGATCAAACCAGATATTTGGACTCCAGACCCCTCTCCCACTTAGTTAACCACTTAATTATACAGCCTTTTAAAAACTCGGGACTTGAGGCCAGGCACGGTGGCTCATGCCTGTAATCCCAGCACTTTGGGAGGCTGAGGCAGGCGGATCACCTGAGGTCTGAAGTTTGAGACCAGACTGGCCAACATGGTGAAACCCTGACTCTACTAAAAATAGGAAAAAATTAGCCGGGCCTGCTTGGCACATTTCTGTAATCCCAGCTATTTGAGAGGCTGAGGAGAATTGCTTGAACCTGGGAGGCAGAGGTTGCAGTGAGCCGAGATCATGCCACTGCACTCCAGCCTGGGCAACAGAGTGAGACTCTGTCTCAAAAACAAAAACAAGAAAAAACAAAAAAAAACAAAAAAAACTTGGGACTTGGAAGAAAGAGGCATGAATTCAAAATCTGATTCAGTCATTTGACATCGTGATTTGGGTCAGTTTGCTTAACTTCTCTAACTCTCAATTTACCCACCTACACAATGGAGATACCAATATCTCTTTCCCATGCTTTCATGCATGGACATGTGAGAATGAAGCAAGATGATGCGTGTGAACACATGAGGCCCTAACCGCATCCTTCTTCTCCTTTTCCAAGCGTTTGGCATAAGAAATTCTGGCTGTGAGAAGGTGAAGCATTGCAAAGAAAAGGGTTCAATGTCATGGAGAGGAGGCATGGTGGTACCCTCATTTACGCCCCATCCCAGCTCTATGGAGTGTTTAATATTACGAGGTTGTCCCAGTTCTTTGTAAACTATAGCCATGAATGTAAAACAACCGATTTTTACAACAGAATTGTTTAACCTTGCACCAATTAGAAGTACCTGTTATTAAAAAAGGTAATTATGCTGTAATTAGTTTGACACAAGACATTAAGCAGATTATTATCAAAGCCAGGGAAATAGTAACTTCAAAGCAATTTCCTCTCTTGAAAGAGGCATTTACATGCCACCATCAGAACATGATCCTTACTCCAGGCACTTTTGAATGCAGGGAAATGTGATGCCTAACTCTTCCAAGCAGCTTGGAGCTTTATGGCAGGGAATGCCCGCATTGCAAATGAACTTGGGTGGCTGGGCTGCAGAAATTCTTCCCAGGAAACCCACATTCTGGGTCAGGGACTGGCTACACATTATGAGCCTGGCCTGAGCAAATATAGGCAGGGGCTGCTGACAAGACCAGGAGAACGGCTAAAGGGCATGTACTCAACACCCACATGCATGAGCACCAGGCTTGGATTTTTCATTATTATTTCCTGAACTCCCCAAAACCAACCTGTAAGGTAGGAATAATGAGACACTATTTGCAAGAGACAGAAAAGAGGTTTCCAACCACTAGTGTGGCAAGAAGGGGGAAAACTGAATGTCCCTCTTCCAACTAATGAGAGGAAAACCACTTTCCCTAGCAACAGTGTTATTCAAAATATATATCAAATCAAGCCCTCTTTTTCCCCCAGAGCAATCGCTCAGGAGTTGGATCCTTCTAGAAGATTCTGATCCTCTCTCTCACTGTCTCTCGGCATCCCACCTTCCCTGCCCTTTCCCCGCTTTCTCTTCGTTCACTTTTCAGATTCCTGGGGGAGGCAGGACGGGCATCATGATTGGAGAACCAGCATTCCAAAGAGCAGCTCGGCCCCAGTGCCCACCGATGTTTCAGGACCAAGGTCAGCGGCACAGGTGCTCTCCTTCCCATCCCCATCCTCCGCAATAAAGTCCACCAGTGACTGACGTCCCGTCTCTGCCTCTTACCAGCCCTGTGTGACCTTGGATGACTTATACAACCTCTCTGAGCCTCAGTTTTCTCCCCTGCAAAATGGGATAACAAGAGCATTTAACTTTAAGAGCTATTGTAAATCAAATAGTTGTAATATCAAATGGGCAACCGGAAGCCAGGAATATTGTAAGTTCTCAATAAATGAGAACTATTATTATTTTTAATCCATGTTTTCTGACTGCTGACCAATGTGCTCCCAGGAGCCCATAGAGCTCTGTTCCCTAAAAGACAGAAAGAAAAATATATACATATAAAAATGTAAGGCAGGAAAGGGGGTGAAAACAGATGGTTCAAGAAGTAAACTAGATCCCTCTTCTCCCAAAGCTATAAAAACACTGTCTATTTTATTTAGCCATCAAGATGCAAATTTCTCTTTCTCTGGGTAGGCTTGTAATATTAATTATTATATATGACATTTATGCTTTGCCAAACACGCACCAAGCATGTTACATAAATTACATCATTCAAAAGCTCAACCACTCTGTGAGGAAGGTAATATATAACATCAACTTCACTCATTCTGCAGATGAGGAAACTGAGACCCAGAGAGAGGAGATCGTGTGCACTGCCATCCTGAGGATAAGTGGCAGAGCCAGTATTTCAACTCAGGAGCCTCTACACCTCGCCTCACCCAAGATGCCTCCGTGCTCTGGCAGATCACATAGTCTGTTGGAGAGACAAGTTATTAAAAGATAGCAGTAAGTACCAGGTACATAGTATGTACTCAGAAAATGTGTTCTCTCCACTCTCCACTCTCCTTCTTAGTGCTCAGTTCCCCGTGCCTCAATTGAGGGATTTGGACAGGTCTTCTCTAAGGTCCCATGGATTCAGCAAGTGTTGTCAGAAAGGCATCCTAGGTCCCAGTGCCTGCCCTCTCACTGGCTGTCACCCTGAGGCCCCAACTGTTTTCTCAGGGCCCCTATCTGAGCTTCTTGCCTACCCTCAAAGGCTCTAGAATCTGAGAAGAACTACAGGAGCTGATCCCAGCAGTGGGGCCTCTAGCCCATCCTGGTGTTGCCATGACAACAATGCCAGTATCAATCTTCTTCAAGCCCTCTTCCCAGTTCTGCCTCTCCCTGTCTCCTGTCATGTCTGTCTCTGCTGACTGCCCCAGCAGTAGAATGCAGGGTAAGGGGCCAGGACCAAGCATGAATGCAGCGATGAGCCATGAGGAATAAGCAGGAAGAGAAGAAGGGTCTGGACTGGGGTGGATCAGGTTCAGTAGGGGGCAAGGAGGGATCCTAGGTCCCCCACTAACCTCAGAAAACCCATTATCTTCTTCTCTCCCTTTTAATTTCTGACCACATAATTCACATCAGGCATTGTGCTAAACTTTTTATAACCATTACACCCATTAAAGTTCAGCTCAAGTATAACCTCCCATGGGAAGTTTTCTATAATTATTGTGCCCTCCTTCGCCTACTAGCGAGGTAATACTTCCCACACTTCTTCATTCCTCCTGCATCATAACAAGTATCTTAGTCCATTTTGTGTTGTTATAAAGGCTGGGTAACTTATAAAGAAAAGAGTTTTATTTGGATCACAATTCTGAGAACTGAGAAGTTCAAGATTGGGCATGTGATGAGGGCCTCAGGCTGCTTCCACCCATGGTGGAAGGCGAAGGGAAGCTGGTGTGTATAGAGACCACACGGAGAGAGAGAAAACAAAAGAGGCAGAGGGAGATACCAGGTTTTTCCAACAAGCAGCCTTTGCAGGGGCTAGTAGAGTAATAACTCACTCCTGAGGGAGGGTATTGACCTATTCGTAAGGGATCTTCCCCATGACCCAAACACTTCTCATGAGGCCCACCCTCCAACATTGGGGATGAAATTTCAACACGAGTCTTGGAGGGGACAATCATCCAAATGATGGCACCATTTTTTCCTTGGACTAACATCTCAATTCTCATAATGGCCTTATGAGGTAGGCTCTATGGTTATCTAATGTTGACTGTTAGTATCTCCATTTATCAGGTGGATAAACCAAGGCTCATGGAGGCTAACCAATTTGCTCACAAGCGAGTGGCTTAGCCACCATTTATTTATTTGTTTGTTTGTTTGTTTGTTTATTTATTGAGATGGAATGTCACTCTGTCACCCAGGCTGGGGTGCAGTGGCGCGATCTTGGCTCACTGCAACCTCTGCCTCCCAGGTTCAAGCGATTCTCCTGCCTCAGCCTCCCAGGTAGGTGGGATTACCACGTCTGGCTAAATTTTTGTATTTTTAGTAGAGACGGGATTTCACCATGCTGTCCAGGCTGCTCTAGAACTCCTGACCTCAGGTGATCCACCCGCCCATGCGTCCCAAAGTGCTGGGGTTACAGGCGTGAGTCGCTTAGCCACCATTTAAACCCCACTCTATTTGGCTGCAAAACTCAAATCTTTCCAGTGCACCAGGAGGACTCAGGGATCCACTTAACTGAGAGAAACAAAGATACCAACATGTTTAGCTGTTGATTCACATTGTGAGTTTGAAGAGGAGCTGGTGTGGCCAACAATGTGGATTGATGTCAGCAGGGACCAGTCAACTGGATCTGTGGTCTCTGAATGCTCCCTTAGTTCCAACCAACTTCTCAGGAATGCATGAGCATTCTCTGGACAGAGAAGCAAGTGGGTCGGGGTGAATACCCTCAGCTCTGAAGCCTGAGAAAATCTCTTCCCAAGGAATTGGTGCAAGGTACCACATTTACAGAAAACCTCTCTGAGGGCCTTCAGTGGGCTACAAAAGCCCACCCACTTTGAATCCTCACAGGAGGCTCACAGCTGGTAGATATGATAGATCATCCTTCCCACACCCATAATATAGACTGGAAAACCTTCCAGGGTAGGAACAAATCCAAGGCCATTAGAAAGAGGCAGAGCCGGGACTTGAACCCAAGTCTGTCAGATTCCTAATTTAGGCCTCTTTCTTCTAGTCCCACATTAAAGAAGCTAGAGGACTAAACTAGGAGGACCAGTGGTCATTCCACCTGTGGCATCAATAAAAAAGGTACCATTGTCCAAGGGCTGTGCTAAACACTTGGTGTGGTACGTTAATTCAATTTTTAATACACTACAAAATAGAAATGGTTATTAAACCCACTTATTAGATTAAAGAACTAAGGGCCTATGTTACTTTTCTATTGCTGCTGAAACAAATTAGCACATACTAAGTGACTTAAAAATATTAGGAGCTTATTCTATTACAGTTCTGAGGGTCAGAGGTCTGAAATGGGTCTCACTGGGCTGGAGTGAAGGTGTCAGAAAGGCTGTTATCCCTCTGGAGAACAGGGGAAAATCAGTTCCCTCGCCTTTTCCAGCTTCTAGAGGCTGCCCTCATTCCTTACCTCTTGGACCCCTTCTCCATCTTCAAAGCCAGCATTTTCAGGCTGAGTCCTCCTCAAGCTGCCATCTCCATGGTTCTCTCTCTCTTCTGCCTCCCTCTTCCACTTTCGAGGACCCTTGTGGTTCCACTGGGCTTATCCATATAATCCAGGATAATCTCCCCCATTTTAAGGTCAACTGCTGTGCAGACTTAATTTCACCTGCAATCTTAATACTCCTTTGCCACTAAACCTAACATAGTCACAGGTCCACACAGGGCATCTAGAGTGAGCCTCTGATGGTAATGAGTTTTCTGTCCTCCGTGGAGTCAGTGAAGATGGAGCTCAGGAAGACAGGCATCCAAGCCAGTCCTTGGAGACAGGGTGGGTTGGGGGTTAAAACCTGCCTCTGTTGGGCGTCAGAGAAAAAGCAAACTGTAGGATAAGTATGTCCAAACCCTCCCCAACTCATCACATCCCTTGATCTCCCCATGCCATATACTTCTTCTCCCACCACTTGGAAATTTTCCCTGACCCCCAGTACAGCTGGGTCTTTTATGCTCTGTGGCTTTTCATGTGCTGTTCCAGTCTCCATGATTTTCCCATTGTTTCACACTAGGGAGCATTGGTGGTTTGGTGGCAGAATTCTCACCACCCATTATTTCAGACTAATAACTCCATTTTATCTTCCAGGTCTCCTCTGCCATGCAAGTGGGACTTGACTCCTTTTAGCCCCATTCTTCCCTTCCCTCTCACTTCTGAGGTTGCTGGTTATTAACACAGATATTTTAACACACACACAGTTCCACTTGGGTTAAGAAAGGCTGTCATTACACTAGAAATTTCTGGTGTGATTCTAAAAAAAAGGAACATTCTTTAAACGTAATCTTTTAACTAGTGTCCACTTTAGGCTCAGAAAATGTAAGCTACCTATGGCCTGACAAAGGCAAGTACAACCTATTCCTGTCTCAAAATGTTTCTAAAATTAGAGTGAACATTGTGTTAACCGCCACAGTTAAAATCAAAATGATGGATTTCTCTTCTGAAATCAATCCTAAAATGTTTCCTCTCCTGGCAGACAGAAAACTCATTCACCATTCGTACTATTATGATCCTTGTAATCACTTTTCAAAATTGCATTGTGACTACCCTTCACTCCATAAGGATTATGGTGGCCTTGGAGAAAAGAGAAATGCTGACCTCACACAGAGTCACTTCCTGTCTCGGCTCTAAGACCTTTAGATGCTTCCTGTAAGGAGCAAGCCAATCAGAGCAGAGCTGGGCTGAAACCTCCCAACTAAAGGAAGACTTTGTTAGCAGAGGAATGTTGACAGTTCTGATGAATCAACATAGAAAATGTCTAATGTTTTCAGTCATAGGAATGTCAAAGAGACACATCTAACTGGTGGATGCTTCCATTCAGAGCTGAGCTAAATAATTCTGAGCACTGGAATGCTGAAAAAAAAAAAAAAAAAAAAAAAAAAAAAGAGTACCTTTCATTTAACAGCTGAGAAATTTAAAATATTAATCCATTTATAATGTTCTTCCCCCACCTTGATTTTGAGGTCAGGGCACCTCCCCTTGATAATGGATTCATGACTTTAGGCAAATTGCTTCCTTTGTCCAGGCCTCAGCATTCTCCTCCCCAAAAGTGGGAATCACAGGCATTGCTGCACCGGGACATTGAGACTATTCAAGGAGATAATATAAGTGCAAGATTTGGCATAAAGAAAGCAGCCATGAACGTTTCCTTCTTGGCCAAGACATTCACGTCCCACTCCCATTCCCACTGTGCTCAGCCAGCACTTGGCTCTCTAAGGGATAGGAGGAAACATGTCAGAGTGGGCCAGTCACTAGAAGTTAGTGATTGTCCTAAGTTTTGCTTTAATCTGTGCTGCCAACCAGCTGTGTGAGCTTGAGAAAATTGTTTCAAACTCTCTGAACATCATTTTTCTATAAAACGTGCAAAGAAATCCACCTCACCTAAGAGAGCTGTGAGGAGCAAATAATTTAGCACGTCAAAACGTCTTGAGAACCAGCACAGTCTCCACCCTGAAGAGGTCATGAGGGACCAAAAACAGTGTCATGATCTGCCTTCCAGAAGAACTTAAAAGAGGACAACTCAAAACAGAGCACTCTGAACTTTCTGCAAGAACTCATATCTAATGGTGAGGTTTGGGCTGTATACCAAAGGGAGGGAAAGGGAATATTTAAGAATAGGGCCAGGCACGGTGGCTCACGCCTGCAATTCCAGCCCTTTGGGAGGCTGAGAAGGGTGGATCACAAGGTCAAGAGATAGAAACCATCCTGGCCAACATGGTGAAGCCTCGTCTCTACTAAAAAAAAATACAAAAATCAGCTGGGTGTGGTGGCACGCGCCTGAAGTCCCCAGCTGCTTGGAAGGCTGAGGCAGGAGAATCACTTGAAACCGGGAGGCAGAGAGTTGCAGTGAGCCAAGATCGCACCACTGCACTCCAGCCTGGTGACAGAGTGAGACTCTGTCTCAAAAATAAATAAATAAATAAATAGAGTAGGAATTCAGTACCTTCTTATCATGTGAGGCTTTTGCCCACAGCCTCTTCTGTATGGTCACTCTGGACGCAACCCCAAGTCAGCTCCAGCCCGTTCTAAAGTTCTCCTTGGATGTCAGCATCATCCACATTGACACTAAGGTTGGTCTTAGCCAAATGCTATATATAGTCAGCTGGGGGCAGGGAACTTAATGTGAAACACGAAAGCTTAATTTCTATTCTGCCCCCGGATTCTTAAATTAGCCTGGGGCAGTTGTTCTCAACTGGGGGTGATTTTTGCCCTTCAGGGGACATTGAGCAATGTCTGGAGACATTTTTGGTTGTCGTGTGACTGGGACATGGCTCCTGGCATCTTCAGGGTAGAATCCAAGGATGCTATTCAACATCTACAATGCGCACAACAGTTCCACTCCCCACCACCTGCCACCAACAAAAATTATCCAGCCCAATACGTCAATAGTGTCAAGGCAGAGAAACCCTAGTTAGGGGTGAGGCTCAGTCATTGGTATGTTTAGAAAGCTCTTCAGGTGATTCTAATGAGAGCCACTGGGTTAATCAAACGCTCAACAATTAGCCTTGGGGAATTAGAGTCTTTTAGATGAAGCCTCCATAATCAGCCAGCTGTTATTAAATCATCAATAGCTGTAGCCAAATTAAACCCACAGTTAAGAGTGCTTCAAGCATTGACTTGTCCATTCCTGCAAGGGCAATCAACCGTCCAGTTTTTCCAGGACTAAGGGAGTTCCCAGGAGGTAGGACTTTCCTGTTTTAAGACTGGAGGAGGTCTGAGAAAACTGGGACAGGTGAGTCACCCTTGCTTCTGCCTCTCTCTTGTTTCCCTCCTTCACTCTCCATCTGTCCATGGTTTATTGTGTTTGTACGATGTGCCATGTCTATGCACACACTTTACCCATATTAGCTCAGGGAATGCTCAGAGCCCTAAAAGTTGGGTATTAAGATCACCAATTCCCAAGAACCCAGGGCTTCAATTACTTGGCCACAGAGGCTGCTCAGATAGTTAAGTGTCTGAGTTAGAACTCAAACCCAGGGCTGCCAATTCCATGGTTCTCACCACTAGATCACACTGCCTATTTCCTTCAGTAACATGATTCACAGCACTCTCTGATGGGGTGACTCAGGGATGCTAAACCCCTTTGGGCAGGAATGCCACATCCCAGTTCTGCAGAATCTCCCGTTTCCACTGATCCCATTCCACTGCATTTTACTTTGAGTTCCCAGTCAATTACAAAGAAAAGAATGGGGGCTCTGTAGATGACCTTCAGTCAAAACTAATTAACAAAGTCATCTCAGTATACTGCAATGCTGAAATCTCACAGGTAAATGAGAGAGAAATGAAACGAGGCTGGGTGCGGTGGCTCATGCCTGTAATCCCAGTACTTTGGGAGACTGAGGTGGGCAGATCACCTGAGGTCAGGCATTCAAGACCAGCCTGGCCAACATGGCGAAACCCCATCTCTACTAAAAATACAAAAATTAGCCAGGCATGGTGGTGCACCTGTAGTTCCAGCTACTCAGGAGGCTGAGGCAGGAGAATGGCTTGAACCCAGGAGGCAGAGGTCGCAGTGAGCCGAGATCTCGCCACTGCACTCCAGCCTGGGCGACAGAGTGAGACTCCAAATCAAAAAAAGAAAAAAAAAAAAAAAAAAAAGGAAACTTACTGCTCCATTCTAGTCTCTCTGCATATCACATCTGTATTCCATAAAGTACAGATGATCATCTCCATGGTACAGAGAAGGGAATCGAGGCCAGAGAGGTGAATGCCAAGGCCATCTTCCCAGTAGGTGGCAAATCTGGTGTTAGAAGCCATGTCCGTTTACTCCAATGCCCATGCTTTTAGCATTTCATTCCATGCCATGTGGGGAAGCCTGACTTCTTGTTGATTTAACAGCCCAATGTGGGTAAAGCGCCCCTAACAAATCCCAGAAGATTGTCTCGAGGAGGCATTCATGCAGTGCAAACAGCATTACACGTGTCCTGGGCTTTGTAGCACCGTTTCAGATATTGACGAGGCCCATTAAAGAATTCTGAGAGAACAGGCTGCCTTAAGTGGAGCGGGTACTGAGTTCAGAATGCCTGGTGCAGTAATACACGGCATGGCGCCCTGCCATTCCAGGCAGAGGCCACGTGGAAGTCCGCCTGCACGCCCGTGCACGCACACCCCCAACCTCAGCAGACCTCCACCACCCACCCCTCTCCACGCGTGCCCACTGAGGTGTGAACCCCACAGTGCCCTGTGCATTTCTACGAAATGATATTTTATTAAATAAACAAACTGGAGCCGTTCCCATAGATTTATGAACAGTTCCTCAAATCTCACTTGTTCGACCCACTGCGGATTTACGGCCCTGCATTAACCTCGTGAGCGCTCATAACGTTTACTAAGATAATGTTGGCAGGAGGGAGAAGGGATTTTTATAGCCGAGTAATAATTAGGAAATGCAGGGAGGACGGGGGAACCTGTTTATTGGTTACGCCGGGTGCATGGACAACGATGGGATTGTAGATTCTGCGCAGGTTTCTCTGGCGGAAATCAATTCCTTCCCTCTCGAGCCGGTTTTACCTCCACGGCTTGTCTGAAACCTGGTTTCTACTTTTAGAGAATGTGTTATCAGCGTGGTCAGGCCTCAGTCTTCAAAAGAGAAGGAGGGCAGTTGCCCAGGTGACCCCCGGTGCAAACTCGCCCAGGTGCACTATTCAGATAGCGGGACCTGAAGTGCACCGTTAGAACCTGGAGGGAGGTGACATCCCCTGGAAACAGGTCAGTTCCCGGGGGTGAAGCATTGCTTCCTCCTCAGAGTGGGAGCAATTGGTTCTTCAGCCTCTTTCCTGACAACAGGTTTGCTTGGGGAAAAGAGAGAAAGCATTGTGGCATTGACGTTTAAGAGGAGTTGAAGAAGAGGAAGCTTGCAAAATGGTCATAAAATATGAGGGGGACCAGGCACGGTGGCTCACACCTGTAATCCCAGCACTTTGGGAGCCCAAGTGGGCAGATCACTTGAACTCAGGAGTTCAAGACTGGCCTGGGCAACACAGCAAGATCTCGTCTCTACAATTTTTTTTTTTAATTAGTCAGGCATGGTGGCACGCGCCAGTGGTCCCAGCTACTGGGGAGGCTGAGGTGGGAGAATCACTTGAGCCTGGGAAGTCAAGGCCATGACTGCACCACTGCACTCCAGCCTGGGCAACAGAGTGAGACCCCGTTGTGAAAAAGAAAAAAGAAACTATGAGGGGCATAAATAATAAAGACATATTAGTAACAAGAATGACAAAAATCTGGCTGCATATAGGAGCCATGGTGGGTGGGTGTCAGGGGGAGAATTTAAAAGTACCAGTTCCTGGACCGAACCAATTAAAGCAGACCCTGGGTGGGGGGGTGGGGAAGGGCATTGTGTTTTCACAAACTCCCCAAGAATACTGATGCACAGAGAGGCTGAGACCAGCGAGTGGCCGCTATAAACTGCTTTCCGATCTGTATGGCCCGGCTGCTCGCAGGGTGGGCTGCAAGTCAGCAATCATGGGCCTCACCTGGGAGCTGGCTGGAATGCAGAGTCTCAGGCCCTGCCCCAGCCTTACTGAATCACCACCAGCATCCCAGCAAGCTCCTCTGGGATTCACCTGAGTGTTCGAACTTGAGAAGCGCGGTAATGCGGCATTTGACTCTCAGAAATGCTACCTCTCCCCACAGTAGGTAGAGGAGCCACTCCCTCTGCTTTCCCATTTTACAGGGGGAACAAAAAATCAAGGTTCAGGGAAGTTTAGTCACTTGCCCGAGATCACACAGAGCCAGGACCGCCCAGACACCACATCTTCCTCTGCATCTCACACTCACACAGCCACTGCTGGGGGAAATCTGGGCACCGTGGCAGGTGCAAGGGAGGTGCTTGTGGGCTGGAGCTAAAAATGAAAGATGGAAGAGGGGCGCCCTAGGGAAGGGGATCAGTGAGTAGTTGTCAATTAGTCACCCGGCCTTCCGCAGCTGGCAGAGTGGGGCCCTGTCTAGGCTGCCACCCCCGCCTCCCGCCGCCTCTGCCCTCTCTGCTTTCCCCTTCCAGAGCCTCCTTGAGATCTGAAACTCAAACAAGGGGGCATGAATAATGTAGCGCGATTGCTCCTCTCGTCTCTCCTCAATCCTCAGAGGGTGAGCGAGGCTCCTTGTCTGCCTCATTAGTGGCCGTTCAACCATTTGATTTCAGTAACAGTGTGCCTTCCTCGGAATTTTCATACTTATTTGCGTCACCGGAGTCAACACTGAATTTTTGAATCCACATGAAATTTTAATGGGGTGATCTGCATACAGCATGGTCCCGGCTGGGGCTCCAACGACGGGCTAGGAGAGGGACAGCCTGATCTGATGATGGGCTGATCACAGACACGCGGGTGGGAGCCTAGTTCACTCCCAGTCTGGAGCCCAGATTGGGGCACGGGGTGATAGGGAGGGTCCCCAAGGGCTGAGAGGGTCCTGCCAGCTAAACTCCCTGCAGCCAAGATTAGCAGCTACCAGTTTCAGGTGAATGGTTAAGGACTCCACTCTGGAGCCTGTAAGCCCTGAGGTCAAAATCCAGCTTTACCACTTCCTGGCTGTGTGACCTAGGGTAAATTGCTTTACCACTCTGAGCCTGTTTGCTTATCTGTGAAATGAGGATTATAACAGAGTTGTTGCTGCAGGGCTTAAAGAGGTAATCCAAGTAAATCCCTTAGCCCAGTGTTTGGCACGTGATAAGCAGTTAATGCTTAGTAGATACGATGATGATACCTAATGTTTAATAGATATGACAATGTGATGATGATGACAATGATGATGATGTTTTCCTCCGTCTTTCACCCCACACACATGACTAGAACTGTGTAGTTTGCAAAACATATTCACGTCTGACTTTTTGTTTTTTTCATCTGTCCTTTGGATTTGGTAGACTGATCTCAGCTGATTCCAGCTTTACCTCTTACACACTACAGGAGTTAGAAGAAGTTAACTTCATCTCCTTGATCCTCAGTTTTCTCGCCTATGTAATGGGGAGACTACACCCTACCCTGTAGGACTCTTCATCAGGATTCAATAGGAAAACGTCTGTAAAATGCTTTGCCTTGTGCCTCACACGGGGCAGGCGCCGTACACGGGATGATGTTCTTAATTCTAAGCACACGTTTTGTTCACATTTTGCATCTCTGAATTCAGGGTCCATCTGCCATTGTGAGAGCATCTTAAATCCTCGAACTATAATAATATTATTTCCATACAGGGTATTTATTTATCCAGTGCTTGTTCGTGTTCCAGGCATGTGCTAAAAGCTGCATGAGAGCTGTAATAGTTCACGCAATTCTTGCAACAACACAGAAAGTAGGTGTTTTTTTCTAAATGCGCTTTGAGGATGGGGAAATGGTGCCTCCAAGAGATGGTGGTTCCTCCCCTGGGTTCCACAGCTGGTTTGCATTACAAAATTCCTGTTCTTAGGAGCTGTACTCTGGCGGGTCTGTCCCATCCCCCCATCCCGTGTGAACAGCTAAGGAGAGGAAGGACCAGGAAGAGTGGCATGGCCAGTAAGTGGCAGAGCTGGAACTGGACCCCAAGTCCATAGGATGACAAATGCTGGGCTCTTTCTGCTAGGACCCACCATGGCTGGCAGGTGGATGGGCAGCATGGTCTTTCTATTACGTGGCTCTGGTGCAGTCCAGGACAACCTTGCCTGAGCCTGGAAACTGGCTCTCATTCCCAGGTGTCTTGCAAGTATCTCTGAGCCTCACTTTCTTCTCCTGTAACATGAAGGAGGTGAAAATACCAACCTCTCCGAAGTATTGTGAGGATTAAACAGAGCAATGCATAGAAATAGTTTCTGCCAGCCATGGAGGCACCCCAAATGTGAGTGATTGATCAGGACAGAGAAAGGCAGGGGCGCTGGGAGGAGCTGCAGCACAGGATCTTGAAGCTGAAAAGAGCCACCAAGGGGTCTCCATCCCTTCCCAGTACTGGCCTTCCTCCTGTGGGATGCTCAGTGAGGACAGTCTTCCCTCCCCACCTGACACAGAGATGGGAGTGAAATGAAACACAGCCCCTACCCCACCCGCTGCTGCCCAGGATTTCTCACCCGGGGTAATGAAATGGAAGGAATTTCTGCTGAGAATGGTGATTACTAACCTGCCAAGATGAGTGAGAAAAATCAATTCAGAGAATGTAGGAGAGAAGGGACTCTACTGAATGGGGGAGGTATGGGAGAGATGAGAGGGTGGGAGGGACAGAAAGAGAGAGACCTGGGAGAAAAGAGAGAAAGAGGGAAAAAAAGAGAGAGAGAGAGAGAGAGGGAGAAGGTGAGCTGCACATCTATTCATCGAGGACGAACTTCAGGGAGATTCAGCCTCAATCCCTCTCTCACAGTTTCTGTCTTCAGTGATCAGACAAGGACAGCAGGAAAGTGGGTTGCAGAGGCAAACACACGCCATTCAGCAGAGATTTAGTGTGTTTGGGGTTGCCAACAATTCTATATTTCTAACCAGCTCCTGGGGATGCTAAGCCTCTGGTCTGGGAACTTGACTGGGAGTATCAAGGCTGAAGACGGAAATCATCAACTTGCCCATTGGTAAATTGATATCACAAATGTTTCACAAGTGTGTGCTATGTGTTTTAAACTGGTGAGCCAAGCACTTACTAAACACACAGTAGGCTTTGTTGAATGTTACTGGAGAGAAGTCTTTAGTTATTCATTGTTTAATTGAGGTGAAATTCACATTACATAAAATTAACGACTTTAAAGTACCCAATTCAATAGCATTAGTTCATTCACAGTGTTGTGCAACCATAGCTCTGTCTAGTTCCAAAACATTGTCATTACCTCCAAAGAACACCTCATACCATCAGTAGCCATTCCCTTTTCTTTTTTTTTTTTTTTTTTTTTTTTTTTTTTTTAGGCAGAGGCTCGTTCTGTTGCCAGACTGGAGTGCAGTGGTGCGATCTCGGCTCACTGCAAGCTCCACCTCCTGGGTTCATGCCATTCTCCTGCCTCAGCCTCCCGAGTAGCTGGGACTACAGGCGCACACAACCACGCCCAGCTGACTTTTGTATTTTTCAGTAGAGATGGGGTTTCACCATGTTAGCCAGGATAGTCCCCATCTCCTGACCTTGCGATCTGCCCACCTTGGCCTCCCAAAGTGCTGGGATTACAGGCGTGAGCCACTGCACCTTGCCACAGTTCCCTTTTCACTCTTTCTCCCAGCTCCAGCAACCACTAATCTACTTTCCCTCTCTATGGATTTACCTATTCTGGATATTTCATACAAATAGAATCGTACGTAGTATGTGACCTTTTGTGTTGAGTTTCTTTCACTTAGAGTCAGACATGTACCTGCACACGGATGTTCATAGCAGCATTGTTCACAATAGCCAAAAGGTGAAAACAACTCAAATGTCCATTAGCAGATGAATGGACAAGCAAAATGTGGTATACAATGGAATATTATTCAGCCATAAAGAATGAAGGAGTACTGATCCACGCTGTGGCATGGAATAGCTCTGAAAAAGTTACACTAAGTAAATACTTTTTAAAATGCTGTTTCTTGCCGTCGTGGCTGTCGCCATGATCCTGACTACCTCGACTCAAGTGTGGTCACCTTTCATTCCAAACAAATGTCAGCTGAGCAGCCACCATGGGCAGGATGCTGGACACTCCAGGAATAGAGGTCAGTTAGACCACGACTGCCACCTTGGGTCCTTACTGACTTGCTCCATGGCCTTAGGCAAGTCCCTTCCCCTCTCTAAACCTCAGACTTCTAATCTGTGGAATGGGATTCCAGATTTCTTACCAGGTTGGCACAAGCGTTAGGTCAAGGTGAGGTCTCTGAGTAAGCCACTGAACTGGACAAGTGTCAGTCACTGCTATGGTCTGAATGTGTTCTCCCAAAAGTCACGTATTGAAATTCTTACCCCCAGTATGATGCTGTTAGGAGGTGGGACCTGTGGGAGTGATTAGGTCATGAGGGTGGAGCCCTCATGAGTAGAATTAGTGCCCTCATTAAAGAAACCTCACTGGACTTCCCAGCACCCTTTCCACCATGCGAGGATACAGCAAGAAGTTGGTAGTCTGCAACCTGGAAGAAAACCTCCATTGGAATCAACTCTGCTGGCCCTGATGTAGGACTTTCAGCCTCCAGAACTGTGAGAAATAAATTCCTGCTGTTTATGAGCCATCCAGCAACAGACTGAGACAGTTGCTGTCACTGTGAGTTGTACAAGGTAAGAGGGACCTCAGGACCTACCATCGTCCTCAGAGTTTGGGAGTCAGAACCTGAATGTGTGGAAAGAGAATTAGCAGTCCAAGGAGAGCACTGGCCAGAGTAGGGATCCCAGAGAGTGACTGCTGTTATGTAAAATCCATGCCCATGGCCCACTGGGCACATCTAATCCAGCGCTGACTCCCTCGCAGACTTTGGCTGGACCTTAGAACTCATCCAGCCCAACTTCCTCATGCCACAGGTGAAGAATCAGAGACCGTAGGGAGAGAAGTGACTTGCCCACAGTCTATCAGATAAATTTCCTTTCATTTGTTACTGACTGCCAGGGAAGATGGTGGATTGAACACACTCCTTTAATACATTTCCTTCCCTAAAATACAATACTATTATAATAAAGGATTTGTTTTAAAGGCATAAACTCATAAGGACAAGGAGAATGGAGGAAAAGATAACAGTTATGAGGTTTGGAAATGGGAAGGTGAGTAGGCGATGGTGGTAATTGACTTAGCAGATCCAACATGGCTAAGAAGTGGGATGGTGAGGGACCAACCCAATCTGCACCCATTCGTTATGTCATTCAATTATCTTTCATTTGTCAGTTTCTCTGTTCAGGCCCAGGATGAAGATGAATGGGACTCTCCAGACCATGCTGCCCGGTGGTGCGTGATCTTCTGGTGGCAACAGGGAAGCAAACGAGGCAACATCTGGAGGCCTGTAATGCAGACATGCAGTTGGCCCTCCATATTCTTGGATTCTGCATTCGTGGATTCAACCAACCACGCACTGAAAATAATCAGAGGAAAAAAAGAATGGTTGCAGGCCAGGCGCAGTAGATCATGCCTGTAATCCCAGCACTTTGGGAGATTGGAGGGGGAGGATCACTTGAGGCCAGGAGTTGGAGACCAGCCTGGCCTAACATAGAGAGACACCACCTCCGTTAAAAAATAAAATTTAAAAAAATACTTGAGAGCTTATTGGAAGAGGTCAAAAAGCAATTCACCTGAATCTTGTAAGGCAACGCAATCTGTAGGCCCTTAGTTTTCTGTTTCTCTATTATATTTAAGGATTCTCACTCACTCACTCAATGTAACATAAGAAGATGTAACATAATAAGTATTTTCAGCCAGGCACAGTGGCTCACACCTATAATCCCAGCACTTCGGGAGGCCGAGGCAGGAGAATTGCTTGAGCTCAGGAATTTGAGATCAGCCTAGGCAACAAAGCAAGATCCGGCCTCTCCAAAAAAAATTTTAAAATAAGCTGGGTGTGGTGGTGCATGCCTACAGTTCTAGCACCTCAGGAGGCTGAGTGGGAGAACTCCTGGAGCCCAGGAGGTGGAGGATGTAGTGAGCTATAATGGAGCCACTGAACCTCAGCCTGAGTGACACAGACAGACGCTGTCTCAAAAAAAAAAAAAAAAAAAAAAGAATGGTTGTACTGAACATGTACAGACTTATTTTCTTGTCATTACTCCCTAAACAATAGAATATAACAAGTATTTACATAGTATTTATGTTATATTAGGTATTAGAAGTATTCTAGAAATGATTTAAAGCATACAGGTGGATTGTGTAGGTTATCTGCAAATACTATGTCATTTTATATCAGTGACTTGAGGATTCGTGGAGTTTGGTATCCACAGGGGGTCCTGGAACGAATCCCTCATGGGTAACCAGGGATGACTGTACATAAGGTACCAAGAGGAAACGCCAAACTCTCTTTGGAGGGATAAAAGGTAAAGGGTGCAAGGACAGAGGAGTTTGAGTTTGAGTTGGTTATGGAAGAAGGGCCAAGAAAGAGGAGGGAGGACTCCCAAGAACAGGAAGAGCTCATGGGAAGACAAGGAGCAAAGATCTAAAACTTTCAGAGCATTCCAGGTCCCTTAGAGACACCCTCAGGTACAGATCTTGAAGGACCCTGTAAGTCAGAACGCAGGGGATACTAGGGAACCATTGAAAGGTTTTAAGCAGTGAAGTGACAAGATCCAGAAAGATTACTCTGACTGGGGTGGACCAGAGGAGTCTTTAGAGCTCCCACTTATGTCTCTTAACCTTTCTCCATCCCTCCTTCCACAAGCTTTAACTGAGCGCCTACCATGTGCATAGCCCATTCTAGGTGCCTGAGACTACCGTGTGCATAGTCCCATACTAGGAGCCAGGTATCTGCACACAAGTGCATGGCATGATCAGCCGTGAGCAGTAGTAATTGGGCCCCGTCTGCATCTGCTGTCTCCTGTTGCTTGGAAAACACTTCCCACTGAGCTTCAAATGTGCACCTGCTGGCCCTCACACTCGCATAAAAGTCTCTGAAAAAAAAAATTGATTATATTCATTCTCTTAACCTCACCCCAACCCGAACATAAATCGTCTCTGTTTATAACAC
The DNA here is from genome assembly GCF_024542745.1 of Macaca thibetana thibetana. NCBI lineage: Eukaryota > Metazoa > Chordata > Mammalia > Primates > Cercopithecidae > Macaca > Macaca thibetana. The sequence continues at coordinate 24,013,531 of NC_065587.1, forward strand.
TTCTGGCATTTTGTGCATTTTGCCGAGTGACATAAAATGACAATAAATTTAGGCCCCACCAGCAAAAAGTACCTAAAATGCCACATGTCACTAATATTGACAGGTTCTAAAAGTAAAACTTGGAAATGGTTCAGGCGACATAAATTAAAATAAAAATATATACTTTGTCCTTGAGAGAGAATCGGCTAAAATTAAACCTCGGTGTGGGTGGGATGTCCAGGAATATGAAGGAAGGAAACATCAGGGATGCATGGTTCAGAACAGAGTCCCAGAATGGGAGGCCAAGAAGGACCCAGAGAAAATTCAAGCTAGGACCTTGATGGAAAAAAGAAGGACTGCTCTTAAACCTGCACTGTCCCATACTGTAGTCGCTACCTTTATGTGAGCATTTAAATATAAATCTAAATACAATAAAAATTCAGCTTCTCAGTTGCACTAACCACATTTCAAGTGCTGGGTAGCTACCCGAGGCTACCGAGCACTTGAGTAGGACGGCAGATTAGAGATCACAGAAAGTTCTATTGGACAGCTCTGTCTAGGAGCAGAGCATCCCTGCCACCCTGCAGGGTGACTGACACCTGAGTCTCCTCTCCTTCCTCCCAGCCTTCTCTCCTCCACTTCCTCCTCTCTTCCTCGGTCTCCTCTCTTCTCTCTCTCTTTCCCTCACTCCTCTTTTCTCTCTTCTCTCTCCCTTCTCTTCTTTCTCCCTTCTCTTCTTTCTCCCTTCTCTTCTTTCTCCCTTCTCTTCTTTCTCTCCCCTCCCCTCTCTCACTTTCTCTCTCTCCTCTCTTTCTCCTCTTTCTTTCTCCCCTCTCTTCTCTCTCTCTACCCTTCTCCTCTTGTCTCTATTTTTTAAGTTTTACTCTAAGTTCAGGGCTACATGTGCAGTTTTATTACGTAGGTATACCTGTGTCATGGGGGTTTGTTGTACTGATTATTTTATCACCCAGGTATGAAGCCCAGGACCCATTAGTTATTTTTCCTGATCCTCTCCCTCCTCCCATCCTCCACCCTACGATAAGCCCCAGTGTGTGTTGTTCCCGTCTATGTGTCCATGTATTCTCGTCATTTAGCTCCCACTTATAAATGAGAATGTGCAGTATTTAGTTTTCCATTCCCATGTTAAGTTTGCTAAGGATAATGGCTTCCAGCTCCATCCATGTTCCTGCAAAGGACATGATCTTTTCTCTTTCTCTCTCTCTCTTCTTCTCTCTTTTTCCTTTCTCTTCTCTCTTTCCCTTTTCTCTCTCCTCTCTCTTTCTTTCTTTCTCTCTTTCTTCCCTCTACTCTTTTCTGTCCCCTTCTGGCCCCATCTTTCTCCTCTCTTCTCTGTCTCTTTCCCTTTTTCTCTCTCTCTTTCTCAATGACTGTTTGCCTCCCCCAAATTGTCTTTCTCTTTGCCTCTTTCTCTCTTCTATTTCCCTTCCATTTTATATGCATTGCTAAAACGTAAATACATGGAATTCAGAAGGCAGCGCAGGATTTGGAAACCAGGGTTCCAAAGCCCTGCTTGACCATTCTGCAGCTGTGAGGTTTCAGCAAGTGACTCCAGCAGGCTTGTCATCCTCTACACTGGTAATGATGGGGACAATAATCCCTACTGTGCTTGGCCGTTGAATTACATCACCTGTTCAGTGGCACACAGTAGGTGCTCAGTGGATGCAACTTTCTTCTTTCTTCTCCTTGATCACAAAGCTTCAGGGGCTCACAAAAATCTATCAGAATTTTCTCAGCCTCTTAAGCTCAGAACAGGAGCCTCACCATATTTTCCATCTTTCATCTCTGACTTTAATCCACTCAATCCTCTTCCACGTTCCAAACATTCCACACACTTTCCGACCACCAGGCCTTTGCACATGCTATGTGCCCAGCCTAGGATGCCCCTTTCCCCTTTGGCCTGCCTTAGCCTGCTTCCCTCAGTGGAGAATTCGGCTCAGAGGTCACCACAGCCCCTTTGTCCTCTGCAGCTACTAACACAGGACAGGTTAAGAACCCAATAAAGATAGAAGATGTAGACAGAACCCCAGAGAAATTAGAGAGCTGGTCAGGCTCATATCAGGCAGACTGAAACCTGATCTCAATCTCTGGCTAAGACGACATATTTCATACATTCAATCAATAGTTTTGGGCATCTACTGTTTGCATACTCCTGCCACAGCTGGATGCAGAGATGCATCAGGCACGTTCCTTTCTGGAAGAATCACAGCCCAGTGGGGAAAGAGACCCTCCCCAGTGCAGTTACTATACAGCGTGGCAAGTTCTGGAATACAGGTGGGTGAAGGTGTCCTGGTCGCACAAAAGGGGGCTAGCAGTCCACTTGAGGAAGTTATGGGGACTTCAGAAAATGCCCCAAGGGCAGAGCATTTGGTGAGGCGGGGGGTGAGGTTGCCACAAAGCAGCTGGCTTTTGTGGTAGGGACATTCCAGGACAGGTGACAAGACAGGAGCGGAGGAGGCGTGTGAGAGCCAAAGGAGTCCAGGGACACGAGCTTTTCAGTGGGACTGAGCTTAGCTAGGAAGAGGGGACTAGAAGGAAGCCAGGTCAGGAGGGTGAATGGGGCTAGACCACCGCGAGGAGTCACACAGGTTGGCTAAGGAGCTGGGACTTGACCCTGAGTGCAACCAGGAGTCCCGGAAAGGGTTAAAGCAAGAGAGACCCGTGACCATAGAGGCGGTTTAGAAATCCGACTGCTCTGGGCCGGCCCTATGGTGGGGGGCAGTGTGGTGTCCGGCCCAGAATGGAGGTGGGGGCCGAGATAAGGCAGGGGTGGCCCTGGTGCAGAGAGAGATGGGGAGGAGTGGAGAGAGTGGCCAAGAAGGAGCGAGTCCCATCTCGGGCCTCGCCCTTCCCCCTTTGGCGGCGGCTGCCTCGGGCGTCTAACTACCTCCCCCTCCCCAACCCTTTCCCTCCCCACCCCCTCCCTGCCTTCTGGCTGCACAATTTGTGAAGAACATTATGTAAATGGGCTTTATGCAAATCTAGCCTCTCCCCCTGCTCGCTCGCTGGACTCCTGAACCCTAATTAACTTGCCAAAGCCTAATGTTGCCGTCCCCTCTATACCGGCCCAGCCCCCCAGCCCGCTCCCCGAACCAAGAAATCCGTCTTCAGAAGCAAGCGCGGTCTAATCGCTCCCTCATTTGAATGTGCGGGCTGTCACCCACACCGTTAGCCCGCAGGAGAAGGCGGCCTTTCAACCCCTGACACTTGTGCTTCCTATGCGCCTCCAAAATAAATGCCTCCCTTTCTTCGCACCAACCCCTCCCGCCTTATTTTTGCTCGCTTCTAGACCCAGAAACAGCCTGGGGAAAGTTGATGCAATCTCTCATTATCTTCAAGTCTTTCGTCCACCACTCAGCATCGCCCTCCTCTCCCCGACCTCAAGGTCAGGGATCTAATACCCTCTCCCCTCCCTCTCTCTCAACTGCTCAGGAAAGGAGCAAGGCCTGGGCGCGGTGGCTCAAGCCTGCAATCCCAGCACTTTGGGAGGCCCAGGCGGGCAGATCACCTGAGGTCAGGAGTTCAGACCAGCCTGGCCAAAAAGGTGCAACCCTATCTTTATTAAAACAAACAAACAAACAGGAGGCTAAGGCAGGAGAATTGCTGGAACCGGGGAGAAGGAGGTTGCAGTGAGCCGAGATCGCGCCCACTGAACTCCAGCCTGGGTGGAAAAGGAAAGAGAGAAGGAAAGGAGAGAGAGAGAGAGAGAGAAAGAAAGAAACGAGGGAGGGAGGGAGGGAGGAGGCAGGGAGCGGGGGTGGGGGGGGAGAGAGAGAGAGAAAGAAAGAAAGGAGGGAGGGAGAGAGGAGGGAGGGAGAGAAAGGAGGGAGGAAGAGAAAGGAAGGAGAGAGAGAGAAAGACAGGAAGGAAGGAAGGAAGGAAGGAAGGAAGGAAGGAAGGAAGGAAGGAAGGAAGGAAGGAAGGAAGGAAGGAGAGAGAGAGGAAGGAAGGGAGGGAGGGAGGCAGGGAGGAGGGAGGGAGAGAAAGGAGGGAGGAAGAGAGAGAAAGGAAGGAAGGAGGGAGAGAGAGAAAGACAGGAAGGAAGGAGAGAGAGAGGAAGGAAGGGAGGGAAGGAGAAAGGAGGGAGGGAGGGAGGGATCGGTGTTTCCTGAAATCAGAGCAGCAAGGATGTATTCAGCTCCTGCTCCCTGCAAGGCACTGTTTGTGTGCCTACCCCCTAAATGAAGGTATGTTGTTGACCTAGAAAAGACTCCAGGAACATCTCTTCCAGCCTCCTTGGGTCTTTTTAAAGACAGGGTCTTGCTCTGTCACCCAGGCTAGGGTGCAGTGGTATAATCACAGTTCACTGCAGCCTTGAATTCCCAGGCTCAAACAATCCTCCAGCCCCAGCCTCCTGACTACTACAGGTGCACACACGCCACCATACCCAGCTATTTTTTTTCAATTATTTTTTTAGAGAGCTTTGTTTCCAAGGCTGGTATCAAATTCCTGGCTTCAGGTAACCCTCCTGCGTTGGCCTCCTGAGTAGCTGTGACTACAGGCATGCACCACCATCCCTGGCTAATTTTTAAAACAAAATTTTATAGAGACAGAGGTCTCACTATGTTGCTGAGGCTGGTCTCAAACTCCTGGCCTCAAGCGATCCTCCTTGTCTGGGCCTCTCAAAGTGTTGCGGTTATAGGCATGACCCACCACGCCAGGCCTTTCTTTTTTTTTGTCATTGTTGAGACAGGCTCTTACTCTATTGCCCAGGCTGGAACGCAGTGGTGCAATCTCGCCAGCCCTTGACTTTTTTTTTTTTTTGAGACAGAGTCTCGCGCTGTAGCCCAGTGGCACAATATCAGTTCACTGCAACCTCTGCCTCCCTGATCCAAGTGATTCTCCTGACTTCGCCTCCTGAAGAGCTGGTACTACAGGCACGCACCACCACACCCAGCTAATTTTTGTGTTTTTGGTAGAGACAGGGTTTCAGCGTGTTGGCCAAGCTGGTCTTGAACTCCCGATCTCAGGTGATCAGCCCACCACGGCCTCCCAAAGTCCTGGGATTACAGGCGTGAGCCGCCGCGCCGGCCCAGCCTTGATTTTAAAGATAGTTGAACCCATGTTCCACCACCAATGATGCATCCAAGGTCATGCAGCAGGGATGGGCTGGAAGGCAGCCTCCTAGTCCCCCACACGGCCTGGGCCTTTCTGCTTAACATCCCTCATTCGAAACAGCACAGCCTAAAGTAGCTGAGCTGTTCTGGCAGCCTTGTGCATACTCCCTTCGGGTGCAGAACAAAGTAAAGTAACGACTTTCCCTGGAAACAGGAAGAATTGTGTTGTCAGACGATTCCTGCTGCTGCAGCAAATTCCCTGGATGCGGCTCCCAAAGCAGAGATGGGAGAGGGGGTGGCTGCCTCTGGAATCTGGGGGCAGAGCAGGCAAGGTGTCTAGGACTCGGCATTGTAAATGGGTTTTTGAAAGACACAAATGTCGGACATTTGCTGGTGTGATAACAAGCAGGGTCGTCATTCCTTTATCCGTTCACTTATCCAGCCATCATTTATTCAGGAAATATTTATTGTCCGTAGCGCCTGGGCCAGAGTGAATCCCAAAATATATTTCTGCCCACAGAACCTGGTAACCCACTTGTCACTGGTTACAAGAAACCAAGATCACCATATGCAAACAGCCGTCTGACACCACGTCTTTCCTGATGGCCAAATCTCCTCCCTCCTCCCCCAGCAACCTGGCATCTGAATAAATAAAGGATCTACATTTGGAAATCCCCATCATCATCTTGTTCCTTCATTTTCATTTCCACAAAGAAGTGATATATGTCTGCGCTTAGTCCTGAGAAGGACAGTTCATCCTGAAAGACAGTTTATCCTGGAGGAGAGGATCTGGAGTCATGCATGGGTTCAAATCTATAAGCTTTGGCAAGGCACAACTTTCAAAGCCTTTTTATTCTCATCCGTAAAAGGGGTATCACAACCATGCCTAGCTCTCAGTTTGAAGGGGGATTAAACGAGGAAATAGGAAAATGTAGAAAATATCACCCTCTTTCTGAGACAAAAGCCTGTTCACAGAACCTCTATTGAAGCCATCAATTTCTCATTGAGGTTTCAAAAACAAGGATAGAAAGCCAGAATTCTTGTAAGTTTTTGGTGAGGATTTTGTTACAGCGGAGATGTCATTGAAGACGGTTTTAGAAAGCACTTTGATCTGGTCACTTTACCTCTCTGAGCCTCAATTTTCTCAGTGCTAAAATGGGAATAATAAAATTAGCCACCTCAAAGGGTTATAGGAAGGAATTAATTAGAGAGGTCTTAGTACTGTGTGAGTTACATAGTTACGGCTCTGTGAATCTCAAAGAACATAGACACATCAATTATACTAGGCAATGGGGAATTTTTTGAACATCAATTAATTAATTAAAAGTTAGTTTCCCAGTTTCTCTATTAAGAAAAGGTTGTTTTTTTTTTTCTTTTTTCCCAGACTTATGAAGGGTGATTTAAACAGAAATCTTAGATTATGTCTTTATTTCTATTTGGAAAGATAAAACAAAAAACAACACATTTTAGTGATCATGGAAATTACATGAGTTTGCTTATTCCAATAGAAGGCAAATCATTATCTCTGAGATTTAGCATTCAGTGAGCCTGTATATCCTGAGGTCCTAAACGCTCAGCTTAGGTAAACAGAGGGTATGGTCTGACCATACCCTCTATGGATGTACTTAAGGATCTATTCACATACTCAATGGTAAATGCTAGGATATACATGGTATACTTTATAATTTTATGTAATGATTACAGAGCCTTCCCACAATGCCCATCCATCCCCTCTGCTTTGAAATGCTATCATGCGGACAACAGAATGGCAGCCACTACAGATGGTACTAGGATTCTAGTTCATCAGCAACAATGAATCTCACATGGAAATGTTACTTAGTCCCATCGTGCAAACAGGCCTCCTTTAGCACGCCAGCTCCCATTAACTGGTAGCCGTGGCCTGAGGGGCTGTGTTAAGAAGGATTCTGATGTCTTGGCTAAGCCCAGTGCCAAAGAGTGCCTAATTGATGAGTGATGTCCGCTATGGAACTAGGTGATGGTCAGTGCCTGCACGTCTCTTGTTTGCTAATCCCAAGCTAGTATAACCCCTGTGTGTGATAATGGAAGTAGCTGAGATTCAGAGAGGAGACTAGATTTGCCAGGGTCACACAGCTATTTAGTGGCAGAGCCAGAACTAGAATAAATGCCACCTGGCTCCATGCCCAGGTCTCTTTTCTCCCCATCAGGATGCATGCGGGTTCTTAATCAAGGCTCAGGGGTATCTACGTAACAGTCATAACATTTGGCATTTGTCACACTATTTACCCCCATATGGTTCCAAAGAAACTTACAGTGATTACACGCCAGAAATACACACGTTAGAGAGAAATGTGCACATTAGAAGAGGATTAAAGTAAAATAGAGAAGGTAACCAGGGCAAAGGGAAAATGAGAATAAAAAATAGGATGGAACCACGAATGAGTTTGGCACACAAAATACGCTGTCCCGATGCAGTTGCTAAGCAACTGGTGGCTAAAGCAAAGAAGGGAATAGGAATCTATGTGTTTAAAGATGGAAAATATAGTCACTTACTCAAAAGAAGCAGATTTCCTTGTTATTTCCCCGGAAGCAGTACCTCCTAGGTGCTCATACCAAGGCAGTTGCCATGCAGTAGAGGATGCTCTTCAAAAACAGATGTCCAAGAAATTAAGCAATTTTGACACCATTGATTCTTGAAATGTCTTGCAGGGAGGTTGATGAAAAAATGTCAGAGTGCAGTCCAAGAATTCAGAACTTTTGATGTCCAGGTGGCCAAAGACCATCATGTTTCCAAAGCCAGTCATCAGAGTCCATTGTTCACCTTACTTGACCTCTTAACCGTATTTGATACCACTGATGGCTTCAACTTTGTGGGTTGGGTTTATGTTCTCTAAGGACACCACATGCTCTTGGGTGTCCTCCAATGTCAGTGACGTCTCCTTCTGGATGTCCACTATTGGGTGCTTCTCCTTTCCCCCAGTGCCTAAATGTTGCAGGCTCCAGGACTCAGCTGCAGATGTTCTCCTGTACTTATCTGTCTTCGGTTCTTGGTGACCTCATGGCTTAAATCCATCCTTAGGCTGATGCCTTCGTATTTTCTCACTCCAACCTGACCTCTCTCCCAAAAGAGGTCAGACTCACGTATTCACCTGCTCCCTTGACCTCTCCATTTGGATACTAATGGCATCTCAAGCTTCACAAGCCCTTGCCAAAATCTAGATCCCATGCCACTCTCTCTCTAACCTGGTACTACCTCCAGTCCTCATTTCAGGAACAGGCACCATCATGCAAATAGGCGCTCAGGCCTAAAACAACTCAACCTTCACTCAAACGACCCAACCTTTATTCCTCCCTCCTTGTCACTTCCAGTGTCCAATTCATCAACAAGTCCTGGGAGCACAACTCCAAAAATGATTTCAAGTGCACTCAACTCTCCCCCTCTCTACCTCTTGGTCTTGGCCACCTTCCTTTCCCACTTGGATAGCAGGAATGCCTCCCACCTTGCTCCTGGCCCTACAGTCATTTGTCCAGACAGTATCCAAAACAATCGTTTTTGAAACGTCTATCTGAGTAGGTCACCACCTGGTTTAACCCTACCCTGTGGCCTCCTCATCACTGGAAATCTAAGGTCTTGGCAGCGCATGGCCTGAGCCCTGACTCCACTCCCCGATCCCGCCATCGCTCACTCTTCCCCAGTCACACTGGGCTCTTCCCTGTTACTCATGTGTGCTGGATGCTGTCTTCTCACAGCCTCCACATTTGCTGATCTTTCCTCCTCAGAAAGAGATCTACCAATGCTCTTTCCCCGGACAGACCCTGGCTCACTCCTCCACCCCTAACACAAAGAAAACACCACCTCCTCCACGACGCCTTCCCTGACAACTTTATTTTAAATGGACTCTACATCTTCCCTCCCACCCCTTACCAGCCTCCCCTGTATCCTTGTAACTTCCCCTTAACCTCCCACCAGCCTCCCTCCCACTCTCCACCAGCCTAGCTTCTCTCCCACTTCCTACAGCTTCCCTCTCACCCATCACCCGCATCTCTCCAACCTCCCACCTACAGTGGCCCCTACCTTACCTCCTATGTGTAGAGGATAAGGTCTTTTCTCCACAACACTGTGAGAGCAGAGATATTTGCTTTATTAGTTGACCACTGTGTCCCCAGGACCTTGCACATAGTAGGTGCTCAATAAACACATGTTGCACAACTGAAACTCTAGTGGTCTGATTTATTCCAATAAATTTCTTCAGCTGAAAACTCCAAGGAAATTGGCCTGTGGGAAGAGCAGGGTGGACTCTGAGCCCCTCAGTGGTGGCTGACATGCCTAGAGAGACCCACACTGACGGTTTTGCCTTTGATGATGACACATGGAGTCAGGCCTGGCAGTCCCCTTGGCTGATGCCACCAGGGACACTCCAGTAGTTCCGTAGCTTTCCCTTAATCATAAATATCTCCCCTTGGTGTCAGCAGATCCCTTGGAAATCACCAGGGGAAATACTGTCATCAAACCCCGATAAATTCCTGAATGCCCAAGCCTACCGCACCAATTTACAGCAGGTTTTGACTTTAATAATGTTTTGTCTTAGATTTGGCCTTAATTATAAATCATTTGCAACTGTGGTTTAAACTATAAGCAAATCTTACATGGCATTCTTATTATCTACTTAATATAGCAAAGAGAAAGATTTATGGAATCACATTCTGGGAATTAAGCAAACGAGGAAACTTTTAGGTGAGGGTGAAACACGTGAAAATTATAGTTTTGTCATAAAACGTTGATTGATCAATGATTATTGTAAAACGGAGGTAACTGTGCTGGCGTCAACATAAATCTGTAATTGGCTGGATTTATTCTTTTTCAAAATACTATATTTCCTCCAGTTTTGACCATCGTGTTAATATGAATCTGTCAGATTTACTGTGGTTTTAACTTAATTAACTCCACTTAGTTTATGCATATATATGTGTGTGTGTGCGTGTAGGATGTGTGTGTGTGTATATATATATACACACACATAGATTTATATATGTTATACATATCCTTAAAATGCATTGTCTACAGTCACTTTTACTTTTTACATAATGGTTTGTGGTTTTCTTCAAATATAATCTTTTTACATATTTAGAAAAAACCCATTTTGCTGTATGAAGCCAACTCTTGCTGCAGAAATGGGTTCAAAGCACTGTTCGAGTTTTTCACCTGTGGGGTGACCACGTCAGGAAATGATATTGCATCTTAGGAGATAGGGAAGACTGTAAAAAGATCCTGAGTCAGGCTCAAATCTTGACTCTGCCATTGAGTGGCTGTATCACCCTAAAGAACCTATTCTACCTCTTTTTGCCTGTCTTTTCATGCGTAAAACGGGAATAGATTAATTGCCCCTACTTCAGAGGCTACTGTGAGGCTTAACAAAGTGATGAATGTTATGCGGCTGGCATGAGGCCTGGCATGCAGTGGATGCTGAGTGCATGTTGTAGATGGCCTTTCCTTCTGCTTCCCAGCCAGGGAGTGGACTTCTGATGTTTGGGGTAGCATGCCTCAAGGAGTGACATTAAGGGAGAATCCTAACCCCCAGCGGAACCATCTTAGGAAGGGCCAGTCCCAGTGCCAGAGGGAACCAGCCCCAACACCAGAATCATCTTCTAACCCAATAGGACCAGGCAGATGGTGGGTCCAGATCAAAGCCATACAGGGACAGATAACCATATACTAAATCAAATTTAAAATAATAATAATAAAGCAGTAGCTCCCACTCACCCAGAAACACTTGCTTTGCCTCAGGTCCTATGCATTTTTTTTAGCGGGGAGTAAAGGTCTCACTCTGCCACCCAGGTTGGAGTGCAATGGTTCAGTCACAGCTCACTGCAGCCTCCAACTCCTGGGCTCAAGAGATCTTCCTCCTCAGTCTCCCAAGTATCTGGCACTACAGGTGCACGTCACCACACCCAGCTAGTTTTTCTAGCTTTTGTAGAGATGGGAGTCTCACTATGTTGCCCAGGCTGGTTTCAAACTCCTGGCCTCAAGCGATCCTCCCACATTGGCTTCCCAAAGTGATAGTATTTCAGGTGTGAGCCACAGTGCCTGGCCCATAATTCTTTATAGACTTGATTTTGTTAAAGCTCAGCAAAACCCGCTAGCATATCAACCTTGAGCTGAGAAAATTATGATTTCAGAAATGTGACTTGCGCAAGGTCACACTGCCCAAGGTCACAGCTAATACAGGGTGGAGCTGAGACTCCAGGCCCACATTCTGAGGCACGGAGTTTTACTACCTCTGACTGTTATTGGGCCACACATCCCTCCAGCAGCTGCCCTCTCTCCCGGCAGCATGCCTTCTGAGCCGATAATTCCTTCCAAGTCTAAACCAAGGAAAAAGGAGGCCCGATTCAGCCACTGCAGTCTCTTCCTGTCTAATTGCTAAGGACAGAGCTGAGAAGTCGTTGCTTTGAAGCTGAAACTCTTCTCTTTCTGTGGAGTTTCGCATTTGTATTTAATCGTGCTTTATTTTTCTCGATTCGCACTGTGGAGCCAGTCAAAAATATTTTCTGAGGGCCTATTCTGAGTCATTGATTCGTGGTGTCTGTTCTGAAGTTGCCCAGGGTCAAGTGAGTCAGCTGTGGGTAAATGAACCCAGACATTGGATTTCACTGAAAAGTAAACACTTCAAGCAATGGAAAAAAAAAATGTTGGTTTCATATGTAACTTTCACATGCAACCTCCCTCCAGTCTTCCCCTTCTTCCTCCACTTCTCCCCCAACTTTCTCTCTCTCCCTCCTTTCCTTCCTTTCCACATTGATTTTCCCTTTCCTCATCTTTCTCCCTCTTTATCTTCTCCAGTCTTCTCTCTCCTTCTTTCAAACTTTTTTCTCCCGTTCCCTTTTCTCTCTTATTTCTCTCTCCGTCTCCCTCTCTTCTTTTCTTTCCTTCATTTTTCTCTTCCTTCTTCTATTCTCTTCTCTTGTTTCCTATATTCTTTTCTATTTTGCACACAGGATTTTGTTTTTATTTAGGTGAGACCCACACAGCAGAAAGACAACTGCTATTGAAAAGAGAGTTTATTACTCACAGTCCCCAAGAGGAGCGGGTGTAACATGTTACGCAGGGCAGGAGGAGCCAGGGGAAAGCGTAGGCCAGGGCATTTATCATGGATTTTATGTTCTCAGTTGATGGTAGCCAAAATAAAATAATAATAATATTATTTTAGGCTGGGCATGGTGGCGCATGCCTATAATCCCAGCACTTTGGGAGGCTGAGGCAGGCAGGTCTCTTGAGCCCAGGAGTTCAAGACTAGCCTAGGCAACGTGGTGAAACCCTGCCTCTACAAGAAGTACAAAAAGTTAGTCTGGCATGGTGGTACACACTGTCCTCCCAGCTATTTGGGAGGCTGAGGTGGGAGGATCGTTTGAGCCTGGAAGGCAGAGGTTTCAGTGAGCCAAGACTGCGCCACTGTACTCCAGCTTGGGAGACAGAGTGAGACCTTGTCTCAAAAACAGTAATAATAATAATAACATTATCATGGATTTTGCTGGAAAAAACAGGTGAACCAGTGTAGGCAGACATAGCATTGGCCATTTTGAATAATGTCGGCTGACTCTGGGCTATAGGGGCAGTCCCTAGTTGTTTGGTTCCTGGCCCTGGGGTGATTTGGAACAGCCAGATAGTGTCCTGGAGGGCAGGAGGTTAAAAAAAGGCTAAGGATTGGTTGGTTTGCATATAAAGGCTTGCTCAGAAGGGAAGTGGTTTGCTATCTCTAGGAATCACCTAACCATGGGAGGGGCACTCCCTCCCTGGATCCTCAAGACCCCCACAATTCCCAAGCATCATCAAAGACAGAAAGTTAAAAACATGATTTCTACATCTTTTTTCCTTCCTCTCTTTTCTTCCTTCCCCTCTCCTCTTCTCTGTTCTCCCTTCTCGTTCCCTCCTCCTTTCTGCCTCCCCAAGGCCTGGGAAGAAATCATAGCAAAGGTTCAGGTAAGCAGTAATAAAAGCCTGGGTTGAGTGGGTGACAAGAAGCCGACAGAGGAACAGTCAGCGTCACGAACTACTTGGGAGGTAGAACGCTTGTTTTCAGTGACTGGATGCGGCTCCGACAGCCCTGCTCAGCTCTGCCTGCTGGCCCAAGCTCGGTACCACCACTTCTGGGAAAGCCGCCCCTTCCTTGCTCCGATGGTGGCAGCTGCTGTGTCCTCACCCTGCCACTATCCCGTGGGTTGGTTGTTTTGCCCAGGCCCGGAATTACCCAAATCCCCTTAAATACACGTCTGCAAATGAGGACCCTGGAAAAAAAGGCAATAATTGTGACAGTAACTCACGGGGCCAGGCCTGACACGTCTCTAATTGCCTGCTAAAATTGTCGCTGTCTCCTAAAGTGCAAATTATCACCCGAAATGACAAGAATAATGAATGAGTAACTCTGATGTAATGCAACAATTAGTCCTCAAAGACACTGTCTAATATGGTAATTCAGAACACCCACTCCTTGTTATTAAGTGCCTGATAATTATTTAATTATCTATCTGCCAGCATGATTTACTTGGTTTATTTAGCTGCAGATGTGGGCAGGAGCGTTTGGGTTTAAGGTCAGAGTGAGCTGGCCCCTCCGCTGGCTGCCACATCGGTTTGCTTGGGTACTGGAGGCTGCCGCCCGTCTGACTTCCCTAATTGGCTTTGGCAGTCCTGACCCAAAGTCAGAAAATTGCCTCTTCTCCACCCCCGGCTCTGGTTCAGGGTCACTCAGGGGCTGAGGGTCTTAAAGACCAGGGCTGAGAGTGCCTGCCTTCCCCTGCCCCTTCAAACCCTCCGACAGGTGATCAGAATATTTGGGGGCAGCAGGTGCCCCCGTTGAGCTTGACGGGAGTGTTTGTGCTGGGCATGGCGCCAAGTCTTACACAAGCGTTAGCTCGTTTAATCTTCACAATAGCGCCAGGAGGTAGAGACAACTGGTGTCGGCATGTGACAGAGGAGGAAACTGGGACTTGGAGAAGTGAGGTCATCCACCCAAGGTCCCACGGTGAATGCATGGTGGGCCGGGACGAGTCTCCCTGTCCCCAGAGTCACTCTATTCTCCTGGATCCTGACAGCTGCAATGTGAGGCTGGCCCCAAAGCTGTGAGTCACAGCCAGTGCATGCCCGAAAGGGTCTGGGCAGGGACTCAGGAGGATCAGCGTCCTGCTCGCTAAATCATAAAATCACTGATAGGGAGGGCAGAAAGAGTGGATCTAATCTGTGTTGGCTCAAGGAGTTAACCCAGAGCCGAGGAGTAGAAGGTATTACAGAGAGACAGATGGGATCTACAGAAAGGGCCACTTGCTAGCTGAATGCACTTGGGCAAGTTCCTTACCCTCTCAAAGCCTCGGTTTCCTCATCTGTAAAGTGGGGATGGTCAGAATTTGCCTGTGATCACCTGTTGAAAATATCCTCATCATCAGATACCCTCCACCTTGCACCCTGTTGGTTTCCTTTACTAAATGTCCCTGAATCTCTGATTATCTTGTTCATTTATTTACTTATCCCCCCTCCTACCTTCCCCCCATCCCCACCCTCCCACACACATAGAATATAAACTCCAAGGGAGCAAGGGCCCTGTCTGTTTTACTCCTCCTTCATACTCTCCACATTGTGCACAATACTTGGCACATCATAGTCCCTCAATAAATATCTGTAGAATGAAAGAACAAATGAAAAAATAATCAGAAACGAGGTGGGGTCCCCAGCCAGCTACCCCCTTGCCCGAGTGACTCCCCAGCATCTCTGTGCACAAAGCTCCCTACTCCCCATCTGTCCCAGCCATCAGTGCTGATGACGCCTTACCTTCATGCCCGTACATTTTCACCACGCAAAAGGCCATGATGACCACTCCAGCCACAGCTGTAATTTCCTTGCTCTGGTGCCTCAGCTGACCTGAGACTTCAAGCTTCCACCAGCTTCCTCGTTCCACATTTCTGGGGGATAAGTCTGACTGGTCCAGGCCACCTGGAGCAGATGATCTTGGCATCCCACACACCCACATTTCTACAATGCTCCCCACTTCCAAGTACATCTGCCCAATCTCTACCTTCCAGCACATGACTCTGTCTGCTGCTGGAGCTCTCTGTGGCTACACACAGGCCACGCTGAGAATTAACCTCCCCAGGAGTCGCCTTCAGTAAGGGCTGCCAGGACTTGGTGGGTAAATAGCCCAACTCCCTCAACCCTCCAATTGAGATCACATAGAAGTGTGAATTCGAGACTGTCTCCCCCACTTTCCCAGTAGGATGAAGCTCCGTCTCTCACATAGTAGATGCCATTGGTGCACCACTCAGATCCCCTTTGAAAGGTCAATGCATCCAACATCCTTGATTGTAAATTAAATGTACATTAAACTGGTATTGTGCGTTAAATGTACATTAAACTGGTAATGTCCATTGGTAAGTCCAGCCCCCTGCTGTAGTGAATGTTTGCTGCTAACACGGCAGCACCCCACAGCTAACATTGCCCTCCACTGACAGGAGCTGCCTCACCTGGAAATCCTGGGGAGGGTACACCCTCCCCTCTGCACCAGTTGGCTACATTGGTGTCATGTAGCCAATAATTGACTAATTCAAGGCTACAAAAGGCCAGCCTCTTTACTCCAAGGCAGGAAAACTCTAGGGTGCAAGTCACACTCCAGAGCTCCTCTTGGGATCAACTGGAAGCGCAAGGTGTTACCTGAAACCGTGTCTTTTACTAGCTCAGGAAAGGCAGGACCAAATCTCTCTTGCTCACTGCTGCATCTCCTGCATGTAGTATAGTATTTGTTGAGTTAGTAAATGAGTGAACAGATGAGTTCATTCATTCATTCATTCATGTCTTCATTGATATGGATGAATGAATGCATATACATGTATAAACAGATGCATGTACATACACACATCAGTGAATACATTCAAGCCATATAATTCCCAAATCAGGACCTAAGCACCTATTTTCTAAATTATTAGCATGTGCATTTAAGTGGCCAAAGATCAGCAAAAAGGGAGATCTGGGCTGGAAGTCAGACGGACGACCTCTGTTTTCATCCTTGATTCACTGGGTGACTTTGGTTTTTCCATCTGTTAAATCAGAAAAGCACATTTATTTTTCTCCATGTTTTTTTCCCCAGCTCAAACACTGTATAAGTTTATGTTGTGTGTGTGTGTGTGTGTGTGTTTTAAGCTTTTAAATTTTGATATCATCTTAGACTCCCAGAAAAATTTTAAAGCAGAATTTCTGGCCGGGTGCAGTGGCTCATGTCTGTAATCCCAGCACTTCAGGAGACTGAGGTGTGCAGATCACTTGAGCCCAGGAGTTCAAGACCAGCCTGGGCAACATAGTGAAACCTTGTCTCTACAAAAATGCAAAAATTAGCCAGGCATGGTGGCATGCACCTGTAGTTGCAGCTACTTGGGAGGCTGAGGCAGAAGAATTGCTTGAGCCCAGGAGACAGAGGTTGCAGTGAGCCGAGATCATGCCACTGCACTCCAGCCCGGGTGACAGGAGTGAAACCCTTTCTCAAAAAAAAAAATAAAAATAAAAATAAAAACAGAGTGCTCTCATCTGCCTTTCCCCCAGGTTGCCCTAATGTTCATGGTTTGTGATGCTGAAATCCTCCGTTTAAGTGTCTGGTGATCATTTTAAGGAAGGAGAAGTGAACAGAGCCGTAGGAAAGAAGTCAGTTTCAGAAAACACAGAATGAAAATTCACCTGGCTTAGCAGCCTTCAGCAATGAGGCAGCGGCAGGCAGACAACATTCCTGCCCCTCTCCGTCTCTCTCCATGCGTGGTGCATCTGCGGTTTTCTTTTATTTGTGGTCTATCACCTCCTATGCCATGGCAAACAAGAGACTTTATAAATATTTCAAACACTAATAATTTGTGCTGTCCCTGCTTAGACTTTTAAATGAATCTAAGAGCATTTCTCTTTGAGGAACCTGCCAAACTGCAGGCGGGTGAAAGAAACACCACCGCCCCCTGTCTGAGCTGGGTACTTGATGTAGACATGGGACCAGAGGCTATGACTGCGGGTGTGGTATGCCCCTGTCTCTCCCACGCACCTCCCCCACCCCAGCATCTGCTCTGCCTAGCAGGACAATGGCCAGCCTCATCTCTGGAGCCACAGGGTGGGGGAGATTCTCTCTGCTCCTACAAATGGAGAAATTGAGGGCTGCTAATTTCATGGCTGCTGTTTTAAGAGCTTTGGATTTTTTTTTTTTTTTTTTTTTTTTTTTTAGATGGTGTCTCGCTCTGTCGCCAGGTTGGAGTGCAGTGGCGTGATTTCAGTTCACTGCAACCTCCACCTCCTGGGTTCAAGCAATTCTCCTGCCTCAGCCTCCCAAGTAGCTGGGACTACAGGTGTGCACCACCACGTCTAGCTAATTTTTGTATTTTTTGTAGAGACGGGGTTTCACCATGTTGGCCAGGATGGTCTCAATCTCTTGACCTCGTAATCTGCCCACCTCGGCCTCCCAAAGTGCTGGGATTACAGGCATGGTCTGCCCAGCTTTGGTTTTTAAGTCAGATGTTCCTAGGTTTAAATCCCAGCTCCTCTGTTCATTCACTGTGTCGCCTTGGGCAAGTCACCCCTGTGAATCTTTGTTTCTTTATCCATGAAGTAAATTATTTCATGATTAAATGAAATAGTGTGTATAAAGTGTGCAAGGCCCAACATAGGCCATGAGCTCAACACACACTAGCTAGTATTTTCCCTTTGAATATTTCCAAGTCATTTATAATGGCTCAGACATAATAGAAGCTAGTTTATTGTTCACATAAACTACCCAGTGAAGGTCCAGCTTTGAAGTCATGGAAGATCCTCCATAAATTTGTTCCTACCCAACATCCAGCAAGCAGGAAGGAGAAGAACATGGAGCATCGCCCAGGAGAGGTTCCTTCTGTCACTCCCAAAGCTCACAGTCTAGGGAGAGAAGAACTAAGGAAACAACAACCCGTAATATGCAAGGTGGATTCTCATGAGAGCAAGAACCAAAAACACTTTGGGAGAATAGAGAAGGGGGAAGCTGCTTTGAAAAGTATAGAAAATCCTGGCACACCCTGCCTGAAACCCTTCGAAATGGTGTCTCATTATTCTTGGGCAAGATAATGACCTCCTTCTCCAGCCTTCTCCAGGATTATGTGGCCTAGTCCCTGCCAACTTCTCCAGCATGGCAGTCCTGATACTCCGGGATTTTTTCAGCTTCCTGAGTAGGTGGGATTACAGGCACGCACCACCACACACAGCTAATTTTTTTATTTTTAGTAGAGACAGGGTTTCACCATGTTGGTCAGGCTGATCTTAAACTCCTGACCTTGTGATCCGCCCGCCTCTGCCTCTCGAAGTGCTGGGATTACAGCCGTGAGACACTGTGCCCAGCCAGCTTCTTTTTATTCAGTTAGTCAACCATATAATTTACCTTCCAAACCAGGCCACTTTGGAGAAAGGAAGAGAATGCTATTGATCAATAAGCCAGGACAATAGGAACTGCCTGGGGTAGACCAAGATGGGCAGTCACGGTATACCATCGTTCCTGCCACAGAACGTTTGCACATGCTGCCCTTCCTCCTCCGCACTCACCTTGCTAACTGGACCTGAAGCTTCAGCATCCCTTCTTAAGGAAGCCTTTTCCAGTACACCAATTTAGTCAGATCCCTTGTTAAGCATTCTGCTAGAACTTCTTTCCTTAAGGGCACTAATTTAGATTTCTAAATGCATACTCAGTTGTGTCTGTATTTGATTAACTCTCTGTTTCCAACGGGACTATAAACTCCATGAAGTTAGAGACTGTGTCTCTTTTTGTTCACTCTTTATCCCCCATATCTGGCACATAGTAAGCATTCCACAAATGCGACATCGGAATGCATGAATAATTGCTGACCTCTCCCTGGAGGGCTCAAAATAGAAACCTTCTGATGTGAGAGGACATTTCAGTGTGGTCTAGAAGAATAAGTAAAGAATGGGACTCCATGGAGAAGCAGATGAACAGCTTTCAAGGCGGAGGGAATTGCAGTGAGCAAAAGGAAGCGTTGGACCACATCCAAAGCAGTCATAGAATGGCTTGGAGTTGAACAACTGGAGCACCAAAGTGTGGGAGTGAGCTGGAGGGGGCAGGTCAGGTTGGAGAAGCCTTGAGTGCCCAGTGAAGGCCTGACTCTCAACAAGCAACAGGGAGCCAAGCCATGGAGGACGCTTACCATTGGGTGCCTTTGAGGGCCATAGTGCTGGAGTTAGAATACAATCCCCACCTCCTCCAAGTAAACCTAGAGTCTGCTGGCAACAGCAGCTTGTTAAGCTTTTCTTACTTGGAGCACAAAGCTATTTTTTACTTTTCTTTCTAATTTTTTAGAGATGAGGTCTCACTCTGTCACCCAGGCTAGAGTGCAGTGGTACGACCGTAGCTCATTGCAGCCTCAAATTCCTGAGCCCAAACGATCCTTTCGTTTCTGCCTTTTGAGTAGCTGAGGCTACAGACCGGCGCCACCATCCCTGGTTAATTTTTAAAATATTTTTGTAGAGATGGGATCTCACTACATTGCCCAAGCTGATGTAACTTGTGGCCTCAAGCAACCCTTTTACTTCAGCCTCCCAAAGTGCTGAGATGACAGGCATGAGCCACTGCGTTCAGTCACCAATCTATTTTTAATGGAGGCTGGGCGTAGGGGTGAGCACAGCCACATCTGAGACACTTCCGTTCCCTGAAGGGTAGTTTGAGAACCACAAGCATGGCTATTTTTTAAAGCTCTGTGCAGGGCTTTCCCCATCAGTTATGGCCCACAGAAAGCAGTTGATGTACTAAGGGTCACCCAGCCAGGAATCAAGCCCTGATCCTCAGTCTTTGTCCTCCCATTGTGCTACTCTGCCTCCTGAGTAGGGCCTGGGAGAGGAGGACACCAGTGGCCCTTCAGAGTGGGTCTTATCTAGCCCTGGAACCAGACAGAGCTATACCAGTCCTGAGTGATGGGCAGCTCTCACCATTCCCAGGCACACCAAAGGAAGGGGCAGAGCAATCGTCCTTGATGACATGGTGTCCCCCTCCCATTCCTGGAGCATTTCCTGTGATCCTTATTCCATCCAAAACCCACATCAACTCTTGGACATGGTCATCATTCTCCTCTTTTATTTTAACGGTAAGGGAACTGAGGCTCAGAGAGGTTCGGTAACGTGCCCAAGGTCACACAGCTTGTGAGTGGCTCAATCCAGATTTGAACACAGACCTGTCTCCAGAACTTTTTAACAGTACACTAACCATTGCCAAAAGAAAAATAAAGAGTGTCCTGGGGAGAGTTTCCCTTTCCCCATGGAGACTGGTAAGAAAGAAAAAAGGCAGGCATCTTCCAATCTGAGATGAGTTGAAGAGGGTCCCACCAGACTCAGTGGAAGGACACAATGACTCCAATAGGCCTGCCGTACCTCAGATTCTGTTTGCAGGGCTGTCCCTGTCAGGTCAGATGAAGCATCATCCAGTGAGGCATGCTGTCCACCTGGCTGTCAGCACAGCATTATTTATCATGCCTAACCCACAGCCAGGCTGTGATGAAGAAGAATTCAGCCCTGGCTCCTCGGCAAGGAACACAGTTGACTTTGGAACCAGCTGTCCTTGCAGGCCCAGTACAGCAACTATGGCTTAGACGTGAGCCCCAGTCTGAGGACTTAGGATCGGCCGTAACTCCTGCTGCAGGCAACTCTAATACACTGTTGGTGGGAATGTAAATGGAACAACAACTTTGGAAAAGAGTTGAGCCACTTCCAGAAATTTAAACATACACCTACCATATGATACAGTCATTCCACTCCTGGATATTTGAATTAGTCAGGGTTTGCCAGAGAAACAGACCAATATATTTCCAAATTTATGTTTATACACACTTACACACATAGAAAGAGATTATAAGGAGTTGGCTCACATATTTATGGAGGCTGAGAAGTCCCAAATCTGCAGTCAAGAAGGTGGAGACTCAGGAGAGCCAACGTATGGTTCCGTTTCAGGTCCTAAGAGAGCAGATGTTTCCGACTGAGTCCAAACACCAGTAAAAACCAATGGTCCAGCTCAAGCATTCAGGCAAGAGGGGTTCCCTCTTACTCAGTCTTTTTGTTCTATTTACATCTTCAATGGATTGGATGAGGTCCACCCATATAATGGAGGGTGATATGGTTAGGATATTTGTCCCATCCAAATCTTGTGTTGAAACGTAGTCTCCAATGTTGAAGGTGGGACCTGGTGGGAGGTGTTTGGGTCATGGGGGCAGATCTCTTGTGAATGGCAGGTGCCATCCCTACATTAATAAGTTCACATGAGATCTGGTTATTTAAAAGAGCCTGGCACCTCCACCTCTCTCTTGCTTCCTATCCCACTATGTGACCACCTGCTGCCCCTTTGCCTTCTGCCATGATCGTGAGATTCCTGAGGCCCTCACCAGAAGTAGATGCTAGCACTGTGCTTCTTGTACAGCCTGCTGAATCCTAAGCCAAAATAAACCTCTTTTCTGCATAAATTACCCAGTCTCTAGTATTCCTTTATAGCAACACAAATGGACTAACAGAGAGGGAAATCTGCTTTACTCAGTCTACCGATACAAATGTTAACATCATCGAGAAACACCCTCACAGACACACCCAGAATAATGTCTGGCTAAATGTCTAGGCAAACTGTGGCCCAGTAAAGTTGATATATAAATTAACCATCACAGTATTTACCTAAGAAACGAAGCCTATGTACCTACATGGACTTGTACATAAATGTCCATAGCAACTTCACTTGTTACAGCTCAACTGAAAACAGCCCAAATGTCCATCAACATGTGAAAGGATAAAAAATTGTGGTATATCTATACAATGAAATACTATTCAGAAAACAAACAAACAAACAAAAAACAGAGAGAAACTGTTTATACATAAAACATATGGATGAACCTGAAAATAACTGTGCTGTTTGAAAGAAGTCAGAAAATAAAAAGAATACATACCATATGAGTACTGTACAGACTGTATTTATATAATCCATAGAATCCATAGTGACATAAAGGAAATCTGTGATTGCCTAGAGTTGGAGAGTTGGGGTGGAAAGATAGGAGAGAAAAACTAAAAAGGAGCAAGAGGAAAACTGAAAGGGAGCACAGGGAAAACTTGGAAATGATGAATATGTTCATTATCTTAATTGTGGTGATGATTTCACAGGTAAATAAATATGTCAAAACTTATCAAATTGTGCTCCTTAAAAATCAGTAGTATATTGCATGTCTGTTGTAACTCAGTAAAGTTATTAAATAAGCACAATATATTGCTATATGTGGCACATTGGTAAAATAGTGGTTAGAGGGAAATTTATAGATTTAAATGTTTATATTAGAGAGAGTTTAAACTCAATTATCTAAGCTCACACATTAGAATGTTACAAAAAGGAGGACAAATTAAATATAAAATAGGAAGAACAATGATTAATAAAATGCAATTTAAAAAGTAAAAAAAAAAAAATACAAAGCAGATGAACACCAAAGAAAATCAATAAAACCAAAAGCTCATTCTTTGAGAAGATTAAGAAAGCCAGTAAACCTGAAGTCAAACTGTGTGGGTAAAAAAGAAAGATGGTACAAGTTGCCAATATGGAGAATATAAGTGGAGATATCACAACAGATCCTACAGACATCCTAAAGACTCAACTTGCCAAACTTGGCATTAGGAAAAAATAGAAAATCTAAATAATCTTACATGTAGAAAAGAAATTGAATTTGTAATTTAAAACCTTCCCACAAAGGAAACTCCAGGAAAAGACTGCTAAACTGATTAATTCTATCATATATTTAAGAAAGAAATAATACCAGTTCTACATAAACTCTTTCAGAAAACAAAGGTTAGAAGAAACAAATAGAACATCATTTTATGAGGCCAGTATTACCCTGACATCAAAAGTAGATGAAGAAAACACAGAAGGAGAGTATTGCATGCCGTTATTCATTATGAACATAGGTGCAAAGGTTCTGAGCAAAATATTGTAAAAATGAATGTAGCAATATATGAGAAGATAATACATCACAACCAAGTGAGGTTTAACCCAGGAATGCAAAGTGCTTTAATGTCTGAAAATTAAACAACGCAATTCATGATTTTATGAGAATAAAGGAAAAAACTCCAGACGATTGTCTCAACTGATATAGAAAATTATTTTCAAATTTAGCAGCCATTTGTGATTAAAAAAAAAAAAAAACTTCCAACAAACCGTAGATAGAAAAAAGCTTTCTCAGATTTACAAAGAGCATGTAAAAAAATCCACAACCAACAAAAGTAATGCTGGAATAGTTATCATTTTCTCTAAGATTGGAAAAAAGACAAGAATGTCCACTCTCACCACTTTGTAATTTAGCATTGTCCTAGCTATCATAACCACTGAAATAAGACAAGAAAAAGAAATAGAACTTAAAGTATAATAATAATTTTAAAAAAAGAAATAAAAGGCATACAAACTGTAAAAGGAGAAGAAAAGCTGTTTTTATTTGCTGTCCTTATAATAAGTGAATTTAGCAAAAATCAATAGGATTTTTACACACTATCATTGAACTAGAAAATAAATTTTAAAAATGCAATTTTATTTATAATATCACATAAATATGTAAAATATATAAGAATAAATGTAATAAATCTATGTAAAACTTATACTCTAAAATATAACATTGATATATAAACTATAAAACTATAAAATTAAAACTTTATGAAATTTAGAAAATTATATAATTTATTTTAAACATTTATAGTTTCATGTAATTTAATAGAGTAATTATTTAAATGTAAAGGAAATATTTCAAATAGAAGGCAAAGATTGTTAGGCTCAATTAAAAAGAAAAGTATATGCTGCTTATAAGAGATATGTTTTAAATACAACCATATAGAAATATTGAAAATACAGAAATGTAAAAAGATGTGCTATGTAAACATTAACCAAAAAGGAAGCTGGTTCAGCCATTCTAACATCAAGTAGACATTAAAGGCAGAAAGTAAAACTGAAAATACAGAAGAGTAAATCCAAGAGGAAGATGAGTATGTCACAATCCTAAATCGGTATGCAACTGGTAACATAGCTTCAAATTTTATAATGTAAAAATTGAATTAAGAGAGAAATAGACAAATGCATAATAATGTGGAAAGAATTTAACACATCCTTCTCAATAACTGATAGAGCAATAAAATAAAAGCTCAGCAATGACAAAGATCAGAATACCACCGTTAACTTTGACTGGATTGACAAATAGAGAACATTACACCCAACAATGATACATTCTTTTTATATTCACGTGTAACATTTATATACCACGTGACCAAATGCTGGGTCAAAATTTGGGGTATTTTCTCTGAGCCCAAAAGAAATAGGAATTAAATTAATACCAAGTGGATTCCCAAGAAATCCCCAGTTGCTTAGAAATTAAACCAAATACTCCAATCTCTGCATCAAAAATCAACAAGAAAAATTATAATTATTTTAATTTATGATACTGAAGTTACGGCATATCAAAACATGAGATCCAGGCAAAGCAGAGAATACAGGGATCTCCCTATCCTCAAAATGCATATATTGTTAAAAAAGAAAGACAAAAATTAATAATTTATTCTTCCATCTCAAAAAGCTAGAACAAGACTAAGTCAAATGCAAGGAGAGCAGAAGAAAGGAAATAATAAAGATAGCAGAAATTAAATAAAAGTGTTCAAAACAAAACAGCAATAATACCAGAAGTTAGTTTATAAACTTGTTAATGTTAATAAACTTGATAAATTTCAGGCAAGAGCAATTAAGAAAAAAAGAGAGAGAAAAACCTGTCAATACCATAAAAAATAATAAGAGACATCACTTCAGACTCTATAGATGTTGTAAAGAGTTTAAACTGATAAATTTGACAACTTGAATTGCAATGGACAAATTCCTCAAAAAAAATCCACCTTTGCAATGCTAACAAAAGAATAAATTGAAAATCTTAATGTCCAAAATCTATCAAAAAATTGAACGTATTATTTAAAACTTCTAATAAGAAAACCTCAAATCTAGATAAATTCACAGTCCACTGCTCTTTATATTTAAGAAAGAAATCACACTGATCTTCCACAAACTATTCCAGATAATATTTTTTAAAACACTTCCCAATATTGTTCATGGGGCCAGAATAACTTTGATCTGAAACCAGAAAAGTATAAGAAAGAAAAATTACAAACCAGGCTTTCTCATGAAGTTACAGGCAAAAAGCCCAAACACAATTTTGCAAATCAAGTCAGTGATAAATAAAAGCTATGATACATCATGACTAATTGATATTTATTCTAGAAATACAATGATCATGTAGTGTAATTTTCCACTTCAACAAGAGAGAGAACAATCATATAATCACCTCAGTATATATAGAATACCATTTGACAAAATTCAATGGACATTCATGGTAAAAGCTTTTAGGTAGAAATAGTGGAGAATAATCTTTAATTTGGTTAAAAAAATGAAATAAAGATCAAACATTACTCTTTTTTTTTTTTTTTTTTTTTGAGATGGAGTCTCACTCTGTCGCCCAGGCTGGAGTGCAGTGGCATGATCTTGGCTCACTGCAACCTCCACCTCCCAGGTTCAAGTGATTCTCCTGCCTGAGCCTCCTGAGTAGCTGGGATTACTGGTGCCCGCCACCATGCCCAGCTAATTTTTTTCAATTTTAGTAGAGACAGGGTTTCACCATTTTGGCCAGACTGGTCTCAAACTCCTGACCTCGTGATTCTCCCACCTTAGCCTCCTAAAGTGCTGGGATTACAGGCGTGAACCACCACCCCCGGCCACAAATTTTCTTAATGGTGAAACACTGAACGATTTCCCCACAAAATACGAAACTAGACAAGAATGCCTGCTATCACCAAGCATTATCTTCTTCTATTCAACATGTACTGGTATTCCAGCCAAAACAGTAGGAAAGAATAAGAAATTGAAGGCTTAAGAACTGAGAGTGAAGAAATAAAATTGTCTTTATTCACTGGTAATATGATTGCATATGTAGAAGATCCAAAAAATCTATAAATTATTAGCATTAGCAGTTCAATTTAGTTCAATTTAACAGTGTTACTGGATACAGGATCAATATACAAAGATCAATGTTATTTCTATATATCAGCAATAAACAAATTGAAAATAAAATGTAAGAAAATCATGAAACTATAATAGCATCAAAAATATCAAATACCTAGAAATAAACCTAATGAACCACATCCAAGTTAACTACACTAAAAACTAGAACACATCATTGCACGTGAGAGATGAAAAGAGGGACTGTTTCTTAAATTGTGCTGGGACAATTGGATGCATATATGAAAAATAAATAAATTAGATCCCTACCTCACACATTACACAAAAACAAGTTGATTGTTAATCTAGGTTGATTAAAGACCTGATAGACAAAACTAAAACCTTTAAATTGTACAATAAATTATATAAATTTTCTGTAATAAATTATAGAAAGATATAGCCTCAGGATGAACTGTTAAATCAGACACAGAAGCACAAATCATACAATAAAAGATTGATAAATGTGACTAGATTAAATTTCAAAACTTTTAAACAGCCCAAAGACATCTCATACAATATTGAAAGACAAAGAATGTACTGGCAGGAAAAAAAAAATAACCTTCATTTTATATAATCACAAATAATTAGTAACCAGAATATATTTTTAGAATTGATTTACTAAAAGGTAAAAAACACTGTAGGGGGAAAGTGGCATAAGAAATGAATAGGTAATTCATAAAAGAGAAAAATAACTGACCAAGGAACATAATTAAAGGTACAGTCTCACTAGTAACCAGGGAAATGCAAATTAAGCCCACAAAGAGATATCATTTCGCAAAGATGCATGATTTGGAAAATATTAAACCATCTGACAATATAAATTGTTGGCAAGAACTCTCATCTACTGTTGGTGGGAAGGTAAATTTGTACAATCATTTTAGGGGGCAATTTGGCAAAATCTAGCAGAGATTAATACATGCATATCCTTTCACCTATAAATTCTACTTCTAAGTATATATCCTAAAAACTGATGCATATGTGTACCAGAAAACGTGTACAAAAATTGGAAACAGCCTACATGTCCATCAATGAAAAAAGAATAAATTAATGTTAATATATTTATACAATGGAACACCATATAGAAATTAAAATGAATGAACTAGAATTACATATATCAACATGTATAAACCTTTCAAAGAAACGTAAAATGTATTTAAAAATAAAAGTTGTGGAATGACACATATGGTATAATATCATGGATATAAATCTAAGAATATGCAAAACAATACCATGTATTATTTATGGACACATATGTAGTAAAAATATTTTTAAAACATGATAAACACCAAGTTTGGGATAGGACTATATTTCTGGAACAGAAAGCAAATGAATGGGATTGTAGAGGGTAATACAGATGGGACCAACTGTCTTTGTATTATTTTAACTTTCAAATAAGAGGTCTAAAACAAATATAACAAAATGTCAAGATGTCAAAGCTAGAAGCTAGGTGGTGGGTACACAAGTGCTTGTTATGTTATTAATATTAGTCTGGTGGTGTGCTGGTAATTTTTTTTTTTTTTTGAGACGGAGTTTCGCTCTCGTTGCCCAGCCTGGAGTGCAATGGTGAGATCTCGGCTCACCAGAACCTCTGCCTCCCAGGTTCAAGAGATTCTCCTGCCTCAGCCTCCCGAGTAGCTGGGACTACAGGCATGCACCACCACACCCGGCTAATTTTCTATTTTTAGTAGAGACAGAGTTTCTCCATGTTGGTCAGGCTGGTCTGAAACTCCCGACCTCAGGTGATCCGCCAACCTTGACCTCCCAAAGTGCTGGGATTACAGCGTGAGCCACCGCACCCAGCCAGTAAATGTTTAACAACTGGCTTTCCTAGGAGAAAACCCTGATTTGTAGTGTTGGCCAATTTTCACGATGTAAATACTCCCACCATGACCAATTCCACACTATCAACTTGATTTCACTGATTACAGAGTAGGGGAAAAGCTGCACACAATAGGTTCTTGTGAGCCAGAATGAACCAGCTTCAGCATTCCTCTGTATTAGTCTCTACCACTTTCTGTGTGAAATAGAGGAAAATAAAACACTAATTTTAAAAGCAAAACTAATTTTAAAAGCTCAGTTCCAATATGGAAGAAAATCAGAGTGCAGGTACTCTGTAAAAGCAGGGATGGTGGGCCCCCACCCTTTCTCTTCCTTCCATGAAAGCTACCAAGACACCAACATGTAGACCACTAGTCCAGACAATCTCTGATGTGCTATGATTTGCCAAAATGTTCTCACCTGCTTTGTTGATAGTGGCACTTCCTCACTCAGCAAGAAAGCAAGGAGGCATCTAGAAAGGTGGCAACACAGGGACCTGAGAGTCCATGCACAGGACTTGAGGCACAGGCAGGTTTGTGAACTGGGAGAAATTGTAGAGCCATATTCCAAAGCAGATATAAAATAAATGGCCAAGACCACTGTACCCGCTTAGCACTGAAATGCGTAGGTCAGAGATCATTTGGTTATCTCTTCTTAAACTGTACTTTATGGAACACTGGTGCTCATTGAAAGTACCTCGGGGACCAGAGTAGGGCCAGGGAGTGGGATCAATACCCCTACTCCCTCTCCATCCATAGCCACTCCTCTTGTATCTGACTTAAGTGTAAGGCTTTCTGATAATGATTTCATTGGAGTAGCTGGTTCCACTGCTTCAAAACAGGAGCAGTATGGAAAAGCCACTGAGATGTTCATCTAATGCATATATTTTTGCAGTTATCGAAACCAGTGTTTATGAAGAGAAAGGGATGTTCCCAAAGTCATACAGATGACAAAGCCACAACCCAAGCCCCTGTGCTCTGACTCCCGGCCCAACTTTTCCTACCCTCCCATACCCTCAATCCAGAAGAAACTCCTGCCCTTCCCTCTTTCTGCCTCATTAAGAAAGGAAGCCCATGAAGATCAGCAAGAAGAGAGAAACAAGCAGAAGGTGGTGCATAAAATCCAAGCACCTCACTAGAGTCATCCAAGAAACATTGCTCCTTACCTGCCTGACACAGACAGACAATGTCTCTACCTCCCTGACCAAGGTCCAAAAATAGGACAATGGTCAGCCAGGGGACTTCTCCCAGATATTCTTCATTGAGCTTCCGGAGGAGGACATGGAGAAGAGAAAGACCTCACTCTCCCTTTTTGGCACTGCAGCAAAGTGGACAAACACGGGCTTCCCCATCTAAGTTTGAATCTCAGAATCAGTAGGCACCAACCCTGTTACTGTCAGGATGATTAACTTCTCTGAGACCCGATCTCATCATTTGCAGAATGGAGTATTCATTGGCTCAGAGAATGGCCATGAAGGCCAAGTGATGTCACAAACAGAAAACCTTCAACACAGACACTGATCCGATAGTAAATGCTTATAATATATTGATCCTTGGCTCAACATATGCAAATCCAAAAATGTGATATGGAATATTAAGAGGAGGATAAAAACCGTATTGTCATCTTCATGGATGCAGAAATACATTTGACAAAATTCAGCATCCTTTTTTAGGAATAGGAGGAATGTACTGCAACACAACAAAGCCCATAGATGAAAAACCCACCAATAACATAATACACAATGGTGAAAAGTTGAAAACTTTTCCTCTAAGATCAGGAACAAGACAAGAATGCCCACTCTCAACACTTCTAGTCAACATAACACTGGATGTTCTAGCCAGAGCAATTAGACAAGAAAAAGAAATAAGAGGCAACCAAATAGTAAAGGAAGAAGGGAAATAGTCTCTGTTGGCTAATGACATGATCTTATATGTAGAAAACTCTAAAGACTCCATGAAAAAAACTATTAGAGCTGACAAACAAACTCAGTAAATTTGCAGGCTGCAAAATCAATACACAAAAATCAGTAGCATTTCTTTACACTAACAATCAACTATCTCAAAAATAAATTAAGAAATCTGATGCACTCACAATAGCCCCAAAAAGAAAAGCTAAAATACTTAGGAGTAGCCGGGCGCAAAGGCTCATGCCTGTAATACCAGCACTTTGGGAGGCCCAGGTGGGTAGATTGCCGGAGCCCAGGAGTTCGAGACCAGCCTGGGAAATATGGCAAAATCATATATCTACAAAAATATATATACAAAAGAACTAGCTAGGCCTGGTGGTGTGTGCCTGTAGTCCCAGCTGCTTGGGAGGTTGAGGTGGGAGGATCACTTGAGTTCAGGAGGTCAAGGCCGCAGTGAGCTACGAACCCACCACTGCACTCCAGCCTGGGTGACAGAGTGAGACCCTGCCTCAAACAAACAAACAAACAAATGTAGGAGTAAATTTTACCAAGAAAGTGAAAGGTCTGTATACTGCAAACCATAAGACATTGATGACAGAAAATGTAGATGACCCAAATATAGTCATGTGTTACTTAATAATGGGAGTATATCCTAAGAACTGTGTGGTTAGGCAATTTTGTTTTTGTACAAGTCTCATAGAGTGTATTTGTGCAAACCTAGGTGGAGTAGCCTACCACACACCTAGGCTGCACAGTAGAGCCTACTGCTCCTAGGCTACCAACCCATCCAGTATGTAACTGTAGTGAATACTATAGCCAATTTTAACACGATGGTATTTGTGTATCTAAACATAGGAAAGGTACAATAAAATACAGCATAAAAGATAAAAAATAGTACACCTGTATAGGGCCCTTAGCAGGAACGGAACTTGCAGACTAGAATTTGCTCTGGGTGAGTCAGTGAGTGAGTGCTGAATGAATGTGAAGGCTTAGGACATTACTGTACACTACTGCAGACTTTATAAACACTGAACACTTAGGCTGCACTAAATTTATGTTAAAACATTTTTTCTTCAATAATAAATTAATCTTAGGTTATGGCAACATTTTTACTTCATAAAATTTTTAATTTTATTAACTTTTTGACTCTTTTGTGATAATGGTGTAAAATACACATTATACAGCTGTACAAAAATATTTTCTTTCTTTATATACTTATTCTATAAGCTTTTTCTAGTATTTTTTTTTTTTTTTACGTTTTAAACTTTTTTCTTAAAAACTAGGAGACACACACACGTCCATTAGCCTAGGTCTACACAGGGTCAGGATCATCAAGATGTCACTAGGAAATAGGGATTTTTCAGCTCCATTATAATCTTATGAGACCACTTTTGTCTATGCAGTTCATTGTCAACTAACTGAAATGTCATTATGGAATGCATGACTGGAAATGGAAATGTTTTTGTGTTCATGGATTGAGATTTAATATTGTTAAAATGTCCATACTACCCAAAGTGATGTACAGATTCAATGCAATCCCTATCAAAATTTCAAAGTCATTTTTCACAGCAAAGAAAAAACAGTCTTAAAACTTGTATAGAACCACAAAAGACCTCAAATAACCAAAGGAATCTTGGTCAAAAAGAACAAAGCTGGAGGCACTGCACTACCTGAAGTCGAAATCTAATACATAGCTACAGTAAACAAAACAGCATGGCACTGGCATATAAACAGACACATTGACCAACAGAACAGAACAGAGTTCAAAAGTGAACCAACACATGTATGGTCTACTGAGTTTTGACAAAAGCACCAAGAACACACAATGGGGAAAAGATAGCTTCTTCAATTAATGGTGTTGAGAAAACTGGATATCAACAAGCAGAAGAGTGAAATTGTACCCTACCTCACACCATATACAAAAATCAACTCGAGATGGATTAAAGACTTAAACATGAGACCTGAGTCTGTGAATCTATGAGGGGACATAGGAGAAATGCTCCAGAATATTGGTCTGGACAAATATTTCTTAGGTATGATTCCAAAAGCATGGGCAACAAAAACACAAACAAACAAATGGAGTTACATCAAACTAAAAAGTTTCTGCACAGCAAAGGAAACGATTGATAGAGTAAAGACACAACTCAAGGACTGGGAGAAAATATCTGCAAACCATACATTAGATAAGGAGCTAACATAAAAAATATATAAGAAACACAAACAACTCAATAACAAGAAAATAAATAACCCAATCAAAAAATTAGCAAAGGACCTAAATAGACACTTCTCAGAAGAGGATCTACAAATGGACAAATGAAGAATTAAAAAGTGCTGGTCATCACTAATCAGCAGGGAAATGCAAATTAAAACCACAGTGAGATATCATCACAATTCATTAGAAGACTATTATTGAAAAGACAAAAGATAAGTTGATGCAGGTATGGAAAAAAGTGAACCCTTGTGCACTGTTGGTGGGAAAGTAAATTAATACAGCCATTATGGAAAACAGTATGGGGGTTCCCCAGAAAACTAAAAATAGGATTACCATATGGGGTGTATATCCAAAGGAATTGAAATCCTATGCCCAAGAGATATTTCCACTCCTATGTTCATTGAAATGTTATTCACAATAGTTAAGATATGGAAGCAACCTTAATGTCCAACATTAGATGAATGGATAAAGAAAATGTGGTACATATACAGAATGGAATACAATTTAGTCTTTACAATGAGGGAAATCCTGCCATTTGCTTCAATATGAATAAACCTGGAGAACATTAGGCCAAGTGAAATAAGCCAAACACAGAAAGACACATACTGCATGATCTCAGTTATATGTGAAATCTAAAGAAGTTGAACTCATAGAAGTAGAGTGTAGAATGGTGGTTATCAGAAGCTGGGGAAGCAGTTGAGTAGAGAAGAGGAGATAGTGATCAAAGGGTACAAAGTTTCAGCTGACAGAAGGAACAAGCTTCAGTGACCTATTGTATGCAATGGTGACAATAATAAACAATAATGCAATATATATTTCAAAATTGCTAAAAAGACTAGACTTTAAATGCTTTCACCACAAAAAAATGATAAGTAAATTAGGTGATAGATGTGTTAATCAGCTTGATTTAATCATTCCACAATATAAACATAATCAAAACACCTCATTGTACCTCATAAATATATACAATGGTCACTTGTCAAAAATAAAATTTTTTAAAATATAGTTTAATATACTTTCACTTTGAATTATTTGGTAAAGAAATTTCCAAGTCCCATTGAAAATAAATGTTGACTAGGAAAAAAAATTGACTCTCATACTTTAATGTACAAAACTCTCAGTATGAGATCACTACAAGACAAGAGAGAACAACAGCCAACATGTATTGAGCACTGACTGTTGTGAAGCAGTATACAGAGCTCCCACTAAGCACCTCCCTTCATCTTCACAACAGTTCTGTGAGGCAGGGGTGGTTATATCCATTTTACAGATGTGAAAACTGAGGCTTAAATGGCTTGCCTAACTGAAGCTTAGCGCATGGATTTAGTGGCAGAAGTAAGATCCCAACCGAAGGGATTTGACCCCATAGTCCATGCTTTTGGCCAGCCTACTAGACTGCCTCATTACCTCTTTCCCTGGTACTGACTGTTGTGAGGATTCAAAGGATGGTGGGGCAGGCTTGAAGCCTTCTTGGAGGAGGTAACCTTGTAGAATGAATGGGAAAGGGTGATCTGTTGGACTGGATGAGTAATGTCAACAGAAACAAAAAACAGGTCAGGGCTGGGTCACTCAGGGGTGGTCTGACAATAGACTCATATACCAATGTGGATCACTTCTATGCACTGATCCACAGCATGCCAGGTGGGGCAAAAGAGCAGTGTCTTGATATGGAGCACAGTATACATAAGCTCTACACACACAGGGCCTGACGTCAGAGCTTAACTCTGCTTTTTACCAACTGTGTCCCTGAGTAAGTTACTCACCCTCTCTGTGCCTCAGTTTTCCCAACTATAAAAAGCGGTTAATAACAGTACCTACTTTAGAGTGACGTGAAGATTAAATAAGGTGCTGCTGCATAGTATTCCATGGTGTATATGTGCCACATTTTCTTTACCCAGTCTATCATTGATGGGCATTTGGGTTGGTTCCAAGTCTTTGCTATTGTGAACAGTGTCACAATAAACACACTTGTGCATGTGTCTTTATAGTAGGATGATTTATAATCTTTTGGATATATACCCAGTAATGGGATTGCAGGGACATGGATGAACCTGGAAACCATCATTCTCAGCAAACTAACACAAGAACAGAAAACCAAACACTGCCTGTTCTCACTCATAAGTGGGAGTTGAACAATGAGAATACATGGACAGAGGGAGGGGAACATCACACACTGGGACCTGTTGGGGGGTGAGGGGCTAGGGGAGGGATAGTATTAGGAGAAATACCTAATGTAGATGACAGGTTGATGAGTGCAGCAAACCACCATGACACGTGTATACCTATGTAACAAATCTGCATGTTCTGCACGTGTACCCCAGAACTTAAAGTGTAACTTAAAAAAAAATTCTCAAAAGCAAAAAATAAAATAAAATAAGGTGCTGCACATGAAGAACTCAGCACAGTGCCTGCACATTGTAAGTTCTCAAAAAATCTTAGCTATTTCTGTGGTTATCGTCAGTATCTTTCTAATTCGACTATACTTTTTAGCAGTCCTGAATATTGGACTGTGGGATTAATTCACCCTTAAAATCAAACACCTTGGGTATTTGGACTCGTAAAATTTCAACATCTCAGAATCATTAAACACTAGATTTCTAGAAGTATACAACCTTCAACACTTAGAATAAAAATACAGTGTGAGGCAATAGAATTTGCAATATAAATTTCTGCCTAAATGCTGCCCTCCTCCTCTCTCTTTGGAGGATTAAAACTATTATTTTGTCAGATGGATCCTTGACTTTTCTCCTCAGAAATATATGTATTATTATATTTGTTTTGTTTCAAGAAAACGCATTTATGTTCTTTCTCCACCCCCCCCCCACCCCCTCCTCTTTTCCCTCTCTCTTGTGCTGAGGATATGATGTGATGGGTAAAATATCAAGTGCAATAAGTCAAAATTTCTGACAGAAATAATAGAGCCTGCATCCATTTCCAGCCGTTCTCCAAGTGATAACAATTAAGCCCCGGACAGTTTGAACTTTTTACAAAGAATTAATGATGCAGGTGAACACAGGGGGAAGAACAATTGCTAATAATTTATGGAGTCTTCGCTGGCTCAAAGTAGTAAGTTTGGTAAAGTGAGGGAGAAAGCTTTGAAAGGTAAACACTTTGAAAAGCCATTCTGAGGATCTGCCCTGTCAATTGAGAATTTACTACATTCCATTAAACAACCTAAAATAACTTCTATGGTAATCACCCTTCAGATACAGGCGCCAGTGCCGACAAAGGTATTATTAAGTTAAATTACCCTAAAAGTGTTGGATTGACAGAAAGTTTCAGTCAATGGTTTGGAAAGCCGGGGTCCCTAAATGACACCAGCAAACAGATACTGATGTTCTGGGGTTGGAGAACTTGGCTTTACAAGACCTGGCGCTAACAGGATTTCAATTTGAGCTTTTAAATATTTCATGCTCCCCCTACAGATCTCAGGAGGAGGGCTGTGGGATTCACAGGGGTAAGAGACCAGGGCCCCTCCTTGCTTCACCTTTCTGGGCCAGGATTTGAAAGGTAGCTCTGGGTGGAAAAAACAAAGAGGCATATAGCAAGGATGGCTTGTCTGTTTGAGGGGAAAAGGGAGCGGTGAAGGGGGAATTCACCACCTGGGTTTGATTAGGGGAAGGAATTAGGATTCTCAATTTATAGATAAGGGAAAGGAGGTCTCTTACCTGACGCCAGCGAGCAGGTCCACGGCATGAACTAGAATGTAGACCGCTCCGTGATGGCAAGAACTCGCTCTCTCTTGATTCTGATGGCTTCCTGGAGTCAAGCCCAGTTTGTACGTAGCAGGACCCCATAAATATTTTTAAATAAATTCAATTAATATAGAATATACATGGAGAAAGATGTACAAGTCATACGTGTATAGCTCAACGAATTATCCAAAACCAAACACACTCCTGTGTAACCAGCAGTGAGCTCAAGACACTCAACATTTCCAGCCCCTACCTCATTCCCCAACCCCCAAAATGCTCTCACATTCCCAAGTCGACTCCCCAAGGGTAACTACCATTCTAACTTCCAACACATAGATAAGTTTGTCGAGGTTTGAACTCTATGGGGATAGACTCACACAGTATGGAAGTTTTACATCTGGCTTCTTTTACTCAAAATTATATTTGTGCATTTCATCTAGATTTTTATATGTATTTGTAGTTTGTTTATTTTTTTTTTTTTTTTTTTTTTTTTTTTTTTTTTGAGATGAAGTCTCACACTTGTTGCCCAAGCTGGAGTGCAATGGTACGATCTTGGCTCACTGCAACCTCTGCCTCTTGGGTTCAAGTCATTTTCCTGCCTCAGCCTCCTGAGTATCTGGGACTACAGGCACTGGCCACCATGCCTGGCTAACTTTGCACTTTTAGCAGAGACGGGGTTTCATGTTGGCCAGGCTTGTCTCAAACTCCTGACCTCAGGTGATCTGCCCACCTTGGCCTCCCAAAGTCCTTGGATTATAGACATGAGCCACCGTGCCTGGCCAGTTGGTTGGTTTTCATTGATGCTTAGCTTTCCACTATGTGAAGTTACCCCAATTTATTCAGCCATGCTCCCATTGGTGGGCACAGGGGCTGTTTCTGGTTGGAACTATTATAAAGAATGCTGCTATAAACTTTCTTTTACAAGTCTCTTGGTGCATATATGTATGTATTTTTGTTGGATTTATGCCAAGAAGTGGAATTGCTGGGTCAAAGGACATGTGTAATGCTGTAGTCAATGCTGGCAAACAGAGTTCCCAAACAATTGCATCTATTTAATCTCCCACCAATACTGTATAATGTTCCCATGACCCACATTCTCACCAACACTTAGTATTTCCTAGCTTTTAAAAAGCTTTTAGCCATTATGGTATGTGCACAATGGTGTCATATTGTGAGTTTCATCTGCATTTTTCTGTTCACTCCTGAAACGAACACATATGTTTATTAGTCACTTAGATATCCCTTTCGGTGAACTGCCTGTTCAAGTCTTTTTCCCATTTTTCTACAGGGTTGTCTGCCTTTTCATGCTGATGTGAGATTCCTTTATACAGTCTAGACATGAGTTATTTGTCAACTATATATTTCAACTATCTTCTCCCACTTTGTTTTATACCTTTTCACTCTCCTCATGGTATCTTCAATAAACAGATGTTCTTGATTTTAACCTTTAATTTAATGTAATTAAGGATGAATGGGAAAGTAAGACCTGCTAGACTAGATGAGCAATGTCAATAGAACTTCATGTAAGTTTATCTATTTTTGGCTTCAACAAATGTTTTGAAAGTGAAGGAATGCTGCTGGGAATGGAAAAGAAAACAGAGAGCCTACCCCATTCTTGTTTCACAGGTGTAAAATGAAGAAATTCAATAGTGGATGAGGCATTATGAAAGTACTTCCTATGAAACTGGTGATACTCTGCACAGAGCCAACTGCTGCCCCCAGTAAAATATTCCTCTAGTCGACACATATTTTTAAGGGCCAACAATGTACCAGACTGACCCCTCAGAACTGGAGAAAGGATAATAGTAAACAAGACAACCAAGACCCGACTGGGCACGGTGGCTCACGCCTGAAATCCCAGCACATTAGGAGGCTGAGGTGGGTGGATCACGAGGTCAGGAGTTCGAGGCCAACCTGGCCAACATGGTGAAATCCTGTCTCTACTAAAAATACAAAAAATAAGCCACGTGTGGTGGCAGGCACCAGGAATCCCAGTTACTCGGGAGGCTGAGGCAGGAGAATCACTTGAATCTGGGAGGCAGAGGTCGCAGTGAGCTGAGATTGCACCACTGCACTCCAGCCTAGGCAACAGAGCAAGACTGCATCTCAAAAAAATAATAATAATAAAGAAAATAAAAGAAAAGAGAATCAAGACCCTGCTCCCAAAGAGCTTATATACAGCAGTGTGTCTGGAGTTGGTTCCTTCCGGTGGGTTCTTGGTCTTGCTGACTTCAAGAATGAAGTCGCGGACCTTCATGGTGAGTGTTAACAGCTCTTAAAGATGGCACAGACCCAAAGAGTGATCAGCAACAAAGTTTACTGAGAAGAGAAAAAGAACACAGCCTCCAAGGCAGGGAAGGGGTCCCAAGCAGCTTCCCACTGCTGGCTGCGGGTGGGTAGCCTTTATTCCCTTATTTGTCCCTGCCCACGTCCTGCTGATTGGTCCGTTTTAGAGTGCTGATGGGTCCATTTTACAGAATGCTAATTGGTGCATTTACAATCCTCTAGCTAGACAGAAAAGTTCTCTAAGTCCCCACTCAACCCAGGAAGTCCAGTTGGCTTCACCTCTCAGCAGCAGAAAAAGACCATACATATGTTAACAAATAGATAAGAATTCCAGAAAGGTACTGAAAAGTGCTTCACTTATTTATTTTATATATTTAGAGACAGGCTCTCACTCTGTCACCCAGGCTACAGGGCAGTGGAGCAATCTCAGCTCACTGCACCCTCAACTTCCCAGGCTCAAGTGATCCTTTCACATCAGCCTCCCGAGTATCTGGGACCACAGGTATGTGCCACTGTGCCTGGCTAATTTTTGCTTTTCGTAGAAACAGGGTTTCACCCTCTTGTCCAAGCTGGTCTCAAACTCCTGGGCTCAAACAATCCGCCCACCTCGGCCTTCAAAAGTTCTTGGATTACAGGCATGAGCCACCACACTCGGCCTATTTATTTATGTTTTAGAGACAGGGTATCGCTGTGTCACCAAGACTGGAGCAAAGTGATGGGATCGCAGCTCACTGCAGCCTTGAACTCCTGGGCTCCAGCAATCCTCCTTTCTCAGCCTTCTGAGTGGCTGAAACTGCAGACACACATCATCAGGCCCAGCTAGATAAGTGCTGAAAGGAAAATTAAAAGGGTCATCCAGATGGAGTGACTGGAGAGTGGTCAGAGAGCCCTGTCTGGGGTGATAGTTGAGCTGGGAATTTAATGATGAGAAAAAAACTGGCCCTGCAAAGCCCTAGGGGAAGAGGGCTCAGACAGAGGAAATGCAAAAGCCCTGAAAGCTTGTGAGTCAGAAAGGAAGGGAGAGTGGTTTGTGCACATTAGGTGAGCGGAGGTGGAATGGGAGAACCAGTTGGGTTGGGAACGGCCATGGTCATAAGTTACAACTGTAGGGGGAAAATATATTCGATTTTTACTTTATATGATAGCTGTTGCTTCTGTGTGGAGGGTAGATTATGGAGTGCTAGGGGACCTACTCAGTTGTTACAATAATTTGGGAGAAGGATGGAGGTGACTCAGGATACAGTTTTAAAGGAGGTTGCAAGCAAAGACCAGAATGATTCTAAGGGCTGGAAAAAAACTGTGAAAGATCAGGACATCCATCCCCCTGTGGTTATGCAAATCACATTCAGGCCTCCTGGAAACAGACAAAGCCAAGATGATGTTTCCTACTGTTGTAAAACCTTTCATGGTAGATCATTCCTGCCTTCCTGAAACCACAGCATCTTGGAACTGAAGGAGTCTTCTAGACCAATTCCCCCTGAACTTCCCTTTCTCTTTGTTCTGACCATGCTCAGAACATCTCCGACAAGGAATTAACTGAGTTACACTTGAATATCCCCACGACAGGGAACTCCTCGTCAGAGCACTACCTACCACAGCTCCGCGCAGCCATCCTTGGACTGAGCTAAAACTACCTCCTGAATACTCTATCCCCATTTAACCCTCCAGAAAAACAAAAAAAAATGAATGAACTTGTCTGGACCACTCATGTTGCCCAGGAGAGTCTTTCAGAAATTGAGAGCATCCCTTCTGAGGTTTAACAGAAAAATCCTCCATGGCTCTATCCTCAATTCCTCACTATGTAGGTAGCCCATACAATGTAGGGCATGAAGTCATTCACTATATCCCAGGAAAGAATGAGCAAGATTTATTTTCAGCGTTTCAAGTGAAATTACCCATGTACAGTGCCTGGCAGAGAGTCACCTCTCAATGCATGGTAGGGGCTGTTGCCATTGTGGTCATTGTGATTATTGCTTTGGCTGTTATTGCTATTAGGAGCAACAGTATTGTGTTATTAAAGGTTGTTTTGTTTGGGGATCTATTCCACGTGCCTACTGGAATTTCCCCAGGCATCTGACAAGGCAGATGACACTCATTCTCATCCTTGTATCACTTTGCATTGATGGTCCTTTTACCTCTGACACCCTTCCTCCCCCTTTTCTCTTATAAACTGCTATCTACGATTCAGGACCTGGCCTAAACACCAGCTTCTGTGTGCAAACTTCTCACCATACACACACAAACACACAGAGACACACACACACACACACACACACACACACAGACAAGAGGGAGCAGAGTGAGGCCCTTCCTTTTCTATGTGCTTCCATTTCACATATTGGGCTTGCATTCTTTGTCCCTTGAGCAGCGGTTTCTAAGTCAACGATGGGCCTTCCAATCTATAGGAACTTCGCATTGAGGGACTATGGCCAAAGCCGTGATACGCTGGGCACTGACTATGTACCAGACTCTGTACTATTCATTTTCACCTGTGCCATCTCAGTTTATCCTCACAAATATCGTGGAATGTAGGTGTTACTATCATCCCATTTTACAAAGAAGCAAAGGAGTGAGGTGACTCTTCACCTGGTCATCTTTTGGTCCTGAATGCAAACATTACTTCTGCAGGAAAGCCCTTCTTGGTCAACCCTGGACCAAGCTCAGACCCCGCTACTGGCTGTCATAGAGTCTGTGCCTCCCTGACATAACATGTAACCCCTCAGGTAAACATGCCTTTCTTTGTGCCAGCATTTGATGATGTCTGTCTTCCCCCACTAGACTCTCGACTCCATGGGGTCAGGGTCTGCGTGGTTCATCTTGGTATTTCCAGCACGTGAGATATATAAGGTGCCTGAAAAAAAATTAACTGTGGAAGAAGAGTCGTAAGAAAGACAAGGAGGAAAGCCACACAGGATGAATAAGGATGATAGAAACAGGCCTGTGGTACCTCTTCCAGTTACGTAATTTGAGAACTGCACAGGGGGAAAGGGCATCAGCTTCTGACATCTTCCCTCCAGGACAAGTGAGGTGCTCATGGGCTTCCGTACCTGCCAGGAGCCGTTCTCAGCCACATAGTTTCCTCTGACCCTGCGCTGCAGAGGCCTGCTGTCTGCCACCTGTGTGCCTGCCCCTTCATCCTTAACCTAGCCAAGTTGTCACCACACCCCGCTCCCCTGCTGGAAGCCTGAGAAGCAATTAATTCTACAGCACCGCCCTCCCCAGTGCTCTTAGGATCCAGAGACTCCCAGAAGCACCCGACAGCTGTGTGCGTTCACATCTGGGAGCCATCAAGTGCCCCCCGATAGGCTGCTCTGAGTGCAGGCGGACCTGTCAGGATGCTTAGGAGGGGGTGCCCTTCCCCATGGGGCAAGGAGTGGAGAGTTAACTCTGTGAGACAGCTCTTGTCTTTCCTCCTCCCATGACTATCTAGTGAGGTTGGAAGCCTGCATGCCTCCCTCCAAGAGAAAAATCAGTTAACTAGAGGCACAATGAAGCAGACAGTGACCAACCTGGAATTCCAAAGACCAGGGAATGAGGCTTGCTTTGATCTCTAATGTGCTGTGTGACCTTGGGCTAGTCACTTAACCTTTCTGAACCTGGGCAATAATGATAAATCAAAGAAATAAGAGTCCTTCTCAAAACTGTTGGGGACATTAAATGTGATATCTCATCTCAAGGGCTTGACACAGTGGCTAGTACATAGTAACACTCAATAAGTCATACCTATTATTACTTTATAAACATTGTTATCTATAGCTTTTAGTGCTGTCATTAGGATTAAGTGGGATAATGTATCTAAAGCTTCTAGATAGGGTCTAGCACAGAATAGATGCTCAATAACAATTAAAGAGGACTCAAATCTATCCATCATATCCACTATATGGTGCAGTTAGCCTTCAGAGGGTCCCCAATGTTTGGATGGATGGATGGATGGATGAATGAATGGAGGGATGGATGGAAGGATGGATGGATGGATTGATGGAAGGATGAATGGACGAATAGATGGATGGATATAGGTAGACAAGTGAATCTTAGGTAAAATGATGTACATCATAATGACATCATGAATGGTTTCTAGTCTTGGTGACTTAGCAGATATGGACTTTTGGTTGCAAAATGTTGGGTACCATGGCTGCTGGGGGAGATAGTTTGAGACCAGATGAACCGTGTCTCATCCTATCATCAACTTCAGTGATGCTTAGAGCAGATCCTGCCAACCTTCCCAGCGTGCTTTGGACCATCCTCCTGTGGAAGTCCCCATTGGCCCATGTTGGTCCTGATGCAGCTATTATATGAAATTAAACAACCTCCCTCCAGGCAGAATCCTAGAACACCGGGGCTTAAAAAAGGATGGCAGAGATTTTGGAATGCAGCTTACTCATTTACCAACAGTAGCTGCTACAACTATTTCCAGAGTTCTTCCAACTTCTAGGCAATGTATTAATTATTTTATATGTATAATTGCATTCAATCTCACAGCATTCCAAGGAGCAAAGTATATTCTATATATAATGCACACCCATACATTCCATATATGATTTTCAATTAAATATATTACCTACTTTTAAATTATTTTTCAGAATGACACGACGCTCTCATAATGCCAAAATTTAAGCAGCTTTTGATTCTAGACCTCCTGATTATCTCATGCTTTTTCTTTCCCCAGTACTCTACTTTTCTAGTGCCACAAACATGTGCTTAGCCCTTCTTTAAGGTAATTTAGCACTGCCTAAAGATACAGAATATCACTGTCACTTACCAGATGAGGGTACATGAGTCCAGATAGGTAAGGTAGAAAGGTTAAGGAGAGCCCTGCAGTTAGCAAGTGGTAGAACCAAGATTCCAAGTCTGTTTGATTCCAAGACTCCCTCCTCCTCTTTAATAAAACTTCCACCCTAGATGGGGAAATTAGGAGGCAGCAAAGGGGGCCTGCCCAAGGTGACACACATTGTTGAGGTTCAGAGCCCAGGTTGGAATGCCTGGTTTTTGCTTTTTTCACCAGCCAAATTTCAGAGCGTTCTTTTCAAAAATCCACTTGGACTCCTCTCTCCCTGGTGCAACACCTCTCTCTCCAGCCACAGAGGAGCCCTGGGTTCACTCTGCAGCCATCAGTCATATAAAATGGGTGAAAATATTTTAGTTAGATTTTCTCCTCTTGATGGGTGAGAATTTTCCAGGCCTAGGCACCTTTGAAATCTCCCAACGTCAGCCATCATCAGCTGTAACTGGCACCCCTGCTAATAAATTGAGAATGTCACATCTCCCAAACTGCATTATTACCGTTTATAATTTTGATTGTTCATTTGCATACGAAAATTAGTCCTGTGACATGCGTGAATTTTATTTTATTCTTGAACTAATTATAAACAAGAATGCCACATTATTTACATAACTAATTATTGTTCCTTATGTTCCCCTGTTTTTAAATGGGGGACCCATTCTTCGTTGGTTAACTACGGAGATGAAAAATCCAAGAACATTTCTAAAGTTTAGGAACTTGTTCTATTTGCATCAAATACAAATTCCTTTGAATGAGAGATAATATGCTTTCCATTTTAATAGGCCTAAATTAGGTTGATCTTAATTTATAGTTAATTTGAATGAATAATTCCTGTCTACCTGAGTCTGTTTTTTCAGGAGCTCATTGTAAATGTTTATTAACCCATAAATCTGCTGCCTTCCTTGAGGAGATTTTAAGCCACCCCCCAAACTAGAGGGAGTTTGCAGAGGGGAAAAAAAAAGCACAAAAGTAGTTAAGAAATTCTGGAATAAGTCCCTAAGTCTGTACATCCTATGCTGTTTGCCTTCGGGCAAATACCTAACCCTCTCTGAGCCTCAGGTTTCTCAGTTGTTAAATGACTGAGTTTAATTAAATGGTCTCCAAGACTCTCTAATATTCTGGGGGAGAGGGAGGTGTCTATGTGTCTTTTTCATCTTGCCTCTTACTGTATCTCCTCCCAAATTTCTCTTCTTTCTCAAAATTCAACTCTTCCTTTGCTTAAGGTCTTAAATGTGTCTCCACTCATGGGAAACTGCTTTATTTTCTTGGCTACTCTAAAAGAGGCAAAGATGGACCCTACCGAAAAGAGGACCAAAAGAGCTGGCAAGCTAATGGTGATATTCCAGGCAGTGTTCAACCTTTGGAAAGGCAGGAGCTCAGCAGATCGTTTTCTGAGATTCAGTGGGGGCTCCCGCTGTCCATCAAGCACACCAGGAAGGTGTAAACTACGTGCTGCGTCTACAGGGAAAAGAACTTGGGAGTCCCAAAGACCTGGATTTTAACCCCAGTGTTGTCAATTCCTCTAAAAACTGCTTTAACCTATCTGAGACTTAGTGTGTCAGCTAAGAATAACAATCTTACCGACTTCCCGGGGGGCATGTGATGGTTAAATGAGATAATAATGTGAAAATTGCCTGCGATGTGGTTGGTGCTCAAGTGCTAAATCCTGCCCTTTCCTGCTCATAAGTTGGCCTCTGGTGGTGAGGAAGAAAGGGATAATGATGGTAATTAACGTTTATTGAGTGCCTACTAGGTGTCGCTTCTTCAGATGTCAGCCTAAGAGTGACACTTCAGGAAAGAATTCTCTGACTTCCCGTATGAGGTTAAATTTAT
Organism: Macaca thibetana thibetana; assembly: GCF_024542745.1. Taxonomy (NCBI): domain Eukaryota; kingdom Metazoa; phylum Chordata; class Mammalia; order Primates; family Cercopithecidae; genus Macaca; species Macaca thibetana. Next base: position 24,058,165 of record NC_065587.1, read on the forward strand.
CATTGGAAACTGTCAGAGAACAGCGTGCACCCTCCCTCCACTGCAGCAATTACAGCTCAATTCCACCTTTCTTTGTATGATGTCTATCTGTACCCCCACCCCCACCATCCTGCTTCCAACAGAAGTAAGAATCGTGTCTATTTTTGTCTCCATTATATCCCTCAAGTCCTGGCCAGCCCTCAGGATTTGAGGACATAGAGACTAAGCCCATGTCCTAGATTGCCTTATTTAATCTTCACAAAATGGGCTCTGCAACTGTCATGCCCATTTTACAGATAAGTAAACTGAGGCTCAGAAAGGGAAAGCCCAGCTGAGACCAGAAGGACCATCCAGCTTACCTGAGCCCAGCTTACCTGAGCCATAAACATTTATTGCCGTACACTGCTGAAGTGTGTGGTGGTTTCACAACATTATTGTGTCAATTAATAATGGATATGCATTTGTATATCATTCTACACTTTACCAAGCGACTTCTCATAAATTGATTCTTCTGAGCCTCCATTTCCTCATCTATTAAAAAATGAATAAATTACTTTCTCTAACTTCCAGAGTTAACAAAGAAAAGGAGCCTTTGTTCTCTCATTCATTCATTCCACACTCACACATACAATAAACAAGTAGTTAATGATCACCATCTGTGTACCGAGCATTGTTCTAGATGTTGGGTTTTCAACAAGAAAAAAAAAAAAAGACATAAAGTGTTGCCTTCATTGGGCTTAAATTCAACTTCCCTTTTAACATCCATTCATTGTTAATGTACTCATTCTATATTTTCTGAACAATTACTAAGTGTTTGACAGTGTACAGGCAAGTGAGGTAAACACTCTGCCCTCGAGGGTCTGAGAGTCTCATTGGGTAAATACTATTTTGGTTACTGTCCATCACATCCACAAGACAAGATTTCTAAAGACATGAATGACAGAGACATGAACCCCAAATAGGTCACACATGTGAACTTAAAATAAAACAAGATTGATTAAGGCAGAGGTGGGAGCTGCATTCTTATTATCCTGGCCTGGGAAAGGCTTTGCATTTATACAGTTATTCTTCTGCTAAATTGATATATTAATCTGTTCAAACAATTGTTTCTGTAATTAAATGAGAGGGCACTGAAGAGAACCTACCAAAAGGTCTTATTTAGCTATGTGAGCTGGAATCTAGTGACCTCTCACCCAGACTGTTCGGTGATCAGAGAGTTGGAATATGACCATTAATTGGGTGTTTTAGGTACAGACACAGTTGTCCAAGCAATCGTAGAGCTAACTGGCCCCAACATTGCCAATGAACTGTGGTCTTCGGCTTTGTTAATGACACATTCTTTATTTTTCTCAGTCTCATTATCTATTTATTATTCAAAGAGGTTTGGAGTTAGAAGGACCTTAATTGGAATGAGCAGCAAATCTCACTAGTGCAGACAACCTTTCTAGGGCATCCCTGAGAGATGAGTGCCCTCCAAGCTTCTCAAGAATGTCCATCAGTATGCAGCTCGCCAACTTATAAGGAAATGCAACCAAAAAGCAATGCCTTCTGAAATACCCACGTGAGGAGCTAAGCTCACTAGATCTTGGGTGTTAATCAACCACTGCCCTTCCTTCCCAGCACAGGTCAGTTAAGGCATGTGGGCGGAGCTTATGTGTCTCTGTCCATGGTCCTTAATACCAAGGCAAAACAAAGGAGGCAGAAGGAAGAGAAGAAGGTAGGGGAAGCAGGGAGGAGGAGAGGGGGGAGACAGAGAGAGACAGAGAGAGAGAGACTATTGGAGGCACAGGCACACTATTGTTTTGACATGGTCTTCAAGTAATTGCAGTTACCAGGAAAGAAAATTGTTTTCCTTTGGAAAGTCAAGAGAGCATTTACTTCCTTTTCACCTCCCCAACTCCATCCTTGTGCGATCAAAGCTGGCAGTCGGTGAATTTGTTATGTTCCAATTCCTGTGTTGAGACTCTGCCCTGCACAGCCCTGAGTTGAAGAGAATGTTAGGAATCCGGCTTTATTTTTAAAGAGAGGGGCTGCTCCTCATCTCCCCGCTAGGGCTTGGACTGCAGCCATCGTTGCCGTCTTCACCTAGAAAGTGCAAGAAGGCAAATGGGAAAAGTGAGTTCTAATCCTGCTTCTGCATTCCCATGCTGTGTGGCCACAGACAAGCATCTTTTCTACAACTAAGGGAATCAGGCTAAATAAATGTTGAAGTCATCCATCCCCCTTCTAGTATTCTGAGATTCCTCGGCCAATTTTTTTAAGGAGTGAAAGAAATGACCACATTTCTCACTTAAAATTGCCAAAAGGGGCATTTCTACACTCTGAGGGAACTACTGTGCCAAACAGCAGAAATTCAAAAGCATCAGAAATACTTCTCTTCCTCCCGTAAGGCTGACCATCCAGAGCCTTCTGTGCTCAGTGCTGTACTCACTTACTCTTCACAGCACCTCAGGGAGCTAAATGCTGTTGCAACCCTCAACTGACACATAAGGAAACTGAAGCCCAAGATGAAGGGACGTATCACCCAGGGGAGGTGAAACCCGGGGAGGTGACGATCACCCAGGGGAGGTGAAACTCTGAACCTTAGCTGCTTGAGTCAAAATTATTTCCACTCTACTGGGAAGCCACTCAAGGGTGGTTTTAAACATACAATCTGCCTGGCCAGCCCCACCAACCAGGGGAAAATGCCCAGGCTCCCCAACCCCTCTGAAGTGCTTCTTCTCTGACTTCTTGGGTACCAAGTTCCCACTTAGTAATCTGCCAAATAGTCTTCTTTCTAGGATGCAGGTGATGCCAAGATCCAGTCCCAAGCAGAGAGACCTAAAGCTGGCTTTTAATTACAAGGCCCATGATGGTTTGTTGTGACTTAAACAATGAGTATTCTGAGACAGGTTCCAAGACCTGGGGAAATCATCATTAAACAAGCAAAGAGGCAAGATTTGTGCAGGACTCATGTCAGAGGACATAAGGAGGGAGAAGAAAGGATGAGAGTCTTTCCTAAATAATGCACTGCTTCTTCAAGACCCATGCCTGAGACAAACAGGATTATTAGGGTGGGAAACTAGCCTGCTTCACCTCTCTCTAACTAGAACTCCCTATACCTCCCAAACAAGAGAAGGGAAAGCAGCTCTGTTTCCTGCTCATGTCTGCCCAGCCAGGGAAAGGTTTCTTAGAATATTAAGTCTCAGAGCAAGGGTCAGGCACGGTGGCTCACGCCTGTAATCCCAGCACTTTGGGAGACCGAGGCAGGCACATCATCTGAGGTCAGGAGTTCAAGACCAACCTGATCTACATGGTGAAACTCTGTCTGTACTAAAAATACAAAAATTAGCCAGGCATGGTGGCAGGTTCCTGTAATCTCAGCTATTCAGCAGGCTGAGGCAGGAGAATCACTTGAACCTGGGAGGCAGAGGTTGCAGTGAACAGAGATCGCGCCATTGCACTCCAGCCTGGGCAAAAAAAAGTGAAACTCCATTACAAAAAAAAAGTCTCAGAGCAGGAAGGAACTTGAACAACCCCCAGTGTAGATCACCCACTACCCACCCTAAACTTGTGCTAGCTCTGGACAGCTCTAAACATGAGAATGGTTTTCTTTGATTGAAGCAGGATCTGTGTCCCTGAACCTTGAGAGCTTCATTCATCTTAGGTGTTCTTCTCTCTTTCAAAATTCACTAGGCACATATTTCCTGAAGTCTATATTGTGTGTGTCAGACACTGGGCTAGATTCTGGGGACAGGATGGTAAACAGGAACAGTCCCTGTCTTCAATGGCACGCTGGCACTTGCCACATTCCCCAAGTCTTGTCCTTTCCAGGTTAAACTCTTACAGTTTCTTCAATTGTTTATTTTAAAGGCTATGGTTCTGGTCATCTAAGGATGAGCAATTTGTCCTCTCAGAGTCACACACCTGACACATAGGTCAGTCTCATGGGAGCCACAGTCGTGTCTCAGCCCTCACACATTCCACACCCGAACTCACCCATTTACAGTTCAACCATTCAAAACATAGTCACTGAGTACCTACCAGGTACTGAGGGTCCAACTGGGAAGAAGAATAGACATGGGGGCTTTCATACTGGTGAGAGTAAGAGACAGTCATCAAAGAGGCAGAAGAATAAATCTATTAGTGCCACTGGTGTCATGTGTGATGCTGGAATGAACAGGCAATGAGGAAGAGTCTTGTATGGGGGTGGGAACTGACCCAGCCAGGGGATGCAGGGGAGGCTTCTGGGAAGAGGTGAGCTTCAAATCAAGACCTGAATGATGAGAGGTTGAGCACGTGATGCCCAGGCAGAAGGATAAGGACTGCGAGGCCCAAAGATGACCATAAGGATGCTCCATGAGGATGCTGTAACTGAAGACATGAAAAGAGGCCTTGAGGTTGGAGCAAGAGCAAAGGGATCTACAATGGAGCGGAAAAAAGAGCCAAAGCCAGGTCATGTGGACCCTTCTTTGCCAAGCAAAGGTCTTTGGAATTTTCTCCAAGAGCAATAGGGAGCCATTGAGGGTTAGAGGCTGGGAATGGTGTGAGCTGTTTCATATCTTAGTACATGGAGGGGAAGGAGTAAGTGTGGAAAAGAGGGTGCCAGAACGGAGGTGATTTCAGTGGGCCACGGCCCACATTCTCACATGCTGTCGTTCCTCAGCCACTTCCACACATACTTCTAGAGTTTCCAGACGAGATGGGCAGACATAATGGAGGGAGAGCTAGGCTGTGTGAGTGCCAAGGCAAAGATGGGGTGGGAGTGTTTGAGATGCCTCATCTCCCATCTTTCTGCCTGGTCCCTCGGCCTCATCTTCCTCATCTGTAAAACTGGAGCTTGAGGAGTAGGCATCACATATAGATGGGACTTCAGAAAGTCTCTTAAATAAAGATTCTATGTGTATGTGAGTCTTCTATGCCCAATAGAAATGAACATCTTGAAAGGTAATGAGTTGTCCATCACTAGAGGTATTCAAGCAGATGCCGGGAAGCTCAAAAGGGAAGAATGAAGCTAAGTACTGATTTTCCCCTTACTTTCTAACAGTTATTGGGACAGATGTTTTTACACTTTAGGACATGGTTTTAACAAAACAAGTAAGGTCAGGATTATCAACCCTCTTTCACAGAAGAGGAAATTGAGGCCTTATACAAGCAAAGTGACTTGCCCAAGGTCACTCAACTAGGAATGAAGAAAGCTATGACGTTTCAGATGCGTACTGCATGCCACCGACTATTAGTTCTTAACATTTGTAATACCATTTAATCTCATAATACTGTGAGGTCCATTGTTGTCCCTATTACATGGATGAGAAAACCGAGACAAAGGGAGGTTTGATGACTCATCCAGCGCCATGAAATGAGGAGCTAAGAATGTCTGAATCCTATCTCTAGAGCCCTGATTCTGACCCTCAACACCAAATTCCCTCTTAAAACTTCAACTCTCATGTTCCAAGTCAATGCTGACTGACCCCTGGAGTCCATCCTCTATGCCTGCCCACGCAGCAGCCCCTCAACCCTCTGGTGCCCTGTGTGTTCCCTTTTGTATTCATTTCTTCAGGCTACTGGAACAAAGGACCACCAACTAAGTGGCATAGAACAACAGAAATATGCTGACTCACAGCTCTGGAAGGCGGAAGTCTAAAATCAAGTGTCGGCACAGCCGTGCCCCGGGGATGCTCCGTTCCCCTCTCCTAGCCTCCGATGGTTTGCTGGCTTCAGCAGCGTAACTCCAGTCTCCACATGGCATTCTCCTTGCGTGTGTGTGTTTCTGTGTCCAAATCTCCCCTTTATATAAGGGCACCAGTCATATTGGATTAGGGAACACTCTACTGCAGCATAATCTCATCCTACCTAATAACATCTTATTTGGAAATAACCCTATTTCCAAATAAGGTCACCTTCAGAGGTACTGGAGTTAGGGATTCAGCACAGGAATGCTGGAGGGGACACAACTCAACTCATAACTCCATCCAACGCCATGCATCTTTTCCTATAAGGAGCAAGTAAGAAGCCCTAATTGACCATGGGTTGCTAAGGGCCTCAAATCCCCTACTTCCATTCTGCAGCACCCACCAGCCTCATCCCTCTGTCTCAGGTCCCCAAAGCCCTACATTGGATCCTGGCATCACCTTGCATTAGTGACAGCCTGCAGCCTGGCTTCCTCGGAGGTGGATCAGTCAGGAAACGAGGAAGAAGCCCTCGTCCATTCCAGAGAAGGCAGGTGAATATTTCATACAGTGCAAGAGAGTGGAATTCCATACAGCCACCTCCTGCAAATGCAACATGACACCTCCTAATAGGCGATATCTGTACAAATCCAGTCTCGTGGCAGCCTGGAACCTCCTGGTAATTCCTCACATATTGTGTTCATGTCACTGTAAATACAATCGCCAAGCTCTGGCTCCCACCACAGCCAGTAGATGAAAGGGGATCATTCCCATTTCTGCAGCTGAGTAGACTGAGGCTCACGGAAGGTAATTTGCCTTTAATCACACAGAGGGTGAATAGTGCTCAGGCAGAAGCCAAGCATGCAGAGAAGGAATGAGTAAGGTTGGTCCCCCAATGCCATGTCTGCAAAGAGCAGGAAACAAGATAGGGGTGTTCAGTGGGACAAGAAATAGGGAAGTGAGGATGGGGCAGGAATGAGGAACAGAGATGGTTGGACAGAAAAAGAGGTAGAGACTGGAATATAAGCAGAAAGGAAATAGAACCCAAGGAAATCACTGGAAATTGGATGGGCTTGGTCAAGAGGTTGAGTGAGCAGCTGGGGAAAGGAGAAACCAAAGTCAGACATCCGTGGGTGGGCCCTGACCCATCCTGGGTTTTGACAGAGAGGGATCCCAGGTCAGATGGAGAGTGCTTTCAGACTTCTTCTTGATTGGTTCATTGGATGGGGGCCCAGCCAATGTCTGGGAGGATAAAGAAGACTGTTTGGTCCTTAGGATGAAGATGGAACTTCAAAGCAGTCTGCAGTTTTTCCTGCAGAAAATATGCAGCACCAAAGAAAGAACCGAGACTGGAGCCTGGATGTGGGGAGATGGAGAGGATGCTGGTAATTCTCCTTCCTCCCCAACCCCCAGGTCTATTCTACTTTATTCTTTGTTCTGCTCTGGGTCCCAGGAGACTGGCCCCTGAAGACTAAATCACCTAGTCTTCTAGGTTGGGGTGAGATAATGAAACTGGGTGGAGGTGGGAGGTGGTCAACCAGATACCAAACAGCAAGTAGAGGTCTTGCCACAATGAGGAGCGTAATCGCTTGAGGATGAAGCCATCACAGAGGAAAGAGAGGCTGGAGAATAAATGCCCGTGTACTTTATTCAGGCACCTGGATTCAGCCATGCCTGAAGGCCTACTAATGATCCAACAAGTTTTCTTCTTCCCTTAAACTAGCCTCTGCACCTGAAAGAGTCCTGATCCACCCAGGCAACATTGTAAAAAGAGTAATTAACTTGTAATTAGACTGACCAGGGCTGTAACCACAGCTCTGCATAACCTCGTGCAAGATACACTGCTGCTCTCTGAATGTATTCTTTGACACCTGCAATCTCCAGGGGACAAGAACAAAATAAAAGCACCTAGATTATATTAGGTACATCCAAAAATGAGAGTTTATCTTGAACTCTCTCCTCTTTCTGGGTCCCAATACCATAATAAGAAAAATGTGATTCTTAGCATCAATGAGGTTATACACCCCATGAGTCAACCCATTATGCTGTCTTATACCATCACATTCTCTTCCATCCCTTGAAATATTAGAAAAAGCTATCAGCCTGTGAACATGTGCAAGTGGCGTAACTTCCTTGTTACTCACTTTCCCCAAATGTATAATGAAGACATTAATATTACTTACCATATGGAATTGTTGTGAAACTAACTTAGTTCATGCATCCAAAGTGTTAGAACTGGGTGTTGAATGTAGTAAGCACTCAATACACACTGGTTATTTTGTTACTGGTAGTGGTTTTCACAACAGTCGTAAGTATTGTTATTAGAGAGCACCTTCTCTGACATATACATCTATATCTCCACCATCGCATTTGCACCTAGACAACATAACCCTATGAGATTGCTGATGGATGCTGTCCCAGTTGCACAGATCAGGAAACCACCTTACAGAAGTTGCATTGCTTACCTGAGTCTTGAGCAGGGATCTGAATACAAGTGTGCCCAATTCCAAGTCCTGTGTGTTTAAGGACGACACGGCATCACCTCCCCACCAAGTCCGGCCGGCCGTAACCTCTGCACTTAGAAACACAGTCGGCCTGTGGGTCCTTAGGACACACTGCAAGCACAAATTCTCCCAGAAGTTTGCTTCTGAAGCCGTCTCCCTCTGCAACTACACTTTGTGTTCATGTGAATGAAACCCACTAAATGGTATGGTGTCTGCTCTAATTATAGGCTCCCCAGCCAGTGCCAAGAGGAAGTTGGTTAATGTACACTTGAGTAGATTTCAAATCGGATTTTGTGAGTCCCCAGCAAGAGGGAAGGAGGCCAACTTCTCCCCCGGAGGAGAGTCACAGGAAATGCTGTCAGCAGAGGAGTCTTCCCAGTTCAGTCTCCTGCCAGAGCAGGTGATGCCGTCTACTTCCCGGGTTGCAGAGGCCTCTTCCTGACTCCTTTTCCTTTGCCCCTGGCCTGTCCCAGGAGCTGGGAGGCTGGGGGTAAGGAAAACGGAAAACAAGCTGAGGTGCTAGGATGGAGAAGGTGTGGCAAAGTGGAAACCATCTTTTGGAATCAGATGAAACTGGATGCTAAACCCAAGTATCACATTTCAGCTCAAGTATCACATGCGGGTGCCAGTATTTCCTCATGATGGTTCCAGGTAGCTGTAAGGAAACATATGCCACAGTGTTTATTCCACATCTCTCCAGTACTTATTCATGGCGTACTAGGTGTTGGACTGTACTGCCATGAATAAGATGGGACCCTGGGCTCCTTGGAACTCCTGGTCCAGGCTGGATGGAGTAAGCCATCTATGTGCATTGTTTCACGCATCGTGATGAGAGAAGGAGAACGCGCCACAGGAAGGAGGGGCATCTGATCCACAATGGATGCATCAGGGAAGACTTCCTGGAGGAGGCACATCTAGGCTGGGACCTCAAAGATAACTCGAATGAGCCCAAAGGAGGAGGGCGGGAAAAGGAGCCCACTTGGAAAAGTCTGTGTAAAGGCCCAGAAAGAAATGAAAACAGTGCATTTCAGGAACATCACTTAGAACGACTGAAAATGGCAAAGAAGAGGCCAAAATGGCAAAAATACAGAAATGCATTTTTTAAAATCATGAAATTTAATATGGCCAGTCAAAATAATATTAACAAGGGATATTTTACAGTGTAGGGATTCGGGAGTTACTGGATGAGTTTAAAAATGATATTGCCACATGAGCCCTACTGATACAAAAAAAGAAGAAAGTAACATACGTGTGCATGTGTTCTAAAAGTCTCTGGAAGGATATACATAAAAATGAGAATAGTAATTATCTCCAGGGGATGGAATTATGGATGAGTTTTCTTTTTTTTTTCTTTTTTTTTAAATTTCCCAATTTACTGCAATGAGCATGTATTGCATTTGTAATCAGAATATAGTGTTTTAAATAGAAGGAGTGTTATTAGTATATATCCTGATCTACGGATACAGATCTGTTTGGCCTCGTTGCAAGTATTAAGTTTGATTGTTGTGCAGAGCTTCTTATAGAGCAGTGCAATGCAGACGTCCCTTCCATTGGAATGCCCATGTTCATTGTAGGAGCTCCTTGGACCAGGGGCCCGAAGTCCTTTTCTCCTACTCTTTCTTTTTTTTTTTTTTGAAACGGAGTTTCGCTCTGTCGCCCAGGCTGGAGTGCAGTGGCTGGATCTCAGCTCACTGCAAGCTTCGCCTCCCGGGTTCACGCCATTCTCCTGCCTCAGCCTCCTGAGTAGCTGGGACTACAGGCACCCGCCACCTCGCCCGGCTAGTTTTTTGTATTTTTTAGTAGAGATGGGGTTTCACCGTGTTAGCCAGGATGGTCTCGATCTCCTGACCTCGTGATCCACCCCTCTCGGCTTCCCAAAGTGCAGGGATTACAGGCTTGAGCCACCGCACCTGGCCCCTCCTACTCTTTCACCCCTTCATTCCACACATATCTACGAAGCACCTGCAGCATGCCAGGGGCTACGCATACAAAGTTTCACCAGACCCAACTTCTACCTTCAAGGGAGACAGGCAAAGAAAGCTGATGATTATCATTCCGCGTTTGGCCAGAGCTCCTCACAAGAAAAAGCCGTCTAACCAGTGCTCCCAGCAAACCCGCTGTGCACACACACACACACACTCAGATACATTTACATGGAACTCACGCCCTCTTCCTCACACACACCCACACACTGAATTTACCTATCTCCACCCACTCATCAACACACTCAAACACACTAGCACACACTCCACACACATGAGCTCACCAGCAAGGCCCCACACACTCACACACTCACGTGCACGTGGTGTTGTATTAAGTGTGATCAGAGCTCTCTACATCAGCTCTCTTGTTTTCATCCATGCCCCTGATGTTTCCATCTCAACCCCAACCCCAGGCAACTCTTGCACACTCAGCTCCAGGTTCCCCACCTCCTCTCCAGCCCCTGTAGGCTCTAGAGGGTCCTTTGTGAAGGATGCTTTTTTGTCAGCCCCCAGTTTAGGAACTTGCACAGCTCCCTACAAGATCAAGTCAAAGTCCTGGCTGTGGTTGAACTATTCATTGATTCTCTCATGTGGGCACACATTCACTCATGCCAGTGGCTCCAGCACTGCAAAGTGCTGAGCTGCCAGTTGAGATAGCCTCACCACTATTTTGCAGAGTGGACAGTCATCCTACTCAAACCACCTCTCCCTGCCTTCCATTCTTGGCCCTGCAGTCCTCCCTTACCTGGGCTTCCATAACTTTCCAATCGGAAAACCATTTAACAGCTACATTATAAATGTACCAGACCACATTGTAGACATTGTGCACTCATGATACCTCATTTAAACTTCACAGGAACCCTTTATACGAGAACAACTGAAGGAGAAAGAACTTTTTGAAACTTAAAGGATGAGTGTGGTGGATTAATCGCAGCTGAATTGAGCTTGTATTCTAGGTAAACACTGGCAAGTGCTTTATTTGTATTATTTTATTTAAGCTACATAATAGATCTACGTTATTGTCATTCCCATTTTACAGATAAGAAAGGTCCAGGGAGGAGAAATTACGTGCCTAATGAGTGTAACAGTAAGAACTCTTGGCAACTCTTGACATAAGTTCAATTCAAAAAAACTACCTTAGAGCTACCTATAAAAGCAGCTTACAGGCTGAAATAGCAGAAAAAGTCCAAGGGTTAAGTCACTGTCTGCAGAAGAGCAAAAAGAAAAAAATGTATAAGGGAACAGCATCAGGTATGGCTGGATCTAGGAACTCAGGAATCTTTCTCCATCTGTTGGTATATTTCTTTTGTGATAGCTTTATTTTCATGAAGACTTTCCCCTCGTGCAGGTAAGATGACCATAAGCAACTAACTCTAGGTGTTCCTCAAACGAACTCAGCAACCACAGCAGAATTCCAAGTCTTATTGGACCAACTGAAGACCATATAACCATCCTACCTGCTCTGTGTGGACAGAAGGGTTGCAAAGTGCTGGTTGTCCAGGCCAGGGTTGCATGCCCATCCCTGAGGCTGGGAAGGGGTGCAGAGTATAGGGGAGGACCATTTCCACAAGGGAAGAAAAAGAATCTGCTACCAAACTCCTAGAACCTTCATAAGGCAACTACGCTGCAAGCGCCCACTACCTGGGGATCAGACCGAGTGCCACCTCACTCACAGCCTGCATGTTAACTGGTTTGTTCAGTCCCTCCATTTTGATTGCCTCCCTCTAATTCCCTGGCCCTGAGCTGACCCCACCCGGAGCCCCTTCCCGCAGCCCTCAGCCCTGAGCGCTGGTACTTAACAGTCACGCCAAGCGATTGATGGATGGTGGCTGCTTCCAAAGCTCTTCAAAGGAGACAGGCAGCTGCCGACTTGGAAACGACTCTCCTGTAGGGACAAAACCCAAATACAAACACACACTGTGGGACCACTTTGGCTTTTTGTGCATTCTCCCTTTTGGCCCCCTGCTCTTGTTTGCAATTTGCAAACTGCAGGGCATTGGGCAAAGCAAAATGTCCCAGGCTGCCCTGGAGAGTAGAAAATCTTAACAGAAAAGGAATCATGTGACTATCCTAGCACCTGAATAGATATCTTCCCCTTTCAATTCTCAGAAGTTCCCGGAGGCTTCTTGTCCTACCCATCCTGTAAAGAAGAGGCCGGGCGCGGTGGCTCACGCCTGTGATCCCAGCACTTTGGGAGGCTGAGGCAGGCAGATCACAAGGTCAGGAGTTCGAGATCAGCCTGGCCAACATGGTGAAACCCCGTCTCTACTAAAAGTACACAAATTAGCTGAGCGTGGTGGCACGTGCCTGTAATCCCAGCTACTCAGGAGGCTGAGGCAGGAGAATCGCTTGAACCTAGGAGGTGGAGGTTGCAGTGAGCCAAGATCATGCCATTGCACTCCAGCCTGGGCAACAAGAGAAAACTCCGTCTCAAAAAAAAAAAAGAAAAGAAAAGAAAAGAAAAGAAAAAGAAGAAGAAGAGGAGGTCCAGGAGGTACAACTTGCCCAAAGTCTGCACAGTCAGGGAGTGGTGGCAGAGCTAGGGCTCGTGAAAAGAAAGGAGAGAACTGATGTTGACTGAGCACCGACTGCAGGCCAGTCTCATGCTGGGGGCTTTACCTGAGTTTTAGCTGCTTGCTCAAACAACAGGGCACAGCTATAGAGACAAAGCCTTGACGCATGAGGCAGGAAAGAGTCCCAGTCCAATGCTGTGGCCCAGCTTTGCAGTGTGTCCTTGGGCAAGCCACTTCTCCTTGCCTGGGCTTCAGTGTCTCCATTTAGGAAATGAAATGAATGGCATCAACATATTTGGATTGTGTGATAAAGACCATTCTTGGGATGAGAGGGCCCTCTGGGTGTCTTTTTAGCCATGAGAACCGGAACCGGAGCCACTCATTGATGACACGAACAGCTGTGGCATTGAATGAGGAAACACTTGACTAAGACAAAAAGTCTTAACTCTTAAGCCAAGCCTTCCCTGATGCAAGCCCTGCCATCCACTGCAGCTTCCACCTCCGACTCCATCTCTCACACTCTGCGGGGCGGCGCGCCACTTCAAAACACTTAAGACTTTTAGAACAATCCTGATCTCTCTCACCTCCAGGCCTTTTCTCCAGGCTGTTTCCTCTGCCTGGGACTCCTTTCCATTCCACCCATTCTCTCTTGCTAATTTTTACTTGTTGTCTGTCTTCCTGTCTTTCTTTCTTTCTCTCTCTCTTTCTCTCTCTTTCTTTCTTCTTTCTTCCTTTCTCTCTCTTTCTTTCTTTCTCGTTCTTTCTTTTTCTTTCTTTCTTTCCTTTCTTTCCCTTCCTTCCTTCCTTCTTTTCTTTTCTTTTCTTTTTGACAGGTCTTGCTCTGTTGCCCAGGCTGGATGCAGTGGTATGATCTTCTACTTCTTCCAGAGCATTGCCCTCTCTCCCCTTACTTCACCTCTAAAATTTGTTTAGGTGTTTCCTTTGTACATCCATGCACTCCTGCACTCGCTATCAGGAACTTTTTACCATGTTGTGATTTCCCATCAACTTGTTTGTCTTCCCCACCAAATTATAAACTCCATGAGGACAGGACGAAGTCTGTCACAGCTGCATCCCTGGTGCCTAGCACTGGGCCTGGCACAAAGGAGGTACAGACAAAGAGTGAATCCTGTTAAACTAGAGCAGCAATGGAAATCCATGATCTTCCTGAGAAGATTATGCCCCAGAAGACCCTCAGAGCATCAAACAGAGGGTCTTTTGCTCCCCTCTTTTCCAGAACTGCTGTCTTCCATCGAGACTTGTTCTCAGCAGTAACAGTGGTGATAGCAATCATAGTAATTGCGTTTCTAGCTGTGAAATCAAGAGGGCCCTCTGACCCCCAGAATGACCTTTATCAAGCAGTCAGCATGTTGAAGCCATCGTTCCATTTGCTAAATGGAGAAACTGAGTCCCAGATATGGGGAAGTGGCTTTTCCAGGGACACAGAGACACTCGTCCTCTTGTTCTGAAACTGTTGTAACAACCTTCTCCTGCCCTTCCGGAATCCATGGTAATCCTCCTTCTCCATACGGCAGCCAGAGTGGCCTTTGAAAAGGCGGATCAGATCACATTCCCCTCTGGCCACAACCCTTCAATGTGTCCCCATCTTACTAAAAGCCCAAGTCCTTAAAATTTCCTACAAAGCCTTTGCAGGTTGAATTTTAGAAATAAAAAGGTACAGGGAGGGCTTCCCTGATCCCAACTGGAATGGCTTTATGTGACACAATCTGGGATGAAAGAACCCTTGGGGTCATCAATTCAATTTACACCTTTTTTTTTTCTTTTTTTTAGAGAGAGAGTCTTGCTATATTGCCCAGGCTGGAGTCCAGTGGTGCAATCATAGCTCATTCCAGCCTCGAACTCCTGGGCTCAAGCGATCCTTCTTAGTAGCTGGGACTACAGGGTTGTGCAACTGCGTGTAGTTCAATCACACTAAATGGAGAAACTGAGTCCTGAGATGGAGCTAAGCATGTACCCTTGGGATCAATACCAGTGAAAAGGAAGAGAAGGCATGAGGACTGGGCAGAGGGAGAAGCCAGGGGGGGATCCAGGCCCATGAACAGCCTCCATCAGTCCCGTAGGGAGCCCTGGAACTAGAAAGGCCCATCAGAGTTGGAGAGCATCAGGCAAAAATGGCCAGACCCTTATATCCCTACTGTGGTCAGTCATTGGATGTGGGCAGCCAGCCACCTGCAGCTAAGCCACCTCTGAACAAGCCGACAGCTGAGGGTCATAGGCTAATGACAGCACTCTCAGTCATTGTGGTAAGAAGCCTTTCCTCCAAGAGAAATCCTGACAAAAGCCCCACAGAACTATTACGTTTCTACCTCACGGCCTTTGCCCTTGCTGTTCCCCTGACCTGGAGTGCTTTTCCCCCTGCTAGTCCGATGATTTGTGCCCTCGCTGTCTTTAGGACTCTGCTCAAATGCTACCTTATTCAAGCATCCTTCCTTGACCTCCCCCCAATAAAAAAGTTGTCCACTCCTCCTCCCCAGCTCCCTGATACTGCTTCACAGTGGCCATCTGACACACGGTGTAAGTCTTGTAGGTTTGTCATTTGAGTGCAAGACCCAGCAGGACCTGACTAATCCAGCGCCAAGCCCAGAACCGCATATTCTGTAGGAACTCAATAACGGTCTGTACACTTACCCCATAAGCCTTCAATTCTTCACTTACACCAGAAAAAAAAAAAAAAAAAAAAAAAAAAAACAGTGGATTTGAGAAGAACCATGTATAGCAGTTCCATGTATTGGCCTTAGACAGGATGGCAGGCTTAAGCATTTGTGGCATGGCAATAAGGCTGGGGCTGTTACCATTACATTATTTTAATTCTCATTATCTCTGTTTAACACAGCAGGCAGCCAAGGTGGGCACAGGAAAAGGGACTCGCCCAAGGTCATGCATCAGGGAGCAGCTGAGCCATTGTTAAGAGCCTGGGACTGACTGACTTCATGGCTCCCCTAACACTGCATGGGTGTGGAAGGAACTTCTCAGGGTTCCCCTGACATTGCAGGGGTGTGGAAGGAACTCCTCAGGGCAGCTGCTTCTCAACTCAAGGGGTGCTGCCACCCCCAGGGCCCCTGAGCTATTCCTCTTACTTCCTGCTTGAATCTGCAATTGCCTCCCTGAACAGAATGGTGTTTATTAACTTCCCACTGAGCTCATTACTGAGCAGACACCTTATCACCTGCCACCTGTATGCTGAGCTAAGACTAGTAATTCCCAGGCCATAAATAGCCCTAATCTGCATCCCACGGAGCCAGGGACCACCAGCTTTGCAAAGAAGTTCAAATCACAGGCCAGGAGCTGGCTCTTTTTCTGTCCCTACCCCTGGCCACCACTCTACGGCCATAATTCAGGCATGAGGTCATCGAGTCAGCCAAATCTCTCTGGTCTCCCTGCTTCAATTCAGCGTTTCTCTTGGTGGCATGACAAATTCACTGCCCTGTGGAACTCACTCTCAGCATGGCTGAAGAGTACCCTGGTTGGAACTTTCTGTGATGATGTGGCAAAGTGTCAGACACAAGCTGTACCACAGACTCACTCTGATCTCTTGGGTAAGCCGGTCAATCTCTCTGAACCTCAGTTTTCCCATCTCTATAATGGGCAGAATCATTCCTCTATGATTGTTTGCTGTGGTTTAAATGAAACAATAGATGCTTTGAGCCCAGGACAGGACTGAGAGCTCAATCTATCAAGGCCAACTTCTCCAATCGGCATAGTAGGCAGAGTATCTAGGGACCACAATATACTTAGGGGCCCATAAAAATGCTCTTGTTTCTTTTAATTATTATTATTTTTGTTTTATTTTATTTTTATAGAAAGGAGGTCTCACTCATGTTGTCCAGGCTGGTCTCGAACTGCTGGCCTCAAGCAATCCTCTCACCTTGGCCTCCCAAAGTACTGGAATTATAGGCATGAGTCATTCACTGCTAGCGAGCTGTGTGGACTTGGTAAAGTCACCAACTTCTCTGATTCTCCTTATCTTGAAAACGGGGATGACAATGCTCCCCCCTACCCCACAGATGCCCACATCCCCATCTGAGTGCTAGGAATTTCCCTTAGGACCTCCTGGCAATCTGTCAACCAGGAATTTCTCTGCATCTTCTTACAGTCAGAAACATTATTTTTTCCCTAGGCCATCTCTAATAGCCCAAGTTTTCTAGATACTACAAACTGGTTGGGAAAACAGGGCTGTCTGGGATTTCATCCTAAAACACTTTCCCTTGATTCCATGGGAGGGGCTGGAAACAAGCTGGAAATGCATCTTCCTCCCTCTTCCGTATCTGAGACTTACTGCCCACTCTCCAGCCTTCCGTCTCTCCATCTGTCCCATCCAAGGCCGTTGTCTCTAAACTGAGATCTATACTTTCTCTTCCCCAGTCCCTTTTCCAACCAGGAAGGATCTTGTCAGAATCAAACCCGATTGTGTCACTCCCTGCTTAAGACTCTTCGATGTTTTATTCCCGGGATCCAAAACAACTCCTGATTGGGGCCTCAAAGGCGTGCATGGTCTGGGGTCTGCCAGCCTCTCCTTCTGTCCACCTTCCTCTCCCACCACTGTGCACTCTTCCCACGTCTTACACTCCCCAAGACCCTGCTGCCACTGGGCCTTTGCACTGGTTTCTTCTGCCTGGAATATTCTGGCAACATGCTTCATTACCCACTCATTTGTCCCTGATGAAACCTTACCTCCTCTGAAACGTCTTGCCTAATCTTCTGGCTACAGAGAATGCCTGTCCCTTTCTAGCCGACTCCTTTGTTTTTCTTCATAACCCGTATGAAACCCATACAAAAGAGTGTGGTCTCCCTGTGTAACATCTGTCCCTCCATAGAATGCTGTCTCCATCTCTCCTAGAAGTCCCAGGGTGGGGCATGACCCCCTTCTGTCCTGAAAGGGGCTGAGGACCCCAGCTTGGGAACTGACCGGATGGGCCCCAGAGACTCAAGAGGAGACAGACCCTCTGTCCTTGACCAGGAAGCACAGCTGGCTCCAACAGGTGGAGGTACGGGCCATTCAGGGCTGGAAAAAGGCTTGCTGGAAGCATCTATGGATGCATAATCCCTACATCTGCAGACCCAGGGAAAGAAGCTGTGGGGACCAAACATTTCTGTGCAAGCGAAGGAAGACAGGGCAGAGAGAAAAAGATCTGACTGGGCATGCGCGGTTGAATTTAAATCACAGCAAGGAGACGGCCGAACCTGGAGCAGAGTGAGTGAAGAGGAGATGGCACGTGGAGTGTGTAGAACCTTGTCGTGTAACCCCGGTAAAAACAATCAGACTTCATGCTGAGTAAGATGGAAAACCACTGAACACACAAGTGGCTGGTCTGATTTGCTTTGCAAAACATCACTTAGGCCGGGCACGGTGGCTCACGCCTGTAATCCCAGCACTTTGGGAGGCCGAGGTGGGCGGATCACGAGGTCAGGAGTTCGAGACCAGCCTGGACAACGTGGTGAAACACCGTCTCTACTAAAAATACAAAAATTGGCCCGGCATGGCGGCGCGCACCTGTGATCCCAGCTACTCGAGAGGCTGAGAGGCAGGAGAATAGCTTGAACCTGGGAGGCGGAGGTTGCAGCGAGCCAAGATCATACCATTGCACTCCAGCCTGGGACAGAGTGAGACTCCGTCTCAAGAAACAAACAAACAAACAACAGCAACAACAAACACATCACTTTGGCTGCTGGATTTTTCCTTCTACCATTATGAGCTGTTGACACCTACATTGTTCTACCCTAGATCCGTGTGTCTCTCTGGACAGCCCCTGTGGGATGATCTCCAGCTCCTTGACTTCAGTGTGCTTTACAAACTCAGTATCTTCCTTCTACCCAGGACTACTTCTCTTCGCAGGCCCCAGCTCAGCAGATGATGCCAAACTCCACCCAGCCCCCCAGGCCAGGAAGCATCCTTGTCATCTCCTTCTTCCAGCTCCATACCTGGTCCATCACCATGTCTTGTTAGGCGGACCTCCCTGCATCGCTTACACCTTCCCACCTCTTGCCACCCCAGCTGGGCCCACTCTAGGGCCAGGCACCTTATCTTTTGCCTGAACAACCTCAGCAGCCTCCTCCATGGTCTTCCTGCCTCCACTTTTGCCCCCTTAGAATAAATTCTCCGCCAGCACCCAGAGGACTCATTCTAAAATGCAAATTTCTTCCAGGTGCACTGGTGGCTTACACCGGTAATCCCAGCACTTTGGGAGGTCAAGGTAGGAGGGTTACTCGAGGATAAGAGTTTGAGAGCAGCCTGGACAACACAGTGAGATCCTGTCTCTACAAAAAAATTTAAAATTAGCCAGGCATGGTGATGCATGCCATGTATTCCCAGCAATTTAGGAGACTGAGGCAGAAGGATACTTTGAGCCTGCCCTGGAGTTAGAGGCTGCAGTGAGCTGTGATCACACCACTACACTCCAGCCTGAGTGACAGAGCAAACCCTGGCCCCATGGCCAACAAAAAGAAACAAAACAAAAACTTGCTCTGGTGGTCCCCCGGTCCCTAACACAACAGACGCACCTCTTTCTTCCCAAGCCAGAGGTGTGGCTTCAGGTGTGGATAGGTGGGTTTTATGTTTTCCTACCCAAATATATGGTTGTGAATACTGATCCCTTGAGAACTTATATATTCATTGAAAGCTTCTTGAACCATTGAGCTCAGATTCAGGGCATACGCAGGACAAGTCACACATTTGATAGACGAGAATTCTGCAGCATGGAAAGGCTTAGGACAAGGTCACTCAGGAAATCTGGAACCAGGGCATGCCCTCATGTCCATATATGCTAATTCTCATGCCTCAGTGGGAGTGCAGATGTACTTGTGATGTTGTCCTGGCTTGATTTCTGAATCCAAACTTCCCTGGCTATAGTAGGCTGAATCACAGCCCCCAGTACGCCCACATCCTAATCTCCAAAACCTGTGGATACGTTATCTGACGTGGCAAAAGGGGCTCTGCAGATGTGATTACATTAGGGGTTGAGATGGGATATTATCCTGGGTTAGCCAGAAAAAAACAATATGATGATGAAGATTCTTATAAAGGGAGTCGGGGGCAGGGTGGGCAGGGGTGCAAGTAAAAGAGAAAAGATGTGGTCAGAGAGAACGGGGGAGGGACTGGCTTATGCTACCCTGTTGGCTTTAAGGATGAAGGAAGGGGTCATGAACCAAGGAGTGCTTCTAGAAGCTGGAAAAGGCAAGGAAACCGATTCCACCCTGGAGCCTCCAGAAGGAATGTGGTTGGTCCTTTGGACACCTTGATCTCAGGATTTCTGACGTGCATGTAAGATGGCCTAAAGGAGCTGTGTGGGTCGGAGGGAAATGGATGACACTCTCAAGTTAAGGTCAATTGAGGAGAGTTTATTTACAAAGGGACTCATTCCAAAGGTGCGGATGGAATGTAGGTAACCTTGGCTGGAAGCAGCTGAGCTACTTCCCAGGCTTAGGCCTGAATGAGGGGAGAGGGAGGCTACCATAGCCTAGAAGGAGGGAGAGTGGGGTTAGATCACTTTGAGGGCCTCCAGTCCAAGGCCACAGACAGCCCAGAAAACGAGAGGATGAACCCCTGCCATTCTTATCCCTCTCCTCTGATCTCCTGCTGGGGATCCTCATTGCCAGAACCCAGCCAGAGCCAGAGAGAACCTGCTGACGTGGTCCACGCAGGTTGGTTTCCTGGGCTCAGGGCAGGATGGTGAAGGATGGAGATCAGTTTGGAGGGCCAAACAGATTACATCGTGCATAGAGCCTTCCCTGTCTCCAGGCTAAAATCATTCATTGGTTCCCCTCTTGTCTACCAGTTGAGGTCCAAACTCCTCAGGACACCCCTCTGCACCTCTCTCTACCCTGGTTTCCACTCAGCCCTGCCCTAGCATCCACTCCCATCTTGCCATCAACCCATAAGTGACCGCTTACAGTCCCCCAAAGCATCAGGGGGACCATTCCACATCTCTGTGCCTTTACCCAGGCTGTGCCCACTGCCTGAAATACCCTCCCCGCACCTGCCACCTGGGCAAAGACCGCAGAACACTGAGGCCCTCCGGAGCCCGGAATCAGAATCCAACAAACACAGGCTCAAATCCTGACCCTGTCGCTTTCTGGCTGCTTAACCTTGGGGAAGTCAATGCTCCCAGATGAGCCTCATTTCATCACCTATAAAATGGGGAGAACGTCAAAATGCACATCATGAAGCTGCTATGAGATCCAAATGAAACAAAGCGGGTAAAGTGCTTGGCAGGTGGCCTCTTGACGAATCAGACCTTGGCAACTTTTAAGAGGCATGTCCCTGCTGAGGTCATTCCTGATCTTCTGTCTTTCTAAGTATCACAATCTCATTTTTTTCTGAAGCTTTCTAAGCCTCGTATGGACAGCTGTAGGGGTCCCTGAAATGCTGTACTGTGTGGCTTTTTCAGTGGACCAAGCTGCAAGAGAGAAGGACTGGATAGTATTCATGTTTGTGTGCTCAGCATTCGGAGTGTGATAGGTAGACCTTCAGTGAGTATTGAATGAATGAATGAATGAATGAATGGATGGATGGATGAATGTCAAAACCATCCTCAAATAAACCAGTCTGCCTGCCCCTCCACCTGAATAAAGGTTGATCTCCTTTCCTGGTCATCTGTACAGCTAAACCGGGCACAGGGTGACCTCTCCATGAAGCCAAGGCCAAGGTCACAGCAAATAGAAGGGGTGATAAAGGAGTCACCAGGCCTGAGTGGGGGCTACAGGCCCCAGCTCATTGCAAATGCAGAGAGAATCCCAGTGGCGGCTCCTTCTCTGGCAGGGAGCGCAGGAAAAGACAAGAAAAATGAAGCCGCTGCAATCTCATTTTCTGAGGCCTGCAAGTCAGCCAGGAAATAGCTATTATTCCATCGCACTGTCGGTATTAAGTTATTTCCTTCACTAAATACGGGAATGTTCATGAATATCTATTGAGTCCCAGGTACAGACCCCTCCTGGCTCTGAGGCTCAGTCACTCTGACTTTACATTCCTGCAACAACACCCCTCAATCTTGCTCTGAAGTGAAAGACAATAGTATTTTAAATTGGTTAATAAATCTCTGGATTGATGCTTCTTGAAGGCCCGGGAACTTCGTCTCTATTACTCGAATAAAAGGGATCACATTTTAACCACTGCCAGGGTAGGAATTTGGGGGAGCAATTTGAGCCAGGTGCTCCTTCCTTTTCCTAGGGAAGGAGGGGGTTGACATTTCAGGATCTAGAGGCAGACAGACCCTCCTGGAAGCTGGGAAATACTCATTTTCTGGCCAATTTGGGCCAATCGGACATCTCGGGTCACTTTGGGTTTGATGGCTTTACGTTCAGCTAGTTTCCCTGGATTCAAATAAAAGAGACTGAGAAACAGAGCTCCGGGAGAGGTGGAAGTGGGCGTCTGGCAACCTTTTAAAAAGCTCCCAGGCAAAGATAGGGATGGGTCCTGCCTGCAGGGTCACCACATCCACGCCAGCCGCACTTTGATGGGTGTGG
The DNA here is from genome assembly GCF_024542745.1 of Macaca thibetana thibetana. NCBI lineage: Eukaryota > Metazoa > Chordata > Mammalia > Primates > Cercopithecidae > Macaca > Macaca thibetana. The sequence continues at coordinate 24,080,271 of NC_065587.1, forward strand.
AGGGTCAGTCACACTGGAAAACAACTCCAGATATGGGTTTGTACACCATCTTCCTCCATGAGCACAGGTAAACGCGGGCATGCCCCTCAGGATGCAGAAAGTTTCTAAATTAGCCTAGCATGGTGTCACACACCTGTAGTCCCAGCTACTTGGGAGGCTGAGGCAGGAGAATCGCTTGAACCTGGGAGGTGGAGGTTGCAGTGAGCTGAGATTGCACCACTGCACTCCAGCCTGGGCGACAGAGTGAGACCCCGTCTCAAAAAAAAAAAAGAAAAAGAAAAGAAAAGAAAAGCCCCTTTATCAGAACACCCCTTGAAACCCTGCTCTGGGTGTGGTGAATATCTCAAGCCAACAGTCTCCTAATTCCAAGGGGCATTGTGCCCTAAGCTAGGCCAGGCCTTGTCCCTCACTCTATCCCCTGGTCTCTCTCTAACAGATCCGTCTCACGTGCATGACTTTGTGCGCTCACTGCTCCCTCTTCTTGGACTGGTTTCTCCTCCTCCTGTCACCCCTCTTGGCACCTCCTTCACCCTGTCAGCTCCCACTCAAATGTCAAGACTCAGATCAGGAGTGACCTCCTCCAGGAAGCCTTCCCTGACCTCCAGGGAGTGGGTGTACCTCCTCTGGGCTCCCACCAGTGCCCAAGCTTCCCCCATTACAGCGCTGACACTGGGTCACAATCATCCATTTCAATGTCTGTTTCTTACTCTCAGAGGTGGACTGTTTCATATTCACCACCTCTGCCAGCACCTAGCAGAGGACTCAACACAGAGGTGCTAGTAATACTCGTCAGTGAAACTGACTACTTCTGTTTATCCATTTCAGTAGACAGATTGAAAAAAAAAAGCCCCAAGGATCTGCCCTTCCCTATACCCATGCCCATTGCAATGTGACTTTGAAGCTCTGCCCATTGAAGGACGGAGACTTTTCATCACCTCTAGACTCTGGGCTGGCCATATGATTTGCCTTGGCCAATAGAATGTGGCAGAAGTGACATCAGGCCAGTTCTGCACCTGGGTCTTAACAAGCTTTCACTTTCTCTTGTAGAACCCTCCCAGCTCCCGTGCAAAGCCCAGGCTAGCCTGCTGGGGGACACAAGACCTGGGACCTAGTCACCTCCACCACCCCTGCCAACAGCTAGTCAACCATAGAACGTGCAAGTGAGGCCATCCTAGACCAGCCAGCTCTAGCCAACCTACCAGCTTGCATGAGCAGGCCCAGCTGAGATTAGGCAAGCCAGGCTCAGATCAGTAAAACCACCCAGCTGATCTACGAGCCAAAGAAAAAAAAATTACTGTTATATACTCTTGAGCTTACGTTGCTGTTTGTTATGCAGCATTAACTGTGCCAATACATAACTGATGCACTCATTGAAGAGATTTTTCTCCCATGCATAGCACTGGGCATGGCACATCGCCAATCCAGGTCCCTCCGGGAAACTGTCACCCAACCAAAGGAATCAGAATAGCAGGATCTCTTTGAGATAGGTCAAAGCACAAATCCTAAGGCTGTCTCTGATGGAGCACCTGGAAAGTGACCCCCAGCTGAGCCAAGTGACCTGTCATCACAGGTGAGGCAGAGGAGCCATGCCACAGGCGTTTCCAGAAAAATCTCACAGTCTGGCAAAGGCCTTGCCCAGAATGCTGAATTCTATCTGCGGAATAAAGCCAGACACATCACTCTTTTGGACAAGCAATTTTTTTTTCTTTTGCATAATTGACAATTCTTGGCATATTCTCCCCTTCTCTATGCACAGCCTTCCTTTTATGTCACTCATGTACATACCAGACACTCCGAGGTGACTTCCCTGAAAAGGGAACGCCAAAGAGACCTCTGACTCCCTACCCTTAAATATTCTACTTGTTATCAATTCCCCAAGGAGTCTTCTTAGCTCCAAATATCAGGGGATTTGGAAGGGGGAGTAAGAGGGAAGAAAACACGTTCTCAGAGCAGCTCTTTGTACTTGAGCTTCTTTGGTTTGTATTAAAATATTCTCATCTTCCCATAATTTATGGGCACTCCTGGAACTAAGAGGGTTCGCTTTGTCCCTGATCCTCCATTCTAGAAATAAAACTAACTGTTAGTGTCAGAGCGAGTATCTCTGGGCGGGAGGGGGAATAGAACAGAAACTTTCAGAGCATCCAATTTGAGTGATCAGGGAAAGGCTCTGCAGACTCACTTCCTGGCCCCACCTGCCAGGGAGTAAAACCCAGCACCAGGCACCTCCCCATCCATGATCTCATTTGATTTTCAGAACAGTCCTGCCAGGATAATATTCCAGTCATTATCACGTTCCTTTCTGAGAAGAGGAAAGTGAGAGCCCTAGGGATGAGATGCCTTCTTAGGAGAGCAGAGCTGGTTTAACATGGGTCTAGAATTTAAATCCATGTGAAGATGACACCCCGGTGCTCTTACCAGCCAAACATTCAGAGAAGGAGTGATCAGGGAAGGCTACCTGGAAGAGGCAGGACTTAAACTGAGTCTCAGAACTCGAGAGTCCCATCTAGCTGTACTTTATGGGGAAAGAGGTACAATCTATCTTATCCACTCAATTCTCCGTAAGACCCTGAAGGGGGCAAAATTCCTGCTTCATCCAGCCTTTTTAAAAATGCATGGATCCCATTTTTCCTTACATAAAAATCTCTGCTGCATTCTCCTGTGCCAGCTGAGTACAATTTACTGTCCGGGGTGTGGTATTCAAGGATCTTGTTCATTTGTCTCATTCTACCTTTTTAGCTTTCCATCCCACTACGACCCCTACCTCCTACCCACACACACACAGATTTATCCTTTCAGATATTCCATGTGTCAGTCAAATAACACTTCACCTCTATATACATAATTTCTCCTCTACATCATTCATGCTAATACCACTACCTCAACACCCATCTCTGCCTAATGAACTCCTACTCAACCCTCAGAGCCCAAGTCAAATAGCCCTTCAACTGGGAAGGTTTCCCTTCACCCCTTCATTGACATAGTTCATTGTACACATATCTGGTCAACTAGCACAGTACCAATTGACCTGTAGCACCATGTCTACCATATAGACAGTGAACCTTGAAGATGGGAACCCAAGTTTTTAATCTCTGAATCCCCACAGCTTAGCACGAGGCCTCGCCTTTTGCCCAGAGGTCAGTCATTATAAATGCTTGTTGGTTGGATGACTCAATGAACGAGTGAATGAAAGGATAAATTTATTGTAGACTTTCAGAAGATGTCCATTGGATCAACCTAAACCTCTGTGACATCTCAGTGCTCAATAAGCACCTTTGATGGAGTGCACAGAAAATCACACTTCTCACTTGAAATCGCTTGTTTTCAGGAGGAGGATTAAAAACAGACAAACTGAAACAAGGCCTGGCAGGTGGTCCAACCCCTCAATGGCCCCATTGGAGGAAAACAGACTTGTGGCGTCTCTGAGCAGCTCTCTGGGTCTGCCTCGTTTTCTCACTTGTTCCAAGTCCCAGATAAATCTTTTTATGACAGGTGGCCCATCTCACCTAATATGAGCAGGAATTGCAGGTTGTCAGACTCCGGGCTCAGTCGAGGAGCTGAGGCTGGCGAGAGTCAGAGAATGTCTGGGCGTCAGGCAAGGTGCACGCGTCTTTCTTCCAAGATGTCCGGGGCTGGGGAGTCTTGTGGAAATAAGATGTTGTGCCTGGGAGGCCTCAGTTCTGTCCCAACTCTGTCACTCTTTCCCTGGGGACCCCAGCTAAGCCTCCTGGCCTCTCTGGGCCTCAGCTTTCCCATTCACAAAATAGGGTGAAAGGGAAACAAGCCGCTGCTTCCCAGCCTCCATCCCATAACAAGGGGAGTCTAGAGACCATTGTCAGACACAAGGAGACTGTAGCCCAGAGAGGTGAGGTGACTTGCTCAAGGCCACACAGCCCAGAAGTGCAAAGGCCGAGATGTGTTCCAGGTCTTGTGACTCCAGAACACACGAATTCCCAAGTTGCATCCCAGCTGGAGGAACAGGGCACAGACCTATGAATCTGGACATTTACAATGCCACTGACCCTTGGGGACCACAGCCACCTCGGGGAGCCAGAGCAGGCCCATGTACTTCTTTTTTTTTTTTGGCACATTTAATGTATTTATTTGTATATGTGTTTTTTATTTCTTTAAAACTTTTTAAGTTTTATTTATTTTTAAAATCACTTCATTGAGACATGATTGACACATAAAAACCTGCATCTGGCTGGGAGCAGTGACTCACGCCTGCAATCCCAGCACTTTGGGAGGTTGAGGCAGGCGGATCACAAGGTCAGAAGATCGAGACCATCCTGGCCAACATGGTGAAACCCCGTCTCTACTAAAAATACAAAAATTAGCTGGGTATGATGGCAAATGCTTCTAATGCCAGCTACTTGGGAGGCTGAGGCAGGAGAATCACTAGAACCTGGGAGGCAGAGGTTGCAGTGAGCCGAGATCGCACCAATGCATTCCAGCCTGATGACAGAGCGACTCCGTCTCAAAACAAAACAAAAAAAAAAAAAGAAAAAGAAAAAACAAAGAAACCTGCACCTATTTAATGCTACAACTGGATTAGTTTGGGAATGAGTATGCACCTGTGAAACCATCACCGCCATCAAGGCCTTAGGATATCCACCATCTCCCAAAATTTCCTCCTGTGTCATTTATGTTATTAAGAGCATTTCGTGTAAGATCTACCCTCTGAGCAAATTTTAAGTATACAATACAGTATTATTAGCTATAGGCACTGTGCCGTAGTGTCCAGCTAGTACCTGTCTATAGGCACTCTGCTGTATAATAGGTCTCCAGATAAGGGGTTAATATCCAAAATAAATCAGAAATTCATACAACTCAGTAGCAAGAAAAGACAAATAACCCAATCACAAAATAGGCAAAGGACCTGAAACAGACATTTCTCCTAAGACAACATACAAATGGCCATCTACGTTCTTTTTTATTTTTTCCTTGAGACGGAGTTTCACTCTTGTTGCCCAGGCTGGAGTGCAATGGCACAATCTTGGCTCACTGCAGCTTCTGCTTCCCAGGTTCAAGGGATTCTCCTGTCTCAGCCTCCCGAATATCTGGGATTATAGGCACCTGCCTCCACGCCTGGATATTTATTTTTATTTTTAGTAGAAACAGGGTTTCACCATGTTCACCAGACTGGTCTCGAACTCCTGACCTCAGGTGATCCGCCCGCCTCGGCTTCTCAAAGTGTTGGGATCACAGGCATGAGCCACCACACCAGGCCTGGCCATCTACTTTCAACAGGCGTGGTTGAAAGATTCCAGGCAGCCTCTTCCTGTGGCTTTGAGCTCAAGGGAGTGAATCAGAAGAGACAGGATTAAGGACAAAAGTTAACCAGTGACCAGGCTTAGCAGTTAAGAATTGCAACGTGGCATCCGGGGCCCTGGGATTATATACTGGCTGTGACAGGTTACATGCAGTGTGATTCGAGGCAGTATTTCCCATCTCTGAGCCTCAGTTGTCTCCACTGCAAAACAGGGGTAGTAATAGTTCCTTCCAAAGGCTGGTGTGATCCTTAATGAGACAGGTCCTGCACCACAGCCCAGAGGTGCTTCTGACACATAAGGAGCAATGTGCTATTATAATATTACATCTTAGCTAGTGACATAGGTATAAGGTATCCTAAAGGAGAAAGTGAGCAAGAGAGAATGTGAGAATACTCTTTTGCTTTACTTTCTAAGCATGTCCCCAATTCTAGAGCTACGCTGTCCAATACAGTAGCTGTAAGCTACAGTAGCTACTGAGTGCTTGAAAGGTAGCTCATCTGGATGGAGCGGCACTGTAAGTTCAAGTATAAAATATCTTTAGAATGAAAAAAAAAACGTGAAACATCTCATTCATCACCGTTTCTATTGATTACATATTGAAACGATGATTTTGATGTATTGGTTAAATTAAATATTAACATTCATTTCACTTACTTGTCAATCTTTTTTAATGAAGCTGCTAGAATTTCTTTTTTAGTTTTTGTATATACAGAGAGTACAAGTGCCGATTTCTTACATACATATATTGCGTAGCGGTGACGTCTGGACTTTTAGTGTACCCGTCACCCAAATGGTGAACATTAAATAGAAAATGTAATTAACAAAAGAATTAACAACAAAAGTAGAAAAACTTAAATTACATATGTGGCTTGTATTACATTCGTATTGGACAGCACTGCTCTAGAAAACTGAAAAAAAAATAACCTACATTTTGAAGCTTGGATTCTGAGTTCAGCCACTTTTTAACTGTGTGAACTAGGATAAGATGCTTGCCCTCTCTGAGCCTTAGTTTTCCTTATCTGTAAAGTGGAGATCATTCTTTGAGAAGACATCATGAGAGCCAGATCATTACATTTGCATCATATAGCACATATTTGATATGTATGAGCCTCTGTTCTCTTTCATGGCCAGTTACCTGCTGCGTCCTGGAACAACTCCTGCCCCAGCTGGAGGCTCAGAAGGGATTCCCCAGCTGAGGCATTCAAGTTCTTCTAGCTGGGATCCCTGGGATCTTCATGGGACACAAGCCTCAGGGAGGATCTCAGATAGATCCCTAGAACTGTGGCTGCAGCCTCTCAGACTGGTTCCTGGAGCGACAGGAGGCATTCTCAGATATGGTCAATTGCAAAATATGAATCAAAGTTCTTCCCAACCTTATGTGTGCACCCCGATTGGACCCCTAGCTTTTGAGGACTCCCTGTGTCTCCCGCCCAGTGTTCACCCCTTTATCATAAAGTCACAGAAATAAGGAGGCAGCAGGAGAGGGGCGAGAGACAAACCTAGCCCTGCCCTTCCCTCCCTGGTTTCCACTCCTGTTTTTCTGCAGGCTGCAGGGCTCTCAACAGGTGAGGACACCCTGCTGGGAGAACTTACCCTTCCCCATCCTAGCTTGGTTTTCAGGACTGCCCTCTCTGGCCAGCGAGAAGCCAGGCATTTAATTGAATAGAACCATACAAGGTGGCTGCTATCTTTGCATCCCTGAGAGCTGAGGACACCTGCTGTCCATCCTGCCATGGAGATAAGGCCACTGAATGTTCCTAGGCAGGATGGAGGTTTGAGACTGTCTAGTAGACAGACTTTCCTACACTTTCAAACAGGAGGCAGAAGGGTTGTAGTACCCCCAGGATGGACCTTCCAGGGAGTAGGGAAATTGTGACAGAGCCCCAGTTACTCTTTATCTCTAGTTTCCCACTGAAAACATCTCCACCTGCTTCCTCCTAACCTAGAACAAGTTGCGGGGTCCTGGTCCCAGCCCTTCACCCAACTTGCTGTGTGCCCTGTGCAATCCTGAGAAAGTCTGTGCCTCTGATTCTCCTCTCTGGGATTCAGTATTATTTAAAAACACTTCATGGTACTTGAGATAGAATGAGGGATTTGAATGAGGCAAGCACTAACATTTACCAGCTGTTAACTTTGTGTAAGTGGCTACATACACCGCCCCAAGCCTCAATGTTCCCATCTGAGAAATGGGTATATTAATAGTATCTTCCTTACAATGTGGTTTAAATGTAAATTTGTTTTTGTTTTTGTTTTCTTGGTTGTGTGTGTGTGTGTGTGTGTGGCGGGGGTGGGGCAGTGGCGGGGGTGGATTCTTGCTGTGTCACCCAGGCTGGAGTGCACTGGTGCTATCTCAGCTCACTGCAGCCTCCACCTCCTGCATTCAAGTGATTCTCCTGCCTCAGCCTCCCGAGTAGCTGGAATTACAAGCATGCGCCACCACACCTGGCTAATTTTTTGTATTTTTTAGTAGAGATACGGTTTCACCATGTTAGTCAGGCTGGTCTCGAACTCCTGACCTCAGGTGATCTGCCCACCTCGGCCTCCCAGACTGCTGGGATTACAGGCATGAGCCACCGCACGTGGCCAAATGGTATTTTTTAATAGTGTTCAACGCAGTGTCCGACACTCAGCAAGTGTTCATTAAATGGTTATTGTCAGTGGTATGCTAGTAAAACAGCTCTCAGGAGTGGGGAGGAGTACTGATCTGTAGCACTTACCCATTTCTGTGGTGTAAGTACTTCCACTATAACTTATTTCAAGCTAATAGCATAACTTATTACAAAACTCCTGAATATTTAACAATGGACCAGTAGTCAGCTCCAGCACCACAAGGCAAGTTATTATTGTTGCTAATATTGATGCTATTCAATCAAGCATCCTCATATGTTTATTTGTTGCTTTTTGTTTTTCCCTTATGTGGCAAACTTACATAGGATCTCACTTCAACATTAGATTTTGCAAATTAAAACTAGTTTGAAAGCCATCACAGCAAATGATCAGGTAAGACCTCTTACAGCGCCAAATAACTTCCCAGGAGTTCTACACCCAAGCGCTCCCCTCTTAGAGACAATGACCTAGACTCCCTGCCAGCCACAGAACTCTGCCCCATGCCCTTTTCCCTCATAGCCCTTCACTGGACAAGTCAAAAAATGCACCGCAAAAGAGGGGCACTAAGAACTGAGAAATAGAATTTTCCCCTGATGGATTCTAGCTGTGTAGGCTCAGACAAGTAACTCACCTCCTCTGAGCTCGTTCCTCATCTGACTCAGAGAGCTGCTGTGAGGAGTTGATGAGAAAATTTACATAAAAGGCCCATCACCAAGTAATGCCCAGTAAAAATAGCTATTATTTAAAATACTACTAATACAACCACCAAGTCTGGGGCCCCTGCTCCTCGATGGAGGGTCTTTGGGGGCCCCCAGTCCTCCTATAAGTTCTGCAAATAGCAGGACAGAGCTGGACCCAGGATCTAAGCACCTCCCCCATCTGCCACTCCCCCCACCCCCTGCCATTTCTCTTCCTCTCTCATTGTTCCAGGACTAATTTATTTATTTCCTTCTGAATCCTCAAAGTCTATCAAGCTGTGGAGTGGTCGGATGGATTTTTTAATTAATTGAAGCAGAATCGATGAAAAAGTGATTGTTCTGTCCCTGGCTGGGTGGGTAGCCCAGAGTGGGAAATAAATGGATGACTTTGTCGGGGGAGGGGTTGCCTCATCGAGCCGTGGTTTGGCTATGGGTACTGAGACCAGGGAGGCCCAGCACGTGCCCTGGGCAGCAGGATGGAGAAGTGAAAAGTGACCAGCACACTCCCACTCCTCGGAATCCAGGAGATCTGAGTTCAGGCCACCCCACCCCTCTTACCAGCTGTGTGGCCCTCGACCAGTCAACCTTGGTGCCTCTCTGAGCCTCTGTTGCCTTGAGGGATTGCTGTGATGATTAAACTCTGATACATACTACAAGATGAATAAATACTGAAGACATCGTGCTAAGGAAAGATGCCGGACACCAAAGCAAAATATTGATGACTCTACCTATAGGAGGTACCTAGGATAGGCAAATTCACAGAGACAGAAAGTGGAATAGAGCAGTGATCCCCAACCTTTTTGGCACGAGGGACTGGTCGGGGGCGGGGAGTGGGGCAGAAAGCTTTCAGGATGAAACTGTTCCACCTCAGATCATCAGGCATTAGATTCTCAGAAGGAATGCACAACCTAGTTCCCTCACATGTGCAGTTCATAATAGGGCTGCTGCTTCTATGAGGAGCTAATGCCACCACTGATCTGACAGGAGGCAAAGTTCAGGCAGTAGTGCTCACTCACCTGCTACTCCCCTCCTGCTGTGCAATTCAGTTCCTCACAGGCCACCAACCAGTAGCCGTCCTTGGCCTGGGGGTTGGGGACCCCTGCAATAGAGGGTACCAGAGGCTATGAACTTATCATTTTAAAAGGGACAGAGTTTCTGTTTGGGACGATTAAATATTCTGGAAATGGATAGTGGTGATGTTTGCATGACACTATGAATACCCGTAATGCCATTGAACTGTATGCCTAAAAATGGTTAAAATGGTACATTTTATCTTGTGTATATTTTACCACAACAATAAATAAATAAATAAATAAATAAATAAATAAATGTGTGCTATGTGCTTAGCACTGCTTGGGTCCTAGTAGGTGCTCACTAAATATGCATATATTATTATCATTATTATTATTACTATTATTTTTTAAGTTCCTGGGGTGAAGTGTCTAAGATGTAATAGACTACAAAATATGACCAAAAATTATTTCCAACCTATATGCACTCCTCTTTGCAATGTGACTTTGTGACTCCTTTCATCAAAAGGTAGGTTCTCAGCACTCCCATTACTGGATGTCTACCCAAAGGAAAATAGATCATCATGCTGAAAAGACACATGCATTTGTATGTTCATTACCATGCTATTCATAATAGCAAGGCATAAAATCAGCCCAGGTACCCATCGACAGTGGATTGGATAAAGAAAATGTGGCACATATACACCATGGAATACTACGCAGCCATAAAAAGAATGAAATCATGTCCTTTGCAGCAACATGTATGCAGCTGGAGGCCATTATTCTAAGCTAAACATCAAGTACGCATGGACTAAAGATGGCAACAGTAAACACTAGGGACTACTGAGGGGAGGGAGTGAAGGGGAAAGAACTGAAAAACTACCTATTGGGTACCATGCTCGCTCTCTGGGTGCAATATACCTATGGAACAAACTTGCACATGTGCTCCCTGTATCTAAAATAAAAGCTAGCCGGGCGCGGTGGCTCACGCCTGTAATCCCAGCACTTTGGGAGGCCGAGGCGGGCGGATCACAAGGTCAGGAGATCGAGACCACGGTGAAACCCCGTCTCTACTAAAAATACAAAAAAAAAAAATTAGCCGGGCGCGGTTGTGGGCGCCTGTAGTCCCAGCTACTCGGGAGGCTGAGGCAGGAGAATGGCGTGAACCCGGGAGGCGGAGCTTGCAGTGAGCGGAGATCGTGCCACTGCACTCCAGCCTGGGCGACAGAGCGAGACTCCGTCTCAAAAAAAAAAAAATAAATAAATAAAAAATAAAATAAAAGCTAAAAGATTTTTTACAGGAAGGGTGGAGTCTGTTGTTTCCTTACCCCCTTTTTTTTTTTTTTTTTTTTTTTTTGAGACGGAGTCTCGCTCTGTCGCCCAGGCTGGAGTGCAGTGGCCGGATCTCAGCTCACTGCAAGCTCCGCCTCCTGGGTTTACACCATTCTCCTGCCTCAGTCTCCCAAGTAGCTGGGACTACAGGCGCCCGCCACCTCGCCCGGCTAGTTTTTTGTATTTTTTAGTAGAGACGGGGTTTCACCGTGTTAGCCAGGATGGTCTCGATCTCCTGACCTCCTGATCCGCCCATCTCGGCCTCCCAAAGTACCGGGATTACAGGCTTGAGCCACAGCGCACGGCTCCTTGCCCCTTGAATGTGGACTTGGCTAGTGACTTGCTTTGGCCAATGTTTCCCATGGCTGCTGTAACAAATGGCCACAAACTTAGTGGCTGAAAACAACACAAATATGTTCTTATTTTGGAAGCTCAGAAGTTCAAAATGAGTCTAAGGGCTAAAGTCAAGGTGTCATCGGAGTTCTCCTTCTGGAGATTCTGGGGTAGAATCTCTCCTTGCCTTTTCAGCTTGTAGCAGCTGACTGTATTCCTTAGCTTGTGGCCTCTTTTTTCATCTTCAAAGCCCATGGTTCTAGTCTCTGTTCCATCATCATATCACCTTCTCCTCTTCTGTAGTATCCCTCTGCCTGCTTCTTATAAAGACACTTGTTATAATATCAATGGGCCCACCATAATTCAGGATAGTCTCCCCATTTTAAGATTCTTAAACACATCTTCAAAGTCTCTTTTGCCATAAAAGGTAACATATTTACAGGTTCCAAGGATTAGGACATGGACATCTGCAGAGTAGGGGATGGGAGTGCATTATTCAAGCTATGACAATCCTTGAGACTTTAGCCAATGTGACAGAGGAAGAAGCTCAAGAGGTGCTTTGCCAAGGAACTTGCCCTCTTTTGCTGGGCTTGGAACCCTTCCACCACAAAGAGTGCAAGCCCATGCTAGCCTACTGGATAATGAGAGACATGTAGCTTATTCACCCCTGCAACCACGGCCAACAGCCAGCTAACCCCAAGGTTGGAACCACACACGCTGACCAGCAGCTGATGGCCAACTCTTGTGTGAACCCAGCCAGGACCAGCAGAAGAACCTCCCAGCTGAACCCAGCTCAACTTGCCAAACCACAGATTCCCAAGTGAAAGAAGATATTCTTGGTTTAAGCCATGGAGGAGTTTCATGTGGTTTGTTACACAGCAAAAACTAACTGAATCACCAGAGGACCACTGAGAAGCTGAGGGAAGGTAACATCAAACACCAACTGTAATACATGGCACATTTCTCACATGATCTCATTGAACACTCACAAATTCTTCACAGGAAGAGATTAGTTGCATCCATACTACAGGTGAGAAAAGCTGAGGCTCAGAGAGGGTCTTAAGCAATTGGCTTAAGACCACATGGCTAGGAGTTTGCAGAACCAGGTGCCTAACTCCAGGTCTGCCTGACTCCAAAGTCATCAGTCTTCTAAGAGCCCCATTCTGCTCTACAATCATTCTAAGTCAGCATGTTCATCTTTGGGGCTGGCTTGCCCTTCCCCAGTCTCTTTTCCAACGAATTCCTACCACATGCCCATGGGTCCACCCATCCCACCATCCAGCCATTCGGTGGTTGTTGAGGCAAGAAAGAACAGCAGTTAAGCATTCAGACTCAGGAATCAGAGTCCGATTCCAGCTGTGGCTCTTCCTGGCTGTGTGACCTTGAGCAAGTCAATTCACCTCTCTGAGCTCAGCTTCCTCTTCATTAATATGGAAAACATGATATCTATTTTACTAAATATTTTGCTTTTTCTGAACAAAGGGAAAATATCATAAAAATTAGAAAGAAGAATGGATTCTTACGTGGAGTACCCGGGCCCCAACTCTGCCCTAAACTCAGTTTCTGACACTTCCTTTCTGAGACCCTCAGTTTTCTTATCTGTATCCTGAGAGTATGAACTTCAGACTTGTTTCTTTTCTTTCCACAGTTCTGTCACCTTAGGATAACAAGCTGTTTCTTCCCCTTCAGCTTAAACTGACATCAGCATGGACCTCCCAACAAATACATTCAATGCCAAGCAGGTTTGATAATCCAAGGAATGCTGCTATTTATTGACAATGTCCACCCACCCCACGATAAATTTGCATTGGGGGCTGGATTCAAAAAGGGAAAAAAAAAGAAAAAAAAAGAAAGAAAGAGGGCTGTCTTTGAAGTGAATGACATGAATTATTTCGACCTAACTTACTAATTAAGACCTCATTAGCAGCCCAAATTTGTGATAGATCAGCAGAGGACTTGGCACAATGGTTTAATTTAATGATTTCTTGCATTACTTTGTTAATCATCTTTAGTCTGATTTAATTTATGCCAATGTGACTGTCCTAATTTCTAATTAAGGCATTGATGGCGGGGACAGCCGCCATAGCATAAGAATTTCAATCAAGGCTGTTACAAAAGCAGATATGCGTTTTTAAGGCCTATAAGATGGCAATTTGCTAAGCCGTCTGCTTATTGTTTTATTCCACCCCCCACTCCCCCCCACCAAAATGTTGGGGAGGGTCTGGTCTTTGCCTGAGGCAGATGGTTTCTCACTAATCACAGACTTTTACAATCATCGACTTTTTTTTAAGGCTCTGAAAAAGACCCTAGAGATTAACCAGACCAGCCTCCTTATTACACACAAGAGGCAACAGGAGCCAGAGAGGGTAAGGGGCTCACCCAAGGTCACACAGCGAGTTAGCAGGGCCCCAGGAGGAGATCCCAGGCTCACACCCCCCTCCACGGCCACCCACTTGGGAGGTCTCTGGCAGTTCATGCTGGCTCTGTGGGAATTGCAATTGCCTGGGATTTGGGTAAGTGAATGGAAATTGGGTGATCATTCTAATAACTCCCAGTACTTAAGGTGAGTCAGGCGCTGAGCCTGAAATTTGATACATATTTTATTCAAATTCACAAACCAAAACTACCTGTGGGTGTCAAAATTTCAGTCCTCCCATTTTACATATGATGCGGGCTCAGAGAGGGAGAACACCTGCCCAGGCTCCCACAGCCAAGAAATGGGATTTAAACCCAGATCTGTTTGATTCCCAAGTTTAGGTTCTTATCACTCCTCTGGGTCTTCTCCCAGGTCACCACTGGATATCCATAGTATTTGTATTAATATTATAGCTAATGTGTATTTAGAACTTACCATGTGACAGGCACTGTGCTAAGCACCTCACACGAGACTCTCATTTCATGCTTAGCACATCCTGTGAAGATAGCATAATTATTAAAGCCCACTACAGGTGAAAAAGCCAAGGATCAGAGAGGTTATAAGAGCCATCTAAGGCTGCACAGCAAGATGGCAGTGTTCAAACTCTGGAACATTTCCTCCAGCCTTTTTCTGACTGAAACTTCCTTACTATAGGATGCTCAGACCAAAGAGGAGCATCCATGGCTGCTTTCTCTCTGTCTCCCAACATTCAGTCTATCAGCATATCCTGTCAACTTGACCTCCACAACACCCTGAAGCATAGACTTCTTTTCCTCTGCCTTGTTGAACCCTTAATGACTGCACCCGCCTCCTCCCTGTTTCTCCATGCCCATCCCGGACCCTGCAATCCATTCTCCTCCCAGCACCCTTGCGACCTTTGCAAAATAGAAACTGGACCATCTCCCTCTCCTGTGGCTTCCAACTCTCCAGTGGCTTCCTATCTCACCTAAAATTAAACCCAACCTTCTTTCTTGGTCTGCAAAGCCCTTCATGATCTAGTGCCCACCTCCCTCACCCATCACACACCTCCTACCCCACTAGCTTTCACTCTTGTCTGTGAACAAGCCAAATTTGCTTTAACTTGAGAATCTTTGCATCTGCTATTCCCTCTGCCTAGAAGTCAGTGCCTGTAGCCCTCTTACCTGGCTGTCTCCTTATTGCCATCCTTCTGCCTTTCCCATCTAAAGGATGCCTGTCCATGGCATTCCCCACTCCCAAAGCTTGCTTGATTCCCTTCATAGCACGGATTCCTATTAGAAATGGTCTCATCAGTCTTTTGTCCATTGTCTCCACCACTAGCATGTCACCTCCATGAGAGCAGGGTTCTTCCTGTCTGGTGCACCACAGTGTCCTCGAGGTGCAGCACTGGACATGTAGCATGCGCTCATGCTGTGTAGTCATCAGGTGAACAAATGAAGGATGGCACTCATGCTCCTGGAATAGCTGTGACCTGAACTCCAAGATGTTGAACATGTCCCAGAAGAGAAAAATCTTAGGAAAGAATATCCTGAAGACCTTTGGTGCGGAGGACAGCCTCAGCCTCAAATGAGGAAAACAGAGCACCAGGTTTCTGAGGACTCCCCTGCCCGCTGAAGACTGCCCAGGAAACTCAAGCTTTGTATTTCCACTGTACCCTTGAGCTCAATCCCAGAGAATTAAAAAGTTTCCAAGAAAGTGCATCTGCTAATGTGCAACATTTATGTTAGTCAATATAGATTTATTTAATGCAATAAATGATATCATTGGACTTTTATTTCCACAATATATTTTTCCAAGATAACTAATATTTTGAGTATCTGTGGCCTACTGATGTCTCCTGAATGAACATATTTCCTGTATTATTACTCTTGCATAAAACTGACATTTAAACAGTTTAATAAATGAGCAGTTGTTTGACTTGTATCAGTTTCAATACATTCTGGGATATTAATAAAATATATTTCATAAGCCAGCTCAATAGACCATGTCGTAAAAATTCAATGATTTATTAGCGATACAGTTGCTATTAGTTGGGACAGATACTCAAAATGCCATTAGGGTTAAAATAATAATCAATCAAACTAATTAGACCCTATTTTTCATATGCAAATATAATTAAGCATACATTTCTCTGGAACTTTAAAGAGAATTATTGAAGCTCAACCTTGTATGAAGAGCCCCTCACTTGAGTTAATGAAATGACAGTGTCTCAAGTTGGATATGCAAACAAAATTGATGAATTGTTCTGGGCTTGGAGGATCATAGGGAAATGGGGCACGAGAGAAGGGGCTAAAAGAAGACTACCCTATGCACCTAAGTCTCTTCTTCCTATCATTGCTGATAAGGGGGAAGTTTTAAAGCCCAAAGAGGACAAGAATGACAGACCCAATATGGCACTGTGGCGTCCGTAAGAACACGGTTCTGAACTGATTCTTGGGTTAGGCTGTTCTTGCATTGCTATAAAGAAATGACTGAGACTGTGTAATTTATAAAGAAAAGAGGCTTAATTGGCTCACAGTTCCACAGGCTGTACAGGAAGCATGGTGCTGGCATCTGCTCAGCAGAGGAAGCCTCAGGAAGCTTACAATCATGGCGGGAGGTGAAGGGAGAGCAAGCATGTCACATGGCCAGAGCAAGAGAGAGAATGGCGGGGAGATGCTACACACTTTTAAATGACCGGGTCTTATGAGAACTCACTCACTATTACAACGACAGCATCAAGCCACAAGGAATCCGCACCATGACCCCAACACCTCCCACATCCCACCAGTTCCCATCTCCAGCATTGGGGATTTACAATTCAACATGAGAGTTGAGCAGGGACAAGTATCCAAACTATATCAATACTGCTGTGTTCAATCTAGTTTCATCAACACAGCAGACCTTGGGCAACTTAAATTCTTTCTCTGCCCCAGTTTCTCCATCTGTAAAATGAGAGGGATGATGATGATAACAGCAGGATACACCTTTGAGATTTGTTGGAAAGACTGAAGGGGTACCTAGCCCGTAGCAAGCATACAATAAACATCAGTTGTTTTATCCAGGAAGCAGTTTATTTGCCCCCCAACTTTCTTTGTGGGACTGCTCAACCACTGGCTGGCTGAGTGAGCCTGACAAAATCTACTCCTCTCTGTGTGTCAGTTTCCATATTGGAACAGTTGGGGACTTAGACTAGATGATTTGGAAGACCAGAGCTCACAGTTGGGGAGGCTGAAGAATGCCGCTTTATTTAAGTCTCTGGGTTTAATTTACAAAGACTATTTGGGCCCAAGGAATGGGGCCAAAGGGGCCATACCAAGTATACCATAACCAAGTCACAGCAAGAAGTCAGCATAAGGCACTGATCTGCTCAAAGAAACCAGTATTGGAGACTGGGAGAAGAACTTAGACTGGTTCTGGTGTTGTCAAGTGCTGGTTGTATTAGTTAAAGTAGGAGTCCATAGATGCTTTCTGCAAAGAGCCAGATCATAAATATTTTAGGCTTTGCACAACATACAGTCTCTGTTGCAACTACTCAACTCTGCTGTTAAAACATGAAAACAGTCATAGGCTGTCCCAATAAAACTTAATTTGTAGACACAAGTAGCAAGAGACTTTGGGCCCATGAGTTAAGGTTTTATCAGCTGATGTAATAAACAAACCTCAAAATATCAATGACTCAGCTATGGTAGATGTCTATTTCTAGCTCATGAAAAGTCCAATGCAGACATTTCTGGTCAGGCAACTCTCTAGGGTGAATGTCCCTCAAGAGGTAGTAGAGACCCAGGTTCCCACCATATTGTGGCTCCTCTATTCTCAGCTTGGAGTATCCAAGCTCACCTGGCTGATTTGAACTAAATCAGTGGAAGGGAAGGAACATGGAGATTCATCTATAGAAGGGTTTGTGGGCCAGGAGTGAAAATGAAGCACATCAAATCCCCTCATTTGACTAGAACTTGCTCTCTTCACCACTCCAGCTGCAGATGAATCTGAGCTTTCACCATTGTGTTACAGCCATGCTGACTTTTTGCTGAAGGCTACCATCCTGACAGACGACATATTATTCTCTTGGAGCTACTTTCCCCCAAGACAGCTGGGATTACCTGCCCATCCTCTATGCTCCATATATTCTTCCTATATTTACCCAAAAGGGTCTCCTCATTTTATCTGTCTCTCCTCCTAGAGGGGCTCTCTGCTTCTTGACAAAGAGGTCAAGCCTATGCAGCTCACTACTATGTCTGTCCTCCTATTAGCCACATGGCGGATGCAAGGAAGACTTTAATTAATTGATTAATTGGCACATGAATAAATGAGTGGAAGATGACTTACAATAATTGGTCACATGTGAAATGGAGTTAAAAAAACAACTACATGCCTGTAATCCCAGCATTTTGGGAGGCCGAGGTGGGTGGATCACAAGGTCAGGAGATGGAGACCATTCTGGCTAACATGGTGAAACCCCATCTCTACTAAAACTACAGAAAATTAGCCAGGTGTGGTGGCAGGCACCTGTAGTCCCAGCTACTCGGGAGGCTGAGGCAGAAGAATGGTGTGAAACCGGGAGGTGGAGCTTGCAGTGAGCTGAGATCATGCCACTGCACTCCAGCCTGGGCGAGAGTGTGAGACTCCGTCACAAAAAAAAAAAAAAAAAAAAAAAAAACAACTACAGAACAGAAAATAATTAAAAAGAGCAAAGAAACCCATGGGGTATGCCTATAGGTTCAAATGTCCAGGAGAGGACCCAGAGCTAAATGTAGGCACCACATATAGCCACTTATTCCTAAAGAATGGGGAAGAATGGGTTGTGTGTGCCCATGTGTGTATGTGTGTGTGCATGCATACACGTGTGTGTATGTGTGTGTGAATGTGTTGAGTTATGCTGTTCCTTTTGTCTCAGATAACAGCTTCTGAGTTAATCTCTAACTTGGTCTGGTTTTCCAGCCCCTTCTTTCCTCTTGGGGTTGGAACGTGTGGGGGATCTGGAGAGGAGAAAGGTAATTATGCCCAATGGGTGGACAGCAAACTCAGCATTTTTCACAAAAAGCTGTGGGCCCTCTAAGGGACATTGGAGGCCAGAAGCCTGGCTTCAGCGACAAGATGTATTTCCAGCCTTAGGGTAGAAGAGGAATGAGGTCATCGGAGCTTCTACGGCAACAAGCCTTTTTTAACAAATCGTTTTAAAATTAAATTGAGTGCTATTAAATTAGCAAAAGTGCCAGGGGAGCCCAGGAAGAGAGTCACTCAGATAAACGGCCCAGGGTGGGCATCTTAAAATCACAGAGATGTCAAATGCTGGGGCTGGAAAGGGCCCTAGATGTCCTCTGGTTTTCTGGCTCTTAACTAAGCCATGGATCTGGATTACCAGCGGAGTTTTTACAACCAGGTAATGTAACCAGCGCAAACCGGGGCACACACTGCCCCAGATAACCTGGTTCTGCAGGTGTGGGGTTGATGAGGCTTTGTCTCTTAGGAAAGATCCTAGGAGGCGATGCCACACACACACACACAGTTACAAAGCACAGATGTCCCAGCCCCTTCATTTTGCAGTCAACATGCAAGCGACTTATCAGCATCTCCCAGCAAGTTACTAAGAGCCCAGGGGGAGATCAGTGATCTCTCACATCCCAAGGAAGTTGACTCCTGAGGATTCCAGATACCAAAGAGCACATGTAAAGGAAGGAGAGAGGGTGGCAGGGGCAGGAGGGCCTTCCCTGTTCTCTGTCCCTCCGTGACTCATGCAGGGAGTGCTTCCTGTGCAGTCACCCTCGTCCAAGGACCACACAGGGCACTGGGGCCCCATGGAGGCGGAGATCCAGCCCATCATAAACAAGATGATTTCAGCTACTGATAAATGCTGCAATGGAAACCAAATAGCAGGATGAGAGAGGGACCCAAGGAAGCCCACTTTGGCTAGGCAGTCATGATGGCTGCTTTGAGGAGGCGACATTTCACCTGAGATGTGAACAATGAACCAGTCAATCCAAGCATGAGGAGCAAGGAGGATCATGGAAATGCCTAATGGGGGAAGGAGGACATAACACCAGCGTAGGGGGTTTGGGGGATGCTTCCTGGGAAAGCAATCTCCAAGCTGAAAACGAAAGGAGGGGTCCGAGGTGTGGTCAGGAGAAGAAGCAGGAAGGGGAGAGGTTCCACGAATTCATTAAATCTTGGAGCAAATCCCTATGGAAGACCTACTGCATGCCAAGTGCCAAGACGAGGGACAGAAATTCAGCAGTGCGAGGCAGACAGCCCAGCTCCCAGTGAAGAGGACGGACTCTGCACAGCAAGTAGGGGAAAGCTGGCTGTCTCAGGCAACAGGCCTTTTGCAGACATTCAAGGCAAAATCATTCTTTGTGGAGGAGAGTGCTGTCCCATGCATTGTGGGATACTGAGCGGCATCTCTGGCCTCTACCCACTAGATTCTGATAGGACCTCTCAGTTTCGATGACCAAAATTATCTCCAGACACTGCTGAATGTTCACGGAGGGCAAAAGGATTCCCGATTAAGAAGCACTGGGCTGAAGTCTCATGCAAAAGAGAGACAGCCAGAGAGAGCAAATGAGTCTATATATTATAAAATGTTATTATATATTATCATAAGTATATCTAATACAGACTCTAAAATACTCCCAGCTCAGAGGTCTGGGTGGTACATTTCTGCGAACCCAGTAGATAGTCCAGGCCTCTCATTTTATCAGAGAATAATCTGTTGATCTTTAACGCCAGAATGAAGAAGCTGGGTGGAGAAAGTTGGAGGCGGCAGCCGGAAGGACACTTGGAAGGTGATGCTATTTCTGCCTCTCCCAGCCCTGTCCCAACCTTGTCCCAGCCGGCTGGCCCACGGCGCTCAGCAAAGGGTTAACAAACAATGTTTATTTATGAACTTACCCTATTACTGTAGCATAATTTGAATACAGTGCCTACAAGGATTTTTTATTGCCAGCTATAATTTCATTTTTAAAGCTCTCCCTATGCCATACTTTAAAAATGATATCTCAAACAAGAAATAAATTCTGTTTTGCAGCTGTGTTAACTATATTTACCCATGGGACGCACTATTTTGTCCTTGACACACATCCCTAGGGAGTTTGCTGAGAATTGCTTTGGCAGCTTTCTCTGGCTCTCTCTCGATTCAGGGAGGGCTCTGCCTTTATTCCCTGGGACACCCCACAGAGCCCCAGCTGCAGCCCAAGGGGGCCTGAGAGGAAGATGAAACTGACAAGAGTGGCCTCAGCCCCTCAGCAATGGGCCGTGTGGCTAGGACAGCACCCCTGGGCAGCTTTGGACCTTCAGCTTGTAAAAAAAAAAAAAAAAAAGGGTGTTGGACAGAACATTGTCACCATTCCTCTCTAGAGTCTCTGCCTCTTCTCTGCAACTCTGAATCCGTGATGGAGTTTAGATAATTTCTCAGGCTGCAGAATGATGGCTCGAGAACTTAAGCCGGCTGGCTTCCATAATTTTTAGCTTTTTTTATTTTCCTCCAAGTGAAAAAAAATATTGTAGGGCCTGACTGACAATAACAATAGCTTACATTTATTGAGCACTTACTCTTCACCAGACACTGTACTAAAAACAGCTGCAGGCACGTTTGACACTAACAGCAACCTTCTGAGTAGGTATGATTCTCCCCATCTTGCAGATGAGGAAACAGAGGCTCAGGGAGTTGAAGGGGAAGATCCACCCAGTTTGGCTCCATGGGGGTCAGGAGAGAAGTTAATAAGAGAAGCCATCCTCAGCCCTGCACCCCAAGGTGGCTCACATTACCTTGTCAGATAATCTCCTGCCCCCAGCAAGACCAGAAGCAATGGGACATGGAAGAAGCAGGTTTTGATGGAAGAGGGAAAGGCATGGGAGACAGGGCAGCCGGTTGGAGGCAGATACCTCAGTGCAGGAAGGCATCAATTAATCAGATGGGAAGTAGGCAGGCCAAAAGGAGGAGTGAGGAAAGCCAGAGAGAGCTAAGTCCTTACACAACACACAGCGACTTACCTCCATCTTAATAGCTCAGCATTGCAGACCAGAGTTCCAGGCCTGGTTCTGTGCTGCAAAATCACTCCTGGCTGTGACCTGGGCAAGAGACCTCACTTCTTGGTGATTCCGTTTCCCCATCCTTAAAATGGGGTCGGAACCACTTTGGTTTATAAACATAGTATCTATTATTCATAATAATTTACTGAACACCTATTATTGTCATGAACATATAGTCTGGTTCCAGAAAGCGACAGAGAGAAAGACAGACCAGGACAGTTCAGGCAAAGGGAACCTCAAATACAGAGGCATGTTGGCATGGGGTTAAACACTTTTTTTAACATTTTTAAATTTTTATTTTCAAGATAGAGACCAGGTCTCACTATCTTGTCCATGCTAGTCTTAAACTCCTGGGCTAAAGCAATCCTCCTGCCTCAGCCCTCCCAAAGCGCTGGGATGACAGGCATGCGCCACCACTCCTGGCCCTGTGTTCCAGTCTTGAGTCTGTCACTTATTTATTCCTTATGAGATCTTAGACAATGTATTCAGCTTCTGAGCCTCAGCTTTCCCATCTGTAAAATGGGCATATCAGTACCAAAGGTTGTTTTTGGACAAAAGATAATGTATTTAAAGCAGTTGGCATATAGTAGGTGTTTAATAAATGGTACCTGCTATTGTGATTGAAGGTGGCTCAGACAATCTGGTGGTTGAGAAGAATGTGGTCTTTTAAATGTTCAGATCTTAGCTCCACCATCGGTGGCTTCCTATCTCAGAGTCCATTTCCTCATCAGGAAAACAGGAATGATAATTTCTCCCATACAGAAACGCTAAGGAGAAGGATAGATTCAATATCTATTCAGGAACAATAATCTTGCACACCTGAGCCAAGGCCAAAAGAAGAACATGTGGAGGTCAGTGCTAGTTCCAGAAGTAGGAGTGAGTAATACAGAGAGAGTCGAGCCATTGAGTTGAGCCCCAGCTCCTTGAGCAAGTCCAGCTAAGACCAGCAGAGCCACCCCTCTGAGCCCAGTCTAGATGAACCCACCCTCAGCCACATCACAAATCTATGAGAATAAACAGTGATCGTTTTAAGCCACCAAGTTTTGGGCCAGTTTGTTACACAGCATCATTGAGAACATGGCTAGCTGATACAGAAGTTCCATCCCACAAAGTACATGTCTATTGAAGCGTAGATATGGCTACTACTTATTGAACACAACTGTGTGCTAGCAATGTGTTAAGTACCTTGTGTGTTTCACCTTATTAGATCTTCACAACAATCATATGAGTGGGTTATACTGTTACCACCATTTTCTAGGTAAGGGAACTGAAGCTCAGAGAGGTGTGGTCAATTACCCAAGGGCACACAGCCAGGAATATGTCAAACTTGAATAAGAAAGTCAGGTCCATCTGACTCCAGAGCCCCCACCTTGAACTACTTGGCCCTGGGGGCCTCCAAGCTGTCAGGGGTTAAGCCCAGCACAGGGTACATAGGTTATAGTATATAAATAGACGCTTTCTGTACCTCAGGAAGGCACCAGGGAAAGACCAGTTGGGTCTGATCCACCAGGACCCTAAATGCAAGCAGACATTTCCCTGCTTAGTGCCCTGCACCAAGCCCTACGACAGCTGCCGTTCGGGCTGAATACCTCCCTTGCAGCCCTCTGGCACCAACCCTATAAATATTAAACCAACGGTAATTAGAGGAAATCAGTCAGTCACCGCACTCCAGAGCTCTGCCATGTCTCCCCACCAGGCCCAGGCTGCCTTTGACGAAGGAGCTTTGTTTCTTTTAATTTGGGGACCTCATACAAGGCATGTGTCAGGCACCGGGACATCAAGCTCATCCCCATGTGAGCCAAGGCCCTGCCTGCAAAGTCCCACCCCCTTGGGGCCTTGTAGGCTTTGCCAAGAAGCAGAAGAAGGCAGGGGTGGGGGAGCGGCAGGGCTCCTGTCAAGGCCCGAGACCCCCTGGGAGACCCACATCTTTTTGTCAATCGTGTGGCATCAGGCTCTGGTGTCACCGCTTTGTGAGGCTGATGACACATAATGCACGGTGACAATGTGTCACATCAGAAAACAGTCCCGAACGCACTGAGGTGGGACTGCAAACCCCAGGGGTGCTGGGGAAATCAGAGATTGGGAATCTTCAGCAAAGGGGGCTGTGGGAGAATGAAAAGGGCTGCAACCCACTCCCTGCTTTACCTGTTAGAGTAGTAAACAGCCACGTGCGCCACCAGTGCTTACGGAGTTAGAATGAACGGGAGGGTGAGACAATGGCTGAAGAATCGTGGCTTCTGTGGCCGTGTGGCTCTCAGATGCCACACTATGGGCCTTCCGTCTCATATAACTAATCTTGCCCAATCCTAGCAACATGTTTGCTTGGAGGAAGTTACCATTAGCTCCTTATACAGATGGGGAGACTGAGGCAACTGAAGGTAGGAAGGTGTAAGAGCTGCAGGCACAGGCTCTGAAATCACAGGGAACTAGGACCTAATCCTGGCTCTTCCAATCTCTGGCTGTGTCACTTTGAGAAACTCATTTGATCTCTCTGAGCCTCAGCCTCTTCATCTGTAAAATGGGTATAAAAATGATACCATATCACACAATACCCGACACACAGCAAAAATCAATACAGGATTCTTGTAATTGTTATTACCAAAGACCACAGAGCTCAGAAGAGTTGGAGGTAAAATTCAAACCCAAATCAGTTTCACGTAAAAGCCCATGAACTTTTCTCTGCCTCCCCACTCCCACCCAGCACCCTATCTGCCACCCAGCCAGTTCCCCATAGTTTTGTTCCTTTCTCAATTTTGTTCCTTTCTCAGATATGAATTTGTTCAGTTCATCAACCCACTCATCATCACCAAGGGACGATCACAGCCTCCATATTTATGGGACAAAATGTTCTTTGCAAGGTTTCCACACAAGCATCAGAGAGAGAGGTGAAATCATTCTCATTTTGCAGGTGGGGAAATTGAGGTTCAGAGAGGCAAATGTACTGTTTTATTTTATTTTTTATTTATTTATTTATTTATTTTGAGACAGAGTCTTGCTCTGTTGCCCAGGCTGGAGTGCAGGGGCGGGATCTCAGCTCACTGCTAGATCCGCCTCCTGGGTTCACGCCATTCTCCTGGCTCAGCTGGGACTACAGGCACCCGCCACTATGCCCCCGCCACCTCGCCCGGCTAATTTTTTTGTATTTTTAGTAGAGACGGGGTTTCACCATGTTAGCCAGGATGGTCTCGATCCCCTGACCTCGTGATCCACCTGCCTTGGCCTCCCAAAGTGCTGGGATTACAGACGTGAGCCACCGCGCCCGGCCGGCAAATGTACTGTTTTAAAGCTACACAGAAAGTAATAGGTGGAGCCAAGTCTAGAACCCGGGTCACGTGACACTCAACTGCCCGGGTCACGTGACACCCAACTGCTGCCCTCCCGTTTTCAGTAAAAATTCCTCAGCCTGAATCGCCTCGTCAGGTTTGCACTGCAATTGCAGATGTTACATTTGATCCCATAAACCTTCACATTTCTGCATGGGGAAACTCGGGTAGGAGACCCGCCCTGCTGAGGACCTCAGTGTGAGTCAGAAGCACAACAGGAAACCTGGAAGCCTCATCCCTCAGGCCCCTCATTCTCCTGCAAAGGGCAGTCCCTGCCGCGGTGAGGTCTGGCCAAGTGCCTGGGTGGCCCCAAATAAAGCTGCCCCTCCAAAAATGGCAATAGCCGAAAAACAAAATCCCTTTGTGCACGCAGCCCATGGCCTGGAGGTCCGAACCCGCGGTGGCCGCACTAACCCATCTCTTCCCCACAACCCGCAGAGGAAGAAAACCAAACCTTGAACCTGACAAAGCCCATACGAGTGGCAGGTATTAATTGGTGCAATTAGGCAGCTCTTTCCCAAGGCCATAGAAGCTTCGGCATCAATAATTAGACTCAGATTGGAATTCCTTTGGCCCTGCGTGTAAACAGGACACTCTTTCTGCAGTTGCGGTAAATGATTTGTTCAAAGGGGGGAAACATTTACTGTAATTTGAAAGGAGCAATTGACTGTATGATTAGTGGATGTGAGTGCCCAGATGACAACAGACTCCACATTGTTCTGTCTTCTGCCCAGGCCTGGGGACAGAAACCTTTGGCAGCAGGGTCTCCCAGTGGTTGGGGGGCCCCATTTGGGAGTCAGAAAGACCCAAACTGGGATTTGAGTTCCACCTCCCTCACTTAGATGCTGTGTGACCTTGGGCGAGTAATACAACATCTTCGAGCCTCCCTTTCCTCATCTATAAAGTAGGGATGATACCAGTATATATCTCATGGGGTTGCTGTGAGGATGAGATGAACCAAGTACAAATAAAGCACTTCATAAAATAAGCTATTGCCCTTGTTGTTGCTCATACTCATCCTGGAAACACCCCTGAGGTCCCAGACTAGGTCACAGTCAGCTACCTATTCACAAAGAGAACGAACAACTCAAACTATAACCCCCACAACAGGTCATGCCTTTGACATTTATTGGGCACCAACTGTATACAGGATGGAGTCAGACAAGGACTCTGCTCACTGGGTGCTCAAAATGTGTAGTGAAGACAGACACATGAGCAGATAATGACCAGAACCTCACATCCACACAACACTTTACAGTTTACGAAGCATTTGTAACTTCCCTTCGTTAGCCCCCAAGGCTCTCACTTGAAAGCTGATATTGTTATGTCCATTTCATTGATGAGAAATCTGCAGTTTTAAATCACTTGCCCAGAATCACATAGATAGGAAGTGGCAGAACTAGCATTTGAATTCAGGTCTGTTTTCCCCAATGCCTATTATGATCTCTGGCAAATTTCTTACAGTAAGGGAACAAAGTAGAGAAGAGTTAGGAAATTCCACTACCCTGGGAACCCCAGAATTAGATGTGAGGTTGGCTGACTCCATCATGGCGGCCTCTCCAAATACAGAGATATCCTCACTGTTCCTCTTCCCGCCTCCTACTCAGGCCCTACCGTAGTGCTTGTAGGTGGTCTTCACACCTCATCAGCACCCACTCTGCATGCTCTCGTTTGGGGGTCCCATCCCTCCTGGGGCATCCCCATCAGTTCCTTGCAGGCAACCCTCTCAGACAGAAGGTTCAAGGTGGGACGGCACTGAGTTTCAGTTCTGTCTCCACCTTGGATTAGCCAGGTGGCCTTACCCAAGTTATCAGCACCTCAGGCACCACATCTGCTAAATGGGAATAATGGTGGGGCTGTTGCAGACTTAAGATGAGTTCATGAGGGCCAGAAGCATGCTTCTCTCATCCACTGCTACACTCCTGGCACATAGCACGTACTCAAATATGGAAGGAAGGAACGATGGAAAGAGGGAGGGAAGAAATCTTTCCCATCTTCAAAACCCAGCTCCAAAGCCAGCACCTCTTCGAAGCTCCCCAGGGTCTTTCCAGAAGTAGGGTGAGCCATAAAATATATATAATCTTTCAAAGGAGGTAGGCGGCTTCCTTATCAATTGCACCAACTCTCCAGTGAGATAATTGGTTCCAATCTCAAGTGAGTAAGTCACTCCTCCTCTCTGAGCCCCATTTTCCTAATGCATGGGCAAGGACGTGGGGTGGGATCACAGCACCTGTCTCCTTTTGCTTGCTGAGGAATTTAGATGATCTATAAGAGTACTTAGCACAGCGTCTGACCAGTAATAGGCATGTGATACTGTCTACCTGTGATCATCATCACCGCTAACTTCATCACTTTCTGAAACTCAGCACGGTTGCTTTGTTTTGTTTTGTTTTTTGTTTTCTGTTTTTGAAATGGAGTCTCGCTCTGTCACCCAGGCTGGAGTGCAGTGGCACGATCTTGGCTCACTGCAAACTCTGCCTCCTGGGTTCAAACGGTTCTCCCACCTCAGCCTCCCGAGTAGCTGGGACTACAGGTGTGCACCACCACACCTGGCTAATTTTTTTTATTTTCAGTAGAGATGGGGTTTCTCCATGTTGGTCAGGCTGGTCTGGAACACCTGACCTCAGGTGATCCACCCATCTCAGCCTTCCAAAGTGTTGGGATCACAGGCATGAGTCACCGCACCCAGCCTCAGTACAGTTTTAAAATCATGGGCTTCGAATCCCAGCTTTTTGCTTACTAGCAGTAGGATCCTTTCTCTTCATGGGACCTCAGTTGTCCTATCTGTAAAATGGGCATGGTAATAGTTTCTAACTCACAGGTGGGTGTGTGGATTGACTGAATTAATACACGCACTCAGCACAGTGGCCTGGAATCCTTTACTTGCCCACAGGTATCTCTGGATGTCTTCCCACCCTTCCTCCCCTCAGCCAATTTGGCCAGGTCTGGTCTGCCTGTTTCATGACTCACAGATTCTCAAACCCGTCAAGTTCTGGAAACCTGGTACGTCCTCAGCAAATAGGAGTTCGGATGCGCAGAAGGATGCTCTGAAATTGCAGCCTGGGAATGCCCTAACTGGATGACCTTCAACAGGTAACTGCCTCTCTGACCCTCAGTCTCTTCATCTGTAAGATGGAGCTAATAGTAACCCCTTCTTTTCAGGGTGGATGTAAAGATTAACGAGATAATATACGATTTTCAGGGTGGATGTAAGGATTAATGAGATAATATATGTGCCTGGTTCCCAGTAAATACCAATAATAAATAGTAACTTTAAGTGTTACTGTTCTTCCTTCCGCCTTCACTCACCTCCTCTATCCTCTTCCCTATTTTCCTTTATCAAAGTAGATGTTCCTTAATTTCATTTCAACTTGATCAGCCAGA
Organism: Macaca thibetana thibetana; assembly: GCF_024542745.1. Lineage (NCBI taxonomy): Eukaryota > Metazoa > Chordata > Mammalia > Primates > Cercopithecidae > Macaca > Macaca thibetana. The sequence continues at coordinate 24,108,630 of NC_065587.1, forward strand.
GAAGCCGGGGGGCAATTGCACAGAGACTAGATTCCAAGTTCTGTTGTCAGCGTGGGTGGCCGGGAGCAGTGTGGATGGGTGGGTGCTGTGTCTGATGGCACCATTCACACGCTCAACATAGCCTGCCTCTCCCTGTTGGAAAACATGCACAGGTACGAAGGCACTTAACCTGTCTTCACCCTAACCAGTCAGGGCTGTCAAAAACCATTAGAGAGAGAAAATACCATCCCCAGAGGGCGGCAGCCCATCTCCCTACTGTCCCCTAAGGGTCCTGTGGGGTTGTCCTTCTTCTCATCTCCTCTGAAGATTTAATCTTCAGCAGAGGACAGATGTCTCTCAATGACAGGTGGACCCCAAGACCACTACTCATGGGCCGCCACCTCCCGAGAGGGTCTAAAGGGGAGAATTCAAAGCTGCCATTGGTAACCTCACTGAGACTGGAGTCAAGAGCTTGGGTTCAGGAATCAGGCAGACTCTCCTCTTTGTAGCTGTGTGACTTTAGGCAAGTCACTTCACCTCTCTGAGCCTCAGTTTCCTCATCTGTAAACTGGGGATTAAAATGGTCTGACATGGTGTTTAAGAGTATAGTCTGGAGCCAAACAGCCCTGAGGGGTTGAATCCCAGACCTACCTGTGAACTAGCTGTGTAAGGTATGACCCATTTCTTAAGCTCTTCGTACCTCAGTTTCCTCATCTGTAAAATGGGCATGAAACCTTAGACATTCTCTTGAGGATGAAATGGATTAGTACTTGCAAAGCACACAGTTCCTGGGACATGATCTGCTCTAGTGCCTGAAAATAAAAATAAGCCACTAAATTGTAGAGCTGTTGCAAGGATGAAATGAGATACTACGTGCAGAACTCTTGAAAACAACAGCAAATTATCATTATGCCCACAAGTGAAGCCAGATTTCTTTGGGCCTCTTCTGTGTGTATTCTCTTACTCCCAGGCATTTTAGGAGTTTTGCATATTGTCCATGGGGTTAATTCTCAAGAAAAAGGGACTGTAGTTTGCTGTCCCTAGGATGTCACGTTCCTTCTGCAGTGATGCCAGGCATTGCCTATGTAAATGTTTATATATCTGCAACCGGGCACACCCACATGTGCCCACCCACGTGCACCCTCATACAGATCGTCAGACTGTGCTAACACGTGTGCGCACACATATTCACGTATGCCCTTTTCCCCTCTCACTGTTCCCCAGAGACCAGCCTGCCCCTGTGTCCTGCACCATGTCATTAACCTGCCCCAGCGCACTCCCTGATCTGGGGGCGGGGCCTGCCTAAGCCAGCACCTCCACATTCCCCAGGCTGTTTCTAACCCCTCCAGATCAGCCCACAGGGACTCAGCCCAGCCACAGAGCAGCGGCACCCCCTCCTCCCTCCCATCTTAGGCTTGGCCAGGGCTCCAGGGCCCCAGAATCGAGTTTAGTACCTTGACTCTACCCTCAGGCCTGGCCACCACCTTTTCTCCCTCCCCATCAGCTCTTAATTCTTAATTAGGCCCCCTGCCTCCACTCTCACCCCGATCAGTGCTTCAGCTCTTAACTACAGCCAAAGAAATGTTCTTCAACACAAACCTCCTTGTTACAGGCCTCTGCTTCAAATCCCTAGAAAGTTTCCCATTTTTCTTAGAATACACTTCTCTTTGCCTCTAGAAGGAAATCCAGACATAGGGCCGCAGCCCCCTGGCCATGCCTGACTGGCCCCTACAGTTCCCCAGCCCTGTCTCCTCCACTCCTCCTTCTTTCCCCCGCTCCAACCTCACCCCCATGTTAGTCTTTTTTGTGTTGCTGTAAACGAATACCCAAAACCAGATAACTTATAAAGAAAAGAGATTTATTTGGCTCGCAGTTCTGCAGACGGTGCAGGAAGCATGGCACCAGTATCAGCTTCTGGTGGGACCTCAGGAAGCTTCCAATCACAAAGAAAAGTGAAGCGGGGGGCAGCATGTTACATGGCGAGACAGGATCCAAGAGAGAGATGGAAGTGCCAGGTTCCTTTTAAACAACCAGCTCTCATGTGAACTAACAGAGCGATAGCTCACTTATCACCAAGGGGATGGCACTAAGCCATCCATGAGGGACCCACCCCCTGATCCAACACCTCCCACCAGGCCCCACCTCCGACATTAGGGAGCACATTTCATGAGATTTGGAGGGGACACACATCCAAACGATATCACTCCACACCCTCCCACCCCAACCCCTAGTCTCTCTACTCACCTGCTTCCACTAGCCCCAGGGCCTTTGCACAGGTGCTTGTTCTGTCCTGGAATGTTCTCCTCTGCCCCTCTGTGCTGCTGTTAGAACCAGCAGGCAGGTTCCTTATCTCACCCATGGCAGATCCGGCTGCATGTCCCAGTGTGTGTGTGACTGCCTCCAGAATCACCTAGGATCACATCTTCAGTCAATCCTCCCCAATCACCCAGAACTTCCAACCATGACCAGGGAAGTGTATCCATCCACAGATACCCACCTGCTCTTCCGGGCTGCCAAGGAGAACAGAGAGTGGCTGACACAGGGGAGAAAGAACACCAGCCTTTATCTGTGCCCACTGTGTGCCGAGAGTTCTATATACACGGCCTCATCGAGTTTTCACTGTGCAGATGAAACCACTCCAGCTCAGGGAGGTTACAGGAACCAGTCTTGAACCAAGAGCTGCGTCATGCCAAATCCTAGTTTTTCTCCACCGCTCCTGCCTGCCACAAACAATCCTGGTGGCCCCACCGTGCGCCAGGCCCTCTGCTACGAGCTGGGGATGCAGCAGCACGTAAAACCAACAGACGCTGCCTTGTGGGACTGACGGTCTATCTACCTCCCTTGACTTCATTCTCCTGCAAGGAGCTCCAGGGGAGGAAAAAGAGAGACTTCCCCTGGATTTTAAAAGACAGATTTTGGGGGTCCTCTTGAGAAGGCTGGTTGGACGGGTTGACTTCTACCTCCAGAAGGACCCTGAGGGACCAAGGAGAAAGGAGAGAAAATCTGCAGGAGGTAATCAGGTTCCCATCAGAGGTGTGCCAGCAGAGCCGTGAGCCTGGGATTCAGACTTTGGGAGAGGGAGGGGTTGGGGGGCTGTGAGGGGCATGCCATGGGAAGACAACACTGTGAACCTCCCACTCCTGCCTCCAGGGGGGCCTCTGGGGAGAGAGGAGGGGCACTGGTCCTCCTTGCCCCTTGCTATGCGCCCTGCACCGTCCCACTCTGTCCTCGGTTCCCCACCATTCCCCAAACTCCAAAGCTCAGCTATTGTGCTGAGGTCGGCAAGCCAGGGTAAGATTCAGTCCCAGATCCCCCCCAGCCCAGAACCCAGGCGCTTCGCAGGTCCAGGCTGCCACAGGAGACTGGCCAGCCAGGGAGGCAGCGTGACAGCCCAGAGCTTCCTGCGTGCTGGGAGCCCAGGCCGGGAAGGAGGGAGGGGCTGTGTGGCTGAGGATATTTTAGTGCCCTATGAAAACCTGAATAAATAGTGTCTAACCTTTCCCGACTCCCACTTCCTTATCTCAATATTCCGTTTAATAGCAACTTTCAGGCCACACTAAAAGAATACGAGGGTTGTTACATCAGCCCTAAGTCACTGTTACAATGGGCCTGGCTGTCTCTGCAGCGGCAACACGAGTGCTCGGTGCCTGGAGAATCCCGGCTCCCCAGTGCTCCTCGCAGGCAGGTGCAGGTCCTGTTCGTCCCAGAAAGGCCAGGCTCCCCTCACCTGGGACCCACCAGGCCCTGGGGTGAGGGGTGATAAATAGTTGGACCTTGCTGGTAACCTACTGGATCTGCTATAGAGAAAAATGTCATAGACCAAAATCTCTATTAGTGTGCTAGGGCTGCCGTGCAAAATATACTGGGTGGTTAAGCAATAGAAATTTGTCGTCTTGAAGTTCTGGAGGCCAGAAGTCCCTGAACAAGGTGTCAGCAGACTTGGTTCCCTCAGAGGGCTGTCGGAGAAGGATCTGTTACAGGCCTCTGTCCTTGACCTGTTGATGGCCTGTGTCGTCACCTGGTCTATGTGTAATAATAATAGTAGGATAATAATAATAATAATAATATGAAAATAATAATAGGATAAGCATAATAATAATAATATGGAAATAAGAATAAAGATGGGTGAATCTGCTAACTCCTTCCAGCCTGCCCTGCTCGGAGCCTGTCCTCTGCACTGTTCTCCCTTCACCTTCCGCACAACGCCACCAAGTGGCAGCGGGTGTTTGCACGTCTCTATGCGGGAGGACAAAGGCTCTTGAGAGGTAAAGAGACCTGCCCAAGGTCACACAGCCCAGCTGTAAGCAGCAGAGCGGGATTCAAACCTAGGCCTGTGTGCGATTTCCCACAACCCCACCCCAGCTGGGATGCAGTCAGGACATCTGACTGCGACTGCCCATGCTGTCCATATCTATCGGGATGTCCTTGGGGAGTCCCCTGCTCCTTCTGAAGCTCAGTTTTCTCATCTGTAAGATGGAGATACATAAAGTCTGGCCCAGGGAAGGCTGTGGGAATCAAATGAGGTTTGGGTTCAGTGACAGTGTCGTAAAATGTATCAAATGCCGTTCCTCAGGAAGATGAGTAGAACCTAGCAGAGACAGAGATACACGCGCCCACGCACCGTGGGCACAGGTGTGCCGATGTCGATGATCACTTATCTGGAGTGCTTGTCCATGAAAAGGACAAGGGAATATGTGGGTGTGTGCATTCCTGGATGCAGGGGTAGTATTTGGAGACCTGCCCATGTGTGTGCCTTCTCAGTGTACACATGTTTACCAGCCTGTGTCTAGGTAAACAGGCAGGAGCCTACACAGGCATGTGAAGTCCATATTTGTGCTTCTGTGTATTTCTGTGTTCCTGAGTATGTGGGCACCTGTTGTGTGACTGTGTGTGCAGAGAGGCAAGAGTGGACGTGAGTGGGGGAGGGGAACATACGTGCATGCATGATGTCTGAACTCGTGTTTGCACACCCAGATGCATACGTGTGTGCCCTGCGCTGTGTGGGTGTGGGAACATCCCTGCAGTTGTGTGTCATCTCCATACACCTGTGTGTGTCTCTGTATACACTGGCTTACCTGAGCATGCAAGCCTGGCCAACTGGCTTACCTGAGCATGTAAGCCTGTCCAAGCACACTCTGTCGACCGAGGGCCCGAGACATACATGTGGCTCTGCGAGCTGCCCTTGGGGCGTATGCGGCTGCTGCTCACAGGGTCCAGCACTGGGGTAAATGAGGCCTTTTCCACCCCTGGCTGCACCCACGGCCGTGCAGGCGGCTGTACTAATAAGGCTGCTTTCCCTGAGGCGGCGGCTGCCAGAAGCAGATTGGGGAGTGAGAGCCTCAGGGCTCAGCTCCACGGCCCCTCACCAAAGCTGCCTCATCAGCAGGACCATGGCCCTCCACGACCCTGTACCCTCTGGTAGCCCAGGGCCAGCCATAGCCCCTGAGTAACCCCTGGGGAGACCTGGCCCTCTCCAGCGTCAGCCTCCCCATCTCCACTGACCCGCAATCCCGAAGGCCCCGAGAGGGACCCGGGTTTGCCTCCCTGCACCACACTCTTCTGGTTCCAGCTGTACCCCGACCAGCCTTGAACTTGGCCTGTCGAGGCCTCAGGCTCCTCTTTTGTAAAGCAGGGCGATGAGTTGACCTGAAGGCCAAGTCTGGGGCTCTTCCAGCTGGGGCACCCCCCTCAAACACTCCTAGTGAGATGAGTGGATGAGGATGGAGCATAGACGAAAGGATTCTGTCTCTAGTAAGATCCTAATGGTGAACTGGGAATGCACCATAAATGCTTATTGCAACCCTGAGCCAGGCTAGTGGGGGATAATCATAACAATGGCAGCTACTGCTATAACTCTTCCTAAGGCTAGCCCGGTGATGTTATGGTTACTATGATTATGGGAGACATCATTATTATTCTCTCTGCTACCCCACTCAGGATCCACGGATGACCCACCCACCATTCTCCCCACTCCAGAGAGCTGCCTGCCAGGAACTGACGCTCCTGACCTCCTCACCAGGGCTTAATTAGGTCTCTTAGAAGGCAGAGATGGCTCAGGGCCTGCAGGGAGCTTGGGGCAGAGGAAGCTGCAAGGAGGCGAGGAGGTGTCTGCAAGGAGAAAGATGGGGCAGGATAGGGATCTCTTCTGACTGGGAATGCCCCTCCTTCTCCCCCACCAAGGTCTCTCTCACTCTGAAGTGAAGCGTGGTAGAGCCAGCTAAACACACACACACACACACACGCACACACGCATGCATGCATGCACATGCTCACAGGCACAGCTCTTCAAGCTCTTCGTCCATTCCTTAGCCTGGAACAAAAGCTCTGCCAAGCTTTATCAAGGCAGGATATGGCTTCATCATGATTCAGAGTCAGACTCACTGGAGTTTGAATCCTTGGCTCTGCTCCTCCCCTGCTATGTGAACTTGAGCTGCTGGTTTTCCCCCTCTGTTGCTTCATCTTTGAAATAGGGGTGCTAATTGCACCCATTCCACAAGGCTGCTGTGAGGGTTAAATAGAAGCAAGTAAAGGGCTTCACCCAGCCAAGCACAGAGTCAGTTCCCCTTCTGTGTCAGCTACATGGTTAGCAGCATAACCATATCAGTCAGGATAGGATTCATCCTGCTGCTGTAACAAGTAACCCCCGCATCATCCTATGTTTATTTCATGCTTGTGTTGCATGCCTATTGGGCTGGCATGGAAAAGGTGAGGCTGTCATTACAGTCACTCAGGGCCTCAGGTTGACAGGGCACAGTCACCATCTCAAATATTAGCCATAGTCAGAGGGAAAGAGAAATCTGTAGTCTCAAACCTGGAATCAAATGCTCCAGCCTGGACAGGAACATGTGCTCAACTCATTGGCCAGAACTAGTACCATAATCCCCACCTACTTGCAAGGGAGCCGGGAAATGCAAGCTTCAAGTGCTCAGAAGGCAGAAAGACAAAAATGTGTTGAACAACATGTCCAACTCCCATCCTAGCAATGGCTCATTTAGAATCCTAGAAGCTTACACATGCAAAAACAATCCTTCCATGTGTCCAACCCTCTAGTTTTTCAGATTGGGGGCTTAGGACCCAGTGAGGGGAAGAGATTTATCTAAGGTCACACAGCCTATTGACTTCAAAACTGAGATTCTGTATTAATCTGTTCTCACATTGCTACAAAGAAATATCTGAAACTGGGTAGTTTATAAAGAATAGAGGTTAACTGGCTCATGGCTCTGCAGGCTGTACAGGAAGCATAGCAGCTTCTGCTTCTGGGGAGACCTCAGGAAGCTTCCAATGGTGGCAGAAGGCAAAGGGGGAGCAAGGTGTAAACATGGCAGGAACAGGAGCAAGGTGCAGGAAGGTGCTACACACTTTTAAACCACCAGATCTCGTGAGAACTCACTATCATGAGGACAGCACCAAGGAGATGGTTCCAAACCATTCATATGAAATTCACCTCCATGACCCAATCACCGCCCATCAGGCCCCACCTCCAACACTGGGGATTACAATTCGACCTGAGATTTGGTGAGGACACAGATCCAAATCATATCAGATTCCAGCCCACGTTTCCTTAGCTCCAGACTGGGTCATCTTGGATTCCAGGACGCTCTTGTCCACCCAACAGGCTTCCTCCCAACCCCATTGGCTCGTATGAACCAACACAGTCCTGGCCAGTGAAAAATGTCCTGGGAGAATTCTGAGAAAGGTTTCTTCTCTCTTTAAAAGGAGTCTGAGAAGCAGAAGTCTCTTTTCTAGGTTTGGATGCTGTTGTGGGAGCCGACTCCAGCAGCCATTTCATGACCATGAGGAAATAACATGGAGTATTTTGTACCGCACTCTAAAGAAGGCAGAAAAGACGTTGAGCTTGGATGATGTCATTGAGCCACAGAATTAACCAGCCCTCCCTGGAGCTGCCCTACTTCTTTTTTTTTTTTTTTTTTTTTTTTTTTTTTTTTTGAGATGGAGTCTCACTCTGTCGCCCAGGCTGGAGTGCAGTGGTGAGATCTCGGCTCACTGCAAGCTCCGCCTCCCGGGTTCACGCCATTCTCCTGCCTCAGCCTCCCGAGTAGCTGGGAATACAGGCGCCCGCCACCACGCCCAGCTAATTTTGTTTTTGTATTTTTTGTAGAGACGGGGTTTCACTGTGTTAGCCAGGATGGTCTCAATCTCCTGACCTTGTGATCCACCCGCCTCAGCCACCCAAAGTGCTGGGATTACAGGCGTGAGCCACCGCGCCCGGCCCCTACTTCTGACTTCTTACGATATGGTAACAAATTGTCTTTATGGTTTAAACCATTTTGAGTTGGGTCTTCAGACACGGACAGCCTAAGGCATCCTAACGGATAGAGCCCTCATGCTATTCCTCTACTCCATGGCCCTGCACTTCCTTCTCCCACTTGATGAAAACCCTTGCCTCAGGTTTTAGTTTAAGCCTCTCTCCCTCCAGAAGTTTTCCTGAATCCCCACCCCCAGTCTAGAACACGCACTTCTCATACGCTCTGAAAAACACCCTTTCCCTCATAGTGCTTTACCTCATTTTGTAATTAGAAACTCACTGGTGCGATTCTTTGACTTACATCCTCCCTCTCCGCTAGCATGTAAGCTCCATGAGGAAAAAGAAGAAGCTGCTTGCGTCCCATGTTAGCCATTTAGCCATGTGTGATCAGCACGGTGCGGTCCACAGGAGGCGTTCAATGTTTGTTGAATAAATGAAGTGATTCGTATGTTCTTGCTCCTTTATTCGTTTTTTGATTCCAAAACATTCACCAAGTAAGCTTGAGGAGGCCGAGAGGCTTTCTTCTGTTCATTGATAAATCCCGAAAGCCTGGAATGGTCGTCTTCCACCAGAGAAGCGCTCAAATATTTGTTGAGTGAATTGGTAAATGAATTGAACTCCCTATAGGTACAAGGAACCAGGCTAAGGCTTAGCTTAAAAAGAGAGCCCGAGGAAGCTACAATGATTACAGCGGTAGAAACAGTGCAGCCACGCTGCGTTTCCACATGTGAACACAGGAGTAACATCTCAGCATTTTGCTGGAAGAAAGCTAACTGCAAGGTTAAAGGAAAGCAACATCCAGTGTTAGCCAATGTCACCATTAACCATGATTCCTGAGTTATCAGCTCCTTGAGGACAGGGACGGTTTTGGGAGAAGCATGTGTCCGGGGGGTGAGACCTGGTTCCTGTAGGGGGCTGGGTCCCCACGAGTCCTCAGGCCAGATGGCTCTCCTGGGCCCCACATCCATCATGGTTGTTGGTCTTGGAGAAAACAGAAGCGACGCTTGAGAGATGGATGTCGATGGCAAATGGGCTGTGATGATCATGTGTCTCCATTTTCCCCTTAATATACATGATGAATAAACTTAATTACACGGAAAATTGCTGCCATTGAAGAATGTGGCGCATGTGGCTTCCTCATGTTGCTGAGTGGCTCCTCCCTCTCATGGCAATCCAAAGACTCCAGGGAGGAAACCATCGTCACCCTCGCTGATGCCAGGACCACCCTCCGAGAGGACAAAGTCACATTCAAGGAGAGTCAGAGGAAACTCACTGATGAATCTGTGCAATGTCAGCTCTGAGAAGACCTAGAGTGTTCATTTCATCCAACCACCCATTTTACAGATGGGGATAACTGAGTCTCGGAGGGATGGACGTAGTGACTTTATCCAGGGCCATAAAACAAAACACGGTCTCCTCCATCTTCAAGTCCTCTGTGTTTCTTTGATACAAAAGACATATTTCAAATGCCTCTTGATTTCCATTTCTTTTAAAAAAAAAAAAACACACTTGGGAAACTGACCGATACCGACTCCAAGCTATGTAAAATGGTGAGCACTGTGCCTGACCAGAACCGGTGCTCAAAACAAGTTTATCTGCCAGTCGTATTGATTTTGTTGTTCTTATCACTACTAATGTTAAACTTTTTATAAATGCATTTCCCTGAGAATAGAAGAGAGGGGAAAATCAGGACCTAGGGGTAGGCAATCTGGGTGCTGGTGTACCCTCTGTTACTAACAAACTTCAAAGCCATTCCCATCTCTGAGTCTCAGTTTCCTGCCCTGTAAAGTGAACACCATAGTCTTTTCTCCATTTTTTTTTTTCCGAGACGGAATCTCGCTCTGTCACCCAGGCTGGAGTGCAGTGGTGCAATCTGGGTTCACTGCAAGCTCCGCCTCCCAGGGTCACACCATTCTCCTGCCTCAGCCCCTAGCTGGGACTACAGGCGTACACCACCATGCCTGGCTAATTTTTTTTGTATTTTTAGTAGAGACAGAGTTTCACCGTGTTAGCCAGGATGGTCTCGATCTCCTGACCTCATGATCCGCCCGCCTCAGCCTCCCAAAGTGCTGGGATTATAGGCATGAGCCACAGCGCCCGACCAGTCTTTTCTCTTAACCATCAGTAGGCTGTTGGAGGCTCAAGGAAGCTAAGGAACATCTGAGTGCCAGATGTAAGAGGTTATACGATAGTTATAGCAGGAGGTTTCCACATCATAGCACTGTGCAGCAAGTCACTGACAGCATAAGCTCGAGGGAGTGTCCTGTGGTCTCCTGGTCCTGCTGAGATGAAGACAAGACCGCCTGATGCCAGGTGGCTGGGGTGGCGTGGCAGGGGGAAAGAGGATAATAACAGCTGACATCTGATCTGTGCACAACCTTCAGCATGATTCAATAGATACCCACACTGCGGACATTATAGGACAAGGGAGGGGCACAAAAATGAGTAAGACAGAAGCACTGTCCTCAAGGAACACGTAGTCTAACAGGAGAGACAAACACAGCATCGATCAATGAGTGCGGTGACAGACTTGAAAACAGCCAGCATTAGCTTCATAGCAGGAGGTGCAGTCAAGGAGGACCCTCTGGAGGAGTGTAGCTTGGAATGACTTATTCATTCATGCAAGGATGCATGCATGCTTCTCTGTATGTATGGCATCCAATGATCTGGAAATACAGAGGTGAATAAAACAGATGTAATTTCCGCTTTCATTGAGGTTTTCATCCTGAAACCGACATGAGACTTGTCAGGCCAACAATGGGCAGTGGGAAGGGTGCTTCGAGCATAGAAAACAGCATAGGCAAAGGCATGGAGGTGTAAAGCAAGTTGGTGTCACCAGCACACAAAGCACACAGCTCTAGGCATGAGACCCGACTGGACGGGAAAGCTCTCTCTTACTCTGAAGTTTCCAAAACAGAAATATATAATTCCCTACCTTGCACCACCTACTCATCTTCTCTCGAAAGTGCACTGTGCAATGGATGAATGGATAAACCCAATGTGGTTTATCCATACAATGGAATATTACTCTGCCATAAAAAGGAGTGAAGCACTGACCCATGCTAAACCAGGTGAACCTTGATGACATCATGCCAAGTAAGAGAGAGCAGACACAAAAGGACGGATCGACTCCACACAGGGCAAAATGCTGAGTGCTGCGCCAAACTAGAATGCTCAGTAAGTTACCTGCCACTTGCATTGCATGGTTCCACTTCTAGGGGTCCCTGGAGGAGTCATATTTATAGAGACAGAAAGCAGAATAGAAGTTACCAGGAACTGGGGCAGGGGAAATGGGGAGTGAGTGTTTAACGAGTATAGAGTATCAGTTGGGGAAGATGAAAAAACTGTATGGATGGACACTGGTGATGGTTTTGTCCTCCCATCAGAAAGTACTTACCCCTGTCTAACTTTTCTCTCTCCTGCTGCAGTCACCTCTTTTGATCTTCAGGGAGACAGAGGCCATTCTTAGGAAGTGGCCCTCATGATGACCCTCCCGGCTTCCACGTCCTCTCTAATCTCTACACATACGAATGGTAAAGGTTATGTTATGTATAATTTACCATAATTTTTTTAAAAAACTTTAAAAAGGGCACTGTGCTTACTCTGAGCTATGAATACATCTATGTCTCAGAAATAATCGACAGTTCATTCATTCATTCATTCATTCCACAAACATGTATTGAGCACGAACAATGTACCTGGCAGGTTTCTAGGCACAAAGGGTAGAGAGTTTGCAAAAGAGATGAAGACTCCGCTAGTATGAAGAGGACAGAAACTTGGGAGCCAGACAGTAAACAATTAAATGCATTAATAAACAAGGTAATTATAGACAGGATGAGCTGGAAAGGATATAAACAGGGAGATGTGCTAGGGAGAGATGAGAGAGGTTTTCTACTGTGGAGAATACAGTCTCGGCAGAGCTCCCTGGAGAAGTAGCAGGTCCCCTGAGACCAGCAGGAATCGATCAGGCAAACAGCTGGGAGGAGAACAAGTCCTTATGTGTAACAGACACTTTTGCACATAATATATTTCTATCCCTGCCTTTCTCTCTCACCTAACCCGGGCCTCTCTCATCCTGGTTCCACCCTGGGAGGATACTAGGGCCTGGAGATGGACACAGACATAGTTAAGGCTCAGGGCCCCCCGTAAGCATTTTCCAGGCCACTCATCAGAAAGTACCTCCACCTGTCTACTTTCCTGTCTCCTGCTGCAGACACCTCTGTTGATCTTCAGGAAGACAGAGGCCATTCTTAGGAAGTCATCCTCATGGTGACCTTCCCAGCTGCCACATCCTCTACAATCTCTAACCATGTCACCCGAGGCCCACAGTGGGGAAAAAGGAGCCCAAGGCCAGGCGGTTATTGTTGCTGAGATGCACCAGCAAGCTGGGAACTGCAGCTCATTAGCAGTAAGATAATTAAGTCCCAGGCTGGGGCCAGCCCGTTAGTGCCTTTAGATCATCCAAAGGCAGTGGTTTTCTTAATGAAAGGTTCTCTGTTACAAAATTGGGCTCCCATCCATCTCCATTATGGGGGGCAGTTTACCTGCTAATACATACACCACACGTGCTCCCTGGCAGGGGGTGGCGGTGACACGGAGGTGCAGACTGGCTTTCCAGACCCCGAGACACTGATGAACAGCCTGTTCCAACTGCCGCCGCAGCACAGGGAACATCCAGTGCTCCCGGAAAGGCTACCTGCCAGTGTCTGGAGGATGAGGGTGGATGGGCACTTGGGATGGAGCACATTTCAGCCAAGACTAGAAAGTTCCTGCCCCAGGGAGTGTGTTGGCTCCTTTCAGGCGACTTCCAGTTAGGCAACTGGGAGATGGGATTTTAATGCCAGCTTGCTCAGGGGTGTGCTGGTTGGGCCTTGTCTCTGGGCTTCTACCTTCTACTCTTGCCCCCTATAGCCAGAGGAAGCTTTTATTATTATTATTAACGGAAGTGAAATTCACATGACCCAGCAATCCCACTTCTAGGTATATACCCCGAAGAACTGAAAACAGGGACTCACAGAAACACGTGTACACCCACGTTCACAGCAGCGCTACTCACAACAGCTGAAAGCCAGAAACAGGCCATATGTCCATCAGTGAGTGAAAGGATGAACGGACTGTGGTACACCTACACAACGGGACATGACTCAACCTTCAAAAGGAGAGGAGTTCTCACCATTCTGACTGGCGTGAGGTGGTATCTCATTGTGGTTTCGATTTGCATTTCTCTAATGATCAGTGATGTTGAGCTACTTTTCACGTTTATTGGCCTCAGGTATTCAAAAGTCAAGAAACACCAGATGCTGGTGAGATTGTGGAGAAATACGAATGCTTTTACACTGTTGGTGGGAAGGTAAATTAGTTCAACCATGGTGGAAGACAGTGTGCCAATTCCTCAACGATTTGGAATCGGAAATACCATTTGATCGGCAATCCCATTACTGGGTATATACAAAAAGGAACATAAATCATTCTATTATAAAGATACATGTATGCGTATGTTCATTGCTGCACTACTCACACAGCAAAGACGTGGAATCAATCCAAACGCCCATCGATGACAGACTAGATAAAGAGGAAGCCATTATCCTCAGCAAACTAATGCAGGAACAGAAAACCAAATACCGCATGTTCTCACTTACAAGTGGGAGCTGAACAATGAGAACACATGGGCACGGGGAGGAGAACAACATTTCCTGGGGCCTGTTGGGGAAGGGCGGGGTGGAGGAGAGCATTAGGGAAAAGAACAAATGCACTAACGCATGCTGGGCTTAATACCGAGGTGGTGAGTTGATACGTGCAGCAAACCACCACGGCACATGTTTACCTATGTAACGAGTCTGCACATCCTGCACATGTACACTGGAACTTAAAAAAAAAAAATTAAAGATCAGGCACGGTGGCTCATGCCTGTAATCTCAGGACTTTGGGAGGCTGAGGCGGGTGGATCACCTGAGGTCAAGAGTTCAAGACCAGCCTGACCAACACAGCGAAACCCCGTCTCTATTAAAAGTACAAAAATAGCCAGGTGTGGTGGTGAATACCTGCAATCGCAGCTACTCGGGAGGCTGAGGTGGGAGAATTGCTTGAACCCAGGAAGCGGAAGTTGCAGTAAGCTGAGATAGTACCACTGCACTCCAGCCTGGATGACAGAGTGAGACCCTGTCTTAAAAAAAAAAAAAAAAAAAAGCAATTTGATAAGCAAGAGGGTAATAGTAAGAAGGCTAAAACAGGAACCAAGGAAGTTAGTCAGATGTTTGATTCCCCTATAGAAACTAAAGATAACATCTTAACATGCGTCCCTGAGTTGTTTTCCAGAACCCTGAACACCCACCAATGACCCCCACTGAGCAGCTCTGCTGTCACACAGACCTCAGATAAGGGGGAACTGAAGGCTGAACTCTGACCCCTATTTTTTTCTTCTAAATTTCTCCCTAAGGAGTCAGGAGGGAGTCGCACCCCAGAGCCAGCTAACATTTTTCTCTGCTGACCCCAAATTTTTAAACAAAGCTTCCCTTCCTTAACCAATTGCAAATCGGATAGTCTTGGAATCTACCTATGACCTGTAAGCCTCTGCTTCAAGGTATCCTGCTCTTTTAGGCCAAGACCAATGTGTGATCTCCATGTATGGATTTACAATCTTGCCAGCAGCTTCTCCCAAAATTTACCCCTGCCTTTAAAAACACTTACGTGCAGGGCATCGGGAGGTCAGGATGTAAGCGTTAGCTGTCTGGTCCTCCTTGTTTGGCACCTGGTAAATAAACTTTCTGCCACTGCAAGACCTCAGTGTGGATATCTGGTTTTATTGCACCAGGCGAGCAGACCCTGGTTCAAGTCTATTAAGTTGGTGCAAAAGTAATTGCGGTTTTTGCCATGGAAAGTAATGGCAAGAACTGCAATTTCTTTTGCACCGACATAATATAACGACAATGATCAGAGGGAGAAAGTTGCTTGTGTAGACAGGGAGGGCTTTGGGAGAAGGCGGACTCTATCTGGGTAGAATTTGGGGAATGCACCGTTTCCTACCATTTTACCAATAAAACTCACAGTCCTGTGCCATGCTCTGAGATGGGAAAAGGATGTTGTTTCATTCTAACATGTCTGGGAAATTTGCTCCAATCCCTTGTGGAGCATCATGATACATGTCAGAAGTTTAAGTCCCTGACAAGGCCTGCAGTAAAGGCATCTGTTGGAGTCCTAGCTTCTGAAATGTATTTGAATGTGAATCTGAGCTAGAGGAATTTTAGGAGAAGTTTCTTTTATGTCTAGCTCTAAGTCAAGAAGTCTGTTTTTCACCTCTTCGTGGTTTGTGGTGAGGCAGGAAAAAGGGGTATCAGAAAGATCAGCATTCACTGAGAATCTGCCACTCCCGACATGGGGCTCTGTATTTCATACAACTTATTTGTTCCTCACAACAATCCCAAGAGGTGTGTACAATTATGATCCCCATTTGCAGAGGAGGAAACTGAGATCAAAATGACTCTGTCATGTCCACATGACTAGAAAAGCCATTTTTACTTGGCTCTAAGCTAGAGCTCTTTGGGTCCAACCCACCTCATCTTACTACCTGGAAGCTTGACTGTGGTTCCCAAACCTCTGTCCCTACCCAGCCCCTCGATTTCTCCCCAGATCTTCTCCATGCTCCCCCGCCATCCCAGCCTCCTTTGGAAACCAAGGAGTTAACCTCTCCTTCCTGTTTGCCCAGACTCGAGTTCATTACGCTGACTAATTGATTCCACCACTGCTAATGGAAAATGTATCTGCAAGTAATAGATTAATTGGCCACTTGTGATCAGCTCTCAACCAGAGGATCCCTGGTGGGCATGCTAGACCCACTGAGTCAGTCCTTCTGGAGCCAGGAAAGGGAACCAGAGGCTAGACAGCCAGTTCCATCCCAAAGGAGGCAGATTCTGCAACCTTTCTAAGTCATTAAAATGCAAGTGCATTAACTTGAAAAGAATGGAAATCTTATCAGCATAATGAACCACAAAACATCAGAACACCAGCACACCAGCTTCTCTTACCCCCAAATGAGGGAAGAAGAGGTGCTTTCCTCAGACGGTTTAAAGTCATTCGTCATAAAATAACAGCTACCAGTTTGCTCACTGACTATGCGCAATCCACTGCATGGTTTCATTTCAACTTAGCAATAGCCCAGGCGGCAGGTGCTAGAATTATCTCATTTCACAGAAAAGAAACGGGGCTCAGAAAGATGCACCAACTTGCCCAAGGTAACACAGCAAGGAAGTAAAAACAAACAAACAAAAAAAGTGGCCTGCGGGGAAGCCTCAGGTCTGCAAACCCCAAAACCAGATCTTTTATCCTCTATCCCAAGGATCAACAAATGACAGCCTATGGGCCAAATCTCACCAACCACCTGCGTTTGTAAATAAAGTTTTATTGGAACACAGCTATGCCCATTCATTTACATATTGCCTTGGCACCCCAATAGCACAATGCACCACAAAACTTAAAGTATTTACTATTTGGCCTTTTGCAGGGCCAGAGTAAGTTTGCAGACCGCAAGTCAAGTTACCCTTCCCAGCTGGTGCTACTGGTACCTTAATGAATGAGGGCGGGATGACTACGGGAGAAAAGGCTGGTGTGAACCTGGAGATCCCACAGGAAACTCAGTCTCCAAGATGCACCAGCTGTTTCCCCAGATTATAAGGAAGGTTTCTTACAAGTCTGAGAGCACAAAGGAGAAAGGAAGAGAAATAGAGAAGAACAAGCCTGAGCCAGACTTGGAGATGAAGCTGGGTGAGAACCAGATCTGATGAGACAGGGAGTGAGGCAGGAAGGAAACCAGACCAGGGAGGCTGGTGGAAGCAAATCCGTATCTCAAGACCTACCTTCTTGCTTGCCTTAGGACTCTAGAAATATTTGCCTCCCTTCAGATACCCTCGGTTTCTCTGCTAGAAAATGGGGGTAAGAATGGTGCCATCTGGAGGATTCAGCAGGATAGAGCATAAAAAGTGCACAGCAGGCACACAGTAGGCACTCAATAGGTGCTTGACAGGTGAATGAAGGACTCAGCTAGAGATCTCCGAGGTCAAATTTTACCGAGTTCTTCCTTTGCAGCAACGGTAAGGAAGAAGCGCCCCCAACCCCCTCCTTCCTCGCTCTGTGGGCTGGTACAGGGAGTTTTACAAGGCTGAACGAGTCACCAGAGGCTGTAAAGACACGAGGGCTTTTTCCTTTAAGTCTCTCCTGAAAGTCACCTCGAAGCATTTCCGGGATCGATTGGCTCTCCTCCTCCTTGTAGGAGCCCTCCCCAGGGAACTGTTTGCCGAAAGGAATCGGCCAGTTTGCATTTAGTCACCTTTATCTGACCCAGGAGATAAATCTCTCTTAGTTTCATTTTTCTGCAGGGAGGATCCTGGGAGGCCCGCCCCGCACCACACAAATGCTGGAGACCTCCTTCATTCAGACACTGATTATTCCAAATGAGAGATGATTCGAAGGCCTGAGGAAGTTGGTTGTTCTCAGAAAAGGAACAGGGCATGTAGAGGCACAATGGCAAAGGTTCATTTGAGCTGCTTCGGAGCTTCTATGCCTCCTTCTGGGGACGCCCGTGCGTGGATCACAACCCGGGGAATGGGCCACTAGGGGCAGAGAAAAAGGACACCACTCTGCTGAGAGGAACTTCAAGTTGAACAGAGAAGGGAATCCTAGGCACAATATCCTAGAGGCCACGTGGTTTATGAAGCCCCGGTTTCAAATCCCAGCTCCTTTACACTCAGCCCAGCAGCAGCATCCTGGGTAAATGGATTAAATGTCTTCTTTTCTGCGTCTCATTTTCTTCCTTTGCAAAAAGGACATAACAATACTGACCTCATAGATACTGACCCCATAAAATTGTCTTGAGGGTTAAATGAGCTTCTACACTTAAAGAAAGGGCATAGCACATGGTGAACCTTCAATACAGGTTGCCACTCCCACTCTATTGTTGTTTGGCTGATGCAGAAAAGCAGAGGCTGTTATTCACACACTGACCCCATACGCCCTCCCACCAATGTGCAAGGTTGGTTTAACCCCACCACCACCCCCAGCTTCTGCATCTCCCAGAAAAAGTTGTCCTGCCAGTGGCAGCTTTACACAGAAGACACCACCGGCTTCCCCTGAAGAGGTGGATCTTGTGCCCAGAGATTCCGAACCTCTTCATTCATAAATTTCCTTCCAACATTCAAGGTCCCCTCCTCAGGTGTCTCCTTTCAGATGACTGGGATGGCTGAGGGTGCTTTAAAGTCAGTCTTTCTGAGAAGGGTTAAACTCTAGGTACTCTTTCCCATGGAGGACAACAAGTAAGTGGCAATGCTTACCCCCAGGAAGCCATCACAAACTGAGGTCGAGCTGACACTATCTCCTTGGCCAGGAGGGATGTTTTGGAGCAATCTGGAGTCCCAGTGCCTCTGACCTCCCACTG
This sequence comes from Macaca thibetana thibetana, assembly GCF_024542745.1. Taxonomy (NCBI): domain Eukaryota; kingdom Metazoa; phylum Chordata; class Mammalia; order Primates; family Cercopithecidae; genus Macaca; species Macaca thibetana. The sequence continues at coordinate 24,127,298 of NC_065587.1, forward strand.
AGGCACAGCAATAAAGGGTCCAGCATAAGACAGACCACCTTTCCAATCCCAGATTGCCACTTTCTGCCCTGTCCAGTGGCTGAATCTCTGCAAGCCTCAATTTCATCATCAGTAGAATGGGAATAATAATTGTATCAGCCTCATGAGATTATCATACAGTTAACAATGAAACATATTAAAAAGCCCTTAGCTGTCTGTGCTCCGGCAGGGATAGGTATTAACAAAGAGAGCCTCCAACTGCAAGCTAAACACCGTGGCTTTTCATTCCATTTTGGCCACAAACCGATTAACAACTTTGGGCAAGTCCCTACCCCTCTCTGGGCCTCAGTTTACCCCTCGTACTCTCCAAGTTTCCCTCCCACCAGGAGCCCGCCATGCTGAGCTCATGTCTGTTACACTCGATCTCTCCAACCCGTTTGCTCTGTCTTCACCCAGCATCAGCACCGAGTTGGGGTAGTTTTGCTCCTGAATCTCCATATTTGCCAGGGAGACCTGCCTATTCATTATGTTTCTTTTCCAGGAGCAGAAAACCAAGGTTTGCCAAGAAAGGGTTCAACCCATGTCCTCTGCTTTTTTTGAATCATGCACACACACACACACATACACACACACACACCCCTTGGCAGAACAGCCATCTCCTGCTGCCTTCATCTTCCCGGGCCCCATCACTTGTTCATCCAGAAGTCCTTGTCAGAATGTCCCCCCAGGGATCAGCAGGTGGGAAATGTCATTTTGGATCCATTACCAGAGCTCCAAGGTGCTTACAGATGATCAACACCAATTTCAACTTCCATCCAGGGAGGAGGGAAGGTCGGGAGCAGCCCTCATCTCGGGCAAGGGGATCTGTGCCAGCCACCCCAAGCTGCCGGGTACCACCACCCCAGGGCAGGGAAGGAGGGCAGCTTGCAAGGGCCAGGGGATGTCAGCCACTCTGTGTCCTCAGATTTCCCTGCCACGGCTGATTTGAATAATTCAGCAATGCCGGGTCTCCTGGGCACTATTGTCTTCAGTGAAGGCAAATCAGTCGCCCGCTTGGCCTGTTAAGAGGGCCCCTGCCTGCTGCCTTTTTCTGTGAATCAGGATTAATGAGATGGTGAGGGAAAGCGCCGAGCCCTGGGCAGAGATGCCGGCAGCCGACTCTCCGGGAGCAGCGGGCCTCAGAAGTGGCTTCCGCCTTGATGTCCTCGGGCAGTCTTCTGGGGCAGCCATCAACGTGTCGATAACTAGCTATCACCCAGCCTGCCAGACCCCCGGCCTCCTACCCGGCTCCTATGACTTCAGGAAAAAGAAATAGCAAGAGGGAGAAGGCAGTGGGCATGCGGCCTTTGCCCCTCACCTCCGGCAACGCAGCAGGCTGGGGTGGTACACTTCACAGAGGGCTTCCTTTCCTGCAGGCTGCACCAAAGAGTGAGGTGCGAGGGTGATCCTCCTAGCCCTAGCCTGGGGCTGGTAGAGAGTTTGCTAGGCTCCAGCCTCCACTGCAAGGCAGTTACAGAGACAGCCAGGGCCCCGTGCCTGGTGTTTTGACAGCTGTCACTCACATAGGGTACAAGAGACATTGTCCTTGTGCCTCTCACTGGTGGTGCCTTCCTCTCCCTCCCTCTGCCTTGTAGTGGTCAAACAGGTGGGCTCAGGGTACTCCATTTGTATGCTGTGTGACCATGGGCAAGTCGCTTAACCTCTCTGGGCCTCAATGACCTAATCTACAAAATGAAGATAAATACACTAGTTGTTGCTCCACAGTTTGCTGAGAGGATTTCCAGGTATTTAAGCTTGTAAGCCCTTATTATGAGCTGATATCAAGCACACAATCATGTGTGGTCATATTGTGTTAGTATCATTGTCATTGCCAACTCTAAGACGGTGCTACTCGTTGGGCAGTCCACAGCCCGTGCCGGGTGGCAAGTCGTTTGTTACCTGTCCACAGTGAGGTACGCACAAAGAATACATACAGAGAAAGAAAAGTATTTAGAAAGTTTTGCAGCAATTTGGCAGACAGCAATTTTGTATTATTGAACCTAATAATAAAAAAAACAAGGGCTTAGATTTCGTATGTTTTATTTTTCATTTAATTTTTCTAGGAATTTGCTTTTTTACTGTATTTTTTTAAACGGTCATTCTGCAATAAATTGGAATTTGAAAAAAAATACCGGTGCCTCAGCACAGATCGCTTGAGCAGAGTGTTCTGGACAAACTCTAACGTGCACACAAATCCCCTGGGGATCTTGTTAAAACACGCTTACCGATTCAGTAAGCAGGGGTAGGACCTGAGACTCTGCATTTCTAATAAGGGCCCAGGGGAGGCTGAGGCTGCTGGTCCAGGGACCACACTAGTGAGGGGAGTGTGTGGAGCACCCTGGCTAATGCCTTTTCCCCACGCTACCTGGATGCCATTCACGCTAAGAAACCTCTCTGCTCTCAGATTACAAAAGCTACCTCCTGGTCTGCCCTTAGCTAAAGACTTCCCAAGGTCTCTAGGACACATAGATTACAAAGTTCAGACCCCACTACCAAATCAGAGGCATGTGTCAGGAGTTCCACGTGCTGCTAGCATCAGCAGCATCCAACAACTAGCATACAGGAAACAGGTACCATGTGCCAGGCAGTATACCCGAACTCTTCTAGAATCTTCAGCTGCAGCCCTTCTAGCCTCTGCAAGTCTTTGAGATAATGCATGCCAATCCTAAGCACAGTACCAGGCAGAGCCAGCACTCAATCACTACTGCTGTTATAGCTATTCATTTTTCTGTACCTTTACAATTTATCTTCACAACTCCTTAAAATAGAGGTGTAGCTGTTAGCTATTGCTGTGTAACAAACCAACCCCAAACCTAGCAACTTGAAACAATATCCATTTATCCATGATTGTCCATGAGTCCGTGGGTCAGCTGGATGTTCTGTCTTTCTGGGGATGTCTCAGCAGATATTGGCTGGCTCTCTCATACATCTGTGGTCATCTGGAAGGGAAGTGTGTTCTGGAATGGGGTCAGCTGGGACACTTCACATCTGTTGCATGTGGCCTGTCATCCTCCAACAGGCCAGCCTGAGCTCTCCCTATGGGGGATCACAGGGTCAGAGAGAACAGAGTGCACAAGGCCTCCTGAGACCTAGGCTCAAGACTGATGTATTGTCACTTCTGCCCCATTTTATGGCCAAAATAAGTCACGTGACCATCCCAGCATCAAGGGGTGGGGAAATGGACTCTGTCTCATCACAGGAAGAGCTATAAAGTCACATCGCAAAAGACACATACACAAAGAAAGGTGAAGACTAAGGGCTATTTTTTTACAGGCTTATCATTGTCTCCTCTTGCTAGACGAGGAAACCAAGTGTCAGACAGGTTCAGAGATTTGCCTGAGGTCTGACAGCAGCTGGGAAAGGACAGAGCCCAGCTCTGCCCGACTCTGGAAACTATATTCTTAACCTCTATCTCAGACTCTTCTCTGCATGCAAAAAAAAAAAAAAAAAAAAAAAAAAAAAAAAAAAAAAAAAAAACATTTTGGTAACTCAATTCACCAAAGAAAGAGGATTTTCAAATATTTTGACATCTCCAGTGGATGTTTTTGCCTGCTCTGGCTCCTGTGCCACCCCCTGCCCTCTAATCACAGACCTGTTTTCCATCACCTGCTCTCCCTTGCCTCCTGAGTCTTGCAGCTTCAGGCAATTTATCTTTCCCTCTTTTTTTTAATGGTCTCTTTAACACAAGGGTTTTCTAACAAGACAAATTGAAGGGCTTGGGCATCAAGCTGAGTTTGCACATGCTCACAGAAAGGGGTGCAAGGAGGAGCAAAAGGGAGCCTGGAGAAGAGATGGGCACAAGCTGAGTGGTCCCCCAAATTCTGAAACTGGAGAAGCATGTATCTTCAGGCTCCCTTTTTGCCCACTTGGGGAAAAGAACACTCTTGTTCCCAAAATCTAGTAGCTCTTGTCCTGCATTCCCCAGACTTCCAGAGTTCTGAAAATATATTTGGAAGCTCCTTGAAATGAGTCGTAATATTTCAGGTAGTCTAGAAACTCAGGCAATCTAGAAATATAACTTTACTCTTCTGTAACTGAGTATAATTTCTATTACAGCCTGTGTTCTTCCAGGTGGCAAAAATATTATCATAGTTCATTTAGGGACGCCTACCCACTTTCTCCAGGGCTGTGTCCAAATTCTGGGGGGATTGCAGTATGCCGACTTGAATGTTTATCAGTTGCATTGTTATCAGTTGCTACATAACAAATTACCCCAAACTTTAGCATCTTAAAGTGACAATGAACATTTATTATGTCACATGATTTTTGTGGGTGGGAAATTCACAAGCAGCTTACCTGGGTGGCCTGGTTCTGGGTTGCTCATGAGGTTGTGGTCAGATATAAGCCAGGGCTGCAATCTCACCTGATGGCTTGACCGGGGGTGGAGGCTCCAATTCCAAGGTGGTGCACTCACATGCCCAGCAAGTTCATGCTGGCTGTTGGCTCAGGGCCTCTCCACAGGGCTGCTCAGATGTCCCCCTCACATGGCTTCCCTGAGGACAAGGGATCCAAGAGGATGAGATAAAAGCTGCAAGTCCTTCATGACATAACCTTAGAAGTCATACATCACCTCCTCTGTACAACACTGATCACACAGGTGGTACTGATATAACGAAGAAGGAGGCCGGGCATGGTAGCTTGCTTGCACTTGTAATCCCACTGCTTTGGGGAGCTAACACAGGAGAATTACTTGAGTCCAGGAGTTCTAGACCAGCCTGGTCAACATAACAAGAACTCTATCTCTACAAAAAAATTAAAAATTAGCCAGATGTGGTGGCACACGCCTGTAGTCCCAGCTACTGGGGAGGCTGAAGCAGGAAGATCACTTGAGCACAGGAGTTCAAGGCTGCAGTGAGCCGTTATCATGCTACTGCACTCCAGCCTAGGCAGCAGAGCAAGATCCTATCTTTGGAAAATAAATAAATAAAATAATAAAGGAGATTGAATGAGGGTATGAATCCCAGGGAGGTGGGACTCATTGCAGCTTATCTGGGAGGCTGGCCTCCCATAGGGTGTCAGGAATGGGGTTCATCTGGTTCTTGATGGTGTATTTAACCCACTGGCTTCTGCTGAGATGTTCTTGCTCATGTCTGACCTTGGGTACGTTGTAAACACCCTCCTTCACTCCTCACTTTAAGCCCTTTATGCTCTCTCAAAGGATGCATCGGTGTCTGTTCTGCAACTCAGTCTTTTCTGTTCTTGGAAACAGGGAGGCTTCACTTTTGCATCCTTCCATATCTTTTGTTATCCGCCCAGACCTTGGCTGGCTTTTCAAATTCGAAAGCCAAGAATCTGGCTTGGTCCCTATCTGCTTTGTGCTGTGTCACTCTTTCCCTGAGGCAATAAATGCCGCATGGTCTGGCGGCTGCTGCCTGAAGGAGGACACTGGTCACAGGACATAAATTAATGCATGGAATTTAAAAAACACACACATACAACAAGACCTTATTTAACATTCCAGAATATTTTTCTGCCATGCTGCAAAAACAGTTGGTGAATATAAGTTGTCTTCATCATCTCTGTTCATTTCCACTGTGACTCTATAAGATGTATCTAAAACATCCCCATTTTACAGATGAAGAAACAATTAGAGAGGTTGGGTGACTTGCTAAACCCATATTCTAGGTGGGTGGTTTACATGTAACTCAATTCCAGGTTCTCTGATCCAAGTCAGCACTCTTGCCCCAACTGCGCTATTTCTTCTCTGCCTTATTTTCCCCTCTGAAATCTGCTTAAGATTTTTTCCTAACCACTGAAAAGGTATCGTCTTGGGTAACTTAAGAGGATTTATAAGCTAAACAAAAGATCCTTGAATGGTGCAGTTTTATGTGTAGGGCACACGTGGGAGAGAACCTGAAGGGACACCAGATCAATTCAACACCCCCAAAATTATATACCAGGTCGTCTCCTGCTTCACCCACAAGTAAGGTTGACCTTTTGAGTGGGAAGGATTCAAGACAGAGGGCAAGAGAAACAGATGGACTTACAGACAGAGCAGCAGGAGAAAAACAAAATCAGAGTGATCCTTTCCATCCTCTTGCAGCAAAGAACCTCTCCAAGGAGTGTCAGCGTCTGAATTTGATACCAACTCTGGAAGGTTATTAAGTTTGAACTCCTAATAAAGAACAGATGGGAAATGGAAGAAAATCAAAGATCAAATATGCTTTCCACATTTTTTGCCTAAATGAAAGGAAAAAATTGTCAGGAACCATTGATCGCCTTTTGTGAGTGTCACATCCCCATTGTGGGATTCCCGAGGCAGCAGGTGTGTTTCCTCGCATGGATCCAGCGCTGGCTGCGATGAGCAGAAAAGGCAATGGTTTCCAGGCTGTAGCTGAAGGATGGAGGGAGTTACCCCACAGCTCCCCCGGAGTCTGAGGATCCATCATCTGAACAGTGAGGGGCACAGGTTATGGAGAAACAGAACCACGGCTTCTAATTCTAGATCTACCATTATATGTGTGACTTTAGGCAAGTCATTCAACTTATCCAGGCCTCAGTTTCCTCATCTGTAAGGGTCTTTGAAATGATTTAAATAAATTGCTGCAGAATAATTGTCTTGTGGTACCTATTTCAAAAGAAGTGGTAATTGCAACAGGGAGAAAATTATGTGTTCACTAAATGCTGTTTTATATTCATCCTTCCTGGATGCACAGAAAACTACCTTTCCCTATCCTCTTCCAGCTAAGGGGTCATATGACTGGCTTTGTGAATGGAAGTGATGAGCATCACTTCAGACCAAGGAAGTGTACAGTCCCCATGAGATTTTCCAATCTCTCTCTTCCCCTGACACAGCAAATGAGGCATCCTCAAATTGCAGTGCAGAAGCACACAATTTAAAAAGCCTGGATCACTGAGTCACCACATGGATCATAGCTGCCTAGGCCCACAGTGGACTTTACAGGGGTGAAAACTAAACTTTGTTTATGAGATTTAGGGTTGTTTGTTACAGCGACCCAGCTAATGCTGACTAATTTAGAAGTCATTATTATTGTTGTTGTTATTGTTGTGTTGTGTCTAGAAGGCAGTCATTTAAATTCAAATAGGTTCCTTAGGATTGCTAAGTAACTGACCTAGATGAAATATCCAAGTGGCTATTTAGATCCCTGGTAGGGAGCAGAGTGTGACACAGCAGGAAGATTTGGTAGGGAAGGGAGATAGAAAGGGAGAACCATAGGATTTGCCAAACCCAGTGGGAGGAATTTCAGCATCCCTTTTTGCCGTATCAAATATATGATGTTTCCTTCATTTTCATTCATTGCCCCTCATGTCCCACTACATCCTCCATGCACCCATTTTTAATCACCTGGCACCCTCTCACTCTCCTGGTCACATACTGGCCCCTAATGCCTGATACCAGGTGTGGTTGCTCGGCTTTTGGTTTTGACCGTGGACACAGCCAATATATGAGACTTTTTTAGTCAGCAGCACCCCCATTATCCCCCTTGCCCCTGATGTCCCGCCCTGGTATGAACCATTGTCTCACAAGAGGAGCTTAGACACATTAATCAAACATTAATCCAAAAAAAAGAATAAAGATTATTTCTTGAAATAATTGAGCCAGAGAGTCCATGTCCCTGGATCATCATATCTCAGAATCAAAGAAATGCAAAATCAAAGAGCTATAGAAGTTGAGGATATAGTGCTAAAGAATCAAAGAATACTAAAAACCATAGAATCATTAAAAAAAAAAAAAAAACCCACAGGACTGTAGATCCCAGCTGAGCCTAAGAGTGGAAATTTGGCATGTTGGGCCTGCTCTACCCTTGGGCATCTATTTGCACGAGGGCTGCAGGCTGGAAGAGAAGCAAGATTTGTGCTTGGGATCCTAAACGATGGAGAAGACAAGGCAAGATGGTCTGTGCCTCCCTTTGGTTCATATAAACCGACTGGAGAATCCATGTCATCCTTTTATGAAGCTACACTTGTCCCTTGACAAAGATTCTCTCCTTAACCGAGCTTTAGTCAGGCTCCTCTGAACCCTCTTCTTGGCTAAGCCTTGACCTTGGCACCTGCCTTTGCTGAGCCTACATGGCCCAGTTGTAGTAAGAATCCTGCTAAGTTGGTTTAGGGAGAACCATCCCCCACCCCGATGTCTGGTCATCCTTCGTATCTGGTCAAATCCCTCATCTTTCCACTGTCCCCCAAGGGATATCTGTTCACCTTGGCCTGCCTTCAGCAAGAATTCCTCCTACATTTGATCTCCCCTCTTAGTAATTTTCCATCCACTTACCCATTCCCTAACCTGCCACCCTTTATTATCATAAATCTTCAGTTGTTGCATTTGAAGTTGAACTTGATCTCTCTCCCCTATTGCAATCATCATGATACCCAACAAGATAGTCCTAAATAAAGTCTTCCTGTTTTCACATTTGTCAGAATAATTTTTTCTTTAACACTCTTCAGCCAGTGTGCTGTGATCCAATGAGAGTCAAACTTTGTGTGTGTGAAATTTTTTTCAAATAAAATCCAATAAATAAAAAGGTTGAGCTGATCACGTTGAAAGTAGGAAGTGAAGGTGAAATTCCGTGCACCTCATTGTTGACCCCTTGCAGTTCCTTACATTCCTTGGGGACCCCAAGCACAGTTAGAAAACCTCTAGGGAGGTGGGGTGCACAGGGAGCTGGACTGTTGGCATCTCAGTGCCATTGCTGCTTCCTGCCACATACTCCCCTGTATCATGAGCCTAGAAGCCTGGAAACTATACTTACCCAACTGCCTTGTCAGTAGAGTTCCAGTTCAGCTTCCCCCAGTGTGAAGTACTCATGTGAGATAGGGAAGACAGGCGAGAAGAAGAAAGCATTATTATTCTACTAGCAGTGGGACTTTCGCAGAAAGCAGACATATGGTGTCTTCCAGCATCTTCTGGACACTTTATCTTAAGTAACCCACATTGGTACTGTAGGCAGCTGAGGACCTCAGTAGTAGTGCTCTGCAAGAATCCCTGCACACCCTGCTATCTTAAATGCTGCAGCATTGCATTCCCTGTATTAAATATCTTCCTGATTGAAATACCTAGAGGGGTTTCTGTTTTCCTTATGCATCCTGATGAATACAGACAGTCAGAACACATGGTTTCTAATTTCATCTAGAGGTTAAGGGTGGGTTGGGCTAGTAATGGGTACCCACTGATAAAAGCAACAATAAGAGCAACTCTTACTTTTTTTCTGTATGTGCAAGGCCCTATGATGTGAGGCAATTTACCCAACCTGTCTCATTTATGAGATGACCCTTCTTTTGTTTGTTTTTGAGACGGAGTTGCCCAGACTGGAGTGCAGTTGCATGATCTCAGCTCACTGCAGCCTCCGTCTCCTGGGTTCAAGTGATTCTCCTGCCTCAGCCTCCCGAGTAGCTGGGATAATAGACATCTGCCACCATGCCCAGCTAATTGTATTTTTAGTAGAGATGGGGTTTTACCATGTTGGCCTGACTGGTCATGAACTCCTGACCTCAGGTGATCCATCCACCTTGCCCTCCGAAAGTGCTGGGATTACAAGCGTGAGCCACTGCGCCCAGCCAAGACAACACTTTAAGAAAGACATTAGAAGGGAATTTCACACCTCTCCCCGACTCTTCTGCCCTTTCTAGTAACCATTTTTTCCAGCTCTCAACCAGAGAAAAATAAACTGAGATCCTTATTTGGTCAGTGTAAAATATATATTGTGCCACATTTCAGTTATGCACAGGGTTACTATGCCACGAAATAGGCACCCACTTGCCTGATTCTCTCTAAGCAGAATTTTATCCCTGGGGAATCTCTGGCCATCCCCAGTGGTCTTTATTTGCTTGATATACCTGGTAGGGTACATGCATTTAGGACCCCTCACAGGATCTGGCCATCTTTCTCTCCCGACAGGCAATCCTGAGCACACAGGTTCAAAGATCTATATTTACACTGGGAAATCAGAAGTCTTGAACCTGGAGCTGAAGAATAAAGAACACTTTCTTTCTCATTTGATTGTTATTTGTCTTGCATCGAAACTTTGTCAGCCCCAAACCCTGCAGGGATGGGGAGATAAATGGTAGATCAGAATTAGGCATTCCAGAATCTCCTTCCCACTGCTAACAAAACTTACTCCCAGCTGCTACTGGAAATTCCCGTTGCTGACAACAATTAGCCCCAGTTGCTACTGGAAAGCACTGATACCCAGAGAAGTAAAGCAACTAGCCTAGTGTCACACAGCTAATAAGTGGTAATAGCCCAGATTTAGTCCTGCCAATCCCATTTCTGAGTCTGTTCACTTCATTACTGCACAACCTTTTTTTTTTTTTTTTGTATGAGAGATAGTGGTTTGGAGGCCATGAGGAAATTGTGTAACCCTTGTGGGTTGAAATTTTCCTTTCTGTCAAGTAAGAGAGCCATTTTCAAGGTTGCTCTGTTTAACAACACCCTGAAATCTCAAGACAATGAATTCCTTGATACGAATGTCAACACCCCCGTCTGCTCCCTGCACAGCCTGGCAGATGGTAGGAGCTTATGACTGTTTCACTTACGACCAGACTATCTCCCTTACCCTCAGTGGGCATGAGTCTGCCTTTGTTGCTAATTCTATACTTGGCTCGTAAAAGCATCAAAGGCAGGGAGGAAGGACAAGAGGGGAAAAGCGAGGATTATTCCCACTTTATTTTTAGTTTAAATAAGAGATAAAGAGGGAAAGACTGAGATAAGGGGGTCATCCTTCCCTCACCCTTTTTAAAGAAACCTTAATTTCTGCAGAGACAAGTCCTTTGACTTTCCACCTGTGACTTCCCATTTCTGATCTGTAAAATGGGTACATAGCACCTCCCCTCCTTACTTTGCTAAAGACATTCAACCACGACCTTCAAATGTGATCTTGCCACTTCCACACCGTGGAACCTTGGAAGGGCAAGGCATTCTGCTTCTCAGGCTTCACTCTCCTCTCCTGTAACATGGACCTCATGATCATGCTCATGCTTACCCCTCCCTGCCATTAAGAACATGAAAGGACACATAACGGAAAAAAGTCTCTGCAGCCCTCAAGAGGCTGAGCTGATGTGAACAATGCTAAGAGCAAGATTCTGAATGCTCTTCCCCTGAGGACTCAAGATAACCTCCAAAGCACCCCTAAGCTCAGTCCCTCATTTTATCCTCCTAACAACCCCCTGAGGCAGTCATCATCCCATGCACTTGGCAAGTAAGGAAACCAATGCCTGCAACTCAAACGGGGCTCCAGCCTCAGCACCATCACCCTTTCTCTAGGCAACCCACCCTGCTCTGAGCCTCGGTCTTCCTCACCTCTGCAATGGGGCCAACATCCCTCCTCTGCAGAATTGTTGCAACGTGGTTTCCGGCACATCCTAGGTGCTCACATGCTCTTGCTCTCCCCGGGAGGCTCAGGCCTTGCCTAAGAATACCCCGCACTTGAGCATGGGGCACCTGGGTCTTGAACTCAGATCTCCCAAGACCCAGTTCCACCCCCTCTGACTGCAGAAAGCACGGCCCCCACATTCTCGCTGGGTGTCCCTGGGAAATACTTCCATTGTAATTCCTTGGGCTTGAAGCAAAAATTAAAGTTGCTGACAGCCTGCTCACCACCGTGCTGATTTGTAATATTGATGAATCAGGAGCCGGTCCTGGCTCTGGCTGTGGGTACAAGTGCCCAGAATATTCATGAGCCATACTGCCATTCCCTGATGGCATCACTTCCCCTCTACGGTGCCATCATTCCACCACACGTCACTTGTTCCAACATGATCTTCCGATGCCGCCCACACATCCCAGCCTGGGCAGACACCCGCTCCTGCCGAGAACTAAATTCCAGGCCACAGTGAGGACAACTGCGCTGTCATCAGGGCATGGGAGCATCATGGGACAATTAAAGGCCCTGAGCTCCCACCAACACCGACCAGGAGGTCGTCTTCGTTCTCCAACTTGGAGCTCTGGTCTAAGAAAGCAGCTTCTCATTCAAGCCCATGGAACAAAGCAACAGCTTGGTAACCCCCTTGCCCACCCTCCAAGGCCTGACCTGGACATTTTGGGAATCAGGGACATATTTCTCAACAAATATCCTTATCCCAGTGGGAGGCAGCCTGCCTGTCCTTGCACCCTGCGAAAGCTTGTCTGTGAGATGACGTGAGCTGCCGTGTGCTTTTCTGGTTAAACATTTATACTACAGCTTTTGGAGATAAATGATACATACATATGTCTGCATGATTACAATTAAATATTAAGAAGATACACAGGCGGGAACTTGGTCGGCCTGAAGGAAATGAAACCCAGGGGCACAAATGTCAGATCTGAGAGGTGCTGAAGGGGGGATAATTAAGAGCATCAAGGTTGACCCAAGGCCAGTCGGGTCCGAGGCCACCCCGGCGGAAAGTAACCACCTACCTCCCATCAGTCCTCTAATGAAGCTGAATAGATGCATTGGTGGCTTTTCTCTTCTTGCCTTCTTTCCATCTCTTTCCCCTTCTTCCCTCTTTCTTTGCTCTCCAAGGCAAAAGCCAGCTTGGGCAGCCTTCCCTACTCGTCTCTGCCGCACCACTCCAAATCTGACTGCATTTTTAAATTGTATTTGATTAGGTTTTACGAGCTGACTTGCTCGACGTGGCACAAGTCGCAGGATATGTCAGAGGGCTGGCAGAGACTTGAATTGAAATGATTCTAATTACGTGTGATAATTTTTGCATTCTAACATAAAACAATGTTACCAACAAAAATCCCATTACAATGGTTAAAAGACAAATCATTTAGCAAGTCCCTTTCTTTATTACTTTATTAGACAATTTACAAGGCAACATTTTGAACATTGGGACCGGGCGATGGCCCAAGGCTATCCAACTGTAAGTTGCACTAAGAAAAGGGAGTTCATCTCTTGTCATTAGTCAGAGAGTCAAATGCAATCACGGGGACTCCAATTGGCTTGTCAAATTAGCCACCGTTTCAAACCATTAGCATGGCAGAGCATTGCAAAATGCAGGGAGCTCCGAAAAGAAGCATTTAACTGCGACCCAAGATGTTTTAGAATGCCTCCTCCAAGCAGCATCCAAATATCCCAGATTCCCTCCCTGAAGTTCCCCTCCACCCACCCACCCCCGGCAAATATCATCCTGCCCCATTCCTAGCAGCTTGGTCATGTGACCTGTTCCAGCCAGTGAAATTCGAGCAGGGGTGATTTGTGTCACCTCTGGGTAGAATCTGCAAGAAATAGTGTATGCTTCTCTGAATCAATCTATTTTTTCTCTGCCTTCGGACTAGCAATGTTCTAGACTAGCAACGTCCACTGACCTGATTTATGGGTAAAAAGTATTTTAAGCAAAGCATCAGCCAACATGTAATGATGAAAGTGTGAGTGATAAACATGTAACTTGAATGAAAAATAAACCTTTGCTTTTCATAGGGTGACTAACCTTCCTGGTTTTGAAAGTCTGAGGGGGTTCCTGAGATGCATGACTTTCAGTTCTGAAGCTATGACAGTCCCAAGTAAATTGCTTTGGGGATTTCCTGGAATGCAGGATTCTAGTGCTAAGACTAAGAAAGTCCTGGGCAAACCGAAACAAGTTTTGGTCGCCCTATTGTGTCCGGAATTGGTTCCTTCCGGTGGGTTCTCAGTCTCGCTGACTTCCAAGAATGAAGCCTCAGACCCGCGGTGAGCGTTACAGTTCAAAAACGCGGTGCGTCCGGAGTTGTTCGTTCCTCCTGGTGGGCTCCTGGGCTCGCTGGCGCCAGGAGTGAAGCTGCAGACCTTCCCGGTGGTGTTACAGCTCATAATGGTAGGGAGAACCCAAAGAGGGAGCAGCAGCAAGATTTACTACTAAGAGCGAAAGAATAAAGCTTCCACAGCTTCGGAGGGGACTCCAGCAGGTTGCCGCTGCTGGCTCGTGCAACCTGCTTTTATTTCTTTATTTGGCCCCACCCACATCCTGCTGATTGGTCCATTTTACAGAGTGCTGATTGGTCCGTTTTGACAGAGCACTGATTGGTGCGTTTACAAACCTTTAGCTAGACACAGAGCGCTGATTGGTGCATTCACAATCCTTTAGCTAGACAGAAATGTTCTCCAAGTCCCCTACCTGATTAGCTAGACACCAAGCGGTGATTGGTGCATTTACAAATCCTTAGCTAGACACAGAGCACTGACTGGTGCATTTACAATCCTTTAGCTGGACGCAAAAGTTCTCCAAGTCCCCACCTGACCCAGAAGCCCAGCCAGCTTCACCTCTCACTATCTTTGGAAGCCACAGACCACAGACAATTTTGGAGATGTTTGTTACCTCAGCATAACCTGGACTAAGCTGACTGATACACACTCACTTTACAAACAAGGGAACCAAAGTTCAGAGAGTCAACAGACCTGGTAAACATAGAGTGGCATGAAGGCAGAATGGAGATTTTGCAATCAAATGAGTGGAGGTTTGGGGAGGTCAAAGAGGGAGGAGCACTTAAAGCCTGGAGTTCAAGACCAGCCTGAGCAACATAGTGAGATCCTGTCTCTACAAAAACAAAATTTAGAATTAGCCAGGCATGGTGGTGCATGCCTGTAGTCTCAGTTGCTTGAGATGTTGAGGTGGGAGAATCACTTGAGCCCAGGAGTTTGAGATTGCAGTGAGCTTTGATCACACCACCACATTATTCCAGACTGGGCAACAGAGTGAGACCCTATCTCTTAAAAAAGTCAAGGTTTGTTTCCTGGCTCTGCTGATTACTGGCTGTACTACCTTGGGCAAGTGTCACAGACTGGTTCCTGGGAAGCAGATGCTGGGGCAGAGTCTAGCGAGCAGGATGTTTAGTAGGAAATGTTCTTAGATCAACACCTTTGGTGAAGAGAAAAAAGAAGTGGAGTTGGGCACAGGGAGAAGTTGAGCCATGATGAAGGTTCAACAAAGGTCTCAGCCAATCCTATGGGGGGCTCTGGAACTGGATGGCCCTTTGGAGCTGTCTCAAGTTGGGATAAGGGGGTCAGGCCTTTATCCTCTTGCATCTATCAGTCACAGGAGAGGGCTGACCCCAGAAGGGAGTGAGCTTGGGTGATGCAGTTTTCCTGAGCTGGGGCAGCCACAAAGAGGGCAATTCTCTCAGCAGTTATAAATAAATCCTTCCAGCCAGGCACAGTGGCTCACACTGCAGCCCTAGCTACTTGGGAGGCTGAAGCAGGAAGACCACTTGAAGCCAGGGGTTCAAGGCTGCAATGAGCTATGATTGCACCACTGCCCTTCAGTCTGGGTGACAGAACAAGACCCTGTCTCTATAAAGAAAGAGAGAGAGAAATCCTTCCTTCCATTAGATGAATCCAGGCTGTGCATCACAGCCTTTAATACAGTGAGTTACTCAAACACTGTGAACCTCAATCCTCATCTGCAAAATGGGACCAACAGTTCATATAGATTGCTAATACTGTGTGGATAATTTGTTAGATACTTACCCTATGCCAGGCCCCAAGAGTTTTATATGCACTTTAACACATGGGGATGAAGGAACTAGAACATGTGAGATTCTTAGAACAGTGTCTGGTACACCGTGATATATTGTAATAATTATTAATATTAAAGGTATCCCACTTGTACAACTGCAGCCATCTCCTCACTGGCTTCTGCCTCTGCTCCCAGTTCTTCCCCTCATGGTAGCCAGAGGGATCTCTCAAAAAAGGCAAATGTTACTAGGTCACTCTTCTGCTCTAAACTCTTCCATAGCTACCTATTACCTTCTAGATAAAGCCCAGGATCCTTCCCATGACATTAAGGCTTTGCTAATCTCTCCCTGTCTACTCTCCCTACTTTCAGCCTCATGACCAGGGACATTTAATGACTTTCCATTTAACAGCTTTTTCCAGCCATCCGCTCCTCTCTCTGGCGTGGGGAATTCCATCTTGTCTTTCAAGACTCAGCTGAGGCATCATCTCTTTCAGGAAGCCATGCCCGACCCCCAGGCAGGTCAGACACTTCCCTGAGACCCCCACAGCCTTCCTGGCTTGCTCCAAACATGCTACTTGGATTCTTTTTTATTGACACATAATAATAGTACATATTTCTGGGGCACAAGTGATAGTCTGATATACACCTACAATGTGTAATGATCAAATCAGGGTAATGGGGATATCGGGATATCCATCGCCTCCACCATTTACCATTTCTTGTTGAGAACATTAGTGTTGGGAGCATTTCAAACCTTCTCTTCTAGCTATTTTGAAATATACAATAAGTTATTAAGTCTAGTCCCCCTACTGTGCTATCGAACACTAGAACTTATTTTTTCTATTTAACTGCATGTTTGGACTCATTAACCAAGCCCTCTTCACTCTGCTACCTGGATTCTGATGATCCATTTGTGAACTCATCTTTCCCACTGCACACTGAACTTTACGAGGCTGAGGCAGCAAGAGCACTTTTGGATTCCAAGAGAGATTGTCTTTTTTAAAGTTCCCAACTCCCCTGTTTCATCTCGGGGTCCGACAAACAGTCAGTGGTCAGTAAACACTCAGCAGATGAATGACTATTCCACCCAGCCCTTCACAGGATAAACATGGGAACTAGGAATCGCTTCTCCACTTCTCAGTAGAACCTACCTAGAAATTCAATGTGAAACCCCTGAAAATTGGCTGCAAATTTACTAACCCCTAGAGATGCAGATGAATGAAACCGGGCAAACGGCTTCTATTGTCATCGGCAATGGCTGTTGTGTTTTGAACAAGCGTGTCTGTAACTGCAGACTGGGCCATGCCGCTCTAAGGACTCGGAAGCAAGTAGAACTACCACCTTCTGGTGTCGCTCTTGGCCCTGGCTGGCCACGTGGTCCTGCTAAGAGTCACTCCCCATTCAGAACCTGATTCTTCCCCCTGTAACATGACGGAGGGAGACAAGCTGAGCTCTAAACACACGGACTTCCCTCTCCAAACAAAACAAACAAACACTGTTTGCACAACTCTTTAGCTCATCAATCTGTGGCTCCTGTTGACTGCTGGGAATGTCTCTGCGGTTCAGTTGCTAGCTCCTCTCCTGGCATCAAGGCTGTCACCATCATGCCACCTTCCTTTCTAGGAACATCCCAGGGTGCCCCCTGCAAGCCAGAGACATAACAAAGGAGCACCCCGTGTGCCTCCTGCAAGCCGGAGACATAGCTCACGTGCCACCACCCCCAGTCCACACCCCGCGCTGTGGTCCTCTCCCCTGGCAGTGATTCCTCTCCTTCAATGCGCTCAGGGCACCATGAGGGCAGGAACGTCACCTCAGCATCCCGGAATGCCTAGGGCCTGGCACGATGCCAGGCATACAACTGACACCCAAAAACCACTGTATCATGTTTATTTCATTATAGGCCTATCACGGGTTAGGTCGTGTCCCCCAAAACGATGTTAAAGTCCTAATCCCCAGCAACTGTGAACAGGGATCTTGTTTGGAGATAGTCTTTGCAGATGATGGAGTTCAGAGGAGGTCATTAGTCAGGGTAGGCCCTTGTCCAAAATGACTGTGCCCTTATTCAAAAGGAGATTTGGACACAGATCAACATAGAGGGAAGACAATGTGAAAACGTGGGGAGAAAGCTGGGAATAAGGCCGTCCACAAACCCACGAATCCCTGAGGCTGCCCGAGGTGCCAACACCTGGGCTTCAGACTTCAAGCTCCAGAACAGAGAGAGAACACATTTCCGTGTATAAGCCGCCCAGTCCGTGGGTCTTTGTTTCGGCAGACAAGGCCTCTCTGCCCTGAGTAAGTCAAGGGCAGGACTGTGTCTGACTACCGGCTGTGTCAGCCCAGCACTGTGATAAGAACAAGAGCCCCACCCCCAGCTGTGGACTCTCCAGGGGACAGAATCCCCTCTTCCAATGGCCCAATCTCCAATATTCATTTAAGCAACACTAATATGTCAGACTGCAACCAATGCCACGCAAAGATAAGCCTTGTCTGCGTGCGCATGTGTGTGTGTGTGCATGTGCGTGTGTGTCTGTCTATCTCCCATACTGGTCTATGAGCCCCTCAGGGCCATCTCTTATTCATTTCTGTGCCCTCCAGCACCCAGTACAGAGCCTGGCACACAGCAGAATTTGTCTGTTAAATTATTTAATTGGCAAATATTAATAACAAGCTCTTCGCTGATGTTAGGCTCTGAAAGGGTGGATACCCTTGGAAGACGGTAAGGGAGACACAGGACAGAGGGAGCAGGAAATCAGGGTGAAGAAATGCCACCACCTAAGCCACACAGATGCAGACACCCAGCTGCTGTCTGCAGCCCACTCTTGACTTTCTAGAGCAATGACACATGGATGCAGAGGGGCCCAGCTTTGATTCAAATGCCAGCTGCTGAGAGTCCTGAGCCAAGATATCCAACATCTCTGAGCCTCAGGTTCTTCACCTGTAAGACGGTTACATAATGCTAGGAGCTGCACTGAGGATCGCAGAGGCCATTATGGAGTCCCTCACCCACATTTTTTCCTCCAGAATGGTCACTATTAAGCACAGGTCTGGCATACAGCAGGTGCTCAATAATAGCAAGTCTTTTTAAATTTGTCTTGCCCTCCTAAGAACACTGGGAGAGAGACCGTCTTGTTTCATTTTACACAGACAAACCCAGGTTTGTCTCCATCTGAGTTCTGATCAGCACAAGCTTTCAAAGTGCACACTCAATGAGGACAGACTCTTCCCGGACTCCCAGGGTCCCTCCAGCCCAGACTCAACAATGCAGAGGACTCTCGAGGTTCAAGGCTGCCTGCATGAAGTTCCCCGGCATCCTGCAACTGAACCCCCAGACACCCTGAGTAAGAGCAACCGACGTGGCATGAGGGTGATGCTAGGGCCTCAGCATCAATGGAGCTGCCCAGCCAGGCTGCAACCCCCCACACAGTGTCACGTACACCGGTCACCAGCGTTCGCCGGGAGCAGACAGCCGCTAACACGGAGAAGCCTCATTATTCACTGTGGCTTAGTCACTGGCGCCGGTTTCTTTCTGAAGTCAGGGGAATTTCTGTTTACCCGAGGTCTCTCTCTAACATGCAGCATTTTGCACGGCAATCCCCCTGGTGTGGGGTAAAACGCAGGAGCTGGACCAGGCTCTGCTGTGCAGGTGACATCAACCCACTCAGTCATCATGGAGTGGAGGAAGGAACATTGGACCTGGGTTGAGGGCCTGGATCTACATGGACTCACTGTGTGTCCTTGGACAAGATAGTCCCCTGTCTGGGCCTCAGTGTTCCCATCTGTAAAATGGGGTGGGATGTACTTTAGAATTTCTTTTTTTTTTTTTTTTTTTTTTTTGAGATGGAGTCTTGCTCTGTGTCCCAGGCTAGAGTGCAGTGGCACGATCTCGGCTCACTGCAACCTCCACCTCCCAGGTTCAAGAGATTCTCCTGCCTCAGGCTCCAGAGTAGCTGGACTACAGGCACATGCCACCATGCTCGGCTAATTTTGTGTTTTTAATAGAGCTAGGGTTTCACTATGTTGGCCAGGTCTCAAACTCCTGACCACAAGTGATCTACCCGCCTCAGCTTCCCAAAGTGCTGTGATTACAGGCATGAGCCACTGCACCTGGCCTACTTTAGAATTTCAAAAGGCCCTTCTTGCTACAAAAATTGACAGTTCTACTGCATAGTAAGTGCTTACTGTGTACAAGACACATGCTGCAGAGAGGGGGAAGGAAAATTAAACTGCCCGCTTTGCATGAGACGCCGTGCTAGGCTGGAGGAGAGAATGGTGACGGAGACAGAGACAGAGGCAGCCAGTCCTCGTGGCACACACAGTCTAGGGTTTCACAAAATGCACCCTATCGTTGATTCACCAAATGTCAGAAGAGCAGGCAGGGGTGAGCGGACGTCAAGCCCTCTGTGAGCCACTCCTGCCCTCCCTTTCAGGGCAGAGCCATTGCTCAGGGCCGTGGCTATCTAAAGGGAGATACATAGGCTCATAGTGAAGATTCTGGACTTAGAATTCCGATGCTGGGGCCGGGCACAGCAGCTCACATCTGTAATCCCAGTACTTTGGGAAGTCAAGGCGGGAGGATAGCTTGAGGTAAGGAGTTTGAGACTAGCCTGGGAAACATAGTGAAACCCCCTCTCTACTAAAAAAAATACAAAAAATTAGCAGGGTGTGATGGCATGAGCCTGTCATCCCAGCTATTCAGGAGGCCGAGATGGGAGGATCGATTGAGCCCAGGAGGTGGAGGTTGCAGGGAGCGGAGATCCCACCACTGCACTCCAGCCTGGGTGATAGAGTGAGACTCTGTCTCAAAAAAAAAAAAAAAAGAAAGGCCGGGCGTGGTGGCTCAAGCCTGTAATCCCAGCACTTTGGGAGGCTGAGACGGGCGGATCACGAGGTCAGCAGATCGAGACCATCCTGGCTAACCCGGTGAAACCCCGTCTCTACTAAAAAACACAAAAAACTAGCCGGGCGAGGTGGCGGGCGCCTGTAGTCCCAGCTACTCGGGAGGCTGAGGCAGGAGAATGGCGTAAACCCGGGAGGCGGAGCTTGCAGTGAGCTGAGATCCGGCCACTGCACTCCAGCCTGGGCCACAGAGCGAGACTCCGTCTCAAAAAAAAAAAAAAAAAAAAAACTTTAAGAAAGCGCACTACTTCCCATTGCATGGGCTCACTTTCCTCTGCTAGAAAATGGGTTCATTCCTGTTCCTACCTTGAGGGGTCAGTGAGCACAGCACAGGAATTGACACACACATGGTCCTTGGGTCAGGACCCGGCCCACAGGAGGTGGTCAGTAAATAATCCTCACTCTTTCTTGATCCCTGTTGCCAAGGAAGGGAGAAGTTTGAGGTCAAGGGGTGAGGTCACTGGGCAGCCCTTGCCCATGAGCTTGAGCCACTCAGCTGCCTTCTGTGGTCTTGCCACATCCCCCATCCAGCACCTGTGCGTAGAAACCTGCCCTTCCCACAGACACCCAGTGGTCTGGGATTTTATTCATCTCTTTCATTGACTGATATGGAAACTGAGGCAAGAGGACAGAACAACTTGCCCAAGGTTATTCAGTGAGATGGGGCATCATGGGAGCTGGATTCCACAACTCTTTACTCAGAGTGCATCTTCCCCTCTTTCCTCCTCTTCCTCCTTCATCAACACCATCTCTTTACTAACCACTCCTTCTAGACCAGGCTCTGTGCTCAGCCTTTACACTCTGACCTCACCAAATCCCATCAGGTAGATACTTGGACAAGCCCATTTTACAGATGAAGAAACAGAGACTCTGTGAAGGCAAGTGGCTTCAAGCCAGACCTTGATCCCTTTCTAGTGAATTCGCAAGCAGGCTCAGTCTTTTAGAAACCCCCGTACCACAACACTCACCCACACCCTTTGCACTGGGATAATCATGCCTGGCCATGACTGAGCTCTTACAATAGCTTAGACACCGACTGAATACACTGCTTAGACACCGACTGAATCCTCATGAAAACACCCCAAAGCAAGCACTACTATTATCCCTGTTTTACAGAGGAGGAAACTGAGGCTCAGAGAAACCAAGTCCTTTCTAAGCTCACCCAGCAAGTGTGGAGCCAGATTCGACCCCAGAGCCTGTCCATTGACCCCAACACCTTGCTGTGTCCATAGGGTCTCTGCATGGAGCCACAGACAACATAAGCCCCATCTGGAATTCTGTGCACAGCCCTGGTTGCTTGGGTTCTCTGCATGACAACATCAGCCTGCACCTGGGGAGGTGACCACGGGCTGAACTTCAAATTTCCACCTTCAACTCTAAAGAGACAACATCGATTCACTCCCCGCGATCCCAGCAGGCATTAACTGAGTGCCTGCTAGGAGCCAGCACCTGCCAGGGGCCAGGCCCCAGGGAACACAGTACACAGAGAGAAGCAACAGCCAGGAAAACAAATTTCTGGAAGGACATTGGAGAAGTAGGAGGCTACACCCATGAGAAATGGGTGATGTTCCCCTAGTGGAGTGTCTGTCTATCTGTCTATCTGTCATCTGGAGGGGCAGGCGGGGCTAAGCTATTCCCCAGCCCCACCACCACCCAGCACAACCCAGATTCTGGGGCAGGAAGCCCCACCAGCCGGCAAGACCCATCCCTCCACAGCCAGGCTTCAGCAGAGCCGTGACCCGAGGTCTTCTCATCTCCAGCAGCTCCGCATTCGGTAACTGCCCTGCCACCTGCTGCCTTCTGGGTCGGAATAAATTTTCTCCACCTCCATCCACCAGTGGACAGCGCCCTCAGCTTCGTGATGCCCTGAACATTCCAGATCTGAGGCCCATGCCTGGTGGGGGAACGGTCTGACCACCACCCCACCCACTGCCCCCGCCATCCCAGTGTGAATCTATGTTGCAGAGCTCTTGTCTCAGTTATTAATAACCATAGTAATGGTCTTTATTTCAAAGCACTCGCTAAGGGTCAAGTCCATACTAAGCTGGTACCCGGCTCAATTATTTTATCCTCACAGCCACCTTGGAGGCAGGAACAATAAGTATCTGCAGTGGACAGATGAAGAGACTGAAGTTCAGAGAGTAAGTGGTGGATAGCCAGATTTCAGCCCAGGTCTGCATGGCTCCAAAACTCCCTGCCCAAATGGGAGGCAGAGCAGGTGCACTGCGGACAGGGGCTTTCCTGAGGTCCTGATTGCATGGGGAGGAGGCCCACTTTCCCCAGCACGTCCCAGAATGATGCCTGAAGATCCTCAGGTCCAGAGGCCAGGACCTCTTTTTTGCATTGCTTTTCAAGGGGGAGGTGTATGATCTTGGTCAAGTGGCTTCACCCTTCTGAGCCTCAGTTGCGTCACCAGTACCAAGGAGGGTGATAATACCTCCTTTCCAGGTGCGTTTTCCTAGCTGGGATCTTCGCTCATCTCTGAACCCCCTCACAGAATCCATGTCAGATAGAGTGGCTGTGGAAACCAGGACAGACCCAGCAGAGACGATGGATCTACCTGAGCCACTGCCTCCCTCTGCCTGACAGCTCAGTGATCCCTTCTGCTTCACTCTGAGCCCCTTGCAGTTTTCAGCAGGACAAAGAAAAACTGTACTTTGAGTTAAGACACTGGAAAAAAAAGTTCACTTGCACAGGGAGTCTCAGGGACTCCTAGCCATGCACCCCAATACCTGCATCCCAAGGGCAGGAGCAGAGCTGTAAGTCCTGAGTTCGGAGCCCCACACCATGCTGGGAAGAACAGGGAGCTGAGGCCTGTTCTCGGGGACCTCACAGGCCATTGTCATGACAGCTGTGTTTATCAAGCATCTTCCATGTGTTTGGACCCCCTCGTTTAATCTCACAGCAACCTCAAGGGTAGGTGTGATTATCTCCGTTGTACAGATGAAAAAACTGAGTCTCAGTGGCAGTGAACCAAGGAAAACAATAGCCACGCCAGGATTGGAACCCAAATTTGTTGATTCCAGGGTCATTGTTCTCCCCTACAGCTCCACACCCTGACCAGCCTGAGACAACCACCAAGTCCTGACCAGCTCCTTCCACAATCCCTATGGGGGAGCAAATATCTGTCACTTCAGTGCAGCAAAAAGAGGACCAATTTTAGAGTCCCACAGAACTTGGTTCTGAGAGACAACACCAGAAACACAAGCATCAAAAGAGAAACATGGGTGCATTGGACTTCCACCAAAACTTAAAACTTCTGTGCTGCAAACAAAATCATATAGTAAAAAGACCCTCCACAGAACAGGACAAAATATTCCCACTTCTTTATCGGATAATGGATTTGTATCCAGAATATATAAAGAACGCTTACAACTCAACAATCAAAAGATAAACAACCCAATTTTTTTTTCTTGAGATGCAGTCTCACTATGTCACCCAGGCTGGAGTGCAATAGCACAATCCTGGCTCACTGCAACCTCCACCTCTAGGGCGCAAGCGATTCTCCTGTCTCAGCCTCCTGAGTAGCTAGGATTACAGGCATGTCCCTCTGTTCCCAGCTAATTTTTGTATTTTCAGTAGAGTCGGTGTTTCACCATGTTGCCCAGGCTGGTCTTGAACTCCTGACCTCAGGTGATCCACCTGCCTCAGCCTCCCAAAGTGCTGGGATTACAGGCGTGAGCCACCACACGCAGCCAAGCAACCATTTTTTTTTTTTTAATGGATACGAATAGATATTTGTCTTCACAGAAGATATACTAATGGCCAGTAAGCAAATGAAAAAAATGTCTGACATCCTTGGTCATCAGGGAAGTGCAATTCAAAACCACGATGAGAAGACTCCCTAACCCTTAGGGTGGCTAGAATCAAAAAGGCAGATAGTAGCAAGTGTTGGCAAGGATGCAGAGAAACCCAAATCCTCATACACTGCTGATGGGAATGTAAAATGGTACAGACACTCTGAAAACAGTCTGACAGATCCTTGAGCAGTTAAACATCATGCTACCATACGATCCAGCAATTTCCACTGCAGTGGAATTGAAAATATCTGTCCACATAAAACCTTTTCACAGCATTATTCATAGTAGCCAAAAAGTGGAAACAATGAGCAAATGAATCAATAAAATGTGGTATATCCATACAATGGAATATTATTCTGCAATAAAAAGGAATGAAGTACTAATGCACATTGCAACATGGGTGAACCTTGAAATTATGCTAAGTGAAATAGGCCAGGCACAGAAGACCACATGTTACATGATTCCATTTATATGAAATGTCTAGAATCTACACAGATAGAGAGTAGATTAATGATTGCCAAGGGCTGAAGGGATTGCTAACAGAGGATTTCTTTGGGAGAATTTACTAAAATGCTGTAAAACTGAATTGTGGTGATGGTTGCAGAACTATGTGAACATACAAAAGAAATTGAAATGTATACTTTACATGTGTGAATTCTGTGGTATGAGAAGTCTAGTCTCAACAAAGCTGTAAAAAAAAAAAATCCAACTCTGTCAAATCCCAGAGTTGTGTGATCTTAGAATAAAGGTTTCCCAGTTCCAAGCCTCAGCTTCCTCCTCCGCAGCTGGGGCTAATAAGCCACATCACCTTGCATGAAAATCAAGGAGACAGTACAGCTGGGGCCCAGCACGTAGTAGGCCTCACTCCGCACGAGGTTCCTTCCGCAGAGGGGAAGGGCATGGGGTTTGCCCAAGTAGGGCGCACGGCCAAGGCCATGGCTGGTCCTGGACGGCCGGGTGGACTGGACGGAGGAGGAGGCTTACCGCCCATGACGTGATGGATGGCTCGGGCCATCCGTCAGGCTGGGAGCGGGTGGCAGGGGAGGAAGCCGTGAGGGAGCCCATTACCGTACACGTGTTAACAGCTCATCCTTTGTACCGACAGCCGCGCGGGCGCGGGCCAGGGCCGCTCCCCACATTGTCTGCGCGCCGCGGCCGCGCGGTGATGAATGGGCCGCGCGCGCCCGGCCGCCCCCGCCGCCGCCAGGGTACCGCGGGCCGAGGGCGACACCTCGTGGCTATTTACAGAACTGCGGGCGCAGAGGGGGCTGGTGGGCCCCCGGCGACCTGCCTTTAGTGCAAAGCTCAAGATACTCTCTGCAGAACACTTACTTAGCACGGACCCTGGTGCGTCGTAGGCTCTCGAGAAATCCAGATCATAATTACAGCCACCTTTATTTTCAAGGAAAAACAAAACTGGCAAAATGAAGCTCAGAAAAGGGATGGGGACCAGGCAAGGTGGCTCGCACCTGTAATCCCAACAATTTGGGAGGCCAAGGAGGGTGGATCACCTGAGGTCAAGAGTTCGAGACCAGCCTGGCCAAGATGGTGAAATCTCATCTCTACTAAAATACAAAGATTAGCCGGGCGTGGTGGTGGGCGCCTGTAATCCCAGCTACTTGGGAGGCTGAGGCATGAGAATCACTTGAACGCAGGAGGTGGAGGTTCCAGGGATCCGAGATGGTGCCACTGCCCTCTAGCCTGGGCAACAGAGCTAGACTTTGTCTTAAAGAAAAATAAAAAAGAAAGAAAGATAATAAAAGAAACAGGGTGGGGTTGCCAAAAACTGGGTAGCAAATAGTTTTTTAGTATATCAAAGATCTCTAGGGAATAGACTTATCCTTTTAAAAAAATCACTCATTATTCATCTGAAATTCACTTTTAACTGGGAATGCTGTGTTTCTGTGTTTGTGTCTGCAAACCTGGCAACCCGATAACTGGGTGCCTTTGGACACAGCAGTTCACCTGTCTGCTTCTGTAAAATAAGAGAAGCAAGACTCTATCCCTACACGTTTACAACAATAACTACGGGCCTGATGTGCAGATTAAATGAGAGGATACAGGTAATGAATATAAAGCGGATCAAGGTCACAGCCAGTCAGAGTTAAAGTCGTCATGTCCCTGATCACACCCTATTTGCAGAGTTTAGGAAAGAAAAGGATTCCAACAGCCGCTAAGTTTAATGTGACTCTGGGCCTTTGTATGTTCCGTGTCCCGCTCCCGGATGACCCTCCCCTCTCTAATGACTCCGGAAGGTTCTCTCTGATGCTCTCCTTCCCACATCATAATCCCAACACACATTTCCTTGGAGTTCTCATCTGTTTCATGTCAGACCCCTGCTTCGACCTGTCTTCTACCTGGCCTTACTCCTCCTTACCTGGCCTGGCACATATTAGACATTCAACTAACATGTGTGGAATGGGTGAACGTAGACATGGCTCAAGGCCCAGAGATGAGTGCCTTATATCATGTGGCATGGCAGTACCAGAAGGTAAGGCCATGAGGGTGGGCTGTGCCCTGTTCCCCTGCTATAGCCCCGGCATCTAGTAGGCACCTAACAAGATTGGTTTAATTTAATACGAATTACTAACCTGAGCTCTGTGTCTAATGCACTGTGTCAAACATTTAATTATTTAAAATTTTTATTTCCCTAAGTTATTGGGGAACAGGTGGTGTTTGGTTACGTAAGTTCTTTAGTGGTGATCTGTGAGATTTTGGTGCACCCATCACCTGAGCAGTATACACTGCACCCAATTTGTAGTTTTTTTTTTTTTTTTTTCCTGAGGCAGAGTCTTGCTCTGTTGTAGGCTGGAGTGCAGTGGCACCATCTTGGCTCACTGCAACCTCTGCCTCCTGGGTTCAAGTGGTTCTCCTGCCTCAGCCTCCCAAGTTGCTGGGACTACAGGCACGCACCACCACACCCAGCTAATTTTTGTGTTTTTAGTAGAGACGAGGTTTCACCACGTTGGCCAGGCTGGTCTCGATCTCTTGAACTCATGATCCACCCACTTCGGCCTCCCAAAGTGCTGGAATTACAGGCACGAGCCACTGGGCCCAGCCCAATTTGTAGTCTTTTATCCCTCACCCCCTTCCTACCCTTTCCCACTGAGTCCCCAAAGTCCATTGTGTCATCCTTATGCTTCTGCATCCTCTTAGCTTCACTCCCACTTACGAGTAAGAACATACGATGTCATGGCAAACACTTTAAATATTTTCTCAACTACTAACTTTTCACGATGACCCAGGGAAGTGGTTACTATTATTGTGCCCATTGCACAGATGAGGAAGCTAAGGCACAGCAAGTTGGAGCCTTTGCCCAAGATGATGTAGATGGGTGTGGAGGAGTCGCACCCGAACCACAGCAGCTGCATCCGGTGCTCACCCTGAAGTTACTCAGGGACTTCAGAGGGACAGACCTTGACATGAACACTGTTTCCGACCTTCTCCAGTGAATGACCTCAGCAAATCTCTTCTCTCTGAGTTCCAAATCCCTCCATTCCTAAGTGGAGAGAATGAAATTACCAGCCACGCGAGATGGTGGTAAAGAACAGAAACTGTTCATGGAAAATGCACACAGCAGGTGCTGAGTAACTGATGGTCTTCCTGGAGACTGCACACAGCAGGTACTCAATAACTGATGGTCTTCCTGGTGGTCACCGAAGCCCTGGGAAAGCAGCCTCTTAGGGCCACCCATTTGCAAAACAGCACTTTGTGGTTGCTAATTCCTCATAGATACAGAAAAATAGCTGGAGAGATTTCCATTAAGATTTGCTCCAGAAATCGATGGCCCTGGCAAGCTGCAGGGCTGGGGAGCGCCTCTAAGGTATCTGGAGTTCCAGTCCACAGGTGGAGGCTGGGGGAAAGGGAGGTAGGAGTAAGGCAGGGATGTCTTCAGGACCCCAGCCAAGTCCCCTCCCCACCTCCAAGCAAAGGACGGAGGAAGTGGGATGAACGTGGGGGTGCTTTGGGGGCTTGAGGCACAGTGGGGTGACATCCGTCTGAATCAGGATTCCTTCTGCCCCAATCCTGCACCACCACCAGCCAATTTCTGTCAATTTACTCTTCCTACCTAAAATTTCACTGGTTTCCTACCTCATTTATTCTTTATTCACGCATTTATGAAATAAATTTCAGGTGGGTATCTGCTATGTGCCGGTACCATTCATTCTTAGCACTAAGGGTTCGGTGATAAACGGACTTGGTTTTTTGCCTTTCATGGGGTTCACAGACTAAGGTGGGGGCAGGCAGGGGGTATGGAACAGACACTAAATGTGTAATAATTAGATCAGTGTGACAGGAAAGCCGAGGGGGCTGCGAGCACTCGGGAGATCAAGGACGTCTTCCTGGAGGGGGTGACATTTAGGTGGAGATGAGGAGAATAAGTGGGGGGTGAGTCATCCAGGGGAGTGGGGCAGAACACTCCAGAGAGAAGGGATTGGTAGGCAAAGGTCCCAGAGTGAGACTGAGGACCTGCAGGGGATGAAGTGAGCATGTGCCAGCACAGGGAGAGATGAGGCTGCTGAGGGAAGCAGGGCCAAGGTGGGTCTTGAAGGCCCTGGTGAGGATTTATGGCTTTTGCAAGGGTACTGGGGAGCCACGAAGGGTTTTATGCAGGTGGAGTGGCATCATCAGATTTCCAGCAGCATTAAATACAAACTCTTCTCCCATCAGCCCCCTCCCAGCTAGTACGGCTCCTCTCATGCCCTCTACTCCCCTTAAGCAGGCTCCTCCTGAATCCCCAATGTTACACCCTCTAACCTGCCTACATCTTCCGCCTGGACATGCACATCTTGGGCTGCACCAGGGCACAATGAAACAAGTCTCGGGTTTGGATCAAACAGACCCAGCTTCAAACCTGGCCTCTTTGGCCTCTGGACCACCTGGATCAGGTCCCTGACCTCTCTGAGCCCGTTTGCTCATCTGTAAAATGGAGATAATCACTGTCCACCTCATCAAGTTACCAGAGATTAAATGAACAGTGTCCTGAAAGGACTTGGCTCTGACACTTACTGTTTTCTTTCCTCTATTCCAGAAGTATGCCACTCCTCCAGGCAGCCCCCCACCCCTCACTCCTCCAGCCCTCTGAACACCAGAAGTACTTCCTGTTTGCCCCTGCCCTCAGGTAACATGCGTAGAACATAGTTAGGTGTTAAGAGGTGCATCCCTCCCAGCAATCAGAAACCATTTGGGGTCAGAGCCCAAGGGGTCTTTCCCAGCAGATCCTCCGAGTCTGTCTGTCCAGGGACAGGACAGCTCCTTAAAGCAGGAGAGAGATGGACAGACAGACAGAAGGGCTCTGGGGAGCTAAGTGAGGTCCCGGTGAGTGTCGAGACTCCATGTGCTCATTTCCTAGGGTGGATCAGGATCTGGGAAATCACTCAGAAAGCTGCACCGCTTAGGCCAGACTGATAAACAGGCTGCCAACTTACAATGGGGAGCACGATCCCCTGCTATGACTGCATCCCCCAGATGGTGGCTGAAGGGCTCAGGCCTCAGCATGTGGATGGAATGGGGTGCCTCAGGCAGGAGAGGAACTGCACCCGGTCCCACCCTGGCAGAAGGGTCCCACATGTCCACCATTCCTGCTCTCAGGAAGCCAGGGTTCCCACCCCTACCCCCAACAGTCTCCACCTCTGATGCCCACCTTCCTGCATCTCAGCAGCCGTGGGCAGCCAAGAAG
The DNA here is from genome assembly GCF_024542745.1 of Macaca thibetana thibetana. NCBI lineage: Eukaryota > Metazoa > Chordata > Mammalia > Primates > Cercopithecidae > Macaca > Macaca thibetana. The sequence continues at coordinate 24,157,064 of NC_065587.1, forward strand.
AGAGGCTGGCTTTTGGGTTCACATGACACAGGGTTGGGGGGGGTGCAGGATAAGTCCTGGGGCTCTAGGGGGACCCTGGAACACAGAATGCAGAGGGCTGGGCATCGTATCCCACACACTGGTCACCTTTCCCAGGTCTCTTCCTCAAGCACACCTCAGACTCCCCACCCGTCTCTGAGCAATGGTCTCATCTGCACAATGATGACCCATAATATTCTGAATTAATAATTCCAGTAACATTGACACTCCCACCCCCACCACCAATGTCAAGAGTCTGGCAGGAACATCAGTAACCATAGCTACCAGCAGCACCCACTTAGCTCCTGGCCAGTTTCATAGAAATTCCACAATCTTTTTTGGGTAAAGAGACTGACCAAGGTGAGTGAGTCACTTGCCTAAGCCCAGGTTATCAGTAAGAAAAGACCAAATGAATAATGGCACCCAGGGAGTTAACACTCAGTAGAGGCTCACTACTGTTCATTTACCTGAAATGCTCAGCTAATGCTCACAGGCACCTTGTGGATTATTATCCCTATTTTATACAAGAGGAAATTCAGATTCAGGGAGGGAAAGTAACTTGCACAAGGTCACACAGCAAGTTAGAAGGGCTGGGACTCAAACCTAGTTCTCTGGATGTTAAGACTGCTGACAGAATTTCTAGACAAGGTGAGAAGGAGAGGCAGGATATCCCACCTAGAGCAGCCTCCACCCTGTACCATGAAGATACTTCCTTCCCTCTGCCCAGAAGTGGAGTCATTTCTCCCTTCCCTTTTAAAGGTGGATTTCTACTCCAGCTCCTCCCTGCTCCTTCCCCCTCCCCTAGCAGCCACCCGGCTTCCCTGAGCTGCCTCCCTCCCCCTCTCTCTCCCACTCTCCAACACAAAGAGTTGTCAAGGTAACCGCATTGCCAAGGACTCTCTCTTTGTCTGGGGCCCTGGGAGGAAATGCATAAGCCAAGTCGCTGCTCACTGACCCCAGATGACCCCCACAGGGAAGGACAGCCCTGGACCATCTCTTCAAGGCCTGCTTGCCACACCCCACCTATTTCAGCCAACTGCACCCTGGTAGCTCCAGGTGGCACATTCTAGGTCCCAACGTGCAAAAGGCTGAGGACCTGGAGGAACTGTCTTGGGGAATAACTTCCTGGAGATACATGGCTAGAAACACTCAGGGAGAGGAAACAGCAAAGAAAGAGCACATTATGGGCTTGGTACTGGGATGGGCATTGCGGATGGTACAGAGAATAGCATCCACTATTGTGCCTGACACTGCAAAGCACCTTGGGTGACCCTGAGCATAGCACCTACTGAGTGCTTAGGCCTCTGCTAGACACTGACAGGGCACTGAGCACAGCTCCTCCTTTGTGCTTCCCTCTGTGCTAAGATGATGGAGAGGTGCTGGCCATGAGATGAATTTGAGAAGGAATCTCGGAGAGGCAGGTGTTTGAGTCAAGCCTTGAAAATCCTGGTTGAATACACAATGAGTAGGGTTGAAGACATTGGACAGGGGGAAAATCAATACTCTCAGAGCTAAGCAGTAACTATGGACCCAGCAGGTCAGGCATGTCCCTTGCTTTAAACAGCAAAGTCAGGATTTGGCATCAGACTCATCTGATTCCACGTTCCCTTCCCCCCTGCCGTGATAACTGATGATGTTCCGGATGGTAGAGTCTCCATCAGCCTGAGTCCGTGGATGGGGAGGATGTGGAGCAAAGTCTCCACCAGCTTGGTTGGCGGAGAGTTGGTTTTTGCCGTTTGGTTTTCCCCGGAGGCGTACACTGTGCACACAGAGCACAAGCAGCTAATCAATCTTGGCTGCTCTGCGCCATTAAAACCTGAGCCAGGCTGGGCATGGCGGTTCACGCCTGTAATCCCAGCACTTTGGGAGGCTGAGGTGGGTGGATCACCTGAGGTCAGGAGTTTGAGACCAACCTGGCCAACATGGTGAAACCCCATCTGTACTAGAAATACAAAAAAAAAGAAAAAAATTAGCCAGGCATGGTGGTGCATGCCTGTAGTCCCAGCTGCTCGGGAGGCTGAGGCATGAGAATTGCTTGAACCCAGGAAGTAGAGGTTGCAATGAGCTGAGATCGCGCCACTGCACTCCAGCCTGGGTGACAGTGAGACTCCATCTAAAAAAAAAAAAAAAAAAAAAAAAAAAATCCCGAGCCACTAGATTCCTTGAAGAACTAAAAGTAGAGCTACTATTTGATCCAGCAATCCTACTACTGGGTATCTACCCAGAGGAAAAGAAGTCATTATACAAAAAAGATATTTGCACACGCATGTTTATAGCAGCACAATTCGCGATTGCAAAAATATGGAACCAGCCCAAATGCCCACTGATCGAGTGGATAAAGAAAAGGTGATATATAGATATATATATACACCATGGAATACTACTGGGCTATAAAAAGGAATGAAATCAAGGTATTCGCAGCAACCTGGAGGGAAGTGGAGACCATTGTGTTAAGTGAAGTAACTCAGGAATGGGAAACCAAACACCACAGGTTCTCACTTACAAGTGATAGACTGGCTTTGAGGACACAAAGGCACAAAAATGATAGAATGAATTTTGGGGACTCACGGGAAAGGGTGGAGGGGGTGAGGGATAAAAGACTACACATTGGGTACCGTGTACACTGCTGGGGTGATGGGTCCACCAAAATCTCAGAAATCACCATGAAAAACTTATTCATGTAACCAAACACCATCTGCTCCCCAAAAACCAATTGAAATAAAAAATAAAAATTAATAAATTCATTTAAAAAATTTTTTAAAACGTGAGCCACTGCAACTGAGAATTTAGGAGCTATTAGTTACATTGCAGCATATCACAGTCCGCTCTGTTACATCATCAGACTGAATCAAAATCCTGCAGCTGGCCCTCCTTGGTTATATTGGGCCTTGAGTCTTAGCTCTGAACCAATCACAGTAGGCTGAGGGCAGCAGTACTCTGATTGGCTCAGACCTGGTTCACTGGCCACGCCTACCTCCAGTGATGGAAGAGAAGGAGTCAGCTCTACCTGTGTTGTTGCGCTTGGCATGGCCAAGGGTGGCTTTTCAAGGAAAATGGCATGCTGTTACCAGAAAGAGAAGCAGTTGCTAAAAAGGAGATACGAGCAGGTGTCCACTTTGAGGGACTCATAGCCAAATGCTGTGCAAGAGGTTCCTACGCTGAATGGGAGACAAGTTCCCAGGCTGCTGCTGCTTCTTACAAGTCTCTGAAATTTGCCTGGAAAAAGATTCTATTGATTTTTTCTTCCCTCAGAGAAGTCCTTTGGTTGCTGGGAGGCCTGCCAGGCAAGGGGTTGGCTTTCCCCAGCAAGGGTGGAGAAAACTAGACTGGGGTAGGGAAATTAGGGGGAGAAGGAATGGCCAGGTACCCCTAGCTGCCCAGGGAGAGGGAGGAGGCCAAGATTGCTCACTGCAATAGTTGGAGACTAGCATGTACACCCCTGTGATCCTTCTTGCTAAAACCCAGATCTTTTCCCTTAACTTCTGTCCTTAAAAACCTAACATGGCTCCTTACAAACTAAACTCAGCATTGATTATCTACTATATGCCAGGCACTGAACAACATATATCATTTACATTGTTATTCTCCCTAAAACTTCATAAGCAGCTGTTAGAGTTTTAACTCTTGAAAAATACGAGCAAATGAATGCTCAGAAACACAAGTGACAGACCCAAGGTCACAGAACTCAAAACAGAGCTCCTAGTCTTCATCCACCCATTCAGCTTGCCTTAAAAAAAAAAAAAAGCTATAGGCCGGGCACGGGGGCTCATGCCTGTAACTCCCAGCACTTTGGGAGGCCGAGGTGGACAGATCATGAGGTCAGGAGTTCAAGATCAGCCTGTCCAATATGGTGCAACCCCATCTCTACTAAAAAATACAAAAATTAGGCAGGCGTGGTGGCGCGCCCCTATAGTCCCAGCTACTCGGGAGGCTGAGGCAGGAGAATCACTTGAACCTGAGAGGTAGAGGTTGCAGTGAGCCGAGATTGTGCCACTGCACTCTAGCCTGGACAACAGAGTGAGATCCATCTCAAAAAAAAAAAAAGTGAAAAAACAATCTGATTAATACGAAAAGAAATAAAAGAGATAATTAACCTTTACTTGCCACATTCATTCCAGCTAGTCTCCCAAGGAAGCACCATTAACTCTTTGCTGAACATCCATCCAGACCTCTTTCTATGGTCCAAGTAATATGTTTGAGCATTTATTATGGGCCAAGAATGTGCCAGGACATTAGAGGTTATTTTCAGAGACACTGCTTCTCAGAGGTGTACACATTCCCATGCAATTCCATCTATTTTTTTAATAACCTTAACTAGTCAGAGCACATGGCTGATGAAACTGACAAGTAAACATTTATTGCTAAAACCCAGTAGATTAGGTCCCTTTGCAGCTCCAAATGTCCCCACAATCCACACTTCACGTAGATGAAAGCCCAAGTCCCTGCAGCCACCCAGAGGCCTTACAGAATCTGGTTGCTTGGCCACCTCTCCAACTTGGAACTCGCTGTCTGCCACCATCTCCCTTCACTTCCTCCAGTCATAGCTCACTGTTTTTCAAAAGGCCCCCAGCACGTCCTGCCTCAGAGCCTTTGCACCTACGATCCTTGTCCCTGATACCCCCTTCTCCCAGATACCCCCAGGGCTCACATCCTCACCTCCTTTTAAGTCTTTACCCAAATGTCTCTTTTCCTTAACTAAGCTGGACTCTCCCCATCCCCAACAAACACACCACACCCATTTTGCCTTCTTTGTTTCCTCATAGCATCTATTACTCTCCGACATAGTATACAAACCTTGTCTTATCTTCCACCACTCACTCGAATGTAGCTTCAGGGAAGTGAGGAAGGTGTGTCTATTTTGTTCTCAGCTGAATCCCCAAGGCCTTAGAACAGTGCCTGGCATAGAGTGGGTGCTTCATATATGTGTGTTGAATGACTCCAATAATTTAAAGAGGCCGTAGTTCAGGCAGCAACATGGCTCAGACAAGATTGAATACTTTTTAGAACATATGAACCTCTTTCTTTTTGGAGCCGGCATCCAGAACTGGGAAACTCTAAAAGATCAGCGTGCCAGGAGGAACGTGGAGGTTAAGGGAGCCGTCGAAGGACACTTTCTTCCAAAGTCATTTTCTGCAGATCCCCTTTCCCAGTTCAGCCCAGGGTTGAGGGGCGAGGCCCCAAATCAGAGGGACCTCAAATCAGATATCCTCAACCCATCCCTGAGTGACTTCCTTTCCCCTAGATCTACCAGAAACAGGGGTCCTGGAAAGTTGAAAGTCAAAAGCGGGAGTCTTTGGGACCCAGCTTTCAGGGGCAGCTCAGGCTCATCCTGCGGCTGGTGCTGTGGGCTCAGGTCTCCAGGTGTTATTTATGCCTGTGGCTGAACTTTATTTTCTACTTTTTTGGATTCTGCTCTGAATTTTTTTCTCCCTGGCCTTTTCTTGGGTCAATGCAGTCCTGATATTTGATTTACTGTTAACAGTATTGACTGCATAGGATTGAGCCAAAAAATGGAAGAAATTGCTTTTTCTCTCTTTCTATCTCCTGGTTGACAGCCCAGTCTTAGCACTGGGTTTAGCCAAGCTCTGTGAGAGCCAAGGGAGGCAAAGGGAGTGGGAGTGTTGTGGCTTTGAGGCTGGAAGGTGACCCTGGAAGGGAAATGAGCAAGGAATTGTCAGTGAAAGGGTCTTGTGTCTGTTTTACCTTCTAAATAAGGTAAAGATGTAGAAAAGGGGTGTTTGGAGTATGGGCTTCAAAGTCAACTAGCCTTAGGTTTAAGCTGTGTGGCTTTGGGCAAGTCACTTAACCTCTCTGAGCCTCAGTTTCCCCATTCCTAAGACAGACGTAATAATCTCACAGGTGGACTTACAGTGAACATGCATAAGAAACACTTTGAATCAAACCTGAGTCATTCTAGGGGCACAATTTATTGTACCTATTACTGTCACCACCATCATCACCATCATCATCATCACCATCATCACCATCATCACCATCATCATTATCACCATCATCATCATCACCATCATCACCATCACCATCATCACCATCATCATCACCATATCATCACCATCATCACCATCACCATCATCACCATCATCATCACCATCATCACCACATCATCATCACCATCATCACCATCATCATCATCATCATCACCATCATCATCGTCATCACCATCATCATCACCATCATCATCATCATCACCATCATCACCATCATCATTATCACCATCATCATCATCACCATCATCACCATCACCATCATCACCATCATCATCACCATATCATCACCATCATCACCATCACCATCATCACCATCATCATCACCATCATCACCATCATCATCATCACCATCATCACCATCATCATCATCATCATCATCATCATCGTCATCATCATCATCGCCATCATCATCATCACCATCATCACCATCATCACCATCATCACCATCATCATCACCATCATCACCACCATCATCATCGTCATCATCATCATCCTCACTCTATCATTGTGTCATCTTTATTCTGTCCAAATAAAGAGACAGGCACTCATTCAATTCCATGGAAAGGATTTGAGAAAGCTAGAGACTTTTTAAATAGTTATTTATTGTGGTAAAATATACCAAACATAAAATGTATTATTTTAGCCATGTTTAAGTACAGAGATCAGTAGCATTAAGTTCATTATTGTGCAACCATCACCACCACCCAGCTCCAGAATTTTTTCAGCTTGCCAGACAGAACTTCTATACACATTAAACATGAACAACCCATTTCCTCCTCCTCACAGCCCCTGGCAACCACTATTCTACTGTCCACCTCTATGAACTTGACTGCTCTAGGCACATCCTACGAATGGAATTATTCACTATTTGTCCTTTCGTAACTGGTTAGTTTCACATAGCATCATGCCTTCAGGGTTTGTCTACATTGTAGCATGCATCAGAATTTCATTCCTTTTTATGTCTGAGTAATATTCTAGTGTATGAATATGCCACATTTTGTTTATCCATTCATCTGTCGATGGACAATTGAGTGTCTGTCACCTTTTTACTACTGTGAATAATGCTGCTATGAATGTGGATAATAATACTCCCTCTTCTCCAAAATGAAGATTAAGTTGCAACTATTCCCTAGTGCTCTCAGCAAATACTCAGAGTTTCTCCTCTTGACTGTAACATGAATTCACGCCCAGGAAATACCATGATCAGAAACAGACATTTTCCTGCACTCATGGTGCTCATAGTTGCATTGGGGAACAAATAAATCCACACCCAAAAGGAGATGTCACTGCCAACTGTGACTACGTGCTATGGAGGGAAAAAAGGAGAGGACTTTGGAAGAAAAGAAAGGTAAAGTCCTGCTTTATATGGACAGGAAGGATGCTCTTAGAAGGAGCCTCCAGGGTAAGAAGAACATTCCAGGAAGAAGACGAAAGGCCATCTGAACTATGGCATGGGGTCTTTGCCATTCATTACCCACTGAGCAGGAAGTACATGGCCACAGTGATTTATAGCAGTGTGCTGGGTGCAGCTCATACCAGCCCACAAGAGCTAATCATTAAATTTTCAGGAATTTTATGAGCAGCTTGTGAAATGCAATCATAAAATTAAGTTATATAAGCTTACAATTATATGGAGTACACTAGTTATTAGCATGAGTCGTACCTATATGGTTGAAGCAATATAATGGTATCTATGCATCTCTCCCCAACTCCACATTCAATGATGTCACATAGGTAGCTTGAAATGAGCCACAATGGGAATATTTACACCAGGGATATTGGCCAGTGCTGCAAACCAGGGTTTGATCATTTTGTCAACTGTCTGGATTTAAGAAAGTGATGTACAGAGTGTTAATAAAACAGGTTAAACTTGAAGGTATTATGTGTCTGTGGCCATTATGTTGTGAATAGCACAGACAACTGAGGAAACATTCTTCTATTATTTAAAAACCATTACAAATGGTCCCCAACTTAACGACGGTTGGACTTAGAATTTTTGTGAGTTTATAATAGTGCAAAATCGAAAATGCACTTACAATATTCGACCTACAGTATTTTCAACTTACAATAGGTTTATCAGAATGTAAGCTCAACATAAGTGGAAGAGTATCTGCATTCAGCTCAGCAAAGAAGTTGCTCACGTCATTGACAAATGAATGATGTACCAACATATGTCTTTGTTGTTGTTTTTGCCTGACTCATTAAGGTAAACAAAAATATCTACCAGCATTCATGTCAGAGCTGCCTTCAGAGAGCCGCTTGTTAAACATTTATCAGCACACAACTGAGGCATTACAGTGCCTTTCACATGAAAACTCAAGAACTGTGGCTATAATGAATTTTTTTATTATTTCTACATATGGAAAAGCTTTTAGAAAATATTTCTCAGTTCACATTACTGAGCCATTAGGGTGGCTTGAGAGGGACACTGTGACAGAGTAACTGAAATTGAGGCTTGTCTAGAAAATTCTCAGATTCGTCATCCTCAGAACAGTAGCTTGAAACACAACTGTGGGCCGGGCGTGGTGGCTCACGCCTGTAATCCCAATACTTTGGGAGGCCAAGACAGGTGGATCTCCTGAGGTCAGGAGTTCGAGACCAGCCTGGCCAACATGGCAAAACCCTGTCTCTACTAAAAATACGAAAATTAGCTGGGCGTGGTGGTGCACACCTGTAATCCCAGCTACTTGGGAGGCTGAGGCAGGAGAAGCGCTTGAACCCTGGAAGCAAAGGTTGCAGGGAGCCAAGATCACACCACTGCACTCCAGCCTGGGCAACAGAGTGAGACCCCGTCTCAAAAAAAAAAACAAAACAAAACACTACTCTGTTGTGTCCACTCGTTCAATTCCATGGAAAGGATCTGAGAAGCCTAGAGACTTTTTAAATATTTATCTATTGAGGTAGAATATAACAAATATAAAGTTTATTATTTTAACCATGTTTAAGTGCACAGTTAGGTAGCATTAAATTCATTATTGTGATTTGACTGATTAGTAAAAGGGGGGATGGGTCAATTGATTCCAGTTCTACCACCTACTTTTTGCATGAACTCAGGTCGTTTCCTTTTGCCTCAGTTTCCTCCTCTATAAAATGAAGACAAGATGCTTTCTCTGACTACATCTGAAGAGGTCTGGGAATCAGGTACGGGATGAGTGAGTTGGGACTCGCTTGGATGGAAGTGATAGACACCCAAGGTAAACACGCTTAATGGGGAAAGGAGAGATTCATTGATTTTCAACATTAGTTTGGATACTGAATAGTTCAAACATTCAAAGGAAAAGTTTTCATGTTTCTCCCTTTCTCTGTTCTTTCCTCAACTCATCACAGTGGCCTTAACTCTCTCCTACTCCAGACACACCTTCTCTAATGTGTCTGGTACCCTCCCTACAAACCTCAATAGAAAAAGAACTTGTGCTACCAGGTTCATGTACCCATCTCACGGATAGGGCTCTCATTGGCTCTGCTTGGGTCATGTGCTTGCCTCACGGACCAATCACTGTCACCAGAGGGATTGAATGCTGTGATTGGTCAGCCCTGGGCCATGTAACTAACCACTTTCTGCAGCCAGGGTGACCAGGGTACCCTCTATTTCTAGGAGAAGGGCAATGGGAATCCTCTCTAGGAAGATGAAAGCCAACAGTTCACGCCAGGAGGTCAATGTGTGTTGGAAAGATTAAAGTGACAAGCAGGAAGGATGAGAATGATTAGTCTCAGAAGAGACACGGGTTGCCTGGAGCTTACACACGGACTTACTCATTTAACAATCTTTTCACAGTGCGTAGTTAATCCTGTCCCTCCATGCTGGAAACCCTGTAAGGGCTTCCTGATGTGGGTGCTGCGAGGAACTCTGAGATCGTTTTGGATCCTCTTCCCATCCCTCAATGCCCCAGTCCCACTGCGCCTTTCTGTTTCACGACTCTGTCTCTCCTCTTCCTTCCTCAAGGTCCTTTTTTTTCCCCTTTTTTTCTTTCCTTTCCTTTTTTTTTTTCCCCCCTGAGACGAGGTCTCACTCTGTCGCCCAGGCTGGAGTCTCGGCTCAGTGCAACCTCCATCTCCCAGGTTCAAACGACTCTCGTGCCTCAGCCTCCCGAGTAGCTGGGATTACAAGTGAGTGCCACAACGCCTGACTAATGTTTGTAATTTTAATAGAGACAGGGTTTCACCATGTTGGCCAGGCTGGTCTCAAACTCCTGACCTCAAATGATCCGCCCCTGCCTCGGCCTCCCAAAGTGCTGAGCCACCACCCCTGGCCCCTCAAGGTCTTTTCACAAGTGTTTCTTCTCGCCTAGAATGTTCTTCCCCCAAATCTAATCCCAATCAATCTTCTGATCTGTTTTCCCCTTACAACACAGAAACAGCACCGACTTGTTTTTATTTCTCTTGCCCACCGGGGCTCGGCACGGCACATGGCACAAAGTGGACAGTCAACAAATCCCTCTGGGATGAGTAAATAAATGAGTGCTTATTATTCCAACAGTAAAAAAGTCATGAGTTTTCTGCCTTTGACACGCAGATTCACTCATTCTTTCATTCATTCACTATTGCATCATGGGCTGGGAGATATAACAGTGAACAAGAAAGCATTCTTGCCTTCAGAGATGCTGGTAGGGGAAGTGGGCAGAGTCCCACCAGATTTGTCACACAGCCAGCATGGGGGGCTGAGGGAGCAGAAAACAGGACTTGGGAAGACAACAAATACTCCACAGAGAAGGTGAATCCTACATGAAACTGGTAGATTAATAGAAATTAGGTTGATGAAAGCAGGCAAATTGTCATGGGGAGGGGGAATGGAGTCGAGAGTGGGTAATTCTAGGCAGAGGGAACAATAAGTAGAAAGAACACTGCGTGTCGTCGGGGGGCGGGGGAGAGAGAAGGAGAAGAGAGGAAGGAAGGGAGAGTGAGCATTTGTTGGGAGAGAGTGAGCGGTGAAGATCCAGAGGCTAAGTCTGGAAAGAGGGAGATCCACAAGGCAAAACTGGAACAGCTTTGAAGCCATCATCAGGAGGCTGGGCTCAATCCAATGAGGCCATGAGACCCCAGTGAAGTACATTAAGCAGGGGCATGACACGGCCACATTGTGTATTGGAAAGAAATCTTCTTCATCTGGCCCATCACCTTGGGGACTCAGGCTAAGAATTAATATCAGTTTAAGCGTTTCGATTTAGACAAATAATGACTCCATAGTACAAGCAGCTGGGCAAGTCTGACAATTCTCCACCTTTTGAAGTCGATATAATCATCACTGACTTTTAGAATCCTCACGCCATAGACTTCCAGGAACACAGACTCCTAGAGCTAGAGAAACACTGCCTCATAGACCCAGGAACATGAGGGCAAAGTGCTTCAGGATTGCAAAGAACTATGGGAACCAAAGCTGGGTGTGGTGGCAAGAGCCTGTAGCCCCAGCTACTTGGGAGGCTGAAGAAGGAAGATTGCTTGAGTCCAGGAGTTCAAGCCCAGCCTGGGCAATATAGCAAGATCCTAGTTTCAAAAAGAAAAATAAAATAAAATAAAATAAATATAAGGCCTATGGAAACCAGAAAAATGTAGGATGGAGCCCTTTAGCCACAGCATAGCAGAGGCCTGAAACTACAGAATTATAAACCAATAACATCATTCTGCCATCACACGGGAATCAGTGGGCTCACACAGCCCAAATCCTTATGAAATGACACAGGAACCCTCTCCGGGAGGTGGCCCTGCTCTCCCTAAACCTTCTTTATATGGTGTGCCATCTCTTCCCCTTCTGTGGCTGTCTATGTGGATGCCCCCTGCCCATACCTCAGGACAGCTGTACCCTACAGCGGCTCCCAGCACCCCACTGGCACCAGTGTATATCTGGACCCCAGTCTTGCCTGCCAGGAGCATAAACATTTTCTTAGCTAGCATTGGTCCTTAAGGATAAATGCTGGGGGTTTTTTTTCCCCCTCCCAGGGTGCCAGAGTTCAACTCAATTTTCTCAGATTAAATAAAATTTCAAAGTGTCAGTCCCTGGCAAACGACAAGTTGGAGGGTGGTTGATTTTTCTAACCCGATCGTCAGTCCAATTACAATTTTTAATCTATATGTAGATAATGGTGAACAAAAACCCCGTAGAAATGTCAAGAGTGAGGAGGTTATTAGCTTAGTTTTAATTACTGCCGATCATTCTTAGCGACTAGAGGGATCTGGCAAATTAGGGAAAGGAGGCATTCCTCCAGGAGAGTTCAGCGGGGCCCCTGGGCTGCTGTTCCAGCAGAAGCTGTCCCCGCAGGGAAACATTCCCTGGTCCAGAGAATGCACCTCCTTCCCCACCAGCCCTGCCACGACTTCCTGTGGAGAAAGGCCAGTGGACTTGGGCACAATCAATCCAGCACCAGCTGATGAGATGTGATCTCAGCCCTTCCTCCTTCAGCGTCCCTCTAGGCCACCGCCTCTCCCTGGCTCTCCCACTGCCTGTGTTTCAAACATACCTCATGTTTCTTCTTTTGTCTGGATAAAAGTAACACATGCTCATCATGTGAAAGAAATTGGAAAATAGAAAAAGGTGAAATTTGGAGGGAAGAAAAAAACCTATTCTAGTCTCACTACCTACAACTGCTAATATTTTGGGGTAGTTCCAGTCTTGTGTGTGTGTGTCTTATACATATACACATACACATATATTATACATATACACATACACAATATATAGGTATATATTGAATATTAAATGTGCCTGATAAATATATTAAAATATTTATATTATAAAATTTATAGAAATAATTTATAATAACTAATAGAAACAAACATATTTATATTATTTTAAATATTATATATAAAATATATAAATATAACATTAATAAATGATAATGTATAGTTGTCATTACATATGTAATATATACACAGACAAATTCAAATTATCTACAGTACTACACACAAACTTTTACACCCTGCTTTTTGCCTAACATCATATCACAAACATTTTTTTGTGCCATGAATATTACTTGTGAACATCACATTAGTGGCTACAGAATCTTGTGTAGCCTGGATACATTGTACGTTTCACTAATCCTCCTCATTTTTGCACATACAAAGCCAGTGAGCATTTTAATAGAGATGTGGCAATGTTTTAGGTTTTATATTTTACTCTGTTTTTCTTTTCACATGAAATGGTTTTCTATGTTATTATAAACTTGGTAGCTATCATTGTGACGAATTATTTCACCTCTACCAGTATTGTTGAGGAATCAATTTGTGCCAAGCCCTGTTCTAAGTGGTTGAGACGTAAAAATCAAAATCCTTCAAGCATTAGAATCTTCTAGGGTTTCTGACCTTATAAAATACAGCTTTGATTAAACTGAAAATGTGCGTTTAAACTAGCCATTCTCACGTTACTAGACGTTTGGGTAGTTTAATGTTTCTCAAATTTGTATATGACACTACCATGGACATTTTGTGTGTAAAGTATTATCTTTCTCTGAATTGTTTCTTTTACTTCTTATAAATTTATTCAAATGCATTGAATGGATCTAAGGATATTAATTTTTTATGATTTTTAATAAGAAATGTGGTTTCCCATAAATGGAGTTTTAGGGGGTAAAACTGATCTTGAACAATCTCAAAAAAAGTCACACAAAAATAGACCCTTCAGGGGCTCTATCAAGAGATTACCTGGAAACATACTGCTACTTTTAATACTTCAAAGTTTGTCAGAAGTATGTAATGAAGGAATAACAATATATCGTGCATGAATGAGCTGTACAATGTTTTAAACTTCACATTTATTATTTAATTTCTGAAAGAAGAATGGAAACTGTAAAACAGTGCTTCCCAAAGCTTAGTATAAGCATAACTCATAGTCGGCCACGTGATTTTGCATAAGAGACATGACCCTATTTTGAATTTTTTATTATTATGTATTTATATTTTTGTGTATTAGAGAAAAAATATGAGTAAAATATCAAACCCACACTTCCATAAGATTACAGTTTAGAAATGGACTAAGGAAGAAAAAGAAGTGGGTTAAAACGCAATTTAAAGCAAGACATTAAGCAGAGATGCATACAAGCCACCCATGAATATGGCAACCATGGGGAGTTTCGAAGGTAACAGGAGATACTGCACATATCAGTGCTACACAGGAGTCTGGTGATAAGATTGTTACCTGCCTTAGCTGATGGAATACCAAAATGAAGAGAGGCAAGAGGATGGTTTGAGACCAGACTGGGTAACATAGCAAGACTCTGCCTCAAGAAGAAGAAAGAAGCAAGAAGGAAGAGAAGAAGAAGGAGGAGGAGGAGGAGGAAGAGGAGGAGGAGGGGGGAAGGGGAGGGGAGGAGAAGGGGGAGGGAGAGGGAGAGGGAGAAGGGGAAGGGGAAAGAGAAGAAGAAGGAGGAGGTGGAGGAAGAAGAAGAGGGGAAGAGGGAGAGGGAGAAGGCGAAGGGGAAGGGGAAGGAGAAGAAGAAGGAGGAGGAGGAGGAGGAGAAGAAGATCCAAGATTTCGGGGAACTTGCAATTTATTAAGTATCCATGTAAGGCAATGCTCCAATGGCCAAACTTTACATTTTCCTTCACTCAAGAGATTAAAAATGAAGTTTCAAGCCTTTTTAGCTGCACATTAAAATTACCTGAGGAGCTTTTTCAAAGTGCGATGGCTGGGCCCCTCCCTTAGAGGTTCTGCACCTGTAGGTCTGGGTGGAGCCTGGGCATCAGCGTTTTTAGGGCTCCCTCACTGGTTCTCATGTGCAGCCAAGGTTGAGGAATTCTGATCAAGGTCACCTTCTTTCTGGACACCTCTGGATGTTGTCCTGTCCACAAAATGGAGATTAGAGTCCATGCCCCGACTGGTGTACCTCTGCACCGGCATTCTAAAAACTTCCCCAGCCCTCTGCTGGCAGGATAATGAGGCTAATGACCAATCAAGCCCTAATGAGGATGGATTCGTTTATTAAGCAGCAATTATGTGCCAGGTGCTTCCCCCTCCCCAAGCCCAGGAGACTCAAGGGCAAGCAGGAGACGACCTGGGGAAGGCTGGGGAAGAGGGGGCAGCCAAGAGAAGGCAGAGAGCCGCTGCACCTTAGAGGGTCTTCCGGATGAGCTTGGGGTCCAAGCACTGGGGGCGTGCTAGAAACACAGCAGCAGCTCATGTAAATACGAAGCCTTTAATGAGGCAGGGTGGACTCCAGGCTGAATCGGATGCACGTGTGAGGGAATCCCATCTGAGCATGGCCAACAAGCTTCCGGGCAGAGAACGTGTGGCAGGAAAAGTGGGATGGAGGGAAAAGGGCAGCATGTGGGGAGAAGAAACCCAACTGGAAGCAAAGGCCATTAGGGGAGGAAATCACACACAGCTCAGCAGACCATCTGGGTCCCTCCTGAGACTCTAGGATCTGGAGAGCCCCCCATCTCCACAGGAGAACAGGAATACAAGTGAGAGAAATCGTTCTGAGCATTCCTCAAGAATGAGGGATAAAGTTTAGGAAGGGATTTGATGACTACCCATTCACTCTTCTGCTGAGACTCCCTGCAATACACCCCCAAAATTATGCCCAAATGGGAAGCAAAGTTCTGCTTATCAGTGAATGGATAATCATCAGATCCTTTTGCTCCCGGGTTTAGTGACGGGCTAAGCTGAAGGATGCAGCAGAGAGATGGGATCAGACACCTGGTCAAGCAATGTGTTCTTTGTCTCCAAAATCAGAGCTTGTTTTTCATCCTGAGAAATTCAGGGTTTGGCATCTTGGAGGCACATGGTAAATACTTCTAAGCGTGAAAGATGTGAATGGGATGAATAGGGATGACACTGGTTGTGGTAGAATGGAATGGATGAAGTGGAAAGGATGGAATGTATGGAATAAAATCCAACGGAGTAGAATGGAATGGAGTGGATTCAAGTGGAATGAGATGGTACAAAAAACATAATACAAAAGGATAAGATGAAATGGGAAGTGTGGAATAAAGTGGAGTGAAATGGAATGGAATGGACTAGAGTGAAGCAGAAAAGAATGAAGTGGGGTGAGATGGTGTGGAATGGGATAGTGCAAGATCGACAGGATATGTGAGATGGGATGGGATGGGGTGGGGTGGGAAGGGGAGGGCTGGGATGAGAAGGCTTGGGATAGGATGAAATGAGATGGGGTGGGATGGCAAGGGTTGAGGTGGAAAGGGAAGGATGGAGTGAGATGGAATGGGATGGAAAGGGATGGAGTGGAAAGAAAAGGGATGGGAAGGGATGGAAAGGTTTGGAATGGGATGGGGGAAATGTGAGGAAAAGGAAGAGGAAAGAAAGGAAGGGAAGGGGAGTGAAGATGAAAGTAGGGGTGGGACAGGATGGGATGAAGAGAGTGGAGAAACATGGGGTGGGATAGCATGGGATGGGATGGGATGGGATGTGGTGGGATGGGATGTGATGGGATGAGATGGGATGGGATGAGATGGAATGGGATGGGATGGAGTGGAGTGGGAGGAGATGAGAGGGGAAGGGGTGGGGTGGGTTGGGGTGGGATGAATGGGGTGGGATGTGACGGGGTGGGATGGGATGTGATGAGGTGCGGGTGGGATAGGGAGAGGTGGAGTGGGATGGGGCAGGATATGGTGGGATGGGATGGGATTGGGGGTATAGTCGGATGGAGTGGGGTGACTTGGATAGTACATGATGAGACTGGATAAAGTGGATGGAATGGGAGGGATTGGAGAGAATTCACTGACAGGAGATGCACATTTACTTTTACTTTTACCATTTACAATCACAATAGGACAAAGGACAGGGGTCAGGGGCTCTAGACTTGTGTTTCCTGACCACTCACAGTGGGACCCTGATCTTTTCTTCTCTGGGCCTCGACTTCCTCATCTGTCAGTTGCATGTTGGAACTAAATGATATCTAAGGATTTGCCTGCCCTGGGACCCTGTAAGTCTTTATAGCAGGCATTCACCCATAATTCAGAAAGAATTTGCTGAGTGCCTCCTCTGTGTCAGGCCCATGGTCAGTGTCCAAAGCCAGTTACAATACAGGGTGTTTCCTCCAACTGCCCAGTCACCCCAAGAGATGAATTCGAGATGGCTTGGAATAGACTCTGGGTTAGCACTTCTAGTGGCCTTAGGACCCTCTGGACAACAGCTCAAGATAAAACTCACAGACTGTGCCCTCAATAAACAGCCCATCAAGGCTGAAAGAGATACCTGGTGGGCCTCAGAGACAGGCATATGCCCTCCATTTTAGCCAGGGAGGGACTGTAATCAGTAAATGCCACGGCAGGCAGGAGCCAGCCGCTGTTGGTTATTTAAGCTCTAAATATAGGACTCCTGAGATAGTCTCTTTCTGCTGAGGGTGACCTATCAAAGTGGTTTTTTTTTTTTCATGGCCCCACCCCACCACCAAATGTCTACTTGATCCTCTTGTAGCCTGAAATAGAGTCCAGTCCAGCTCCTGGCCACCCACAGCGGAAAGAAGCTCAACAATTTACCATGGCATTCAAATCCATTCAGGACCTGGCTCATGCCTGCCTCTCTAACCTTATTTATTCATTCATTCAACACTATTTATAGCTGCTAAGCACCACGCTAGGTCCTGGGGATTCAGCTTTGACCAAGACAGACGCAACTACTGCCCTTATGAGCTCACAATTCAGTGAGGGAAACACTGAGTATTGCCACAAATAACCTTAAAATTACAACTGCATAAAGTTCTGGGGATGAAAATTAGGAAACCGCTGAGCCTCGTTCTATCTAGTCTTTCTCTCAGACTTAACACTCTCACCGGACTGGCCTTTCTTCACTTCCCTGAATGAGCATGCTCTCTCTCTCACCTCAGGACCTTTGCACATGCTTTTCCCTCTGCCGAGAAGTTTCTTTCAACTCCATTGCCCACTCTCCTGGCTAGCTCCTCTCCGTCCTACAGGTATCAGCTTAGAGACCACTTTCTTCAGGAAGCCATGCCTCATGTCACCAGTGTGGGCTCCCCTTCTGTTCTCCTCCATAGCATGTGTTTAACCCCCACTTATTACACTCCACAGTGAGTACCTTTTGCATTTCTGGCTAGTGCACTAGGCTAGGAATTTCACTGTGGCATCAGCAAAGTTTTTACTGAATGGGTGAGTCACATCCTTACCTTTTGTTCAGTCCCATTCACTGCTTGACTTTGGGGTCCTCCAGCCTTCCATAAAAATAAATGTTTCTCCAAATTTTTCTTATTATATGCTGTAATTCTTTCATGAAGGGAGCAGAGAAAACTGGAGAAGCTTAAATCAGCTTTTCCTTTATATCTGAAAAGCTCCAGTGTCCTTCAGACCCAGCTCCTTCATGGGTACCGGAACCACAGAGACCACCTGACGAGATAAAGCCAGAAGGGGATGCAAGAGTCTTGAGTTCCATCCCCTGCTCTCATCTTCACAATTGGCTTCCATCTTGAGACAACTTCAGTAGATTTTGCTGAGAGGCGCGCAGTAGGGAATACTATGGGTAAAATGAGATTACTCCAATGTGAGCATTTCAAATCCCTTTGTAGTAGACAGAATAATGGCCCCTCCAAGGACATCCACATCCTAACCCTCAGAATGAGTGAATATTTTACCTTACATGGCGAAAGGGACTTTGCAGGCATGATTAAATCAAGGATCTAGGGATGGAAGGATTATCCTGAATCATACGGGTGGACCCAATGTAGTCACAAGAGAGAAGTAAGAGGGTCAAAGTCAGAGATGTGGGGATAGAAACAGACCAGGGGGAGAGATCTGAAGAGCCAGCTGGCTTTGATGATGGAGGAAGGAAGGGGACATGAGCTAAGGAGCGCAAGTGGCCTCTAGAAGTTAGAAAAGGTAAGGAAACCAATTCGCTCCTAGACCCCTTCAGAAGGGTCACAGCTCTTCTGACATATAAGACCCACTGGACTTCTAACCTCCAGAACCATAAAATAATACATTGATGTTGGTTTAAGCCAATAAGTTTGTGGCCATTTGTAACTATGCAGGCATAGGAAACTAACACAACCTTCCAACCATTCAACCCATGTCTCCTAAATGCTGGGGTTCAGGTGGGGTAGGTTTCCTGGTAGATTCCAGAACTCTCTAGAAACCATGATTCCTCATATTTGGAACTATTCTGAAAGGATCTCAAGGATCTGGTTAGTTCAACATCTCTCCAGCTTCAGATAATTGCTTTATTGATTCTCCCTTTTCTAGATCATCTATGTCATAAAAAATAGAGAATTTGTGGGGTGACACATTTTTTTCTTCTTTTGGTCATCCTTCGCAAGCTCTAACTGCTGACCTTCAACTTTAGAGGAAAGAAAGAACACTGCCATGAAGATTCTGGCTTAGGTGGGGACAGATGTTGAAAGACAGCATCATTTGGTTGGTTGCAATGGTGTCTCTCCCTTCTTTTTTGAATAGTGGCTCCCCGGACCCAACCCTCAAATGATGTGAGCTTGGAGTAATGCACATCATGAGAGCTACGGCTCACTTTTTCCTCCCACCTTGCACCTGGTCCTCTAAGCATGCTGTGCTCACCGGAGAAATGGATGGATTTGTGGATGGATCACCTAATTAATTAATTAAGGGGTCAGACTCTATCCCCTTCCACTCCCACCTGTGAGCCAGCCCAGACATTCCAGAATTCTATGGCTCCAGCACCATGCCCCAGAGAAAAACAAAAAACAACCTCCTGGGCCTTGAACCATCAGCCACTTTTCAAAGAAAGTCAAGACTCTGTCAACATTTTTTTCTTCCCTCCCAAAATTAAAATGTGCCTCCAGTATAACTTGTTATCAAAAATAGAAGCATTTTATCTATCTTTATTGCAGAACAGAGATTACATGGAGACATTCAATTTGGAGTCAATTTAAATTTCAATTGTCTGTGAAATCTAAATCAATAGGGTATAGTTCAATGACGCTTTAATAAAACAGGACATAACAGAGAAATCATTAGGAATTACATATGATAAGAGATTGGAGCAGAGCCTTTGTAATGGTGGAAGGAACATTAGAAAATTACCCCCAAGCATTCGCAAGTAAACCAACTACCTCCTTCCCCCAAGAGACGCCTTAGAAAGCTTAATTGTGCTATGAGGACTGGAAATCCATCTCTGTCAGCCCAGTGATTGGGGGACAATTTACAGTGAGTGACAAAGGCGGGGGTTTTGTCTCGCCCAGAATGTGCCAATCATGTTTCTCCATCCCAATGCCTGGGAGAATGTTACCCCCTCTCCAATTCCCGACCTTTTCCTCCTTGCTCCTCACCTAGCCTCCTTTACCCTGAGACTTCACTCTGCAGGGGACCCCCAGGAGGGTCCGCCCCAGGTTAGGATGCACAGAGGCAGGGAAAAGGGGAAGCAGCTGGACAGAGCGGATAAACGCCCAGGCTTTGCAGAAAGAAAATCTGAGAATGAATGTCAACCCCTCTCCTGTGTCTTAGGCAACTTGCTTTACCTCCCTGAGCCTTCCCTGAGTTTCCACCATTGAAAAAACAGAGAATCCAATATCCACCTCATAGGCAAGTGCTTCTTTATCCGATAAATATTTGGTGAGGGCCTTCTGTGTAGCAAGCAGCAGAACAAGGAGGAGGGCAAGGTAGATGAGGCACTTCCATTAGGTGCAAAATTTAAGGGGTTACCAAAGAATTCAGTGCTCAAAATACATAATATTTAATCCCCTATTTTTAAAAATCGCAACAAATTCAAAAACCCCAGAATGAACAAAATCTCAAAATTTCGCATAAAGACAGGATCAGTAATGGCACCAAGCCATTACTGGACCCTGTTGCCAAGGAGAAAATCAACAATCAGTTGATTCCAT
The DNA here is from genome assembly GCF_024542745.1 of Macaca thibetana thibetana. Taxonomy (NCBI): domain Eukaryota; kingdom Metazoa; phylum Chordata; class Mammalia; order Primates; family Cercopithecidae; genus Macaca; species Macaca thibetana. Next base: position 24,177,837 of record NC_065587.1, read on the forward strand.
TCGATATAGTTTGGATTTGTGTACCAACCCAACTCTTTTCTGGAATTGTAATCCACAATGTTGGAAGAGGGGCCTAGTGGGAGGCGATTGGATCATGGGGGCAGATTTTCCCCTTGCTATTGTCGTGATAGTGAGTTCTCATGAAATCTGGTTGTTTAAAAGCATGTAGCACCTCCCACTTCAACCTCTGCCTCCTTCTCTGATCATGTAAGATGTGCCTGCTTCCCTTTCACCTTCTGCCGTGATTATAAGTTTCCCGAGGCCCCCTAGTCATGCCTCCTGTACAGCCTGCAGAACTGTGAGTCAATTAAACCTCTTTTGTTTATAAATTACCCAGTCTCGGGTAGTTCTTTACAGCAATGCGAGAGCAAACTAATGCACCATCTTTATGTAACATTTTGATATTTTTTAATTTTTCGCCTTAATTTTGATTTCTGAAAATACTACATTATAACATTATTTATCTCAATTACTGATTTTTTTAATCAGTGCTTCTGTCACCCCTTAAATTTTGCACCCCAGAACAGTGCCTCATTTGGTTCATTTCCTAGTCTTGGCCCTGCAAAGCAGTGCGCTAAGCATGCTAAGGCCTAGGAAAACTGAGGAAACTAAACAGACACACAAATTACCCTCCTGGAGCTCTTAGTTTAGCAAACGAGGCAGATAAAAGCAAGTAAACAAGCAGATAAATAGAAAAATTATAAATGACAATAAGTCTAATGGTAGGAGCATGCCACTGAGAAGGGTGATAACTCACTCAGATGAAATGGTCAGCAACAAGCAACACCTTCTCTAAATCTCCAAGCTTCAAAGCCCCTGTCATTTTCCCTAATAGATTCCTAGTGTGCATTAAACAGTTAACTTAGCAGACTTAGGGGGTTCAAACCCTGCGTGTTCCAAAGAAAGGACCTGACTGACTGCTGGGAGATTCACCCTAAACTCTTGCAGTATCCTCCCTAACTCAAGTGTCTTTGTATACCTGGGTACTTGGGCCAAACCAGGCCAGACAGTCCATGTAACCATGTGATTATGGTGGGAGCCTTTTACATCACGTTGACTTCTGGAGGGGCTAGTGACTAAGTAATTAAGGTCATTCATGTGGTAACTCTACACCTATGTGACTGACCTCCAATTAAAACCCTGAACACCAAGGCTCAGGTGAGTTTCCATGGTTGGCAACACTCGATACCAACCATGATGTTGTCACACATCATTGGTGGGAGAATTAGGCATATTTGTAAGATTCCAGTGGGAGAGGACAACTGGAAGTCTCTCCCGGACCCTGCCCTCTGCACCTTTTTCTTTGGCAGATTTTAATCTGAATCCTTTTGTTGTAATAAATCATAACCATGAGGATAACAGGTCTTCTGAGTTCTGGGAGTCCTTCTAGCAAAGGACTTGAAATCACTCATGGAACCTGTCAGTGGTCCTGGGGACCCACAACGTAGTGGTTCTGATCTCTCACAGCACTCATCACAGTTCATGACTGTGTGTGTTAGTCTGTTCTCATGCTGCTAATAAAGACATACTGGTCAGGCGCAGTGGCTCACGCCTGTAATCCCAGCACTTTGGGAGGCCGAGGCAGGCGGATCACGAGGTCAGGAGATCAAGACCATCCTGGCTAACATGGTAAAACCTCGTCTCTACTAAAAAATACAAAAAATTAGCTGGGCGTGGTGGCGGGCACCTGTAGTCCCAGCTACTCAGGAGGCTGAGGCAGAAGAATGGCATGAACCCGGGAGGTGGAGCTTGCAGTGAGCCAAGATGGCGCCACTGCACTCCAGCCTGGGCGACAGAGCAAGACTCCATCTCAAAAAAAAAAAAAAGACATTCTGGAGACTGGGTAGTTTATAAAGGGAAGAGGTTTAATTGACTCTCAGTTCTGCAGGGCTGGGAAGTCCTCAGGAAACTTACAATCATGGTGGAAGGGGACATAAACATGTCCTTCTTCACGGGGCGGCAGTACAAAGAAGTGCCAAGCCAAAGGGGGAAAAGCCCCTTATAAAACCATCAGATATAGTGAGAGCTCACTCACTATCATGAGAACAGCATGAGGGTAAATGCCCCCATGATTAAATTACCTCCCATCAACTCCCTCCCACGACACATGGGGATTATGGGAACCACAATTCAAGATGAGATTTGAGTGGGGACACAGTAAAACAATATCAATGTGTGTGTGTGAGGTCATGTGACCATAGACCAGACTTACAATGTCCAACACAGCTGCCACTGGCCAAATATGGATGCTTAAGTTTAAATTAATTTAAATGAGATAAAGTTAGGACTTCACTTCCTCAGTTGCACCAGGCACATTTCAGTTGCAGCGGTCACATGTGGTTTGTGGTTACCACATGGAATGATTCTATCACCCAGAAAGTTATATTGGACAACACTAGACTAGATGGTGAGGCTTCAAGGGCCTAGGGACTCCTTGCGACTTATTCATATCTGTATCTCCAAGGCCTTACACACAGTGGACACTCAATAATTATTAGTGAAAACAAACAAAAATACTAAAAAACTGGATAGTGAAAAGAGCTCTGTTTCCTGCCCTACCTCTAATGTTGTGTGCCGTTGAGGAAGCTATTGGCCTCTCCGGGCTTCAGTTTTCCCAGCTGCAAAGATGTGTGTGCACTCTAGGGGTGTCAAGGTCCCTTCTGGCCATGCATGGTGGCTCACACCTGTAATCCCAGTACTCTGGGAGGCTGAAGCAGGTGGATCACCTGAGGTCAAGAGTTCGAGACCAGCCTGGCCAACATGGTGAAACCCCGTCTCTATAAAAATACAAAAATTACCCGGGCATGGTGGTGCATGCCTGTAGATCCAGATTACTCGGAAGGCTGAGGCAGGAGAATGGCTTGAACCCGGGAGGTAGAGGTTTCAGTGAGCTGAGATCGTGCCTCTGCACTCCAGCCTGGGTGACAGAGCAAGACTCTGTCTCAAAAAACTAAATTTAAAAATAAAAACAGGTCAGGTGCGGTGGCTCACACCCGTAATCCCAACACTTTGGGAGGCCGAGGCGGGCACATCACCTAAAGTCAGGAGTTTGAGACCAGCCTGGCCAACATGGTGAAACGTTGCCTCTACCAAAAATACAAAAAAATTAGCTGGGCATGGTGGCACGCACCTGTAATCCCAGCTACTTGGGAGGCTGAGGCAGGAGAATCACTTGAACCAAGGAGGCGAAGCTGAGATCATGCCACTGCACTCCAGCCTGGATGATAAGAGTGAGACTCTGTCTCAAAAAAATAAAAATAAAAATAAAATTAATAATAATAATAAAAGTAAAGGTTTCTTCAGGTCCTGATGTTCAAGGCCAGGATGATGACAGGAGACCTGGTGGTCTGGTGCCCTTCTCCTTTCACCGTGTGCTAGTGCTAGGTGTAGCCTGAGACGGAATGGGCCAGCTGTCAAGGGAGCTGAACAGACAGTGAGGGAATTGAGAAACAGTCACTGGGTTTGCCCCAGCTGAGGAACTCTTCAAACTGCAAGTTCCATGATGGCATAGATTTGTTTGCCTCTTTGTTCACGCCTATGTCCACCTCGAGTTCTAGTACAGTGCCTGGCACATAGTAAGTGCTCAATAAACATTTGTGGAATGAGTGATTGACCCTAAGCACTGAACTTGCAGAGTCCAGAGATTGGCTCAGGGAGCATGTCCTTTGTCACATGTGGCACAACTCTGTGGCACCAGCCCCCTGGCAGGATTAGAACCCTTCACTAATAATCCAATGGAATCAGCTTGGACCCCACTTGGTGAATTCTGCTGTATTGCTGCCTCGTGCTCTAGTCCCAAAATGACCTTCAAAACCTATCTCCGTCACTGCACTGCTCAAAATCCTTCAGTGGCTCTCTGCTCTTCCCAGATAAAATAAAGCTATATTTTTGTTGCATGTGACAAGGTGTGAACTATCTTCATTTCTTTTCCATTTGAGAGCTCATGTTTTGCAGCAGGAAATTTGTAGCCAACGCTGGTCTGACCAGACCCCTGATACAGTGAGGGTACTGGCTTGCGTCCTATACTCATTGCTATGATTTGAATGTTTTGTCTTCTCCAAAATCATGTTGAAACTTAATCCCCAATGCAGCAGTTTTGGGAGGTGAGGCTCCACCCTCATGACTAGATTAATGCCACTATGAAAAGTGTTTGCACAAGTGGATTCACTCTCTTCTGCTCGTCTGCCGTGTGAGGACACAGAGTTCACCCCTCTCTTGCCCTTCCACCTTCTGCCATGTGAAGATGCAGTAAGAAGACCCACACCAGGTACCAGCATATTGATCTTGGACTTTCCAGCCTCTAGAACTGTAAAAGGATACATTTCTGTTCTTTACAAATTGCTCAGTTTCAGACATTCTGTTAGAACAGCAGAAAATGAACTAAGACACTCAATCTCAAGTTCTTCCTTTTGCTCTCTAATCTGGGCCTCCAAATCCTCCATCCTATGCCCACCAAGTCCCCAAGTTATCCCACCTTGAGCATTGACTCCCTTGCTATGCATTATACACCTTGATATAGTTTGAATATTTGTCCCTCCCCTGAAAATCTCATGTTGAAATGTAATCCCCAATGTTGGGGGTGGAGCTAGTGGAAGGTGTTTGTGTCATGGGGGTGGAAGCCTCATGAATGGTGTGGTGCCCTCCCCATGGTAATGAGTTACCACAAGGTCTGGTTGTTTTAAAAGAGCCTGGCACCTCCTCCCCACTCTCTCTTGCTCCATCTTGTAACACGCCTGCTCCCCTTTCACCTTCTGCCACGATTGGAAGCTTCCTGAGGCCCTCCCCAGGAACAGATGCTGGCGCCATTCCTCCTGTATAGCCTCCAGAATTGTAAGCCAAAATAAACCTCTTTTATTTATAAATTACCCAACCTTGGGTATTGCTTTATAGCAATGCAAAATGGACTAACACACACCTCTCATACTATTAATAGGTCATCCAAAGAGCTTCTCCCCTGGGGCACAAGTCCGCATACTCAGCAGTCTCCTTGAGGCTGTTGGCTCATCCATCAACCTTCTGAACCTCTGTTTTCTCATTTGTACAAAAAGCTGAAGTTATTTCCTGGATATCCCTTTTCAAGATCCTTCAAAACTGCTGACACTTCTCACACTTCTGTACCCTCATCCCAGCCCTGGAAATTCTGTTCCAATCTTATTGAACTGCATGTAAACCCCAGAGCTCACCATCACCTTACCAACCTTCAGGCCTTTGTCCTTCTGCTCCCTCAGCCCAGCACACCCTTTCCTTCCCCTTACCCCAACTTTCAAGACTCCACTCAAAGATCAGCCCCCTAGGAAAACTTTCTTCCACTTCTCCCTCCTCAGGTGGAACTTTCCCTACCCTCCTCTTCACCCCAGCCATTTTCCATGCACAAATTACACCCCTGTGACATCCAGAGCATTTTCTTACACATGCTTGCTAATCCACGAGTCTCTGCCTTCCAGACATCAATCAGCACCCTGAGAGCAGAATCTTCAGTGTTCTGTCTTTGTAAAGCAAAGAGATAAAATCAGAAGAGTTCGAGAGTTGGAGTCCAGTGGCTTCAGGTTGAATTCTGGCCCTACCCCACATACATTCTGATCTTAGGAGAATCATGACTATCCCTGTGCTAGATTATATTATTGGCCCCAACTCTTTATTCCCTCCTTTGTTTGTGTTCTTTGCCATGTGACTTTGCAATTTATCCCACTAACGGAGCAGAGTATATTTCCCTGCCATTTGACTTTGGGTTTGGGCATAAGACTTGTTTTAGACAACAGAATGAGGAGGAAGTGACAGGATGCCTGTTTCAAAAGATGTATTGCAGGCTTTAATCCATTCTCTTGCACTCCTGGCTTAAGAAGAACATTCTCAGGCCAGCCTTCTGCTCTCAAGAGGTTCAGAAGCATGTGGAGCTGAGCCGCCTCAACCAAGCTCCCCATGCAGAGCCCAGCCTTGATTAACCAGCCCTGAGCCAACTTGCAAATTTGTGAGCAAGAATAAGTGATGGCTGCTGTGAACCACTGGATTTAGGGGTGGTTTGTTACTCGGCAATAGTTGACTGATACACTCTCTTCAACTCAGTGTCTTCATCTGAGGGATGATAAGTTCCTTGAGGTGCTATCATAGGATTAGATTACATTCTGAATAAAGTATAAAACTCAATGTCTGACTCATCATAAGTGCTGACAAATGGCAGCTATTGGTTCCCTGAAAATTTCAACATAGATTTATGCTATGACCCAGAATGTCTGCTTCTAGGTATATACACAAAAGAATTGGAAACAGTCATTCAAACAGATACTTGTACACAAATGTTCAGAGCAGTATTATTCATAATAGCTAAAAGGTGCAAACGACCCAAGTGTCCATTGACAGACAAATGGGTGAATAAAATATGATATATCCATATGATTAAATATTATTAAGACATAAAAAGAATGATGTCCTGGTATATGCTACATCATGGTTGAACCTTGAAAATATTATGCTAAGTGAAATAAGCCAGACACAAAAGATAAATACTGTATGATTCCACTTATCTGAAATATCCAGAATAGGCAAATTTGCAGAGATAGAATGCAAATTGGAGGTTACCAGGGACTAGGGGGTAAGGAGGAATGGGGAATTATTGCTTACTGGGTACAGAGTTTCTGTTTGGGGTGAAGATTTGGAAACAGATAGTGCTGAGGGTTGCACAACATCGTGAATGTAATTGATGCCACTACATTGTACACTTAAAAATGGTTAAAATGGTGACATTCCTGTTATATGGATTTTACCACATTTTAAAAATGGTACTTAGGTGTTCAAGACAATCCTGGATGACATAGGAAGACCCCATCTCTATAAAAGATAAAAAATGAAAAAAAAAATAGCCGGGTATAGAGGTTTGCCCCTGTAGTCCTGACTACTTGGGAGGCTGAGGTGGGAGGATTGCTTGAGCCTGGGAGTTCCAGCCTGCAGTGAGTCATAATTGCACCACTGCACTCTAGTCTGGGTGACAGAGTGAGACATTGATTCAAAAGAAAAAGGCAGTTACTGTATTTATCTGTTCAGCAACTGTACATAATAAATGCTGAGTAAAAGTCTGTTGAATGTTGCTGAAATAAATGAAATGACCATTGGATGGGTAGATGCGCAAATAACCAAAGAGTTAAATAAATGACTCAGTTAATGGTGAGCAAGTGAAGAAACCATATAAGCTCTTTATCATGGCCACCTACTTAGAAGATGTACAACAACCAGGACATGGGACCATACAGTCTTATGTAGAATTAACTATATTGAGAGCAATAAGTATAAAAATCACACAAAGCAGAAAAGGCAACCTAGGGCATCCATGTAGACCTGCAGTCCCAGGAGGGCAGAAAGCAGGTCTGAGATGACAGGGCACGAGGACAGTGGCCCAGCAGGGGACGCCAGAGGCTCCAGCAGTGGAAAGAAACACATGGTTGCTACAATGAGGTGGAAATGAGAGCGGGCTGCAGGTGCAGGGCTGCTACCTGCAGAGTAACATGTGTTACCAGGTTGATCTTGCCCCTTGGGGAGTCTGGGGAAAACCCAGGTTCTAGAAACCAGAAACAGTGATAATGAATAGAAACCCTTGTGCAAGCACAACACTTTAAAATGTAGACACCACTTTCCCGGGGATCAGCTGACTCAGTCCTCACAACCACCTTGTGAAGGTTTATCTTACTATTTCTAATAGGCGAAGAACATAAGGCTCAGATGGGTGACAGAATAGGTCCAAGGTTACCTGGTGCACAAGAGGCAGGGAGCCACCTCCCAGGGACTGGCTTTATTGGTTCCAGTGAGAATTCCATTGGCCCCATTGAGAACTTCATTGGCCCCAATGCTGCCCAATGAGCCCACACAAGGCAGGGGTGGAACTTGAACCCAGGTGACTTCACCCCCATATCCTATGCTCCTTCAAACACACCCTAGGAGAAAACCTTCCAGCAGCGCTAGGGTTTGAATGTGTGTCTCCGAAACTCGTGTTGACATTTAACTGCTGTTGGAACAGTGGAGAGAGATGGGACCTTTGGGAGGTGGATGGGTCACGAGGGTTCTGCCCTCATGAGTGGGATCGATGCCATTATAAAGGATGAGTTTGGCTCTCTTTTGCCTCTTTTTTGCCTTCTGCCATGTGAAGATGAAATGTTTTGTTCCTCCCCTTTGGAGGATGCAGCATTCCAGGCACTATCTTGGAATCAGAATCTCCAAGTCTGCCAGCACCTTGATTTTGTACCTCTCAGTCTCCAGAGCTGTGAGCAATAAATTTCTGCATGTAAGTTACTTAGTCTCAGGTATTCTCTGATACCAGCTCAAATAGACTAAGACAAGTGGGGAAAAGCAGAAATCTCTCCCCTGGTGTGTTGATCTTGGATTTGAATCACAGCCTTGGTTGCTGGCTAGTTCTCCAATTTGGGGAAGCTCACTTGAACCTGTGTTCTGATCTGTAGAATGGGAATAAATGAACCTGCATTATCATATTGTCCTAAGGACGTGAGGTAAAGCAGGCAGGAGTGTTTAGTACAGCATCCATCCCACAACAGGAGGTCAGTGCAGTCATGGGCACCCTTATTTGTCATCTCTTCTCTCTGGTCCCTTTCCCCCTCACCCTCCCCTCTTTGCTCCCCTTCTTTCATCTCTTCTTGGATTCTCTCTCTTGTCTCTCATTGTTCTCTTGTCTCCCCATAAACCCACACTTCCCACGTTCTTCCATCTGGTCCCTCAAAAACCCGCAGGTCCCTGTCCTAGGGAACAGCAGGTAGATGTGAAATGTTGAGTAACTCCTTCCCACAGGTCCGGGCTCCCTGGCCTGTCCATCCCCGCCATGTCCCTCTGCTCCACAGGTTCCATGCCCTTGGTCACACTGCTTTCTATCTTACATTCTTGACTTTATATGTACTTTGAATAATAACTCTCCCCACCTTGGTGAGGCCACAAATTATCACTAATCTCCAGGAGAGATTAAATGTTGTCAACAGTTGGTTTCTCGCATAGACTGGAGGATCCTGGGCTAAGGGGAAATGGATGGAGGAGGGCTGAGGTGCATGCTGATACCCAAGCCACAAGCAGGCTCTGCAGAAGCCAGCACGGCAGAGCCGGAGACACAGGAGCAGGCTCCGGAGCCCGGCCACCTGGAATGAGTCCCAGCCATGCCCCTTGTCATTTGTGTGACCTCAGAAAGGGGCATCACCTCTCCGGGCCTTAATCTTTTCATCCACTAAACGGGATAATCGTAGAACAAGAGGAGAGAATGAGCATGGAGCCTGCACAGAAGGAGGGCTTTAAGCAATTATGGGAATGAAGGGAAGTGTCATTTCTCAAAGTCCATGGACCCGGGCCTGAGCCCTGCACATACTTCCTCCCCAAGCCCTACACATCTCCCCAGAGCCGTGCATTTGGGAGAGCAGATACAGAGTGCTGAGCAATTCCTCCAGGAGTACAGGGCTCTCTAGACCCAGATGTTGGGACACTTCGGGGATGGCCATTCCCCCTCTCACATCCCACCAACTCCGGTCTCCCAAGCTAGGCCCTGCTGGGTCCCAAGCCCACCCTTTGGCAGCCAAGTAGAGCTGCCCCTCAATGAAACGTGATGAATGGTGGCCCTCAGAGCCATCAGCTTCCCAACTTAACTGACACCCCACTGCTTCCTTCTTTAGGAATTCTGATTCTCCCTTCACAGACTGTCATAAAACCAGGCTAGAAGGCTTCCTTCCAACACCCACAGAGATGATTCAGCCAAAATGTTCATGAGCAAATATTACAGGGAAACGACCCCAAAGGGGAAAGTTCCCCCAAAGACCTACACGTTATTCTTCACTCAGTGCTTCATTTTTGGAGACAAAAGAAACCCTACCGTTCATCTGCTCCACAATGCAGGTGAGTGAACCAGGACAGGGCATTCGCCGCAGGGAACGTTTATTGAGCACTCTCTGTATACCCTGCACCGCACCAGCCAACTCCGGCACACATCTCATTTCATCCTCGCACCGTCTGTGAGGCAGGGCTGCTGCTAATCCCATGGCACTGGGGGAAACTGAAGCTCAAGGTGGTGGAGCCACTCCCACCTGTGGGAAAATCCAGAGTCACACAGTCACAAGAAGAGCCCAGACCTGCCTGGCTTCAAAACAGGTAGTGAGCTCCCCATTGCTGGAGGTATCCAAGAGTCTGCAGAGGGACTTCAAGTATTCAGGAAGGGGGAGACTCCAAGATCAGTGCCCCATGGATAGGCTCCATCTTCAACAGGGTTTCTCAATATTGGTGCCATTGAGATTGTGGACTGGATAATTCATTGCTGTAGAGAAGATTGTCCTGTGCATTGTGGGATGTTGAGCAGTATCCCTGGCCTCTGCCCAGCAGATGCAGGTAGCACCTCCTCAATCACAGCAACCAAAAACATCTCAAGACATTGCCAAAGGTCCCCTGGGGCGAGGGGGACAAAAATCACCACTTGAGAACCACTGTTCTACAAGGATTTTTGAAAAAGCCAGCAGACATCCACGGGGACACGCGCTGACAATGCAGGGAGGAGAAGTTTTACACCCCTGCAGTACCTTCTAGGGAGACAGTTGTGCACCGCAGCAGCCCTTATATCACGGCAGAGATGCTGTATATCTGCTCCTCTGTCAGCATCCCAAAGGACCAGGAGGAATACTCCTGCACATTTAGAAAAGAAAGAGAGAGGAGACCCATGACCCAAAAATACGACATTGGAATTGAGGCACAATTTGACCTAAATGCAATAAAATTGTGCCATTAGTACCAGACCAGCAAGCACTACCCAACCCACTGATAACGCTGAGCTGCCACTAGACCTCAGTAAGCCTTGATATATTTTAGCCTTGATTTAAAACGGAAGAATCTGCAGGTCAGACCTGAAAAGATCCTTAGAAAGTAGAGATCTGCTCTCTGGTCCTGTGCTGTGAGTGTGTTGTGCGGTGTGAGGGTGGGGGCAGGTGGCAGGGGGAGCGGTGCTGGCCATCTGTGTCCGGCATCTTTTTTTTGTGCCCCTCATACAACCCCCAGATTGCCTCTCCACCCTTCTCCCCATGTGGATTTCAGTGGACTGTCTTGCCCTCCACCTTCTGATTTGGTTCTGCCAACTGGAGGCCCAGAAGGAAATCAGGGGCAGGGTAGATGGAGTCAGGGTCCTTGTTCCCCCTGCTCCTGCCGGCCAGTCTCTGAGGATTGGCTGCATCCCTTCACTGAAGGTCTCAGCCAAGGACCTTTTCTCCCTCTGCACCTTCTCCCCTTAACTCTTAACCTTCCCTCATCTGGTTAGGAATGATGATGGCGCCCGCTGACGCTAGACCCCAATTATACCCTCCTGTGTAGGTTCCCTACACTCTCCCCACACCTTTGTAAACAGTTCCTTTACTAAACTGTCCTCAAATTATCCCAATTATGTATGCATCATGTGTTTCCTGCTGAGCCCTGACTGATAGATAAACCAAGTGGTTCTTTGTTCAAACAAAATTGTATGCAAAAACTCAGCAGATACAACAGATCAGAGCGGAGCTCCTGCGTCCATTCACGTGGATTTATTATGTGTCAGCCCTTAGCCAGAGTCTCTGGGCTGGGGCTGAGGACACACTAGTGAGTGAGAACAGTGAGGTCCTTACTGGCTGGAGTATACAGTCTTGCAGGTGGCAAAGGTGGAGCAGGCAACCTGAGCTCCTTGGTCCCCGACACTGTCTTCGTGGGGCCTTATTTAATAACCACAGAATGTCATGTTAAGGCCTGTGATCCAGTTCCCTTGTCCTACTCCCATTTTTCAGACAGGAAAGCTGAGGCCTAGAGGAGGAAAGGGAATTGCCCAATATTTAAGACAGTCTACCTTCTGGAAGTTAATGGAATCTTGCCTTTTTTTTTTTTTTTTTTTTTTAACGGATTCTCACTCTGTTGCCAGCCTGGAGTGCAATAGCACGATCTTGGCTCACGGCAACCTCCGCCTCCCAGGTTCAAGCAATTCTCCTGCCTCAGCCTCCTGAGTAGCTGGGACTACAGGTGTGCGCCACCACACCCAGCTAATTTGTGTATTTTTAATAGAGATGGGGTTTCACCATGTTGGCCAGGATGGTCTCAATCTCTTGACCTCGTGATCTGCCCGCCTCAGCCTCCCAAAGTGCTGGGATTACAGATGTGAGCCACCACACCCAACTGGAACCCTGCCTTCTTAGTTTGGAGTGATGGCTAATATTTGGTGAGTTGTCAGTGTGTGCTGGACCCTTGACTACATATGGGTCACAGTTTAATCCCCTAATGACTCTCTGAAGTGGGAAGGAGTATTATCCCTACTTTATAGACAAGGCTTGGAGAGATGAAGTGACTTGTCCAGAATCACAGAGCGAGCTAGAGCCAGAGCTGGATGGAACCCAGGAAATCTATGGAGGAGGGAGAGGGGCTATGAAAAATGTCACCCTCAGAAAAGCATCTGAGTGTGTGATTTTTTTAATCATCTTGCAACCATAAGGAAAATTCTTGGTGCCTAAATCATCCCCTGAGACAGGGTAAGAGAGGGGCACAGGCATCCTGGATCCCTCAGATATCGGCTTCGTTTCAGAACATTCTTGGCTGGAATGAAAATGGCACAGAAGCCACGGTCAGTCAGGTTCACAGGAAGGGCTCAAGACACGCATGAGAGTCCCTGAGAGTGCCCACCGTGCACCCCAGCTTAAAATATATCCACCAACGTCTGAGCACCCTGCCATGATGCTTGAAATGCCACCGTAAGAGTCACTTTTGTGCAGAGCATGACATGCACTTCTCAAAGGAACACAGGAAATAGGCATAAATTACCCGGATGCAGTGACACATTAAGGGAGGGGAAGAAAGGACTGGGAGTTTTTGAGCACCTACTAGGTGCTTTCCATAGGGGACACTCAGTAAATGGTAGTTTAATATTACATGGATCATATCTATGGAATATATCTTATTTGTCACAACAGGGCAGTGAAGAGGGCATTGCTACCTTGATATTTAGAAATGCCAGGCTCAGAGTGGTTAAGTGATTTGCTCAAGGTCACACAGCTGATATTGTGCAGAGCTAGGTTGGAGCTTCAATGGCAAGCCTGCCTACTTTCCATCACCTGTGCTATCACTCAAGCTCAAGGGACCAACTTTAAGGGGCTCCAATGGGCTAGGGACAGAAAATGTGGATGTTCGACGGGCAGTACTAATCTCGGGGGCACCATGATGTCCCTGGGTCTGTCTCCCTATAAGAATTAGCTGTGTGGGCCGGGCGCGGTGGCTCAAGCCTGTAATCCCAGCCCTTTGGGAGGCCGAGACGGGCGGATCACGAGGTCAGGAGATCGAGACCATCCTGGCTAACACGGTGAAACCCCGTCTCTACTAAAAATACAAAAAAAAACTAGCCAGGCGAGGTGGCGGCGCCTGTAGTCCCAGCTACTCCAGAGGCTGAGGCAGGAGAATGGCGTGAACCCGGGAGGCGGAGCTTGCAGTGAGCCTAGATCGGGCCACTGCACTCCAGCCTGGGCGGCAGAGCGAGAGTCCATCTCACAAAAAAAAAAAAATTAGCTGTGTGACCTTCCCTGAGCTGGACTTCGGTTTCTTTTCAGGTAAAAAAAGAAGCTGCATTTGACACCCCCCTTAGCTTCCTTCTATTTCTGAAGTTCTGCGCATCACAAATTTGCTGATGGTATGCAAATTTTCATAGACTAATTTATGCAAATTCACATTGGTCCCTAGCAAGGTTCAACCCAATTGAATACTATTAACAACAGATACTTTCAAAAGGCAAAAACGCCAGGCGCAGTGGCTCACACCTATAATCCTAGGACTTGGGAGGCCGAGGAGGGTGGATCGGTTGAGCCCAGAAGTTGGAGACTAGCCTGGGCAAAATAGTGAAAGCCCATCTCTACAAAAAAATAGAAAAAATTAGCTGGGCATGGTGGCATGCACCTGTAAATCCAGATACTTGGACGGTTGATGGGGGAGGATGGCTTGAGCCATCTGGAGACTGAGGCAGCAGTGAGCCACAATTGCTCCATTGCCCTCCAGTCTGGGTGACAGAGGGAGGCCTTGCATCAAAAATAAAAGGCATCTATTTAATGGGTGCAGAAGAAAGTGCTCTCCACCTCCCATCCCTGCCTGTTCCCCACCTATGTCCCAGAACAGGGCACTCAGACTGTGGGTCTTTTTCCTTAGGATGAAGAGGTAGGAAAACAGGCAAGGCGTGAGCAACCTCTCACAGACTGTGGTGTGGACCAGCTGCTGCTGGTTACTTGGAGTTATTTGCTGCATAGGGGATGTCATCAGGGTTAAACTGGATCCCAGAGAGGGGGCCCCTGCACTCCTGTGATGCCCCAAGCCCTACCCAAGTAGAACTTGCAGACCCCTCTCCTGTCCTTGCACTCATGGGCTCCTCGCCCTGAGGCTGTTAGAAGCAGCTTGTTAAAGTCAGCAAATTTAAAAATAAAATGTTTAAAAATTTTTTAAAATAAGAGAAGCAATGTCTCTTCTCTAAACAGATCGATTCTTGCTGGGACACCTCAGTGATCTCATTGTGCTTGGCTCACCACCCTATGTTACTTACAGAGACCCGTTGGTATTTCTGAAGAACTAAAACATTCCTCCAGCCGGATCTCACTCACAAGTACAATATGATCTCCCATCATATGCTTTTAACCACAGCCTCCTCAATATCCCAACCCAAACACGGTCAGTGTAACTTGGATGGCTCCAATTCCCAGACAGGGTCATCAGACAGTGATCTCCGGAAAATTCCTCCCAGGTGGGCTGCCTGTCGGAGAATCACAAAAAGACATTTTATTTTAAATTAACCTCCACTATGATATGGGTCTACGGCATCCAAGAAGGGATAAATCAGCTGCACAAAGAACTTTAAACCAGGCACAGTGGTGCACGCCTGCAGTCCTAGCTACTCAGGAGGCAGAGGCCAGAGGATCACTTGAGGCCAGGAGATCGAGGCTGCAATGAGCCGTGATGATGCCTGTGAATAGCCACAGCATTCCAGCCTGGGGAATATAGCGAGAGTCTGTCTCTTTAAAAAAATAATTAATTAATTAATTAATTTTGAAAATTTTTAAATAAATAAGAAGAACTTTGATCCAGCCTTTAAACTGTAGGACTTGGTAGACAAGTTGGGAAGGGAGACCATGCCTGGGACGAAATAGTAGGAGCACAGGTGTGGAGGCACGACAGAGCTGGTTCTCGGTAGACTAGTGAGGAAGAGGAGCCGCCAACCCACCGGAAAAGAAAATGGCCCTTTTGGGAGTAATGGGAAATAAGGGGTTTTTGTCTGGTTTTGTTTGTTTGTTTGCAACAGAGTCTTGCTCTGTTGCCCAGGCTAGAGTGCAGTGGCACAATTGTAGCTCACTGCAGCCTCGAACTCCTGGGCTCCAGTGATCCTCCCATCTCAGCCTCCCTAGTAGCTGGGACTACCAGCACACTCCACCATGCCCAGCTAATTTTTATTTTTTGCAGAGATGAGGTCACACTATGTTGCCCAGGCTGGTCTCAAATTCCTGGGCTCAAGCAATCTTCCTGCCTTAGCCTCCCAAAGTGCTGGGATTACGGGTGTGAGCCACTGCAGCTAGCCAGAAATAAGTTTTTTAATAGATGGAGTGCGGTCAGATTATCAAAGCCTTTGAAAGGCAGGCAGGTGAAGTTTATAGTTAATTTAATAGACAGGAGGGAGCCTCACAAGGTGTTCGAGCAGGGAAATAATAATGCAAGATAGAGTCGATCATCATTATTCAGGGGTTCTGTTTTTGCAAATTCACCTGCTTGGTAAAATTTCTTTCTAACCCCAAAATCAATACCCACAACTCTTCCATAAGTACTGGCAGTGTAGTGAAACAGACGAGTCCCTCACACACGTGTTTTCGGCTGCGGCTGAGCAAGGCTGTCTTTTTTCAGCTCTCATACAATTAGCTAGTCCTTTTTGCAGTCTATTTAGTTCCATCTTTTTCACATTTGTGTGTTTTGTTGATTTTGGTGATTTTGCTGTTTAAAAGGGGCCCAGGCACGGTGTTGAAGCGCTGTCTTGTGTTCCTAAACCTAAGAAAGTCATGAGGTGCCTTACAGAGAAAATGCATGCATTCGGTTAGCTTCACTCAGACATGAGTTACAGTGCTTCCGGCTGTTAGTTCAACATTTAATAACCCAACAATAAATATTAAATAAGGTATCTTTAAACAGAAACACACATAAAACTTGGTTATGTGTTGATCAGTTGACAATCTAGAAGCAATGGGTCAGTTTTCACTAATTCAGTGATCGCAGCAACTTTATAGAGCATAACTAGCACGAATAATGAGAATCGCCTATATCAGCATTTTGGACTCTAAGGAGACCACAAGACCATGAAAAGAAGCCATCTCTTAAGAGAGTGTATGCTCCAGAGTCAAACTACCTGGGTTCAAATCCCAGCTCTTCTGCTTACTAGCTGTGCCACCTTGGGTGAGTTGCTTGTCTTCTCTGTGCCACAGTATTTCATCTGTAAAACAGACACAACGATTGTCTCTTTATCATAGAGTGACTAGGAGAATTTAAACGTGTTAATGTTTGTCAAGTTCTCAGAAGATTATCTGGGACATAATGAATCCTGTTTACATGTTTTGTGTTTGTTAAATAAAGAAAAGGGAGAAGGTGAGAGAAAGAGAGAGAGAGAGCATGCACCTCATTTCACAGGTGAGGAACCTGAGTCAGGCCCACATCTGAGTCTTTCCAGCGACGAAATGGGGAGGCAGCTGGCTCTGGGGAACCCAGATCAGAGTCAGTTCAATGACGGGGATGCAAAATTGAGGTGGTGGTGACAACCACAGGGACAGGCGCTAACCCACGGTGCTGAGCAAAGGCACGGTGTGACTGAGGGACCCGCCAAGACCCATCCACCTGTGACCACCAAGGGACACTTCCTCTTACTCCCCCTTTCCAAGCCACAGCCAGATGGAACCCAGAGTGCTCTAAAGATGCACCTCTCCACCTCGCCATTTAAGAATTACTAGGCATCTCCAGGCTGTGCGGCTGAGGAGCAAGAAATACTACCGCGCCCCAGCAGAAAGCTAATGAGAAACCGAACACAGCCAGACAGAAGCTTAACAAGAAATACTGGCCCGGGCTCCCCAGAAGAAGAGCAGGCTCCGAAGGCCTGGCAGGCCGCCTGCCATCTCCCTGCAATGCATCGATCGGTGCAGGGAAAGCTGGAGACCGCGGGGAAGGAGATAAACGAGAAGATGTATGACGGGAGGGGCCCAGGGCTGATGAAAGGGGAAGGGAAGGTGGCTTAAATCAAGGGGCAAGTGCCGCGAGAGGGGCGGATAACAGGATTTGTGTTTACGGTTAACGAGGAGAATTGGTGGAGGTGCTGCTCTGGGGCAGGGGAGGTGGGTGAAGACTTGGGGAGGAAGAGGAAGAGGGGCTCCAGGGAGGGTAACCCATGCTCCAAGCAAATCACTAACATGAGCCAGGGGTAAGTCCCTGAAATGGCAAAATCCTTCCTGGTCCATTTGGCTGGAACTGCGATTGCCTTTTATCTTCTCTCCTTTGTTTCCTAACTTTCCTGAGTGTCCAGGAAAGAATATCCACATCTGCCCCTTTCTCCCACCACCAAGTCATCAGAATTCAAAGCCTGTGTCCGGACAACAGGGATAACAGGAAATGCTCACCGAGCACCTCCTCTGTGCTTCTGGCTGGGCCGAGAGCTTCCTGTGTCTTACTCCAACTAATATTCATCCCACGATGGAGGCACTGCGGTTGTTCTCATTGCACAGATAAGGAAACTGAAATTCAGAGAGGCCCTCCAATGACACAGAAGGGTGCTGAAATTCCAGCCCAGGCAGTGTGGCTCCAGTGCTAACCATGATTCCACACTGAGCCTGTTGACACCCTCAGCATTTATGCCTAATGGGAGATTGTTTGCCTGCATTTCAGGCCTTTGAACCACCTCTGATTTCTGCATCGCTGTGGCACACTGTTTCACGCAGGCTAGTAACACTCTTTGCAAGAAGCAGCCAGGAAACGACTCCACTTTTCTGCCTTAGGGACTTCTCCAAAGATGCAGAAGCAGCTCAGTTCTCCACTAGGTGCAGCCAACAAGTACAAGGCACTCACGTCCCCAGGGCTGGCCCTCTGCTAGGGGATGAGGAGTTGAGGGATAAATGCCCCCATCCCTCAGGGGGGCAATTCTGAGGCACATTCTGCAGGGCTCCTCAGAGGATGTCTGGCAGGCTAGAGTCCCAGTTTCCCCCAGTGATAACCAGCTACACATGCCCTCATAAGGTAGCCTGCTTTTCTTCCTCATCTCCCTGCTCCCTCACTCCTGCTTCCTGTGTCTCCTTCCAGCCGACGTTCCTGCATACAAGCCCTCCTCTCAGGCTCCACTGGGCGGGGATCGCAAACTAGGATAGGGCGCCACCTCAGTTAAACAAGAAATGCAAGAAATAGGACCAGTTTACCAAAGATAAACTTTGGGGAGATTGCGTGATAAGGAGATGAAAAGGGGGTCTCTCTCTCTCTCTCTTTCACTCTCTCTTTCTCTCTCTCTCTGCGTTTTACAGACACCTCTTTTAATGATTTAGCAAGATATTTCCTTGTTTTTAACACATTTCTATTAAATATAGAATATGGCATTAAGAGTGGGTATGGCGGCTCATGCCTGTAAGCCCAGCACTTTGGGATGCCGAGGTGAGTGGACCACTTGAGGCCAGGAGTTCGAGACCAGCCTGGCCAACATGGTGAAACCCCATATCTACTTAAAAAATACAAAAAATAGTTGGGCGTAGTGACGTGCACCTGTAATCCCAGCTAGCAGGGGAGGTTGAGACAGGAGAATCGCTTGAACCTGGGAGGCGAAGGTTGCAGCGAGCTGAGATCCAACCTGGGCGACAGAGCAAGACTCAACTCAAAAAAAAAAAAGAATATAGCATTAAAATGGGAGTATTTGGGCCTCTATTGAGGTAGTCTGAATTTATATATAATTTAGAATAGGATAAAAACAGAGTAATAATTTTAACTTCACTTTGTTACAATGATATGGTTTCTCTTATTCTCTCCAATTTTATTCCTCTATTGAGAACTTCAGAACTTTGGTCAACGCTTTTTCCCCATCCAGAGAAGTGCTGGGGGAAATGTGTCTGTCTTTCTTTGCACCCTTGACTTTTTCCTAATTCTGCTAATGACAGCCTGACTCCCATGAACCCTGACATCCAGTTGGTGGCATCGCCAGTCCTCAAAAGCCAGAAACCACCTCTACAGAGGTGACTCCATGTTAAAACAGAGCAAGACTCCATCTTAAAAAGAAAAAAAAAGTGTATATATATATATATATATATACACACACACACACACACACACACATATATACACACACACACTTTTTATATATATATGTATATATGTGTGCGTGTGTGTGTGTATATATAGCTACAAAGAGGAACCAGAGTAGATTTGTTGAGTACAGATACAGAAGAGCCACATTCACCTCCAGATTTGCTCAAAACTGCACAGCAAAAATACGACCAAGTCTCTAGGAGCCCGTCTGAGCCTCAGTTTTCACATCTTTGAAAAAGAGATAATACTATTCACCTCAGTGAGTTGTCGTTGAGATCAGTAATCATAAACACTGTTTGAGTGCAGACCCCATTCAAAATTTGATTTTACAAATATTCTACAAATGAAAATGACTACTGGTCCTACTAGTAGAAGTAATAGTGATAGTGGTAGCAATAAAAGTAGTAACTGTAGAGATGAAAATAGCAATCATAGCAATAGTACTCATTGAAACAATAGTAGTAGTAATAGTAGTATTTAGTAAGAGTAGTAGTTGCAGTAGTATCAGGTTGGTGCAAAAGTAATTGTAGTTTCTGTCATTACTTTTAATGGCAAAAACCACGATGACTTTTACACCAACCTAAAAGTAGCAAGCAAGATATTGCTATTGTGGTATTAATACCACGATATTAATAGTACTAGTAATGGCAGTAGTAACAGAAGTAGTATTAGTAGTGATAATAATATGAAAGTAGTAGCAGAAATAGTAGCAACAGTAGTACTGGTAAAAATAATAGTGACAGTAGTAATTGCAATTAGTGCTAGTAGGAATGGTAGTTGATGTAGCAATAGCAGTCATAATAAATAGTAAGAGTTATAATAGCAATTTTTAGTAGTAGTGTCAATAGTAGTAGTAATAGTGAACAAAAGATTCAAATGCAATAATTTACTAAGGAAGTGCTCCCGGGAAAATCAGTAAGAGAGTGAGATAAACAGGACAGGAAACAAAAAAACACTAAGTAAGGATCAGCCTCAGCCTGGTCCTGCAGGGAACCCAGGAACATAAATTGCACATTAGAGTTTGACTTTCCTTGAAGCAGAGGTTAGGCCCCCACATCTCACACTAGTCAGTCAACAGCCCTGGGTATCCCAGGGGGCTGTAAACTCCAAGGCACCTGCCAGCCATAAGCAGAAAAGCAAACCAGAGCAGAGAGATGGGTATGTGGCCCTGGTAAAGGCGATAGGAGCAGATCTAGGTGGACTCCAACATGACTGTGCTACTAAAATGTCAGAGGAATTTAATGCACAATAGACATTGGTATTGCGGGAGAACCTACCTTGAAGGAGATTACAATTTAGAAAGACAGCGCGTGTGCACACAAACACACACATGGACTAACGGCAATCCAGGTTCACTGAGGCCACCGTACAAGATCACATACACACTGGTAGACTCATTCTCTCATAAGGATGACAATTACAATCATAGTTAACATTTATTGGGTACCTACTATGTATTAGGCACCGTACAATGTACTGTATCATCTCATCAATTCTTCTCCTAGATGGAAAAACTGAGGTTCAAGAGGGTAAGTAACTTGTCCAAGCTCGTGCACCTAAGAAGCAGAAGAGCTGGCTTCAGACTCAGGAATACTGTGCTCAGAACCTGTCTTCCTAAGCACCAGCCAGCTCCCCAGGCCCCCCAGATACACCCATGTGTACACATATGGAGACTTCCACCAAGGAGCACATGTCTAACAAGATGATAGTCGGGGCCTCAAGAATTCAGAAGAGCAAGTCCTCACTAAAATAGGGAGAGGAATACAGAAGGATTCTCGGAAGAGGTGACATATAATAGTAATTTTTATAAGTGGTGTGAATAGCAGTAGTAATAGTAAGCAAAGATTCAAGTGCGATAATTTACTAAGGAAGTACTCCCAGGAAATTAGTAAGATTTGGGCTTTGAAGGATGTGTAGGAGCTTTGAAGGATGGGCCTGGGCTTTGAAGGATGTATAGGAGTCTGGACAAGCAGAAATAAGGAGACAGAGCTAGGGGTGGAAGGAGGGGAAGAGAGAAGGAAATTGAAGGTGCCAAATAGATAAAAATATGGACTCTGTGTGTGACCTCAGGTAAGTGGCTTAACTCTTCTGAGTCTCAATTTCCCTTTTGTGTAAAATGGGGAGGAAAGTAGATACCACCTTCCCAGACCTGCTGTGAGGATTCAATGAGCTAGTGCACGTAAAACACTTGGCACAGATCCTGGTGCTCAGTAGATGAACAGTTTCAGGCACGATTTTATAAATTATAACCACAGTCACTGTTACTACCAATGGCCAGTATTGGGACAGCCACCATCTTGTCGCCTCTTCCATGGCTTCTCCCCACCTGAAGCCTCCCTCCTTTGCCTGGCCTCTGGGATATCCCATCCTCAGTCTCCCCAGCATTTATCTTTAGAAATCAAAACTGGGGCTAGGAGTGGTTACTCACACCTGTAATCCCAGTACTTTGGGAGGCCAAGGGAGGAGGATCACTCAAGGTCAGGAGTTCAAAACCAGCCTGGCCAACATGGTGAAACCTTGTCTCTACTAAAAATAAAAATAAAAAATAGCCAGGCGTGATAGTGGATGCCTGTAATCCCAGCTACTCGGGTGGCTGAGGCAGGAGAATCACTTAAGCCCAGGAGGCAGAGGTTGCAGTGAATCAAGACCGTACCACTGCACTCCAGCCTGGGTGACAGAGTGAGATCCCATGTCAAAAGGAAAGGAAGGGAAAGGAGAGGAGAGGAGAGGAGAGGAGAGGAGAGGAGAGGAGAGGAGAGGAGAGGAGAGAGGAGAGGGAGAGGGAGAGGAGGGGGGGAGGGGGGGAGGGGAGGGGAGGGGAGGGGAGGGGAGGGGAGAGGAGAGGAGGGAGAGGGAGGGGGGGAGAGGAGAGGAGAAGAGAAGAGAAGAGAAGACAAGAGAAGAGAAGAGAAGAGAAGACAAGAGAAGAGAAGAAAAAAGAAAAGAAAAGAAAAGACAAGACAAGACAAGACAAGACAAAAAAGAAAATTGGGCCAGGCATGTTGTTGTGCACCTGTAATCCCAGCACTTTGGGAGGCAGAGATGGGAGGATTGCTTGAAACCAGAGTTTGAGACCAGCCTGGGCAATATAGTGAAATCCCATCTATATCATAAAAAATTTTTAAATTAGCTGGGTGTGGTGGCACATTGCTGTAATGAGGCAAGGCAAGAGGATACCTTGAGCCCAGGAGTTGGAGGCTACAATGAGCGAAGATCACGCCACTCCACTCCAGCCCAGGCAACAGAGTGAGATCCTGTTTAAAAAAAAAAGTTCCCCCATCACCATTTTCTGGGAGTTCACCTTCACCTCACTAATGATGAGTTTGGGTCTCTGACAGTGCTTCCAGAATGCACCAGGTCCCGTGGTTCCTGCACTCCACCTGGAGCTACGAGAGAGCCGTCAGACAGTACAAGTTGTTATTACACTCCCACCACTACCTGAAGACTGTGATTTCCTGAGGCTGGGCCAATTTTTCTCACCAGGGCTTCTCACTGCCCCCCACAGTGGGTTCCCAGCAACCCCAACCCCTTCTGTATCACCCATGAGAAATCTACACAACAGAGGCTCTGGACTGTGCTTCTTGGGGTGAGCAGGGTGGGGAACGGCAGTGGCTCTACGTTAATCTTGCTGCCAGAAGGAGACTCCATTAGGTTCCTCGGGTCACCATAGTAATAATTGCCCTGGACCAGGTGCAGTAGCTTACACCTGTAATCCCAACACTTTGGGAGGCTGAGACAGGAAGATCGCTTGAGCTCAGGAGCTCAAACCTGGGCAACATAGTGAAACCCCGTCTCTACAAAAATAATAATAATAATAATACAAAAATTAGCCAGGCGTGGTGGCATGTTCCTGTAGTCCCAGCTACACAGGAGGCTGAGGTGGGAGGATTGCTTGAGCCCAGGGGTGAAGGCTGCAATGAACTGTGATTGCACCACTGCACTCCAGCATGGGCAACAGAGCAAGAACCTATCTCAAAACAAACAAACAAAAAGTACCCCAAACTAGAAGCCTTAAAACACAGAAATGTATTCTCTCACAGTTCTGGAGGTTCAGAGTCTAAACTCCAGGTGCAGGAGGGCCATGCTCCCCCTGAAGCCTGTATGGGAGAATCCTCCCTTGCGTCTTCCAGCTTCCGGTGGTGGCCGTCAATCTTCAGCACCCCTTGGCTTGCAGCTGCATCTCTCCAATCTCTGCCTCTGTTATCATGTGATCGTCCCCCTGTGTGTCTGTCCTCATGTTATGTTCCTTCTTCTTATGAAGACACCAGTCATATTGGATTAAGGGTATACCCTACTCCAGTATACCCTCTTCTTATCTAATTATATCTGCAATTACTCTGTTCCCAAATAATATCGCATTCTGAGATACCGGGGGTTAGAAGTTCACCATCTCTTTTGTGGGACACAATTCTACCTATGCCAGACTCGGATACCATGTTTTCAACTATCTCCTATGTCAGATGGGGAAACTGAGGCAGTCAAAAAGAGTGGCTAAAACCCAAAGAAACCTGAGGTCCAATTCCAGCTGGGCCATTTACCAGCAGAGTGACCTCTGGCAAGTAAGTCACCTCTCTGAGCCTCAGTTTCTTTGTCGACAGAATAGGGGTTAATAGTAATCATGCCTTATTCAAAGGCATGTGGTGAATTCCTGTTCTCAGCCACTGCCTGAGAAATACTCTGTCTTGCATTTTCTCATTTCCTTCTTTACCATGAGGGTCCAAAAAGAAATCACAGCTTCAGCAAAGCATAGATAGATTCTGGCCTTTGAAGTCAAAATGACTTGAGTTTGCAAAATAGATGCTTCCTTTCCTAACTGTGTGACCTTAGGAAAGTGACTTCACCTCTCTGTAAACTAAAGAGAATACTAGACCCTCCCTCCCAGAGTCAGTGAGAATTTAAACAACTGCACATGAAGCTCCAAGCAGAGAATGTACTACATGGTGCTTGATCAGAAGTAACCACTTCTGTGGTTGTGCAGTGCCACTGCAGCAGGCACTGTTGGTATCCCACCCACATCCCCTTGGCAACCACCTACTGGACAGCTTCCTATTGCAAGTACCTGTGATCTCTGCTGTCTCTGGCTACCAGATATCATCAGCTCACATACAGGACATATAGAAAGTGTCAGGGGCACTTCACTATTCACCCCACCCCCCAGCCCTCAACCGATGGCTGATAGGAGGTGGTGAATCAATACCTCAGCTCCCTCACGTCTTGGATGAAACAACCAAAGGTATGAGGTACGCTCTACACAGCCTCCCAGAGGTCCCCAGCAGGACTGAGCCCATTGCCCACCATGTAACCTTCTCCTTCATATACCTGCATTGGGTCCTTTTCTTCCCTGGCTAACTTCCCACTCCCCGCCTGTGGATCACCTCCCCTAGTAAATTACCTGCACTAAAGTAATTGTCTCAGGGTCTGCTTCTGGTGGAACCCAACCTAAAACATGTATTTCTAACCTAAGCTTCAGGGACCCTCAGTCCCTGGCTTTGTGTCTTTGGAGTCCCTCTGAAAGCACCAACCTCCTCCTCTTCCAGGGCTGTCTTCAAACTTCCATTCCCACCTCACTAGAGAGGCTGCTGGGTGTGACTGCCTCAGGGTGTTGGTGCCTGGAAATGCCAAGTTCTTGATCTCCATGAACTTTTCTTTTTCTCTTTCTTTCTTGCTGCGTGCTTGCTTGCTTGCTTTTATTTTTATTCTTTCAGGATCTCACTCTGTTACCCAGGCTGGAGTGCAGTGGCCGAATCATGGTTCACTGCAGCCTCAAACTCCTGGCCTCAAGGGATCCTCCCACCTCAGCCTACCTAATAGTAGGACCACAAGTGCACAGCACCATGCCTAGCTAATATTTTTTTGTTTTTTTGTAGAGATGGGGTCTCACTGTGTTGCCCAGGCTGGCAACAGGTTGCGGGGTTGCCCTCCTGGTTGGGCTCAAGTGATCCTCCCATCTCAGCCTCCTAAAGTGCTGGGATTGCAGATGTGAGCTACCATGCCAAACACCACTCCCTCACCATCATGAACTCTTTTCTCTGCTTACCACCTAGCCTGAGACCCACACGAGAGAAGAGCCACACCCCAAGTTGGACAAATGCCCACTGCATGGGGCATCCTCCTTATATGCGAAGGTCAACCTTGAGGTTTGCAGGTTTAGGTCAAGAGGGAACACACGAAGCTCTGGAATCATAATTTTAAGAATTAAAAAAAGAAAATCAGTGGAGCCCTTTTTACAAAGTAAGTCAAAGGAGGAACTTCAAAATACAAAATAGGTAACTTGGGGCGGTGACCCTGACCTTCATCCTCAAAGCTGCCTCCTTGCTTTCTACTGTGGCCACTAAGAGCTGGAGGAGGTAGGGTTGCCAGTTAAAATACACGACACCCAGTTAAATTTTAACTTCAGATAAACAAGGAATCGCATTTAGTATGACTATGTCTCATGCAATATTTGGAATACACTCATGCTGAAAAAATTATTCGTGTTTATTTGAAATTCAAATTTAACTGAGCTTATAGTTTCATTTTCATTTGTTTGTTTCTTTGTTTTTGCTAAATCTGACCACCCCACCTAGGATCCCCTGATACTGCTTAAAACTACTTTGTCTGTGACTGTCCCTTAGATGGGCCTGGACTCTGGCAGTCAGTTTCCTCCAAGACTTTTTTAAAGGGCCCACCCAGGAGAGGACAGGGATGTGGATGATGTCTGCATCCCAGTGGGGTCTTGGTCACCTTGAAATGGAGCAAAGCTAGGGTAAATTTGAACTCCAGGCCTCTGGCTATGAAAACTAGCCTGTCCCCTCTGGAGGTCACTTGATTCTTTTCAACTGATTCTCCTTAGCTGTGATTGTAACATCCTGGAACACAGAATGTAGAAAGAAACTGGAGGCCTGAGGCATCACCATCAGCCAGCATGGTGCTAGGGGATGTTTTTCTCTGTACCAGGTGGGCTTGGTCATGTGGGAGCAAGAGACGGGAAAGTGGGAGAAGCTGAGAAGTTACATGCATGTGAATGTGCCTTCTTTGGCAAAACATTGGAATTTACTAAGAACCACATACCCCTCCCCACTCAGAGGACACAAGGAACATTCTGACTGAGGGAAGAATTTTTATGAACTCCTCATCTAAGAAGCATACCAATGAGCCACCCATCCACTCCTCCACACATCCATCCATCTATCCATTCGTTCATTCAACAAATGTTTGCTGAGCACCTATTACGTGCCAAGTTTTATGCTGAGTGCTGGGCATACAAGCCCTAAAAGGAACATACCTAGTCCTGACCCCATGGATTTCCCCTATGTAATGGGAAAAACAAAGAAGGATGTAAGCAACCCAAAAAATAAATAAACTGATTACAGAGTACAAGTTCTTTGCAGGATTCAAATCTTTGCAGGATTTGAACTAAGTGATCCTTAGTTCACTTTTTATTAAATTTAAAAATGCTTTTGTTCATCCCCATCTCCATTTCTGCCAGTAAAATTGAGCTCCAGGAACCAACTTTTTTGTTATAATATCAAACAGTGACATTCCAGGGCCTGGCCTTAACAATGTAGAAGGCTTCACAATTAACAGAGGAAGTCTCAAAAGATGATGAAGAGGAGAGTTCCTCTCCCCTGTAGTGACCATGGGGCAGATATCTTCCTCCTTCACAAAATGAGCTTCAAAGAAATCGATTTGATAAGATGCGAAACTGAGAACATTCTTAGGAACGTGCAGTCTCATTTTTCAGTGCCATATGGAGGTGTGTGTGAATATCTATAATTCTTGAGCAACTGGACCTGAAAGTACACTGTGAGCAAAGGGGTCCTGAGAAATTCCTAAGAGTTTAGAAATTCTTAAGACATTATTTTCATGCCCTGTGAAAATAACGTTCAAAGAGAGTCATGGCATTCTGATTGATTACCTTACCTGACAATGGGCTGCCTGGTAATCATTGCAGTGAGCATCTCTGTGCTATCCAGACAGAAGTAGCTGTGGGAGAGTAGAGTCAAATCAGAAGAGGAGCCACTGACACTTTCTTCTTCTCCCTCGAGACTGATTGGGGGAAAGACCTATGACTCTAGTAGATTCCATATTTTTAATAAAAAGACTGGAAATCTAGCTCTCTAAATAAATCATTTTAATTTGGTGATTAGGGAAGATCATCTCTGATGAGATGGCAAAATGCTGAAAAGCTGAGACCCGAAGTTAAGAAATTCATCCTTAAAGAGTAGGAAGAGGTTGGGCACAGCGACTCATGTCTGTAATCCCAGCATTTGGAAGACCGAGGTGGAAGGATTGCTTGAGCCCAGGAGTTCAAGACCAGCCTGGGCAACATGACAAGACCCTGTCTCTCCAAAAAAAAAAAAAAAAAAAGTAAATTAGCCAGGTGGCCCACGCCTGTGGTCCCAGCTACTCAGGAGGCTGAGGTGGGAAGATCATTTGAACCCAGAAGGTTGAGGCTGCAGTGAACTGTGACCTCACCACTGTATTCCGACCTACGTGACAGAGTGAGACCTGTCTCTAATAAATAAATAAATAGCAAAAATAAAATTAAAAAGAGAGAGCAGGAAAAACAGCATTACAGACACAAGAAATAGCAAGTGCACTCCAGCCTGGGTCACAATGAGATCCTGTCCCAGAAACAAAAAAGAAAAACAGCAAGAGCAAAAGCCTGAGACAGGCGTTAACTCTTGAGCATTCGAGACACCTAACAAAGACAGCAGAAGTGGAACACAGGGAGGAAGCACGCGGAGATGAGGTGGAGAGGTCCATGGTGGTCAGCACTCAAGGCTCTGTGGAGCATGCATTTTATTCTTCTAGTGATGAGAGCAAATAGATGGCTTCAAGCCGGAGAATGAGCTTTCACAAAGCAGGCTTAGTTGTGCAGAAAGATCAGAACGCAGGATTGGTCACTGTTGGAGCTGACTTTTCATTCTGCGTGCACACTGTGGCTCAGCATAGGAGTTACCTTTTGACTTCTCATAAAATTACCTGCACTTTGTAAATAATCTGACTCCCCTGGTCCAACAGAAGCAGAAAGAAAAAGTTTAAAGCCAAAATAATACAAAACAAAAAAGAACCTGCTTACCCCTGAGAGCATGAGCATGAGGGACATGTTGTCTACTGCCAGCATGGAGTGGGAAATGAGTTTGGAGTTGGCCCTCCACAGGGGGGATTTGTGGTTCCTTGAAACTGTCAAATAAATCACCCATATTTAGTAACTGTAATATTGTTTGGGTATTACCTTCAACGGATTTGTCTGACATTCCAGGCATCTTATTTCCCCGTCCATCAAAGTCCCACTCACCATTACACACCCAGCTGAATGGCTAAAGTGGAAGGAACTGACACCACCAAACATTGGCAGGGATGAGGAGGAACTGGAATGCTCATCTATTGTGAGTGGAAGCACAAAATGGTACGACCATTTTGGAAATTTTGTAGCAGTTTATTAAAAAGTCAAACATATTTGTTATGTGGCCCATTAATCCTGCCCTCAGAAATTTACCTAAAAGAAATGAAAACATATCTTCAAAAAATCTTGTGCAAGAATGTTCATAGCTGCTCTACTTGTTACAGGCAAAACCTGCAGATATCTCTGATGTCCATCAACAGGAGAACAGATAAACTGAGGTATATTCATAGTATTCAGCAATTAAAAAAAAGAAATGAGTGGTCCAGCATTATGGCTCAAGCTTGTAGTCCCAACACTTTGGGAGGCCAAGGCAGAAGGATTGCTTGAGCCCAGGAATTCAGGACCAGCATGGGCAACACGGTGAAATCCTGTCTCTACAAAAAATTGCAAAAACTAGCCAGATATGGTGGCCTGTGCCTGTAGTCTCGGCTATTTTGGAGGCTGAGGTGAGAAAATGGCTTGAGCCAGGGAGGTTGAGGCTACAGTGAGCTGAGATCGTGCCACCGAACTCCAGCCTGGGCGACAGAGTGAGATCCTGTCTCAAAAAAAAAAAAGAGGGGGGAGGGGAATGAGCTATTGACCTATGTTACAGCATGAAGAAATATCGAAAGCATTATGCTGGATTAAGAAAAAAACAAATGGAAAGGGTACATGCTGTGTATGATATCATTTACAAAAAGTTCTTGAAAAAGAAACACTAACTTAACAGTAATAGAAATCAGATCAGCAGTTGCTTTTGGGAATGAAGGAGTTACCTGGCACAATGAAGTTTTCTGTGGTGCTGGTGATGCCTTTTGTTTCTTAATAGAGATATCGGTTGCACAAGTGTATGCCTTTATCAAACTGATGTAACTGTGTACTTCACATTAAGAATTTCACTGAATATAAAAGATAATTTAACAATTAACTCAAGATGGATTAAAGACTTAAATGTAAAACCCAAAACTATAAAAACCCTGGAAGACAACCTAGGCAATACCATTCAGGACATAGGAATGGTAAAAGATTTTATGACAAAGATGCCAAAAGCAATTGCAACAAAAGCAAAATTTGACAAATGGGATCTAATTAAACTAAAGAGCTTCTGCAAAGCAAAAGAAACTATCAACAGAGTAAACAGAAAACCAACAGGATGGGAGAAATTTTTTGCAAACTATGCATCTGACAAAGGCCTAATATTCAGCATCTATAAGGAACTTAACCCAATTTACATGAAATAAACAACCCCATTAAAAAGTGGGTAAAGGACATGAACAGACACTTTTCAAAAGAGGACATACATGTGGCCAACAAGCATATGAAAAAAAAAAAGCTCAACATCACTGATCATTAGAGAAATGTAATCAAAACCACAGTGAGATAGCATCTCACACCCGTCAGAATAGCTATTATTAAAAAGTCAAACTAGCCGGGCGTGGTGGCGGGCGCCTGTAGTCTCAGCTACTTGGGAGGCTGAGGCGGGAGAATGGCGTGAACCCGGGAGGTGGAGCTTGCAGTGAGCCGAGATCACGCCACTGCACTCCAGCCTGGGAGACACAGCGAGACTCCGTCTCAAAAAAAAAAAAAAAAAAAAAAAAAAAAGTCAAAAAACAACAGGTGCTAGGGAGGCTGCCGAGAAAAAGGAATGCTTATACACTGCTGGTGGGAGTGTAAATTAGTTGAACCATTGTGGAAAACAGTGTAGCGATTCCTCAAAGACCTAAGAACAGAACTACCATTCAACCTAGCAATCCTATTACTGGATAGATATCCAAAGGAATATAAAGTTTTCCATCATAAAGTCACATGCACACGTATGTTCCCTGCAGCACTATTCACAGTAGCAAAGACATGGAATCAACCTAAATGCCCAACAATAATAGGCTGGATAAAGAAAATATGGTACATACACTCCATGGAATACTATGCAGCCATAAAAAATGAGATCATATCCTCTGCAGGAACATGGATGGAGCTGGAGGCCACTATCCTTAGCAAACTAGTCCAGGAACAGAAAACAAAATACCGCATGTTCTCACTTCTAGGTGGAAACTAAATGATGAGAACATATGGACATATAGAGGGAAACAACACACATTAGGGCCTATCAGAGAGTGAGAAAAGGGAGAGGGTCAGGAAAAATAACTAATGGATACTAGGCTTAATACTTGGGAGGTGAAATAATCTGTACAACAAACCCCCATGGCACGAGTTAACTATATAACAAACCTGCATGTGTGCCCTTCAACTTAAAATAGAAGTTTAAAAACAAAGAATTTCCCTGAATATAAAGGGCATCTCATTTTTAATGTAAAAATAAATAAGATTCTATTACCCTGGGCAGTCTTCTCTACCTTTTTGGTGTAGAACTACACCTCAGAGTTACTACACAAGGGGAGGTAGCTGGGGTATTTATATACCAACTCCTATTAGTCATTGGATGAGGGCTGCTGGAAGTGGAGGTGTAATTCCCCAGCACCTCCAGCTGGCCATGAGTACCAGCAGAGCAAGCCCAGTGGGCAAAGAGAGCTCCTTTAGGAAAAAAAATTGCAGAAATGTGGGAGTCAGGCTGGCATGCATGAAACTGGCACCTACCAGGGTAATATGGGTGGGACCCCAACAGCATCCACCGCAGGCCTTGTTGTGTCTGCTCCTATAGCCTCCTGTGTGTATAATTGTATCCTAACAGAAATTAGAAGTTTGGGTTACAGAACCAGGCAGACCAAGCCTCAGATTTCAGCTCTGTCACTTTCTAAGTGACATGTTGAGCAAATGGTGCTTCTTCTGAAAAATGGGGTTCATGCATTGTTGAGGACATTCAATAAGATAAACTCTGTTCTGGGCTTACCATAGCACATAATATGAACTCTTATTATGGCACATCAGAGAAACTCCAATAAACACTAACAGCAACAATTATTTTTTTCTACTATGTTCATTCTATTTTCCAAAAAACAGTCAAACTCAAAATTTTTTCATGAAAGATTTTCTCTCTTAAATTATTTTGAAAATTTAATTGTTGAAAAGATAATACATTTACAAAGTTTGAAATCCAAAAATTATTAAAGGATACACTGAAAAGGCTTTCTCCTTTGACATGCCAGCCACCCAGTTGCCCTCCCCACAAGCAAATGAGATTATCAGTATGTTTGTGTATTTTTCCAAAGGTATTTGCAGATGGTAGTCTAAAATATTCTAGGTCTGCTTCTGTTTATCTATGGCTGAATCTAGTACATGATTCAGTGTTTGGTTTGGCATGAATAATATATGCAGGTTTTATTTTGAAAGCATGTTAGATTTACGGAAGAGTAGCAGAGATGATACAAAGAGTTCTTGGACATCCTTCACCCAGCATCCCCCAGTGCTACTATTTTACATAACCACAGTGCATTTATCAAAACTGAGATGGTGATGTTGGTACCCTGCAATTAACAATACTACAGATTGTATTCAGACTTTACCAGTTTTTTCATTAAAGTGGATCTAATCCAGGATGGTGTGTTGCATGTGTCTTGGCATCCCTTTAGGGCACCAAGGTACCCAATGCTCCACATTTAAGAATTGCTAGCACAGAGGAGCATGGAGCACTTTATTGGTGTCATTACCACAGTGGGACTGGAAATTCAGGTCACCACCCCTGCTGTCTATCCTTGGAAACTCACCTTTCCTCTCAGGGCATTAGTCTCCCTTTCAGTACAATGCAGCAGTGAAACCGTATTAGCCTTTCTGAACTTGCGTGGTCAAAGCAATGTGATGAACTCCACACACTCTAACACCTCTTAGACATCCCAATGTTCATTAGCATGTTAAAGGCTCTGATAAGTCCTGCAACAAAACACCTGTTTTAATATCACTTAACTCAGCATTGCTCAGGCACATTGGATTAGGGAGGCAATTTTTACCCTCCATATTTATCTACAGAAGTGTGTTCTAGAGTAGAGCCTTTGGGGCATGATGGACTAAATGAAAATAAAGCCTGTTAACAGAGCCTCAGCTTGATGGGGATTCAAGAGCAAGCACACTGCCTAGAGAATGCTGGTCATGAAAATTTGGAAGGAGAGACACAAAGGGGAAGGCTGGCCAACAACTTGGCTGACTTTCCCTTGGCTTCCCAGATGTCCTTAGCCAGCCCAGATCCTGGACATTGTGGAAACCCTACAGAGCTGCATGTGGCAACCTCTTTGGAAGAAAACTTAGCAATGTACCTCAAATTGTCAGTGCACATGCTCTTGAGCTCAGTGATAATGTATTTAGATGCATCCGCACCTGAGCGCAGAGGTGTCTGTGCAGGCTAATCGCAGCCTCATGGCTTGAGGTGGCAAAAGACTGAAAATAATGGAATGTCCCATCATACAGGAGTGATTACAGAAACGGCGGTCCATGCAGGCAGTGGAATTCCACACAGCCATTAAGAAAAAGTGTGTGTGTGTGTGTGTGTGTGTGTATACATGCTCACACGCACCTCACATATACTCAGTCACAATGTACGACCTATCTCAAGAAGGATAACATGACACTGGGAACCGTGGTTACCCCCAAATAGAAGAACTGAAAGACCTGGAGACAGAAGAGGAAGAACTTGATTTTTCACCGACTACTCCTCTGTACCTTCCTAGTTTTGTACCTTGCAAGCATTGCTTACTTAATGAATTAAAATAATAATTTTGAAAAGAATGAGACATGGTTTAATTTATCTATAAAATGGAATACTGTACTAAATGCAGTTGTTTAAAAAGAAGGGAAAAAAAGAAAGAATGGGAAAGCTGTTTGTGTACTGAAATGAAAATATCTACACGTTTCAGTGAAAAAAAGCGAAATGTAGAAATATATATAGATTATATTATTCCTGAGTTTAAAGGGGTTTAAAATAAGATTATAGATATATTTTCTTGGATATATGTATATATGTAAAAAAATTCTGGAAGGATATTAAAAAGCTAATATAATCGTATGAAAATAATCATAGTTATGGGGGGCTGGCGTGGAAGCAGGAAATGTTTCACTCTATTCCTTCAAACATATTCAGATATATTACACCTTTATATATTTTATTATATGTATTTGAACAATGAGTATATTGCCCCTTCAAAGTTACATAAATATGAATGCAGGAAATCTATATGGACAGATGCATAACAATTTTCCATATATAGGTAAACAGAAAAAGCAAGTTTGCAGAATAGTGTGTATAGTATCACTTGTCTACCAAAAAATGTATATATGTGTGTGTTTATATACATTTATATACATACATATATATACATTTATACACACACACAATTGAAAGCACACACTCTTCCTGGAAGAATTCAGAAAAAACTGCTAACAATGACTTCCCCTTTTGTGGGTACCTGGAGACAGACAGGGATTATCCACCCTGAAAAACTAGTTCAATGTTTACCACGTGTGTAAAATTTTTTTTAATGTTTTAAAAACATCTGTGAAATAATGATCACCGTAACAAAGTTTTTTGAGCAAAAATGTAGAAATAAATGTTTCTCCTTTGGGAATGAGAGGTATAAATGTCAGCCCATCCATACTCTAGAATCTTCTTCAGATATTAAAATATTTGAAAAAGTAAATGTCAGCCAGGTGTGGTGGCTCACACCTGTAATCCCAGCACTTTGGGAGGCTGAGGTGGGAGGATCACTTAAGCCCAGGAGTTCAAGACCAGAATGGCCAACATAGCAAGGCCTCATCTCTACAAAAAAATAGAAAAAAATAGCCTGTAGCCCCAGCTACTCAGGAGGTGGGAGGATCACATGTGCCCAGGAGTTTGAGGCTGTAGTGAGCCATGTTGCACCACTGCACTCCAGCATGGGTGACAGAGCAAGATCCTGGCTCAAAATAAACAAAAACAAACAAAAAAAACCAAAACCAAAAAAAACCTAAATGTATATTTATTTACACTGACCTGAAAAGAAACAATGTATTATTAAACAATGTGTTATTGGGAAATAACATATTATTATGAAACAAAGTATTATTAAGTAAAATTTCAGAACCAAAAATATGATATTACCCAATTTTTACAGTAAAGCCTCTATGTACTTGTGTGTACACATGCATATATATTGTATTATATAAACAATATGTAGAAGATTCAAATCCTGACTCTCTTGCTTATTAGCTGTGTGATCTTGAGCTAGTTACTAAAAATTTGGGGGCCTTGGTTTCCTCACTTGTAAAATGGATGCAACTATTCTACCAGCCTTGAATTAACTTATGTGATTCTTCTAACAACTTAGAGCAACAGTCTTTAACCTTTTGGCACCCGAGACCAAGTTTATGGAAGAATTTTCCATGGACGGTGAGAATGGGGATGGTTTCAGAATGATTCAAATGTGTTTCATTTATTGTGCACTTTATTTCCACTATATTATATTGTAATACATAATGCAATAATTATCCAACTCATCATAATGTAGAATCAATGGAAGCCCTGAGCTTGTTTTCCTGCAATTAGACAGTCCCATCTGGGGGTGATGGGAGATAGTGGCAGATCATCAGGCATTAGATTTTCATAAGGAGCATGCAACCTAGAATTCTCACATGCACAGTTCACAAATAGGATTTGCTCTCCTATAAGAATCTAATGCCACCATTGATCTGATAGGAGGCAGAGCTCAGGGATGGCTGCATATATAGCTGAATCTCCACTGGCTTGCCCCACAGCTTACCTCCTGCTGTGCAGCCCAGTTCTTAACAGGCCATGGACCAGTACTGGTCCACTTTCACACTGCTGTAAAAGAATACTTGAGACTGGGTAATTTATAAAGAAGTTTAACTGACTCACAGTTCCACATGGCTGAGGAGGCCTCAGGAGACTTACTATCATTGCAGAAGGGGAAGCAGTCACCTTCAAAGTGAAGAGGGAAGACCCCTTTATAAAATCGTTAGAACTTGTGAGAACTCACTCACTATCACAAGAACAGCATAGGGGAAATCACCCCTATGATCCAATCACCTCCCTCCCTTCATACACGGGGATTTTCCATTCA
This sequence comes from Macaca thibetana thibetana, assembly GCF_024542745.1. NCBI lineage: Eukaryota > Metazoa > Chordata > Mammalia > Primates > Cercopithecidae > Macaca > Macaca thibetana. The sequence continues at coordinate 24,213,513 of NC_065587.1, forward strand.
AGATGAGATTTGGGTGGAGACACAGAGCCAAACGGTATCATTCAGGAAATTGCTAACGTGTTTGATGTGCATTACAGAGACAGGGAGCCGGTGGTGTTCACTGGCACACTCTACACTGATTACCCTAGAATATGGGATTTGAGTGGGCCAGGAAGAACCAACACCTTCTATTTTATATACTGCTATATTGTTTGTTTGGTTTTGGTTTGTTTTTACAACAAGCGTGCATTATTTTACAATTAAGCTAGAAGAAATAATACAAGAAAACAAATTAGTTGCAAGGAGGCAGACACTCTCCGACCCACAGCTGGGGAGAGCAGGGGCTGCATGCAGTGTGACCATACCTCACATTTTGCACCCATAAAGCAGGGAGACAGGACCCAAGCAGCACACTGTGCACCCTGCAGCTAAATCTGTCTACTTTCCTCCCTTCTGCAAGACACAGGTGACTCCAGAGTCAGAAATTACATCTGGGCTGTTCAGATTTGTGGCCACTCTCCCCAGTCATTCAGAACACGGGGAAATTCAGCCTCATGCCACCATTTTTCAAGCACCACTGGTAGAGGAGGAGACATCAGCCCTGCACCCACCTTGGTCTGAGCACCCATCTTCGTGGAAGATGTTGGGAGAAACAGCATTTCTTCAAGGGCATTTGCAAAGGGCTTCAGTTAACAGAGGGCCTACAAAACCATTACCCATGAAATCCCTTCAGCATCCCCTAATGAAGATCCCCTGTCGACAGACCAAGAAAAGGGCTCCAAGAAGGAAAAGATGCACCCAAGGTAACACAGCTGGAAAGTAAAGAAACCCACATTTAAACACAGATCTGTCTGTCCCAGTGCACATGCAGTTGAGGCCACACA